>NC_072017.1:11027500-11667500 GCF_027791375.1 Indicator indicator
GCTGAAATAGTGCTTTGCTCATTCCCACTACCAAATTAGAGTCAATATTTACCATCCACTTCACTGAGCAAAGTTCAGACTGTCCTGAAGGCATACACTGTATATTTCACACGATTTTGGCTACTGATCTGGATGTTAATACTGAGTTTGATCATTAATTCAATTGTGAGACTTATCCTAAGGGGAAAATGAGTTTTCATCTCACAGAAAAAGCACCAAAATCTTGGAGAAATGACCTGTGGGGACTGTAGAAAAACAAGAGCCCCTGGGCAGAGCCCAGTGATGTTTCCTAAGAGGGCAAGAAGAAACAGGACACATGGTGGAAACTGCCTCTTCCACCAGCAAAAGTCCCAAAGGGAGACGCTGAACCAGTTTCTCCATTTCTGGCAGGAAGAGGAAGGAGTAAATGTTGTGGGCCAAAACGGGGCTCTCTTTCTGGCTGGTCTGTCTCTGAAGTCCAAGGATCAGAGGGCTGCTCTTACATCAGCAACCACACCTCCTGGTATGAGGGGAGGAGAAGCTCATATTT
Organism: Indicator indicator; assembly: GCF_027791375.1. Classification (NCBI taxonomy): domain Eukaryota; kingdom Metazoa; phylum Chordata; class Aves; order Piciformes; family Indicatoridae; genus Indicator; species Indicator indicator. The sequence goes on from NC_072017.1 coordinate 11,028,030, forward strand.
GCTGTTTAAATACAGACAGGGAGCATGTGGGGTCATCATCTCAATGCACAACAAATGAGGGTGAAGCCTTTGTTAGCCCCTGGATGTACAGCAAAACTCACCCCATCACAAATGCCAAACAGCTGCCTCAGTCAGCCCTTGAATCTCTACTGAGAAAAGTCCTTGTGCAACATTTCCTTCTAATGTTATAAATTATTTGAAGGAGGTGGTGTGCAGGATCAAAATCTTTGCAAGGATTTTCATGTACATCTCCAATACCAATATGTGGCAGCATTCCTGCCTCATCACATACACCTCCAATACTAATATGAGGCAGAAGAGACAAAAGTAAAACTTTTCTTCTTTTTTATTTTCTTTTTTTTTTTTTTCTGGAAGGAAATTCCAGCATGTGAAAATGTATTTTAATTCCAGAGTCCAGTCAAATCTCAACATTTTAAATAGTTTAATCATTTTATAATGCTGATATAGTTTGCCAAAAATTAACATTATACAGGAGTAAATACATGGTAAAGCTAAGACAAATAAAATTGCTGAATAAAGCTGAAACCAATTTTTAAAAAATTAAATAAATTGAGATTCATATAAATATAAATTAACTTGTTCAGCTCTTTCCTAAATAAACATTATCGAAATTAGCACATTTCTAATATAAAGGAATTTTCCTCAATATTGGAAGTTATTTAAAATTGTATGTTGAAAATAATCTGCAAACTCTCATGTGAAAAAAAAATCCTTCAACTTTCATTTCTACATAATTCCAGGAAGTTGGATAAAATTACCTTTGCTGCACTCCTGCAACACATCAGACCCATTATGTCTTGATGTCCTCTTTTCCATGCTGTACACTTCTAAGCACACATTACACTCAAATCTATTTTCATCAGCCTCATTTATCACTTCCAAGGTTTTTATGTACCCCATAACATCTCACACAGCTTAGGAGCAGCAGACATATTTTGTAATGCTTGGAGAGTTATATGTTTCACTTAGAGATTCACCTAGTACTCCTTGATAAAAAGTAAAGCTTTATTAAATGTGTATCATCATCATCCTTGGTGGCTTTGTTAATTCTGGTTCCCTTTCTATGCACAAGTCAAGTAGTAACTACCCTTTTAAAGGCCACAAGAGAAGCATATGGAGAGACAATACCATGAATGGAAAAAGGGAAAAAATATGCAACCCCTTACAGGAGAAAAAGCATTGCTTGTACACTGAAAGTCATAAGATTTTAAAAAAAAAAAAAAGTACTTGAAAGCCTCAAAAATACAAACTTCACTTCTCTAATTTCTAATCTTATCATCCCTGTTGCTAAATATGAAGTTTCAACAAAGCAAATACAAAAAAAAATGCAGATGTTTTGAGCATATGGCTCATTTAAAAATAGATGCTAAGAAGTTATGTCCTGGAGGCAGCCTGAAGATTAGCTTGTAACATGTCAGTTTGGACCATGGGCTTGAATCATCAACCTCTGGCAGAAAAATAATACACAGCACTGTCCCATGCAGCCAGGCTGTTTGTTTACTATTTTATCTTTGATAGTCTTAAGATGAGGGACCTTGACAGGCTGGAGAGGTGGGCACAAGCCAGCCTCATGAGGTTCAACAGGACCAACTGCAAGGTCCTGCATCTGGGTCAAGGCAATCCCAAGCACAAATCCAGGCTGCGCAGTGACTGGCTGGAAAGCAGCCCTGAGGAGAGGGACTTGGGGGTGCTGGTGGATGAGAAGCTCAACATGAGCTGTCAATGTGCACTTGCAGCCCAGAAAGCCAACCAGATCCTGGGCTGCATCAAGAGAAGTGTGGCCAGCAGGTCAAGGGAGGTGATTCTCCCCCTCTGCTCAGCTCTGGGGAGACCCCACCTGGAGTACTGCATCCAGTTCTGGAGCCCCTATTACAAGAGGGATATGGAGATGCTGGAAGGTGTCCAGAGAAGGGCCACCAGGATGATCAGAGGGCTGGAGCACCTCTCCTATGAGGAGAGACTGAAAGAGTTGGGGCTGTTCAGTCTGGAGAAAAGAAGGCTCCGAGGTGAACTTCTTGTGGTCTTCCAGTATCTGAAGTGGTCTGCAAGAAAGCTGGGGAGGGAGTTTTTAGGCTATCAGGTAGTGACAGGACTAGGGAGAATGAAATAAAGCTGGAAGTGGGGAGATTCAGACTGGACATGAGGAAGAAGTTCTTCCCCATGAGAGTGGTGAGAGCCTGGAATGGGTTGTCCAGGGAGGTGGTTGGGGCCCCATCCCTGGAGGTGTTTAAGGCCAGGCTGGATGAGGCTCTGGCCAGCCTGATGTAGTGTGAGGTGTCCCTGCCCATGGCAGGGGGGTTGGAACTGGATGATCCTTGTGGTCCCTTCCAACCCTGACTGATTCTATGATTCTATGAGCAAATAAAAGGACAGGTTTATTCACTCAGCCTTTGTAGTGAACTAAATATCCTCCTTCTTTCCTTCCTCAGACTAAGGAATGAAGTAGAAGTCAGTTATGAAGACAGTGACCCTTTTTCCTGCTTCACAGTTTAGTAAAGGTTTTCATAAACTGCTCTTATTTGAAAAGAGGGCATAAGTCTCCTGTGATGGAAAATGTAAGCCTTTCTTAGACCTTAAATTTTCACATTTGCATATAGATGATGGGAGACACATGAAGAGTAAAAGAGCAGAGGCAGAGGATTGAGTCAAGCACAGCTAGATCAAGATCATCCAGGAGGTAAGAGAATTATTTGATGATATACATGAAGTACTGAGACTCTTTGGAGTGAACACTATTTGCTATTTGCTTGTTAAAAATCGACAAGGGTCAAGGATGGCTTATTTATTCTTACCCTTTTCCCAGAAGGCCTCTGAACAGTAATGCACCCCCCCCAAAAAAAAAAAACAAACCAAAAACAACTGAATGGCAGTCTAGATATGCTTATTTGTACACTGATAATTATCTATAAAGCAATTACTATTGATTTTCATATTTGTAAAGTAATTACTACTCATTTCCATGGGATTACGAAGGTGCTGAATGGTTACACCTGCTGACTGTGAGTTTCATAGATAAACCTAATGTGACATGCTCTATACAGGGCATCAGTAAGTTTCAATTGAAAATCACAGTCTAAAATGCAGGACTAACTCAGTGGCTACAGACAAGAATCAAACTATAGGTTTCCTGAGCTTAAAAAAAAATCCCTGTTTCATCCACTAGCATCAAAGTTACCTACAAGTGACTTTTTTTCATTATAGTCTCAAACTGCAAAAGATGATGTATTGAAGTCAAAATAATTTTGTCATTAAAGTAATGAACATCTGGATTGCACCCATGAAACAAGGTGTTTGCACAGTAAGGAAATCACCACTAGCTGCAATGACACTTGGTTTGCACAAACCCCATGAGCTGTGTGCAGCTACAACAGGTAAAGCTCTCTTTTCATACCTTCTGACACTGCTGCTGAGTTCAGAGAAGTTACCCTGATGTGTGTGACAGAAGGACCAAATCATTCCTCTAGATTTCATTAAAGAAGAGTATTACCTTCAAGCATTTTCTGCAGACTATTTCTCATGACATGGATGTTCTCAATGCCTATGAATTGAAACTTGATGTTGGAGTAGTTGTCTTCATTTTCGTATCCCTTCCCTGCTGCTCGGTTTGCCATTGCATTGAGCTGAAAAAAAATAAAATAGGCAAAACTGGAGGAAAACCAGTAGCAAACAGATTCTTTTCAAAACAAAGCTTGTGCTCTACTGCTATAAATCAAAGTGATTGAAGTCAGGGATGAATAGGAAGCATTTATCACGGTGTCAACACAATCGGGGATCTGTTTACAGCCTATTGCAGGGTGCTGGGTTGCTGAGGCTCTGTCCTCTATTTCACACACTTGGAGTGAAACTTCATTAATGAGGTTAGACATAAATGCCCCATATCTTATGTAGGGCTCCTCTGCAAGAGCATAAAGGTTTTAATTTGTATTTAAAAGGCTATTCTGATTTTATTTTTGATTGGAATTATGTTTACTAGCAGAATATACCCAGGAGGTGGCAGTGTCTTATGTGCCGTGCTACTGTTTCAAAGCACTGTACACTGTAACATTGCCCTAGTTACTGTGTTTTACTGCTCAAATCATCCAAAAATTAATACAGCTTACTTCTTTGAAGTTTGAAATAGTGAAGAGAGAGTTGGAGTAGGTTTTCCTAAGTTTATAGTATCTTGGCTCCAGTTAAGACCACAAAAGATTTGAATTGGCAAAACTACCAGAAATATTTTCATCTGCAATGCAGTGTTATCAAATATTTTGCTGTGCTTCAGCAAAAAAAACATTCAGCTGGAAGCTAGAATTTTGTATTTGAATCTTTTACTTGTTTCCTGGCATGGGAAAGTCACCAAATGCTACTTTAGTTCTGTTTTCCCAAGTGCAAAATTAAGGAATTTTTAAACATTTATTTCTCCCCCTTTTGCCATTCTTGGGGAAAAGAAAACTATCTGCGAAGCCCCTTTTGCCAAATTTTTATTTTTGAGTTGAAAACTACAGCTGATGGCAATTAATTAACTATTTTTACTTTATTACCCTATCATTTTTTCCCCCTGTAATCTTCCTGTCCAGTAGGAAGAAATTTTCTTTTTGATAAAGTCTCTGCTCTGCTATGAAATGCACACAGTAAGGCTGGGGAGCCTTTTCTCCCAAGAAACATGGATGCCTCATTAGTAACAGAGCAGCCCACGCTGCAAAACCTCCACACCTCCAAGCACAACTAACAACTTCTGCTCAGGAAATATTTAAGAATTAAGTAACAATGAATATTGCATATTCAAACTGGAGGGCACTAACAAAGCTTTTGGAAGCATCAGCTGGACAAATTGCATTGGACAAAATGTGACTCGTATTCATTGCAGTGAGAGCCCATGCTCATCAAAAATCAGAACAAAATATCTCTTAGGCATTGCCTAGGGTACAAGTGGTTATGCAGACGACTCCATCTTAGTTTCCCTGTATCTCAGGCAGTACTATTGATTTGCTGCTTCCTTGGTCACTTCTGAAATTCACAGTACTTGCCTAATGGTATCATGGGATCTACAGGAATGTGTCCCTTCCTGATCTCTTCTATTCCAAACACACATATTCCAGATTAATTTTAATTCAGAGCCAAATGCATGCAATTGAGTAGGAATGGTTGTCTGCTGCCAACTTACCTCCAAATAAGATGAACGAGTCGAGCTTTTGGCTTTTTTACATCCTATGTCAAAACAGATTTTCATGGACTGAATTTGACCTTTCAACTTTCAAAAGAAACAGCTGAAGACTAGAAACTTTCTATGCCAATATAATGTCATTTTAGATGCATAGTTAATCAGGTAGATGAGGCCAGTTTTCAATTCTTTTATTCTGTCTAATTGAATATGTAAAGATAGGCGATTTTTCACCATCTTCACACTTTCTAGCACATCCATTCCCACAAGCAGAACTTGGCAGTAGGAATGCGTAGGTACATTTGTGGACCACCACTAGGAACTGAAGCATTGCATGGATTTCATGGTACAACAGAAGGAACAATACTCTAAGATAGAAATCTAGTAAAAAACTCAAACATTTTCCTTTACTCAGGTCTTGTGTAAAACTTCTTTTAACTTGTAGTAAGCAATTCAGGAAACAGAGCAGGCAAAACAAACTTCTTGTCTATCAACCAGCAGTCTGCTGATTTTTTGATTACCAATGAACAATGAAAAAAAAACCAAAAAGATCCAGCTTGTGAACAGCAAGTCCTTTAAGGACAGAGTCCTCAGTGTGACTTGCTAGAAAGATATAAATTATCTGCTGAATCCTAATCTTTCTCTTTTGAAGTAGACATCAGTGTTCTAGTATAAATAAACTGAAGCAGTCTCTTTCTGCAATAGCATACAGCTTCAGGAAGAAAGATCTGTACACCCAGAGTCTAAGCCACCACAAATCCCTGAAATCCTAAAGGAGAAATACCTAGTCCCTAACTGACCTAATCCCCAGCACAATAAATGCTATTAACTGTTTCTGCAGCAGACAAGTTTTATCACAGAAATCCTTTCTTAAAAGGCAATCTGAAATAGCCCTCTTTAAAAGGAAATAAATATAAGGTTAAACTTGCAAAGCTTTCTGACATTTATTTTAAATATTATCAGCTGCCAAACTTTGCAGCTGCCACAATATTTACTAACAAGTTTTCCACATCACCTAACAGAATTCCATCTGTTGCTCTTTAAGTAGTTGTTGTAAAGCTCTCTAAATTGTGCCTGTCTTTGCTTAATCTCAGGGAATATGAGGATATATCCTCGAAATGCAGCATGCCCCACTTGCCAGATTTTCTGTCATCTTCTTTAATGTGGAGGATAACCGAGTCTTTTCTTCTTATAAAGAGTTACGGAACCCATTTTATTTACTCATAAACAGGAAGTTTGTACTCCTTCTAAGGAAGGAGAAAAATAAGAAAGGCAGTAGCCTAAGTAAAGTTCTGCATATGATCATCCTGGTGCATTTACATCAAGTGGAAACAAGCTTTCCTCTGCAGACAAGTCTTTTGTTTTGAAGATCATCAAGCACAACCAGGGACAGTACATGAAGAGTACTTGGGAATGCTGAATTGAAGTGCCCATCAATGTTCATAATCTTTGCAAGGAAACAGTTTTGATGACAGAAGCAGCATGTAGTTTTTTAGCTTCTAAGAGCAATGGGAAACTTTCCACCATTCTTGATATCCCACTTACACATTTGTTAAAGCTTTCCTGAGGAATGCCAGGAACAGCTTGCACTGATACCTATCACTTCCTACCTGTTTCAGGTTTATATATCCTTTAGGAGGTACAAAACTGCAACAAGGCTCTATTTGGCACCTGGGATCACAGGAGCTTTACTACATCAGTCCACTCCTGCAGCATGGAGAGACAAGTAGGAACCTGTATATACCAATTTCTTTACGTCAAAACTTCTTTTTACAGAGAAGCTCAATGAAAACGCTCTTTGTCTCCTAACTGACTCCTAAAGGAGCCAGTGCTGCGGGAAGTATGCTGTTGATCATGGCTGAGCAAGCCAGTTTGCCTCTCCCCACTTAAAGTACAGGACTTTACAGAAGATATCTCACCAAAATCCTCTACCAGAAAAGTTTACAGGATGGGACCTTCCTGTTGATATCTTGCAAAACATTATTAATGACCAAATCAGTAAGCTGTTAGTAAGATACCCCATCAGTGAGCAATCTCCTTTGTTAGGGGAGAACAAAAACAGATACAAGCTCAGTGTAAAAAAAATAATTCTTCAACGGACAAAAACATGAGCATGGCTTCTAGTCAGATTCCCCTGATAAATCCTGACTTACCTGTGTGGTTACACAAGTGCAACTAAGATCAGAATTATGGTCAGTCACTTAGGCTGTGCATCTTCCCTAATGTGTACAGCTAAGAATCAGTCTTGCTATGTGCAAGAGATGTAATGTACTTACTTTGGGCCGAGTGTCAACAACGTATATGAAATCGCTTCCTGGATTTGCTTTTCTAATGGCTTGGAGCATCTGTTCATCCTCAAGGCATCGAGCACTAAAGCCAGACAAAGGCTGGCTGCTTCTGCATATGGAGGCCTGCAGAAAAAGAAACAAACCCACCCCAACAAAATTATTAAGCAGAAATTATTTAACATCCAGAAGCATTTACAAAACCAGCTCATTAGATGTTTGCATAGGTGTTCAGTTACGTGGGAAGGGCAGAATTACATGTTCATGTAATTTTAAAAAGGCAAGGAGATATTAAAATTAGACAACTCCATGGGTCCAAGTGTTTTCTTGAATCCGGGTTTTAGAACTATTTTAAATATAATATTTCCATAACGTGGAGTAACTCAAGAAAAGGTGTTCTCTAGAGGATGTGATGAATACAAAACTGCAATCACAAGAACACTAATAGAACTTAAAGAATTGAGCCTTTTGTGCTGTCACTTATGCTTTACCAGTTGTGATATTGACTACATCCAGTTTACTACCAATGTATGATTTACTAAGCAGCCTGACACCTCCAGTCCAGGAAACAAAAATGCCTAATGTGCAGCTAGATCACTGATGGTGGTGTATTTTTAGCACTGCCTCTGGAGAAAGACCTTGCTGCATTGGAAGTGGGTCAGGCAGCCTGACTCCTGGAGTGCATTTATTAATCTGTGCTACTGAAGAATGGAACAGATGAACCTGAGAAAGAAGGAAGAGAAAGTGAAATTAATGATCCAGGAGTGGGTTTTATTTCTGTCAGGTAGAGAACAGCTAGACTTGTAGAGGGCAAGGGACTAATACATGCACTTTCTAAGCACTGAATGTAAGCATGAAGAGAATTTGCCTGCTGAAGGTCATGACCCGTGCAGACTGCCATACAATTGCTTATCACTGTGAGAAAGGATATGCTCTTTTTCAGCCAAGTCTTTGAACTATCAGTAGCTGGTCAGTAAAACATGGATCTTTAAAACAGATACCCTGAGTTGTGTGAGAGTTCGTACTTAACTAATCATCCATTTGCAAAATCTATTAACTATCTAGAGTCTTGCCTGCTGATCAGTGAATACTTCAGTGAATTAATATATACTTGTCACTCCTTTGCATGAAGCAAAAGGTACATATGAGTATGTTCACAATCTGCCATTGTAATAGAAAAAAGACATTTCTCTCACATTCAACCATAGTGTACCACACACAAGGCAGATATAGACCTAAAGAGCTGTGGATGAAGGTTGAGATTCAGGAAAAGCATGGGCTGGAGCACATTGCATTATATCATCCGGGGGGCCCAAAGGGCTAAGGTATGTGGCAGCACCAGTATTTGTCCAGTCAGACTGGACAGATCGTGCTTAGCCTCGTCTTAAGAAACAACTGCATTACCAGTACTGCGAAGCTAGGAAGATAAGCTGATCTAGTGACCATTAGCTGACCACAAGCTGACCTAAGTGACCTAGTGATATTGTAAGTGTGAATCATTACCCATGACATCCATGAAAAGATCACCTCCTGCAGACCCAGGCCAATTGTTTAGGACAAGCACATATGCCAATAAAATTTATTGGGCTGCGTGTAAGTGCAGGGCAAGAGATGAAGTCATGAGGCTATTTCACAGGCTGAACAAAGTTTTATCATATTCAGACAGAGCCTGTAAGACACAGAATGAGATGTCACATCCTCACTGAATTTTTAAGTACTAAAGAGCTATGGGAAAGTTCCAAATATGAAAGATTGAATGAGTGACACCCATCTCCCCTGCACACAGGAGACTTCTCAACCTGCTGTTACCATAGCTGTTCAATGTCTACCATCATAAATCTTACCCCACTCTTCCCCATTACTGTATTATCTGGCAACTCACTCCAGCCTCCAAACTCACTCACTCCTACAGGCAAAGTGAGACTCTTGAACAAAGCCATGACATTCTACTCAGCCAAAACTCGGTAGTTCTTTCACCCATCCTTTTGGGTCTATTCACAGATCTTTTCCTGAGAGGCTACTCCTGTTTTTTTTAATTATTGCAAGTGCAGTTTTTCTCCTCCTTGACTTGCTCTCAGTCACAGAATCACAGAATTGTCAGGGTTGGAAGGGACCACAAGGATCATCTAGTTCCAACCCCCCTGCCATGGGCAGGGACACTTCACACTAGATCAGGTTGCCCAGAGCCACATCCAGCCTGGCCTTAAAATCATCCAGGGATAGGGCTTCCACCACCTCCCTGGGCAACCTGTTCCAGTGTCTCACCACCCTCGTGGTGAGGAACTTCTTCCTAAAGTCTAATTTAAATCTACCCTCCTCTAGCTTGGATCCACTCCCTCTAGTCCTATCACTACCTGACACCCTAAAAAGTCCTCACCAGCTTGTAGGTCCCCTTCAGATACTGGAAGGCCACAATAAAATCTCCTCGGAGCCTTCTCTTCTCCAGACTGAACAACCCCAACTCTCTCAATCTGTCCTCACAGGAGAGGTGCTCCAGCCCTCTGATCATCCTCATGGCCCTTCTGTGTGTGGCTTTTCTTACCAGAATTATGAAAGCAAGGCCAAAAGAAACATTTCAAAGCTACAGTATCACACTTACATTGTTATCCTTGCAGTAGTAGGAAAGAGCTGGGAAGCGCCTTCGGCTTCGGAATTTAGAGCTCCCCACTATGATGTGTGCAGTCGCAGACTTCGGTACATACACTTCTGTAGGATAGGAGTCACAGACCTGTGAAAGGAAACTGCTTATTTGGGCTACAAAATACATGTAACATTATTTTGGTCTACAAAAACAAAATACCAAAGAACTCTAATCTCAGGGAATATTCCATCACTGTTGTATACCCATCACTGACATTTCTTTTGAAGCGGGAAAGTATTAATTCCAACTTAGAGATGACAAAATTGAAACAGAATGGTTGAAAGGCAAATGATAATTCATGACTCATTGAGAACAGATAGGTATTAGATACCTGTAGATATCTGTACTAGATACCAGACAAGATTCAGCACTATATACAGCAAGGTCGTATTTCAACTGCAGTTTCCTCTCTAGCAGAGTTTGGAGGTAAGGACGGGAGTGGGTGAAGATCTCAAACACCTCTGTTATAATGAGAGAGCACTATAGAGACAAATATTCCAGCAAATCTAGTAATAAAGTGTAAAAATAATTACAAAACCAGGGACTTGGTGAAAAGAAATTCATCTGTATGAAATAAGGGTACCAAAAGGCAAGTAACTCTGACAATGCCTACCACTTCTGAAAGGAACCAAATGAGTTTGCAAAAAATCCCAGAATTTCCTCTGGAGACAAGTGAGGTCCTCGTCTAACTTCCTTTTCCTGATACTGTCTGTGGCATTCTGGCTGGGGTCAAAAGGATATCTCCTTGGGATTTTCTGGATGACTAAAAGAATTAGGAAGCCCAGGAATAAATTGGTTTCTGAGAAAGTCAGAGATATGTGATGAAGGAGAAAGAAAAGAAGGGCTTGCTGTGATGCTGCTGTGATGAGATGGGTTTTATTCATGATGCCATTTTTCCTACACTTTATCTTAAAAGAGGACAAATATTTTTTTCCCCACTTGTTTTAACAAAAAGAAAACAAACTCTGATAACACATTCAGTCTTTTCTGAGAATTTCACAGGCCTTCCTTAACATGGATATGTTCCAGCAACAAAGCCAATGGAGTGCATGAACAAACTCCCTTCAAAAATACTTTGGTTATTATTTCTCACAATTAATTAATGTTCTAAGGACTTCAATCACACAAGGATGAACTAGGCAGGACAGCAGGCAACTAGGAAGGTATATCACCTGTCAAATGATAGCGAAAAACCCCAACAGTCAATCACAGCAGCTTCAAAAGGATTGTGAGGAAAAGGAAAAAAACACTGCCAAAGTCACTATTTCAAGTTTGGGGTTTTTTTTTCAGCTGTCTGTGTATTAATTTTATATGACCTTTTATGTCAGAAAAGTGCTAATTCAGATACATAACATTAGATATGATTTAAACTTTCCTCCAAGCAGGCAAGTACCAACATTTAAAGCACCGTGGACATGTTTTCTGTGTCTCATTTCCACATGTGTTAAATGAAGACACATCCTTTCTCCCATTTTCTATGTGCCTTTTTATGTGCAAGAGTGGAAGAACTGCACCTCACTACATGTGTACAGAGCTGAGCACCAAGGGATCCTGCATCTATGTGCTATGGCAGCCCTCAGACAGACTGCTGATTTACTTTACAAACAGTGTCTCTAACAGAAAAACCACAACTCACTCCGTAGTCTCTGTTTACATCACTAATCTGCCAATAGTTGTTTGGAATACCCATCCGATTATATTCTTCATTGAGGTCCACAAGCTTCCAGCCTTGTTCTCGTTCTTCTTTGTCAAGTTTTGGGTTGAATGAGAAACAATACAGCTCTTCATATTTCACTGAAAAAAAAAAAAGGAAAAAAATAGAAGAAAACTAAACAGTAAACCAGTTCAGATTTCTCATCCTGAAAGCACGCTTCAAAACCAGAACTTGGCATTGTCCTTTTTGTAGTTTCTTTTAAAACAATATGCTTTGCTATACAAAAGCACATATCCAGCTTCACAGAAATTCTTTACTTTTATTTTGATTATGTCTTCCACAAGTTTCATTTAAGTAATATTTGCTTTTAAAAATTTCATTAATTCGCTTGTATATACACACAGAAAAGTATGAACATAAGGAAAGAAAACTTCATGTTAACTCTGTCAAGAAAGTACTGAAAGTCAACAAAGTCATGTGTAAGGAGAAACAAAAGAATGATTTGCACATTGTCTGAGTTTAAGCTCTTCTTTGCCTATTCTCTAATTTCAAACTTCTGTCATGGCACAGATCAGGAAGACAGTCTGGTTTATTCCTCACCTGCTAAAATAGAAGTTTTAGCATAATCCATAAATTCAATCTAAGCTCTTTGTAATAAAGTGCTTTTGGTAGCAATCTGAGCTCTTGTTTTCTCTGCTTGGTTATCAGAAGCCTTTGGATTTTCTTTCCAACTGGACCTGCTGTTCACAAGCCCATTGGTAGCCTTTAAGAATCCACCTACTAAAATATATCCATGGTATTTATGACTGAAGTCTGCCTCAACATTACAAGTACTATTCGATGAGGGTATCTCTAATTGCTAACAAAATTTTTGAAGTACTAATAGTCAGTGCTTTAAAGCTCAGTTATCACCTCTTTGACAGTATTTACCATCTTTCACAGTTGTTTTGCCATATATTATGCCAAAATATGCCATATTTTGCAGCTATAATCCTGCTATTACAGCTGTAGTAACTGTTACGATCAACTTGTTTCACCAAATGGCAAAAAGGTCGAATTAGCTGACAGCTTGACCTTATTTAAAATGCTATTAACAACCAACAAGAATAAAATCAAACACAAATTTGCTCCGTTAGTGTAACTAGGACATCAGATGGCACAGATTATATTCATCTAGCACACAACATGGGCTTCATTCAGGTTCCCCTATAGTGGAACGAATGAAAAGAACATGACGCATCTTTAACAAAGCTCTTTTCCTTAACCTGCGAAGGAAAAAGATGTATACCTACATTTTTTATGTTATATTCTCCTTCCTCAGAATAAGGACTGACATTTGTGCCAGTTTCCTTCCCATACCTGGTCGTGCCAGACGTATCAGAGATATGTAAACATCATGGCAGTCTCGTTCCTGAGGGATGACCAACTGGATAACCTGGAAGTTCTTGCAGCGGATCAGCAATGGGCAACCAGTGGCAGTGGTGGCCTGCTTCTCAATAGAGGAGATTTGACTGTGAAGAACCTGTCAGGGAGTTGAAAATGGTTATGCCAAGTGATTCAAGTTTTTAGGAAGAAAAATTTGTATTCATAATGATGTGCCAGGGAAGGCACAGTAGCTTCCACTACTGTTTCAGAAAATCCCCACAATCATCCTCTTGTAGTTTGGTTTCTGTCTCCAGCTTCAGGCTCCTCAGCAGCACCTGATACATTGCCTGCAAACAAAGAATCACTTCTGGACTGTTTCAACTGCTCAGGCATTAGCCTGGTCATGCTATTCAAAGCTTTCTACTTGTTTGCTTCAGTGTAAGCTAGCAATTCTCAGAAAAGGAGTTTGTTTCATCTATCTGGACAGTGAAAGCATCAGATAAGGTTATAATGTTGGGCCTCCTCACTGGCAGAATGATTGTCCTGATATAATCTTAAACATTGCATCAGATGAGATGAAATATTATGATAAAAATCGGGAGGGTGATAGAGGGAACAAAAGATCATGGAGTTAATAATTAGGACAAAAATGGACAAAGAATTCGTAATTAAGCTACATGAAAGACTCTCAAACTAGATAACTCAAAATATTACATTATGAAAAGAAAAAAAAAGTTAAAACTTTGCTGAGGGAACTGGGCTTGTTCAGTCTGGAGAAAAGGAAGCTGAAGGGAGGCCTTTTCACTCTTTACAACTACCTGAGAGAAGATTGGAGCCAGGTGTGTATTGGTCTATTCTCCCAAGTAAAAAGTAATAGGATGAGAGGAAATGACCTCAAATTACACCAGGGGATTTTAGATTGGATACTAGAAGAAACTTCTTCACTGAAAGGGCTGCCATACACTGGAATAGGCTCCCCAGAGAGGTGGTTGAATCCACATCCCTGGAGGTGTTTAAAAGAAGCAGAGACGTCATGCCAAAGGACATGGTTTAGAAACAGTTACATAATGGTTGAACTCTGTGATCTTAAAGGTCTTTTCCAACCAAAACAACTGTATGATTCTTAAACAAAATCACTGATCCAGCACAAGCAGTTAGGGAAAGAGGCAAGAGCTGGCTGAGCTGAGGTAATAATTCACATTCAGAGCATTTCTCTGCAGTTCTTCCTGCATGGAAGCAACGCTGTAGCTAACGGCAGCTGTTTCACAGTCAATCACATCTGGTATTCATACAGTGAAGATCCTTCTACTCCTCTTACTGTGTTGCAATATACAGAATCCATTCAAAATCTACAAAAACGACGAGGCTGGGATTTCACATACTTTGAAGTTATAAGAGCATCCATATGAACTAATTTACTGCATTTAAACTGTTTTGCAAGTTATTTTCAAATTACTGTCAATGAAGAGCCATGCCCTTACAGCTAACTGGAAAAAAACAAAACCAAAAAACATTAAAAAGTCATACCCAGGTTTCTTTATGTGTTTCAGAATCATTCTCCACAAATATAACATGGGTAGCTGTTAAATACAAGGTTCCCAGTGCAGATTTTCTTGAAGATAAACGATCAAGTAACCGAACATTTTCCACCTGTGCAAAGAAATGACAGAAAAAAAAGAGGATATAATTAGGCTATGACATAGTCTGCCATAGTGAGATCTCGATGCCCACATTTTTTTTCATTTCAGAGTATGTTCTTTTCAGTACCATGTGAAATGACTATCAGAAGAGTATAACTGTATGAGAAAATATTATTATATAATGTGATCTGCTTCCAGATCTACCTTAACGTTCATTTTTGTCCCTCTGTGGCACCTCTGTATCCAAGAATCTGTTAGCAAAGAATTCCTAAGTCAATTTCTCACTTGAGCTTTTGCTGTTATCGCATCTTACCAAAATACTGTGATAGCAAGGCAGGGCCTGACCTTCAGTTAAACTCTAGTTCCATGTTGTCCATCCAAGCCATTCCAGAATTATCAACAGTACACAGAAAGGTAAATTTAAAAAACAGTAAGAAGCAGGAGGTGATAGTGGTAGAGTGTCTTACTTGGGCTCCCAGACAAGTCTCTGCTGATGGGTCAAAATAACATTTCAGTGTTTGTTCCTGTGCTTCTATTAAGTTTGACAAAAGTGGTCACATGAGAATTTTTTGCCTTTGGTCACTTTTCAGTGGGAACCAAGGATTTCACACCCACTGCTCTTCCTCATTAGATACAAAATGGGCATTCTCTCTTTGCTACACTACTGGCAATAGGCAAGTCCATAATAATTAAACCTCAGATCCCCAGCCTGTGGCTTGTACACCATTCATATTTTATGTATGGCATGTGCCACAGGCATTTATCTGATATAATATGATATTTCTGACTGAGAAACTAGAACAACAGAAAAATTGGCAATTTTTCTGCTATTAAGGGGTAAAATCTGGCTTATACAGTTAACAATTTACTACCATGGGTTTCCTACTACAAAAATTCCGGAAGTAAATTATGTCATTAAAAAAAAAACCCAAACACAATCCATACCTAGTTCAAACAAATTAAAACAAAGGATATTGATAGCTAATATCATGTAACTTGTAGTAAATTATCAAAATTATCTGTTCTGGTTTGATAATGTTGGAATCATGCAAGAGCATATGCTTTTTGTGCAAGCAGCAGCACAGATATGTGCAGTCTGTCCAGTGCTGCAAAAGGTCTTCAACACACTGGCTAATCTCTACATCCTCTCTTCAGCTCTTCATTTAGAACTTAAAATTTGTTTTATATACTCAGTTATTTTCAGGATTTGGAGCTGGTAACTGTTGAACAGGTATCTCACCATTAGAATCAAAAGAGATTCTGGTCTTGTGTTTGAAATACAGAAGCTGACTTAAATGTTGTTTTGAGAAAATGAAAGATGGGGGGAAAAGTAAAAACACCAACAAAACCAAAACCAACAAACCCACCAAATTTAAAGAAGGCCTTATCACTTTTGCAGTGAAATCAATGTAATTGTGCATCAATTTCCTGAAAATCAGAATTGTGTGCAACAAACACAAATCAAAAAGGGTAAGAGGATTGGCAGAATCATTTTTAATAATGCAGAGATTCCATACTGGATTGACAGAAAGTTTCTAAAATGTTCTAGGATGGGGATATAGCCATTTGTTCTCAAAATTTTGCAGACATATTTCCACTGAAATCACACCAGAAACAGAATGATGCCAGCACCTAAGAGTTGCATGTTTACAGTGTGTATTCCAAACACATTGCACAGTTTTAAAAATAGGAACAAAGAAATCCTTAAAACCAAAGGAAGCCACTTTGGTAGCAAAATGCTTAAAATCAAACAATTAGTAAAATCAAGTACTCTCCCTCAAGGCCAGTTATAATCTGCTTTAACAAAAAATAAAACAGCTAGAAAGCATGGATTAAGTCTTTTCCCAGGACCATCTACTTCAGAGGTCACATATTGGGGTAAGGAGGAATGGAATAAACAGCATTAACCCAGTAAGTATTCAGTAGTAAGCAAAAGAGAAGAAATAAAAGAGCAGGGATAATACAAAAGAAAAATTCTGTGCTGCTCTGTGAAAGCTATGCCCCTTTTATTGTACTTATCCATGAATTTCATGATGTAGAAAGAAGTTTAGGGAGCCTCACCCAACTTCTCAGATTAGGTGTCACAATTATCACCTCCATTTTTTTCACACCAGAAAACTTTAAAGCATGACACCACAATTATTGGCTTGACAGCTTTCTACTTTAGTTCTTTGAACTTGCATGGATACCATCTGGTCCTGGTAATTTTTTACTGTTCATTGTTGCCAGATTCTTCTGAAATCTCTTCTAGTATCTTCTGATATCTTCTTCACATAGAAATACACCAGAATGGGCATGTCCCTAAATACCTTCTCTACTTTGATCATTTGCTAGTTCTGTAAATTTCCTATCAGGATTTTACCTACTTGAAGTCAGCTTGCACATGACTTTTCTCGTGGTTTTTGCCAAGTTCTTCAAAATCTCTTTTGGCCTGCCTTACTTTATTTATGTATGTGGCTTGTTTATGCATTATTTTCCTAATTAAGTCACAACTTCAACTTGAAGAAAGCCCTTTTACTTCTGATAAAAGAAGTCATTTGAATAAGAGGCATCCTTTTACTCCTTCACCCTGCTGTTTAGCTACACAAACCTTTATTTGGTATTTAAAGCTTTTTTCTGGAAGTCAGCATGCAAAGAGGTCCCATATTTAAACAATCATCATGACTCGTATAAACATTTTAAATGTTGGCTCTCTTTCTTTTTAAATGGTTTTCACATTTTAATGTAGTTTCCTCTTTGAAATTAAACATTGTCATGGAAGATTCCCCTCCTTCCCCCCCTCTTTCCCTCCTTTTTTTTGCTGTTTCAAGAATACTGCATCTAAGTGCATTAATTACTGCAACACAGAGGTTCTTCATGCCCCATTTGATGTTGTTTAGGTTGTCACTGGCAAGGATACTATTTAGGTAGGAGATGTTGGTACTACAGTCCTAATACTGTACTGCAGTCCTGTGGTGCTGGAATTCTACTAGTCCTGTTTAATCCTGTAATTTACCATCTGTGGAGACTCTTTGCTTTTGTGACATAGTTAATCTGTGATATTTGACTCTGTTTACTTCAAGACAAAAAGTCTGCCCTTTGACAGGAATTACTTCACCTGTCTTTCCCATGTAATTTGTTACTAACATGCCTGCCGTGGATTATTTTTCTTCTGCTTAATTTCTCACATGCCTATTACATCAATACTCTCTCATTTATAAACAGTCATTTTAGTTGGAAGGTTTTGATTTGGTTTGCTTTGTTTTTTTCTCCCCAGACTTTTAATTTTTGTGCTGGAATACACATGTATTTTGTCCAATTATTTGTTTCTTCACTCTGGTCAAGTGGCGCTCTTGGCAATTTCTATTTATTTGAGAATACAGAATTTTTATAGTCATCATTTTTTGTGGTGTAACACAGCATTCAAAATATCATACAATCTCTGCATTCTAACAAGAGCTTCTAAGTTTTTCAGTAATTCAGTATAGGTAAATAGAACTCAGAATGAACTCTCCTACCAGGCTCAACAAGAAAAAAGAACTCTTTTTGAGATGATGCAGTGGACATAATTTTTAGCTAGCCCTTATTCTAACTTATTCTAACTTCAAAGATTACAGTAAGTCAGTTAACCTTGCCTAGTTTTTACATGATGTATATGTCAATCTGTGATTGTAGTATGAGGAAAATAAAGCAGGTTTACTAATAACTTACTTTGTGAACCACCTTACCAGTTTCAAAGAGCAAGGGAACCGCTTAAGTCTAAACTCTTCCTGGATTCAAATCCAGTTTTGATTCATAGTAAGTGGCATGAAGTGCCTTCAGTAGCAGTAGGGGTCTCTAAATTCTCAGGAGCTTGTTCTAAAAACTCTCTGCATAACCTCCTGCATGGCTTTACATGGTTTTCATCTGAACTCCATCTGTGTCTCTTCTGCCTAGATTCCAATTACTCAAACTTTCTGAAAAAGCAGCATATTCACTCAGGGACAGGGGGAAGGGAACATAAAAAAACAAAACAAAACAACAAACAGGCAAACTAGAACTACCCTCGATTTTATATTTCATTCTGCTGATCAAAGGATTCAGAGAAGGAGCCATTTTTTTCTTTTCCACTCTCCCAATCTGGAAATGAAATCCAAGTCAAACAGTGTCTTTAAATGGTCTAGAGGGAATGGGAATATATTCATTTTCACAACATGAGGAACACATGCTCCAATAGTGCCTTGGAAGAAGCTGGAGGTTTCTAGCTAAAAAGTAGCAGCAAAATTCAACAGGGAAAAAAAAACTTAAAATCAGAATGAGACAGTATAGTAATTAATCTCCTATCTTTTCTCCAAAGCTACCACAGACTTTCATGGAGAACTTAACAAATCAGGTCTGTACTGACACAGACCAGGAAAAAGCATACATACCATGCACATTGGCTTTGCCTACAATGAACAGTTGATGGGAGACACCAGATCAGCAAATACCAGGTAAAGACAGAAAAAGAGCAAAAATAGCCTGTAAAGCTGAGAGCTGGAAGAGCTCAAGGAGCAAAAAGAAAGCATTAGCCCAACCAGTTTGGAGAGTGCCATCTAAGCAAAAACTTCAGTAATTTACTTGAAGCTGTTGCCCCCATCATTTATTTTTGCCTGATGACTGTGGCTGTCTAGGCTTAAAGAAAAGACTGCCAAGATTACAACCCCTTACATGGGGATAAATAAAGTTGTCCAGAAACTCTATTTGCAATATAACACAGATGACAGAAAAAAGGAGGCAAAAATAGAAGTTAAAGGGAATGCAGATTAAGAACAGATGGAAGGCACTTTTTACTAAAAGAATAAACATGATAAATGCCTTATGAACAAGGTTGCCAGAAGGTCATTCAACAAAACCCCATCATATTAGGGAAAAGCATGGGTCAAATCTTTATTCAGACGCAACTCCCATCAGTTTCAATGGGACTCCCACCTAAGGAAAAATGGCAAAGATATGACCCTGAAAGTGTTCAGGAAAGCTGGTGTGCCAAAATGCTGTTCCTAAAAATATCCATGTACCCTAATTTGTTTTCGTTTTTTGGTATAGATTACTTCTTGAATAAGCTCTGACAGTGTGGCCTATTTTAAAATTTTTTTTGAACATGCTACCTTCATTCTCACTTCTTCAAGATGTTTCAGTATCTCCAGACACATGGCAGCACCATTAAAAAGCGCAGAAGGCACCGCTACTTCTTCATGCTGTTCATAACTCCACAGGGAAAGCTCTTTCAGATAAATGCAGGATCACTTCTGACTGCAGACTCAAACGGGAGTAGGCAAAAGTAGAGAGAAGCAAAGCTGCACAGCAGATTGGTCAGGCTGGTAAAAAACATGCCTTGCAGCAAAACCTCAGTCCCATGGCTCTCCACATCTCTTTGCTTCTTGACTCACTTGTGTACAGCAAGGCAGTGCTATCGGACACAAAACAGTGTCTACTGTAGGATCTTCAAATAAAACAAAATTTTGAATTAGGAAAAAACATCCCAAAGAGTTTTATTCTAACTTCATACATTTTTGGTCTCTGTGTTCGCTTCCCATGCATTAGGTAACCTAAAGTAGAAGACACTTGAACTGCCAGTTCAGCCATGAAAATCACCAGGCTACACATCATAATTATCACTGCGCATCTGGAGGAAGAACACAAGTGGGAAAACCTACTGGACGATCCAGGAACAAAATAATTTTGCTCCCATGTATCACCAAGTGCTCCCTGTTCCTTTAGGAGAATCCATTACTAATTCCTCTCATATTCCTTACTACAAAAAAAGAAGAAAGGCAGGAAAACCCTCCCAGTCAGGAGAAAGCTGTTAACTAAAGGTAGATGGGGAATGTACCTGCTCAGGCCACATCCTCAGGAGCTTTTCAGTTGTTCAGCCAGTTAAAATTCATTGCTCCACAAAAAAAAGCCTGTCCAAGTGAGTTCCAGATAAAAGCTGATAAAGTATTTTGACATTTGACCCTACAAAGGAGTTTCAGTAATTCTTCATGGGTAAAGAAAGACTGCTTTCACAATGGTCTGTGCTGCTGAAAAGGCTGACCCAGTGCCAAGGAATGGGGATGGAGCCTGGTTAGGTTAGCAGCACACACTCAGCTCTAGAAAGGCTTCTTTTTGTCTATCCAGGACTTAGTACTCTCTTGGGTTCCTAGACCACCTGGGGATTTCAGCCACCTTCCCTACTCACCTTGTGATGACACACATGTGAGTAAAAGCAAGAAGAGACCAAATGCTGGGAAACAGTGACAGGACTCTGGCCAGCTTCAGCACTGCAGGCACGCAAAAGCTAAACGAGGAACTTGTACAAGCCAAAAGCCTGAGCCTAATGAGAAAAAAGGAGCACAGCTGGTATGGTTTGAGGCCAAGTGGAATATTTGAGCTTCGTTCACCCTGGTTGACCCCAGCTATCCATGTGTTTAGCATAATTCCTGAGGGTGAAAAAATACAACATGCAAAAGACCAAATACTACCAATTTTTTTTTTCCACACAAAGATAGTATAGTGTTGTACTCGTTCAAGAAAATATAGTAAGTGATCTTTTTGCATAATCCTGGAACAGGAACAAAGGAAAACTGAATTGCCAGTTGATGATGCCATTTACTCTGGTTTCTGTTCTGTTTCATAAGAATCATGAAAACTGTAGTTCATCCATGTAACTTTTTTGATTTGCCTCTGAAAAGATTTCCCAAGTGCAACAGAAGAATGCACATTGAATATGTAACACAGAGTAAACCACGTATACAAAAAGAATTAACCAAAGCAAAAACGTACTAAGATCATTAAATTTAAGGAAAGACACCTCATGCTATGCATTGTAAAATGTTTTCTTAGGACAAACCTGATGGGATGGGGGGAAAATATTCAAGAAAAATCTAAGCAAATCTAATTTACTAAAAGACTGAAGTGAAACAGGAATACTGGACAACAGCAGAAAAAATTGTAAGGACTTACTTATAATGTCAGCAAGGCAGCGAACAAACTACCTAACAATCTGGCTTTGAAAAAACTCTGTTGTTTGCTAAGATCTACAAAAAGTAGAAGGTCACTACCACAGTATCAGGTATAGCTTAGAAGCAGTTGTATATAGCTGCAATGAATAGTAACCTATCACAGCCTTGAAATATGGTGTCAACATTGTAACACAAAGCTCACCCAAAATACCTTTTCTCTTTCAGTCTGTGTTAGACCTTATTTATCTAGAAAAAGAGAAGTGAGCAACTGAGGAATTCCCTAATTTTTCCCTGTGTTCTATTAAAAACAAAAACAAACACACTAATCAATTCAGGGGAAAAAGTGCTTCCTTAAGTCAGTAAATCTTAGCTACATTTGCCAAAATTGTTTAGATTTAGTTGTGAAATAAAAAAAACAAAACCAGAAAGTACACAGTAGCAAGCTGGAGTGGGAAGAAAGCATTCTGCATGCAGCCAAGGAACACTGAAAATAAATATATGTTTAAATTCCTCCATTTCACACAGGCTTTCCCAGTGCATGTTCAAAACTACACCCTGTTCAGCAGTCTGTTTTAGAGCAACAGTACCAGGCCACTTTATCCCTGCAGGCTGGAAAAGATTTGCTTTACATATGGATTTGCAGGACTCCATTTTCTCATGGCAGGGATCTGTCTTTCCCAGCAGAGTCCACCTGCATACTAGGAAACGTCAATGTCTATTTCCTGTTGCAAGTAGATACTTTTTTTTCCAGCTTACAGACAATGATAGATCAAATACCACCCACTGAAGTGCATTAACAGCAGGCTTAGAGATTCCAGTCTTGACCACTCCAAAGCCAAGCTTCCCAAATCCTCCACTCCACTCTTGGTTGCCTACTATGCATAAACAGAAATCAAAGAATACCCTGCAGACATGTTGTCTTAATGGTTTTCAGTACCATTTTTTAAGTTTTAATTTTTACAATAAGTTTTGCAGTTGCTAGTTTAGACACGGATACCAAGACACCAAATTAAATTACGTGGTTTTCCATGGGTTTTAAGGCTTGTTTTATTACTTTATCCAGCTGCCTCTTTATTGAGGGTCAGATTATTGAAAATAGGGAAGTCTGGCACAGAAGATCTAAGGATGTCTGCCAGTTCCAGGATTGGGAAAGTATTTATATTATTATGGACTTGACAGACCTGTCTAAATCTAAAAGGAATAGACACAAAAATAGAAATCTAAATACAAATTACCTTTCCAATTAATATGAGTCAGTATACAGATCCCATAAGGCAGGAAGTATGTTCCCATTCATACAATGCATGAAAACAAAGGTATTTAGAGAAAGACTTGATTTAAAAAACAAAACCCAGCAACACCAAAATAAAAATAAAGTGCACATTGGGATCAGGCATATGTATGAAAATCAAGCTTCAAAAGAGAAAATGCATTCAGAATAGAAGGGCCCTAATGTTAAGGCTAATGTAGAATAAAGAAAACTGAATCAAAATAGAATTTAAAACATAAAAAGCCAGAATGCTAGATTCTGAGTCTTTTCAAGACAGAAGAATTCTTTCACTGGATTGGAACACTGTCTCTATCAGTAGTTATGACTCAGAGCATACATTTGGCAGCATCTTCCTATATGGATCTTGCCTTCCATCACATTTCTTTACATTGCCTGTCAGCATTCTGGATCAGATATTCTGATTCCAAAATCAGAAGCACCACTAGTCTGATCTAGAAAAACAGCTCCTGTGCTCCCTTGTTAAGTCACTCACCTCACAAAGGTCAGTATGCTCCTGGATTTGGTGTAGCTTAGATGTAAACATTGAACTTACACAGTCAACTATCCTACAGACTCTTACACAGGCACAGAGTTTTGAGATAATGAATACATGACATGTTTTAACAGCTTTACCTGCTTCATATGACACTTCCAGTGGGATGACCAAAGATTAAGAACAGTGAGAAACAGAAGAAGAGGACCAAAAGTGATTTTCTGGTTTTGCTGCTGGTGGTTTTTTAAAGAGAATATATATCAATATATCAGTATGAAAAATATGACTCACGTTACAGAGTATGAAAACAGAGCTAATAGTAATAAACAGGTGGAGTTGGCTATTGTAATGGAAAATGAAGAAGTTATTAATGCCATCTAAGTTTCCTTATTTTATTTAGGTAACTAAGTTAGAAGTATGCACATGAAGAATAAATGGTGAATGGAGACTGTGAACCTATTCTAATGGGATTCTGGAAATTCCTTTGACTATGTCAATGCAGCCTCTGTTCTTCTACTACACTCTTAATGCTAAATTGTAAAAAATTCATCCCATAAATAGTAATGCCCCAAAGAAAAGAGCAAACAGGAGGAAGAAACAATGCAAATTTCACCCAAATAAATATAAAAGTGACATTTCAGCTGAAACTGCACTCCAAAGTTTTATTTCTAGTCTTCTGGAGCAAACAAGCTGCTTGAAAAATCACAAAGGCATACCATCATTTAGATAATATTTCATTATGTTGCCAACAGAAAAACTGAACTCACTTTAACAAAATAGGATTTTTATGGATCATGTAGCAGTTTTACCAGTGCCACCTACTCCAAGCTCAAAGAAAAAAGAAGAAAGTGTGATCACTTTGTGATATTTTGAAATTCCTGCAACAGGATGTAGGCTTTTGTCTACTGCCTCACAAGAATAACACTGCTGGGCCAAACATGTCTGTAATGTAAATAAATTTTGCACAGACAATAAAATAAGGGAAAGAGAATGGCACAGAGGATTCCATGATAGTAATGTTTTCTTGTGATGAATCTGCCAAGGTTGGTTTGGCTCCTTGCCCTAAGCAACGTACATCAGGTGCTTGTGTAGCAAATAGCCACAGCATCATTCTGGCATAGCTTTTTCTTACCCCCTTCCAGAATGTCCCTGTTGGTGCAAGATGAGGTTCAATCTGGTGCATTAAATCTAAAATCTATCTATGTTGTAGGGTTTTGCAGGGCAATTCTTATGCATTAAGTATTTTATTTATTCACATCAGAATCTCAGCAAAGTAAAAGACAGGTGCAATTAATGCCTTCCAAAATTGTTCACTTTGGATGATGATTGTTCAAAAGTAGAAACACTTCATTTTGAAAACTTCAATGCAGCATTTCACAACTTGACATTTCATCTGCTCATCCCTACTTTGATAGACCCCCATCTCTTTGATAATCCTCCCAGAGAGCTGGCACCCTGAAAACCCTCAGCACCCTGAAACTCAGAAGTGAGATTTCCAACTTCAAGTTCTATAAAGAGGCATTTTTGGAGGGGAAGGGAGAAGGCTTCAGCTCTACCACACAGAGACCAAATTAGAGCCCTACCAGTGAATAACCCTGAATTACCTGAGTTTCCAGGTTCCTGGTTTCACAGGGAAACCAAAGTTCTCAAATCCATAGCCAAATACAAATTTCCCAGATCTTTGAGATGTGCTGGTTCAGTGTGGACTGAGAGAGCTTCAGAACTTTTTTGTGGACCTGGGAAGCAGGAGCTAGCTCCAGATTGCAGAGCTAACCTAGGACTATGGAAACCCCAATTCTCCAATTTCACTGCTGACTTAAAGGAAGGACGGTTCTCAGATCCCCACTAATCTCCTGGGTAGAGAGCCATGACAACAGGCAGATTTTCAGCAGAACTCTGATGATGCTTTCACAGAACTTCAGCCACAACAACAATAGCTTTCTGTGACTCATTTTGGTCTGGTAAATAAGAGCACATCAATTTAAAATAATGTAATTTAAAAGGTCCAGGTAAGGAAAAAAAAAATTGTAAGAGCTGAAGAATGTAATGAAGATGGAGTCCAACAGAAACACTCCAAAGGAAGGAAAATAGCAGCACTACAACCTGACAAGCCTGGGAGAAAGAAGAAAACACATC
This sequence comes from Indicator indicator, assembly GCF_027791375.1. Lineage (NCBI taxonomy): Eukaryota > Metazoa > Chordata > Aves > Piciformes > Indicatoridae > Indicator > Indicator indicator. The sequence continues at coordinate 11,053,616 of NC_072017.1, forward strand.
CTAATAGTTGAACATGAAAAAGGAAATACTGCTCAGGGAATAAAACAGAAGCCAAAATGTCCCTTTATAACAAGACAAAGTCTAATATTCACATATATACAGTGGGAATGAGCCAAATTAAACCTATGATGTGGGGGAGGAGGAAATCCAAGATCCAAAGAGGAGTTCTGGATATGTGATTCACTGAAATTACAACATAATATTATTTTTTAAAAGGAGTCAGTTTAATTTAACTAATAATGAAATTATCTTGTGTCCTGGGTTAACATGGCCCACTCTCTCAAGCAAGCTTCCCAGCCCAGACACAGACAGGAGGGAAAGTAACACAACAAAACAAAACAGAACAAAACAAAACAAAATGAAATGAAACAAAAAATGAAACAAAACAAAACGGAACAAAACAGAAGGAAACTAAATGAAACGAAACAAAACAAAACAAAATGAAACAAAATGAAACAAAACAAAACAAAATGAAACAAAACAAAATGAAACAAATCAGAATGAAACAAAACAAACCAACCAACCAGCCAAAAAAAACCTTTGGGTTGAGATAAAGAGTTTACTGGAAATGCACAACTACCTTAGTCTATTTGCAGAAAAGCACAGCAAAATGCAGTGGCAGAAGCCAGTGATAAAATGGTTGCCCCCACCCAAGCAAGGAGCAGCCAGCACAGTGGAAAAGCCAACAACCCAAACCTGGAAATGGGAAGCAGCAGCCAGAACAGGAAGCCTATTATGTTACAATCCCAACTCCAAGCCCCATGACTGTTTGCTCCAGCCAGCACTTTCATTTTGAAGCTGCCATGATGGCAGCATGGTATTGAATACCAACAGCACATTCAACTCAACCTGTGACAAGGCCAATGGCATCCTGGCCTATATCAGGAAGAGCATGGCCAGCAGGAGCAGGGAAGTCATTCTGCCCCTGTACTCAGCACTGGTTAGGCCACACCTTGAGTACTGTGTCCAGTTCTGGGCTCCTCAATTCAAGAAAGATGTTGAGTTGCTCGAACATGTCCAAAGAAGGGCAACAAAGCTGGTGAGGGCTCTGGAGCACAGCCCTGTGAGGAGAGGCTGAGGGAGCTGGGGGTGTTCAGCCTGGAGGAGAAGAGGCTCGGGAGAGACCTTATTGCTCTCTACAACTACCTGAAAGGTGGCTGTAGCCAGGTGGGAGTTGGTCTCTTCTCCCAGGCAACCAACAACAGAACAAGAGGACACAGTCTCAAGCTGTGCAGGGGGAACTTAGAAAGAAGTTCTTCACAGAAAGAGAGATTTCCCATTGGAATGGGATGCCCAGGGAGGTGGTGGGGTTGGCATCGCTGGAGGTGCTTAAGAAGAGACTGGATGAGGCACTTAGTGCCATGGTCTGGTTGATTAGATAGGATTGGGTGATCAGTTGGACTTGATGATCTTGGAGGTCTCTTTCAACCTGGTTGATTCTGTGATCTTGAAAGCCATGCAAATTAAAGACATCTCTGGATCTCCCACAGTTCCAAAAAAACATGTTAAATGACATAAAAAAACCAAAATCAATGAGAAAACTGATGCTGAGATGTGCGATCCCCAGCTGGATTCTAGGCCAGTCAGGTTATCTATGAAAATATGATCTATGATTGACATAAACTGTAAATACCACTTGTACCGAGTCTGTGGTCCATACCATAATCAGGCTGTGGTTCTGAAATCCAGTCAAATACAGCTAAAGTTTAGAAGTCCACAATTCTCTGAAGTGGGTTAAGAACAAACCACTGATACACTTGAGTTGGAATTGAATTAAACAGGTATCATGATTTGCATCACAGTAACCATGATTTGCATGACCTTTGGACCACTTTCTGACTAAATATTTTGAGAATAATGGCTATCACAAGACCTTGTTTAAATTTAAATGGACTCTAATAAGCAGGATCCTTGATGATTCTAATTCAAAACAAATATTTTAAGAGCAAATTCTAAACTGAGATTTTAAACCCAATTCCACAACCACTAGATATCCTCTGCAGGTCCTATTTTAATTTTATCCACCTCCAGTCTTGAATGTGAAACCACAGAACACTTTTCAGCACCAGTATATTACAAAGTTCATCTGCATTATATTTGTTATTTGTGCTCAAAGTTCCACAGCACAAGATGGAATAAATGGAACCCAAATACAACTAAATTGCATTCTAAATAGGGAAGATTTATTAACAAGAAAAAATCGATAATGTACAAAATCAACCCAAAGCATCCAGAATTAGTTGTTTCAATGCATCCCTTTGAATATAAAGTCAAGTAGAATGACATGTTTGAAGTCATTAAATGTATCTGGCCCCAAAATAGGCTAAGCTTTTCCTAAGTATGTAAAGTTAGAAAACATGGAATCAGGAAGCAGCTGTAAGATGCACTGTTCTAAGCTGTATACTTAGAAAAGTGAATATTGCCCACCTTTAGACAATATTGAAAAGCAAAAATCAACTCAACACCCAGAAGAGGTTGCAGTAAAGTGTTTGCTGTTGGCTGATGACCCCAAACACCAATGAAAGGTAAGAGCTGTGCCAGCCTTACCTCCCCTGCCTTTCCTACATAGCAAACTAAATAAATTTTAGCCAAAAGCTAGGACCACTATAGCAAAGTACCTGTAGCACTCGGTTTCCTGGCTTGTAGAGGAAACAGCCAGCACGCATCCCTAGGTGGTTCCTGATATTGCTTTAGGACTGCTGCTACTCTCCTACATCACTGAAGTGAAACTGAACTTTTCCACAAAGAACAGTAGCCTAAATAGGCAGAATAACTCCAATATGACATCCTGTCTCAACAGAAGGCACACAGAGAGCAATGGCAGAAATGCCAGCTTAGCTTAAAAATAGGTGGAGGTCCAATAACCCATCAGAAGTAGCTAGAGAATTAGGCTTGCTGGGTTCAGTGTTGCTCTTTACACATGTCATATATAAAGGGGATGTAAATTATATGGGTTTCCTGACGGACACATCAGGAAAACTGACTTGTATTATAAAGCTTTTTGAGTAAAAAGGAAGAACGATGGAAGGGAAAATAGACTGAAACCAAAAGGAAACAACACTCATTTACACATGATGGAAATTCGTTTTGGAAAGTAATACATCTGGTAGAAGGATTTGTCATTATCATGAGAAATGGCACTGTATCTCAAATTCTGCCTGAGAAAGCAATCATTGAAAGGAAATACCTTACCATAACATCACAAAAATGAGAGCACTCAAGCAACTCAAGTCATCCCAAGTATTGTGTTAACAAGAGTTATTGAGCCAAATGAATTGCTAGGCTGACTCCACAGAAGACAGCTGTTACCCCAGGGATAAATATGATGTGTTCTTTATTATAAAAAGGGCATTCAGGAGGACTGCTGCCAATTTATAAAGATAAATGATACAGAACAGTGGTTAAGTAAAATAAAGTAACTAATTAGCAACAGTGCATGAAGTGTAGGCTGAAAAAGGCCTTTAAAAACATCAAGTCTATCTGTTAACCTAACACTACCAAGTCTGCTGCTAAAGCATGTCCTTAAGCACCATGTCTACATGTCTTTTAAATACCTCCAGGGGTAATGATCAACCACTTTCCTGGGCAGCCTGCTCCTATCCACAGCCAGCCATATCCCTACACCTGTTAACAAGATGCGCTTCTAGTCTGTGCAGAACATTTGCTTATTCATTTTCTTATGACTGCTATAAGCATTTATCATGTTTTGGGTTTTGTCAGTTATTCTAAACTATTTTGCTGTTCAATACATATTCATGGCAGACAGTGGTTTTACTAAGCTTTAATTTTTAAAAGATTATTGGAGTTATGGAGAATTCTATTTAGCAACTCTTAAATATCCTCAAAGTACAGTCTTCATTCATAGGATGACATTAACTTTGTGAAAACATCATCACTGCACACGTATGTAGGCATTAGCACATATCATACATGCACTCTGGGTCCTGCCAACAGTATAATGATAAAACAATAGTGTTCAGTGTTAGGGATCAGAAGGTCCAAAATGTCTATGGAAAACCATAAAGCAGTTTTATCTCATGGACAACTGTCAAGAGATCTGGTTTCTATTTCTGCTATTGACTTGCTACTTTTCCTTGCAAAGGAGAGAGAGTGGTTAAATTCTTCAGATACAGACTTAATGGAATCATGTCTTTGGGAGAAAGACTAGATAATGTATTGTTAGTAAAATTCTGTATTTATGTCAACAGCATGTAAAAGAACAGAACTTTGGAGCTGGTGGATATGGACAGTCTGTTGGGAAAGAACCAGAATGATTTTTGCAGTGGGAAATCCTGCTGAAGTCCGTGATGCTGCCATGATGCACATGGGTGAAGGTGACCATCACTCACTACAGTTATATTTTGATCAAAATAAAAAACAATTGCCAAGTCCTTATGGAATTCATGTGATATAGATCTTTTTTTACTGCCTTTTGAAGGAAAAGCTTTTTATTGGGGCAGGAATTTTTCAGATATTAAGTCAGTAATTTTAGAAGTATGGGATTTATCTTGATTTTCCATTTGGCTGGGTTTTCAAATCAAGGAAAGTGTCACTTCTCTGAGATTAATACCGCTAAAGAGCAGGGCAGTTGCTTGTCAGATTTCTCTCAGGACAAAATTGGATGGAGTCAGGAAATGTGATACCACAGACTGCCACAGGATACAGTGGGAATATCCCTGTATTCACTTTACTTTCCCTTACCCATTTTTACATTGCTGGCATTGGAAATCAATTAACATTAAATTCCAAACTGTCAAAAACAACTTCAGTAAAAATAAAACAAAACAAAACAAAAAAAAGAAACCAACACTGTTCTGATGGCTGATCTTAAGCTGAAATGTTTTGAGTGAACACATTTCTGCTAGGTAACTATACATCCACTTTCTCAGTGTATTTAGGAGCAACTGGAGAGATGAATTATTTAAACACATTGAATGTACTGCATTTTCTACATTTACTTAAAGATTGTAAAGTATTTTTGTGTCACTCATACCTTGAAATGAGGCCTTCTAAACCACTTTGTTACCTTAAAGAGATAACTTCTAGCATAGCTATAATGTAAGGGAATTCCAGGAACCAAGACTACAGAATCACCTCAAACTAAGATGTTCAGTGGTTTGGATCATCAGTACAGTGCCTTCTCACTGTCAAATGCAGAAATGGGGTTTACAAAAGCAGAGTAACATTTTAAGGACTTGCTTTTAGAAAATCTAGCAGATAAATTTCTGTTGCTTGTTACAGGGACTTTGTTGGGCCTTCCAGTTCACAGCAAATTATTTTAGGACTTTTTTCCACCCTTATTAATTTGTTTTCACTCTTTTCCTCTTCCATGCATTCTGCATTCTTCAGTTAATGGTCAGAAACATTGGTTCAGACAACTTTAACTGACTGTTTCCTACCTGCAATAAATTCATTCTGATATTCTTCCTTCCCACAAAAGCAGATCAATGGATCATGAAATGAAATTGAATGAGAGGAAGGGCAGTTGTTATAAATGCCTGCCTTCTTAATATATTTGGATCTTAACACCTAAAGGCCCAAAAATCTAGATGAAGAAGAGGCCCCCATCCTGAACTCATGTTATCATAATAAATAATGCTAATAAATAAATACGCACAAATCAAACACAAATATTCAATTGCAGCCATTTGGGTTAATAAATAAATAAGAAATGATATCCCACCTCCACTCAAATTAGTATTTTGCTCTGCGCATCTGTATGCTGCTTTTTTTTTTAATGATTATTTTTAATGAACATTTGTTGTGTGTCAAAATTGTATCTTCTTTTTTTTTTTTTCTTCAATACAGTAAGATGGCAATTTCACAAATGAATACAGGCCTCGTGCTTACCAAAGTAGATAAAACCAATGATTACACTGGCCAAAAACAAACAACAAATTCAGCACCATGTCTGGAGTACTGGGACAAAACTAAAGGCATCTGGAAAGCAGGTAGCACACCTCTCATTTTGGATGCCTACAACTCGTGGGCAGGAGAGACTGAATAAAAAGCAATTAAATGCCCGACAAATCCTCAGCCCACATTGCAAAACAACGCGGCAAAGCCCTTCGGGGGATTTGGGTGGATATCACAGCAACCTGGTTTAGAATCACCGGGCACCTGCTGCAAAGCACCAGAGGATGGCCGTGCGCGGCCCCATGCCCGCAGGACTGCGGTGGAAGCCTCTCAGCTGAAGCAGAAGCCGGCAGGGAAGGTGGCGAGGATGCTGCAGCAGCCGGGGCCCCGTTGGCCGCTCAGCTCCGCTCGGAGCCAGCCCCAGTCCCACTTCCCCCGCGCCGGGACCCACCTTGGGCATCCGGATGTGCTCCATGGCGGCGGCGTGCGGCCCAGCTCCGCATCCACCTCCCGCAGCCCGCGCAGAGGAGCCGCACGCACCTGGCCGCGCTGCCCTTTCCTCCTGCCAGCCCTTTCCTCCTGCCAGCCCTGCCCTTAGAAATGCATATACCTCTTTGTAATTATATGCCTTTATTTTATTTTTCCCTGGTGTGTTCCGGCGCAGGTAGGACGGAGAGAAGGAGGATTTATCCGGAGCAGACGATGTGCCCGCGTTGCGATGCTGGCAGGTCAGAGGCCGGCTCCACCTCCCCGGCAGCTGCCATGCAGCCCCGGCCGCGGGGATGCTCCGCGCCGCTCGGCCCCGCAGCCCTCGGGCATCCTGCTCCTTCTTCGCTTGCGCCCCACGAGCACCCACAGGCCCAGCTCGGAGGTGGCTCTTCAGCAATTTGCTGTCTTACCTAAAATTATATCGCTCTGTCCTTTCTTTCGGGAAAGACAGACTCAGAAACATGAAAGGGAGCTCTGTCTGAGATCGCCTCCCCCTGTTACGTTTTTGTTCCCTGGCCCAGCTTGTACATTTGAAAGACAAAAGCTGCGCTTACTGAAACTAAAGCACTGAATTTGTTTATCTCAAGCTCTGCATGTCTGTTTTTCTGTAATTCACGATTTGCTGCATCCTCAAATTTGCATAAGGTGAGATTTTTTGTGACACACAATTTTCAGTCTGACACTTGAAATTCCTTGTCTCATCTTCTGCCTTGCCTGGTCTAAGAGATGTGTTACCTCTTAAAGCAAAAGGAAATGCTATAGAGCTGGTTTTCCCAGCTTACCTGCACAAAGATGAAGAACTTTTAACCAAAGATGAAGTACGTTTAACTGTCTTTGAATCCCTATCATATTCTGAGCAAAAAAGGTGAACATTTCAGTGTTTATGCCAGAGTATGAATGACTGCTGATATATTTTTTTCAGCTAAACCATAGCCTTTGAGGCTTGTAAAATTCCTGTCTGTTCTATACTGATCAATGTATTCCAGCAGTTCTTCACAAAATGAGACTGGCCTCATCAAGGGATAGAAGCAAATGTGGAGACCTCTCAAACCACACAAAGACCATATGGCAAGAGTGCTCTCCTTCAGATCACCAGAAGCTCCCTACATATCCTGCTGCCTGCAGAGAACAGAGAAAGCTTATTTTGTTTTGAGAAAGATAAAATATGGCCTGAAAATAACATGCAGTTACCAATAAAAGTGCATTTTACCCAGGGGAAAAACAAGTTTATCTTCACTGGCTCCAGTCCTGCCAATGCTTCTCTAATCCTGCCACTTTCTTGCTAAAGAATGTCTAGAACATTCAGCATCATGAGTTTTTTTATGCCAACTCTTTGTTTAGAGGACACAGAAACTTGTACTGTCATGAGTGGAATGTAAATCATCTCTGAATTTGACCATTGCCCTTGGTTTGGCCCATTTCTGCCCTCTTCTCTCCCATAGCTCAGCTGCTGTTACTGAGCAGGAGTGGCTTTATGACCATAATCTAAGACAGTATCAACTGGATGAAAAAACCTGCTTATTCAGATCTGAAATGAGGGTTGGAAATAGCATTTTCTATTTGAAAATTCACTGGGTAGCACCCATAAAAGTACAAAAATGTCATGGAGTATGGACTTCACAAGACTCTCAATCAGTGCCTTATTTTTCTCTTTCTTTTAGACCAAAGCTATCAGAATCAATAAGAATTCATCAATCATGAAACGTGTTTCCTTTGTAGATATGGCTGATGTGATTCACTGTGTACATTATCATCTTTTGGCATTTGCTACTGCCAGTGAGTAAGTAAAGTTGGAAGAAAATGTGGTTATCCTTTTGGTCCCCAGAGTGATTTCCTTTTTCTCTGGTACATCTTGTGATTCATTATAGCCAAGTTCAAGTCCTACTGTTGATGGCAAGAAAGCTTTCAGTGTTAAGTGAGAATGCACTTTATCTCTGTTTCCCGTTCATCAATAATTGCAAAGCTAAGGAATTGCTCAGAGGAGGCTGTTTATGTAGCAATCGATTGCTCAACACTCTTGCCAGAGTTCTTGTCCTGTCTTGGGCCAGTAAAATAATGAATGGGTGAGTGCAGCTACAAACAGAACCTGGGTTTAAGATAAAAGTTACCACTACTGCAATTGCCATGGAAAGCTGTGATGAGCACAATCTGTTAATAATTCTCAGATGTTTTTCATTTGCATTTCATACTCATAGAAACTGCTGTCTTAACAATCCTGGAAAACAAGTCCTTTGTCCACATTAGAGGTACAGTGAGAATAACAACAAAAAACACCACTTCATAGCTCTGACTCAGCTAAGATGTAGGGCAGGAAAATCAAATTGCCATGCTTACATAGATTCTTATCTATCTGCTGTGACTGCCAACAAAGTTCTTGATGAATGATGTCACATGAAGAAGGCCAGAATGATATCAGTGTATTTATTTTCTGTATCCATAAGCAGTAGAGTCATCTTTCAGCCTTGTCCAGTAAAACTTCAGAGCACGTTTCATATCCAATGTGTAAAAATTTATGCTATATTCATTGCAGTCACCCAAATGCTCAGACATTTTCCATCTGTTACTACCAACCTGGCCCGGATTTGAATCATTGAGTTAGCTCTGAAAGGCTTTATAGATTTATATGTGGCTTACAATTATATTTTATTAGTTTAAAGGTGATATCCTGCAGGGAGAATTTGAATATAATACAAACTCAAAGAATAAATGTATATACTTGTATTAATACCTTTTTTTGCAGTGTAGCCTACAGATGGTCATTCAGCTTTATAGACATACAATAAAAACTATCATGTAGGGAAGAAATCAACTTGAAATTGGTGATATAATAGCTTTGTTGCTGCGACAACCACAGCCAATGTGTCAGAATCCTCCAGCCTGGTATGTAGGATGAAGACATGGAGGTTGGGATCAGCCCATGCTGCTGTGGGCTAAAGGGAGACAGTATTGGTTTGAGTGCAGCCCTGAATTTGTGGAAACGGAATAGACTAAAACAAAACATCTCACCAAGGAAATGCTTTGGACTCAGTGCCGGCAAGAAGTTGTTTGTAGGCAACACCACTTTCTCCTGCAATTAAGCATACAGGTCTTTGTACAGCATTTGTTGAAAACAACAAACAGACCAAATAGGATTACATCAAAGTCAACTGACTTTTTAAACAATTTCTAATGCAATTACCCAGTAAGATCCATTGCAAAAGAGACTTTTTATATTAGAAAAAAGGGGGGGAAATGCTGGTTTTTTACCATAAAGTACAATACATGAACACATTCTTGAAAATGATGCATCTACACCAGTAATACACTGAAGAAGCCCGTGACTTGTAAATTGGTAATTATGGATTAACAATACTAGCTCATTGGAGTCATATATGTTTTAGACATACCTACTTTCTCACCATTTTCACAGTGTTGCTTTACTGTTTTAACCCTTTATAAGGTAACAAGCACAAGTCTGTTACAGGAACCATATGATCCAATACAGAGCAGCTTCTCACCTTTTTTAATATCCCATTGCACAACAGTCCTAGGAAGCCCCACAGTGATGTTGCTGAAGAAACAAGAAGCCTTTTGAAGATTTTTAGCCATTCTTTCCAACACAAAACCACATTAGAGCCCATGCCTTTAGCATGCACTGTAGCTTTTCAGTGTTACAGCTACTTTCCATATGAGCTTTCTCTGTTGCCAAGATCCCAAAGATGCCCCAGCCCTACACTACTGTATAGATCTGTAATGGCCTTAGAGTGTGGCTGAGCTGAACTGTTGCCAGTGCAGCAAGGCAGAGAACTGGCTTGTTTAAACTTCTTGCCTATGAGCTGCCTTGGTGTTTGCCTGGCTTTGATGTCTTTAAGCCAGGTGAGTTTGCTGTGCTGTTTGCTTTGTTTGGCTGTCTAGTTTTTCAATTACTTTGGTGTGGTGGACTAGCATCCCTTGTGATACAGAGGCAAAGAAGCCAGCTGAAAGTGAGTCGTGACAGTGAAGCAGGTGAGTTAAAAAGGGACAAGTGAAGAACATAAGAAAACAAACCCAAAAGAGCTGGGCTTGGTGCTAGTGAGGTGGAACAATTTCACTTACTCAGGAGATGCAGCAAGTATTCGAACAGTGTAGCATCAAAACTCCTGCTTGGCTATTGCTATTGCTTATTGCCACTACAGGTAGCATCCTACCAGTCAAAGGTGAAAATGCATACATGCCATTTGTAAGTGTCCTGAGAGTGTTTATGCATGGGATTATCAGTACCAAGGATTCGGAAACAGTATGTCTGTTTCATAACTTTTGAACTTTTTCAAGGAACATGCAAGTTTCTCATGGCAAATGCACTTGGACACACAGACTTCTCCCCCAGTTAATCCATCAGGAGCTGCATGTGACAAGGTAAAGGATGCAGCTCTCACTTTATTGTTTAACTCAGCTAACTGTTAATAGGTTTGACCTTTTAACGTTTCCTTCAAGAATTACTCAAAGCAATCTTTGATTTTGCCTTGTTATAAAACATTGTTTTGTTGTTATAAAAGCAAATCTATGCAGGAAAGAATGGCAGCAGACCTCTGGAAATCGAAATGGTCTTGATCTTATTCTGCAGATAGAGGAACTGATATGATACATGATATATCATACATTATACATAATATTTGGCCAGATATATGATAACAGGCCTGAAGTGCATAGTAGAGAAATAAAACATGTAAAACTCTAGAATGACTCAGGGTGTATGTACAGTTGCTCACGTGAGGATTCCCCTAATTGAGGAAACCATTAAGATTTTGGCAAGGTGATAAATCTGTTAAATGAGAGCATTTTAACAAGACTAAACAGTGAATCCATCTACTCTGAAAATGTAGTGTTTTCCATAACAAAGTATGTTAGAACAACCAACTGGAAAGTACAGTGTTGGGATAGACTTAAGCTGGTCATTCCACATACAGCAGTTCAAGGAAATGATTGCAGTTAGAAGAAAGGGTCAGTTATTACACAAGGGATCGTAGGGAGAAAATAGAGATTTCTTCTCAATATAGCTAGTAGAGAAATAGACTCTTCCACAAGTGATTCAAAGCTCCTAAATTCTTGAATTAGGGTAAATACTACTTAGAGATTTACCTCTCATTCTGTAAAACCGTACACAGACATGTGTATATATGTATATCCATCTGTCTGTCTATGTATCTTTCTACCTACACACTTTTGTCAGTTAAATAGTCCATTAAAAAGCAATTTTTTTTTTGCCTTTTACTGCTTCTCAGCAGAACATCGCTGTAAGAAGAACTGGAAACCTGTAAGAGAGGCTTCTGCCTCCTCCATACATTAGCTGTGCTTGAATATATCTGAGCATGTCTGCTCCTAAGGTAAAACTCCAGCTATCTAGAAAAACAATTAGAATAAAATCTGATTTATTAATTTTAAAATAATATGTTTTTCATTAAAATCTAGCAGATAAATGTATTTCTTCCACTTAAAAATGGGAACTGGATATTTTGGAAGTGGCTTTACTGCTGAGTCAGATATTAGCCATGAGTGACTGAATTCTCTTTGAGAAGACGTTTTAGGAAGTGGTCCCAGTTCCTAGAGAGTCATGTAGGGATTCCCCAAATTGTAGCATCTATGATACTCTGACTAATTTTACAATATTGTATCCAGAATCTTAGCCAGGAAAATTTCCCTTAACTGATATAAAAAAAAAAAAAAGGTTTGTTTTGTTTTTAAATTATATCTTTTTACCTTCTCAGACCCTTTCTGTTGAAATATTCTGTCACAGGCTCAGCAATAACTTAGGAGGAGGACGCACTACTGACTTAAAAGCAGACCACAACTTTGTGTAATCTGAAACAATATTGTTCAGTGAAAAATAAAATCATGGTAGCAAGGCAGCTTCTAGCATTTTCACAGGGACAAATTTCTTAACTTATGTGACTGTATTAATGGTCTACCTAGAGCATTTTTCCCAACATGAAGAAACAGAAATGGACATGGTATATTTGGGTTTAAGGGAAAAAAGAATAGAGAAGACAGAAAATGTGGATGTTACAGGAAATGTATCCCATGGTCTTAGTACAAGAATTAGCTAAAGCTGTCTTTAAATTACTGAAGAGTTGGTTTCTCTTGAAACTCCTTGCTGACCTATGATGATCATAATTCAGTGAAGCAAAAGTGGCTTATGCATGATTTTGTGTTGCCAGTAAATTATTTTTGATTGAATTTTACAGAAGCTCCAATGCTATAGGTAGGGAATCAAATAAACAAACAAAACCAAAACACAACAGAGCAAAAGCCATTTGTTTCCCAAAAATGCACAATAAAAACTTAAGTGCTGCTTCATGTCTGAAATTCACACTGTATGTAAGCACATTTTTGATAGTTTGTTTCTCTCTACACTTTAAAGGAAACTTTCAGATGTTTGTTTGTTTGTTTGTTTGAAATAAGGTAAAGTAAAACACAATTCTATGAATGTTTATGCAGAAAAACTGAAACTGATGTGATTCAGTCTTACTGACAAGCAGCCGTCACAGTAAGTGCTCAGAATCGGTTCTGGCTGACTTCAAATCCTCCTGCATTTCAGGTGATTGCCTTGGCCCTTTATCCACTGTAGTATTAAGGAGACAAGCTGACACTGTGAAAGCTGTTAGTGAAGTCTGGCTTACTAACCTTCTGTGAAAAGGAGGTTCAGATTATACAGTGATCTTTAAAGTACTGGACAAGTAATTTAGTTTTTGAGTAACAGCTGATTAAGAAAGGGTCATAGGAAACCTGAGTGTTCAGACTAAAAGGCTGTTATGATTGAATTCACCTGTGCTTCTCCAAAATTACCTAATGTCATCTTTGTATTAATTTTGTTTCACTTTCACCTGGTGACTCTTTTTCAGATTCCATTGCTGCTTCTTGGGTTTGGGGACAAAATTTAATCTGGGGATGGATTCTGAGGAAAGTTTGAATTGCTTCTGGTGTTCCCAGACTGAAAGCTCTGAGGCTCAGGAAATGTCTATTTTTTCTTTCTAACTCCTGAAGGTTTCCTACCCTGTGTAGTATTAGATTTGTGTTCTTGATCTGTGTCAACTATTATCATGGGATATGCATGAGAAGACTGTTTGACGTAGTCTGTTCCCAGAGTGGAATGTCCAGGGTATTCTTCCAGCATACTTCTGCTCACTAGTCACAGTCAGGGTGCATGAATTATCATAATTAAAAGGTCCACATCTGAATGGAAAGGACACAATGTCTAGAAAAAATAAGTGTGAGATGAGATGTGTCAATAACCATAGGCAGTTACAGATCCATAACTGTACATAACTGAACACTCTGAGGTTAACTGTCAACTAAATGATTATAGCCCACACATAAAGCATATGTCTACACTGTATGTTTGCTGCGTGCCACAACATGAACCACTCAACTGAGCAAGTTGTTACTTACAAAGCTCAAGAGAACCATTTACAACCTACTGGCTAGGTAGTTATTTCATAGTTTTGGTGCCCACAGGGGGCAGACCTCTCTGTGTCTATACTTGCCAGCCATGTGCCTCGTGCACATTATGCATCCCTAGGTTATGTAAAAGCAAATGCTTCAGACTCTTGCCCTTTCTAGTCCTTCCATCTGCCTCAGAAATGACACTGCTCCCTGCTTCTGCCCAGGCTATGGCAACTGTGTTGATGCTGTTTGACTGCACTAAAAGGTACCCCAACACACTTGCAGATTTAATCATCATGCAGAAACTGCTGCTGGTTCATCTGGAAGAATCTGCTGAGGAGTTACTCCTTAAAGAGCAGAATCATGGATCCTGGTCTGAACTTTGGTTGGAGTCCACTGTGGTCTCCTCAGAACCAGGAAAGATTTTGCCTCTACAAAGCTAGGAATGGGCCTGTATTGTTGTAGCCCAAGCTGATTATTGGGGTGGAGGGTGGCAGAACATGCAGATATGAAGGTTCACATCTATTTCTAGTTACTGCCTGTACTTTCAGCACAAATATACTCCCTTCTCATCATTTATCTCTGTGGAAAAGAAACTGAACACCAGTTTGCAGTCTTTCACTACTGCTCAGTCGTTTTTATTGCTGGCCAGCCAGTTTCCATAAGAGTGTGGTCATTGTCAGTGTGGTCATCATGGACAGCTCCTACTAACATTTAGTCAGCATTGGCAGCATCCCCAAGAACATAACAACTTTCAATCATTGTGAACATTCACAGTAGAAAACCCAGCAGCATTTACATTCTCATCCATGTTCTCACCACCTAACTGATGCAATTTATAGTTTTCCTGACACCCTCTTCCCTCTGGGGTACATCAGCATCCAATGAGCTAGCCACTGCTTGTAGCATAGGTCTCCCAGCTACATTAAGGCTGCTTGAGCAGCCTGCAAGCTTATGGCCATCTTCCTCCAGAGTCAGAAAGGAGCATCATTCCAACACTTTTTGCTGGAGGACACTGAAGGGTAAACTAGATGCTGGTAGTCCAAAGTAACAAAATTATACCTTCCTGCTGTGCTTTATCTATTCCTGCTTAAGACCTCAGTCATCCCCTCCCAAGGTGCTGCCCACAGCTCAGTCTTAGGGCAGGAGCAGGCCTAAGCTGAGTAAATATCCTTTTACCCTCTGTGGCATAAGTGCTGGAGAACTTAATCACAAAATAAAAGTTTATGATGTTTGCTACTTGCATAGTAGTAAGCAGTCAGGAATGTAATACCTTATTAAATATTAGTGTAGTCAGCAGAAATAAAGATGGAACCAAACTGGCTAAGTAAAACAAACAAAGGGCTATGTGTCCAATGAACTGAAAAAGGAAAACAAAACCTTTTTTCTTGAAAGGATTTAACTAAGTGTTACATCCTATGTGGCTTCCAAACAGCTGTTCTTCACTCAGTTTGGGATATGGTGTGCATGCTCTGGCATTGCTTCCTCCCCAGATGGTGTGGAGTTAGGAGCTTGTAGCAATCTGTCTCTGGATGCTTGAGGGCTTGAAGGATCTAGTGGCTGCCCAAGAGGAAGGCTAACATGAGACCAGATTAGGAAACAGAACCTGAATTGCCTCTCAGGGTTGTGAAATTCATGTCTCTCTTCAACAATGGCCTTGTTCTCTTACCTTGTCTCCTCTTTGGCTTCTTTGTGAGTCTTTGCCACGAGTCATCAAATTTTTGTCTCATCAGTGTACACACTGGCAGAGATGGATCATTTCCTTAAGGAAAATGGTCTTCTTCCATAGGACTTCCTCTTTCATTCAAGGTCCTGACTTCTGTAGATGTATACAGGGTGCTGTCTGGATGATGCCATTCCTACCATGCCAGGCAACAACTGAACAGCAGTCATGCAGCTGGTAGAAGCTACACAAAGCACTCAACCTTTTTTCTGCTGAACTATCAATGATACCATGACTCTGAAAGTCTTTGCATGATCCAGTTTTAGATTGAGGAGCTTGCCAGTGTGACTGAACTGGGACTATGAGGAAAGATATGCCCCCAGTGTGATCAGGAAATGTTAGTGAAAACAGAGTTGGAAAGATGTGACACCATGGTTTTGCTCATAAGCAGAATACCTGGCACGTATACCTGGTTGTAACTAGTGTGAGATTTTTTTCATTTATGCAAAGCTGTTTTCCATAATCCCAGGATGCAGTGTGACTTCAGCAGAAGAAAACACTTAACTGGAACATACAGACACATGCATGCCTATATGGGCCATTTTCACTAGAGAATTACCAGTGTGACTATAAATTTCATCCATAGTTGCCACAGAGCCAAGCTGGCAGAAAAAAAAAAAAAAAAAAAAACACAAGAAATTGCAATTACAGACTCCTGTTCTCTCATGCCCTACCCAGCAAAGCATGCCTGGCACTTCCCCTTTCATTCCTTACCGATGTTTCGAGGATGGTGGCTGGGGAGGAGGTTAATGACAGCTGCTGTAATAGCCTCTCAAAGTCAAAGACATCCCAGTAAGGTCAGAGTTGCCAACTTGGAGCCTCAGATAAAGGTCAGGTGGTAAACCTTCCAGATGTAATGTCTTCCTTGTTGCAGATCTGGTATCACAGCTTCTTGTGCTGTGAATATATTTGACAAGCTGCCTACTGTGATTCCTGACCTGCCTCAGTTGTCTTCAGCGTGAATCAGAACCCCTTGGTGAACCTGACATACCCAGAAAGTAGAAAGCTATTTAGCTATCTCCTGGCAACAGTATCTTCTTTCCTAAAATAACTGAGTAACTGTGAGGTTTTTTCTAGTCCCCAGATGTTCTGTGTCCCATAGGCATCTTCCTTCTTGCTGAGAATGAGCAGCACAGTAAAGAGAAGAGCCAGATCCTAAACTGGTTGCTCTTTGGCATGCTGAACTTAAGTTTTTTACCATACTGCTTGGTGGTTCTCATGAGGAATGAAGGCATCTCAGGGGTTTCCTGAGATCAGGATGCTCTGGGAAACTGTTGGGATTGTTTCAGAGGGGAAGAGAATAGCACTTGGCAATACATATTTCTCCATTGTAAAGGAGTGCACCACTACAGGCTTTCCTACCAGCAGTCTCACAATAAGTCTGAGGTGAATCTAGCTCCAGTGTCTCTGACTACATCTTAAAGGTAGGGAAAGAGGGAGGAAGAAAGAGCAAACCAAATTACCACATTGACAAAGCAGAAGTACTTTTGTGGACCAATGCTCAGGGAACAGATACCCTGACTTGGTTTACATTTGCTGAACTTCAGGACTGTCTGTCTGCAGTGTTCGTTACATACAGTTGCATGGCAAATAAGTTTAAGAGAACAACTTCTCTAAATCTCCAAAATCTCCAAGCACACAAACATAGCTTCTGTATTATAATCTCTATGATTTTAGAAAACATTTATACTTAATTGAATTACTTGAAGTTTTAATCTTACTGTTGTGTTTTGCAAGAGGGAAAGTTCACTGAATGTTTGCAGACTCATGTAAAAAAAAATACTGAGATTCAACATAATGTCTCTCTTAGATGTTTGGTTTTTGGTATTCTCCTTTCTTGGCAAGGGTTCTACTTTTTATTGTGCAAGCCCTTTATTAGTCTATTTCAGAAAGCAAAGGAGCTAACTAATTTCTTTCATATTCCAGTGATTTTTAAAATTTTCATCCTTAATTCTGTCTTTGTGGAAAAATATAGTTATTGTGTTCTTTTGATTTCTGTTTCTCTTCTCAGTGTAATGCAGAAACAGACAAAGAAATACAGAGACAGTGAGAACTGTTCCTGGTACATGGAATTCATAAGTGCCCTAAACCTCAGAAAATATACTCTCATGAAAAAAGCTGCAGACAACATAAAATCAAATATTTACTTGAAATGAAACTTGAAAGATCCCAAGGGTCTCTCTTCAGAAGTGAACATTTCCAGCAAGTTAGTAAAAAAATTTTTATATTTAGAAAGATAAGAGGGCCCTCCATTAATTTGCCTGAGACTTAAGCTGAGTTGTCTAAACAGTGCAGAAATGCACTTTGTTTTTTTTTTGAAGACATGATGCTTTTGGTAGGTTGTCACTTACTAAACATGCAAGTATATTTTTACTGTGAAGGATAAGATGTCATTGTGACCTTTTTGTGACTATTTTAATATGGCCATCAAAACAAAAGTTTTGATAGCTGATAGGAAAAGTAAGCAGAAGATATAATTAGCAAGTGCCTGAATGAAAGTACATAGAGTCTTAGTTTCTATTGTCTGAATCTCTTTTCATATTTAATATTGGCAAATATATTAAACAGTATATTTTGCAGTAAAAAAAAACAGTCAAACAAAGCCCTTGAGGGCTTATTTAAATAGAAGTATGTGATGTGGATTTAGTAGAATCGAAATCCAAGGTCTGTGTAATTTAGAACCTTGTGTAATTTTCCAGTTGTTAAATCACATGTGGTTCTCCCATGCAACAGTGACCCTGTTTAGATTTTGATATGGCAATAACTGTAGGCATAAAACATAATAAACTCTCTGCCCCATCATTCCTGTAAAATAAGATACTCATGATCTGCAGTGGCTTCCATCATCAACTCATTTTTCCAGCATTCATTGCACTAACATTTAATCAATCAATTCTATTTGCCATATGATCCAATACATTACTAATAACATGAGAAAGTAAATTACAAAGTAAATTATGGAGTAGAAGCTTGGATGTTTTTCAGAGCTTTGAGAAGTCCACGTGTGGCTGCCAAATTCTTCTCTGTTTCATGTTCTTCATTGGTACATACTGAAAGGATTATGAATTCTGTCATCTGGACAGCTTAACAGGTAATCAGAAGTCGTGCAGTCAGATTCTTCTTTTCCTAATGGAAACAAATTACAGGATTAACTGATTTCTGAGCCAATAACCCTCTGCACTTGAGAAGTCTGACACTTCCCTCTTCACCAAATGAACAGAGGGATCAAGTTGCAAAAACTACTAAGGTTCACTGCATTCCTGGCAGCAAAGTCACGAGCACTAGGAGTCTTCTGAAAAAGGCACACTGAAGTAGCACTGTTCAGTAATAAAACGTCCACATAGGCTCTGCTCCAAAAATTACTGTCGAAAGTCAACCTACCAGACCTTGCCATTCCACAGGTTTGAGCAAAAGCAAGCAAGCAGACATACAGCTTTTATCCTCCAGGGTCTAACAAGGTTATGGCAGAGAGTGCTTCTCATAATTTTTCCGTAGTTCTCTTCTTACTAGCACACTAAGGTTTTACATCACCTTGGTAACTGTAGATTTTGGAGCAGACATTTTAAATATTATAAAGACAATGGAAGTATGCCCTGCCTCTATGAAACTCCCACTGAGTTGAACAAGTCCAAGATTCCACCCAAGAAGCTGATTTCACAACATTGAATTCAGTGTAGATTTCTATTTACAGGTTTTTGACAGGTTTCAGTGCTAGGTATTTGTTGGAGTCTGGTGTACATTATGTCATATCACTTAAAGGATGGAGAACAGTAGTCAGAGATAACCGGTGATGATATGAAAAGGATAACAAAACTGTATTTTGTTTCCCCATTTTGTAAAATGCATTATCTACTACTCTAAATGCTGTGTTTGGGTTGGGTTTGGTTTTTATTGTTAGGTGTTGGGGTTTTTTTATTGCATTGATCTTGGCAGTTTAAGTCACAGGAGTTTTTATGTGTTTGTTCTTACTGGCAGTGGCGTGTGATGTAGCTGTTCTTTCTCTGTGTGACTTTTCTGATTTGTACAATTCAGGACATTCCCAGATTTTAAAAAGCAAAAACTAGTTAAAACTAGCTATTTTTCAGATGTTTTCTGCTACCCTTTCTTCTCTTCAACATAACCTCTGGCATAGAACTAAACAGAAGCAAGTCTGGGACCTCTTTTAAAAACATCTTGCTGAAATTAGCCTTATTTGGAGGGTGTGAATGAGAACAGGATGAAAGCTCCTATTCAGCACAAGGAGTCATAACAAATGCATCAGAGTATTGTTGGGAGGCAATATACCAAAGTCTCTCCAAAGCTGTATGTAAAAAAACAAAATATGTACATTAAGTGGTGCTAAGAATAGAAAATATGTTTCTGTCATTGTTGCTGGATGATGCATTGTATGAGGCAGCTGCAAATCTTCCCTTCTTTGAAGGATCCCACACCCTCCTTCATCCTAAACTCTTTCCCTTTTCATGGAAGATACTATTTCTTGAATAAGAATGTCAGTCTACAATACACACTGAACTCACTCAGACCTAAAGGGCTTAAAGGATTAAAATGCATCAGCACTTTCCAGGAGGGCGGATTGAAACCAGAATAAAAGGTACTTTTTCTTGTCTTTGAAGAATCACACAGAATCACAGAACATTATGGGTTGGAAGATCATCTAGTCCAACCTTCCTGCCAGGGCAGGATCACCTAGAGTAGGTCACCCAAAATATGTCCAGGTGGGTTTTGAATGCTTCCAGAGGAGACTCCACAGCTTCTCTAGGCAACCTGTTCCAGTGTTTTGTCACCCTCACAGGAAAAAAGCTTTTCCTTATGTTCACA
Organism: Indicator indicator; assembly: GCF_027791375.1. NCBI lineage: Eukaryota > Metazoa > Chordata > Aves > Piciformes > Indicatoridae > Indicator > Indicator indicator. The sequence goes on from NC_072017.1 coordinate 11,073,900, forward strand.
ATGAACCTCCTGTGCTCCAGCTTGCACCCACTGCCCCTTGTCCTATCATTGGACCTCTCTGAGAAGAGCCTGGCTCTGTCCTCCTGACACTTGCCCTTCATATATTTATAAACATTAATGAGATCACCTCTCAGTCTCCTCCAAGCTGAAGAGCGCCAGCTCCCTCCGCCTTTCCTCCTAAGGCAGATGTTCCACTCCCTTCATCATCTTTGTGGGTCTGCACTGGACTCTTTCAAGCAGTTCTCTGCCCTTCTTGAACTGAGGGGCCGGAATTTAACACACTATTCCAGAGGCAGCGTCACCAGGGCAGAGGAGAAGTTTGCAGTCAGTATGTCTGTTCAATGAACAACAGCTTTTGAGTTGGCAGCTTCATTATTATGACATGTACAATCTTCATCACCTTTTTACTAGCAGGTTTTACCCAATACCTCTTACAGCAAGTGCTCAGTGACAGAAATTCAGTACTTTGCAAGCTGTGACTCAGAACAACAGTGAACTTGTCTCTGTATCCCTATGATGTGGAGGTAAATGGGTCAGCAGTCAAAACTCTTCTGCTCCTGTTGTCACACAAATGCTCTCTCCTTTCCAAAATGGAAAAAAAAATCCCACAACCATTCTATGTCACACTTCACGCAACCCTATTTTAGGCCCAGGACTTAAAAGGCTGAATTGAAAAGCTCCACAATTATTCAGTGCAGGCTGGAGGGATCTGTTCGGTCCATCTAAACTGTGCTGCTGCTCTGACTGATGCTCCAGAGATGGAAGACTAGCTAAGTTAGCAGCCTGTAGTTCTACAGTGTGAATGCCCTGTGTAATGAGCCCTGTAGCTTAAAAAGAGGAATAACATCCATCCACCTCTCGTAACACCACTAAGTCACGTTCCTAAGAAAGTATTCTGATAACAAGCAAGGCAAGACTTGGCATCAAATTCAGTGGGAAGCTACTCTTGCAAGCTGGAGTGACAGTGACAGACTGAGCCACTTTTGGATGACCTTCACCACTTTCAGATTTCTGTGAGAGAAGCTGGCTCCCACATTGCACTGCCAGATCCACCCCCACCCCCATATGCGAGCATCAGTCCCTGCGGACAAGAAAACTGACACAGCTTTTAGAGGCAAACTATTAATGTGCAGTAACACTTGTGGCTTCTATACTGGGCATGGGAAAGTCCACACTGAATAGACTGATGTGTTGGAAGTGTGCCTAGCAATACAGAAAGTCTTAAATTTTTGTTAGCTTTTTTATTCTATTCTATTTTTTAGCATTCTCCAGTTTTTGGCAAATTTCTATGTACTCCGATGGCAGATTTTTCCCACAAAACTGGAAAGTTATAAAAAGTGTAATGGGCAGGAACTGTACCTGGTCTGTTTTTCAAAGACAGTCATTTTTCCTTACCAACACGCCAAGGCAGTGAATGTGACAATGGCATTAGTGGTGAGGGGTGAGAGAGAAGTGAAAGGGTAGAGCTCTGAAAGACCATTTGGTTCCCAGAAGTTTTGACCACTGCATAGAGGAAGTCAGAGCCTCACCTGAACAACAACCTGCAACGTGAGCATAACTTCATAGAAACCAGAGAATCTGCACACAAGAGATGTTTTCAAAGCAGAAAAAACTCCCACATTCCACATTCACAGAGCAGGAGCTTCTTACAGAAGTACAATGATAGTTCATCAGCTGCTGTGAACTTAAAGGCTTACTGCAAATTTACACCCAGAGAGTTGGCTGCTATCCAGGTGTCACAAGAGAAGAAAGTACTGATCCAGTGATGTGAGTAAACAGCTGGCACTTGGCAGGAAATTTTGCCAAGTTCTTGGGTATAAATATTTTTGATGCTGACATAATAATGCCTCCCTTTCACTGACAGAGAATAGTCAAATTCTTAATTATGCATTTCAATGTTAGAAGTTATAAATTGTTTGATACGGGACAGGTTGTTGACTGCACTAAGAGTGTTTGGAATTTACCTGTTCAGTACATTCCTGAGCCTGGGAGAGTTCAAAATGTAGCTTCATGATGTTCAGCAAAGAGTTGCTAGAAGAAACATGGACACAAAAATCCCTCCTCTACCACTGAACCTCCTGAAATCTTGTCACTGTGGAGTGACAGCAGGAATACAAAATCATCACACTGGATGGCCAAGGTTAATAAATGTACAGTCTGAAGCAGAATTATGCTTTCTTGTTTGAGAGGACCATGAAGAAATCACAGTTTAGAGTGTTAAGTAATTATCAGTGCTATTCTCCTTCAGATAGCATACTTGTGGGAATTTCTATGAACTTTTATACCATCTTAGCTTATTCTTAAACACTACTGATTGTCATACAACCCTGAGGGCACTGGCTGGATACTCACCATGTTTCTGCATCTGAATCCCATTGACATTCACAGATTCCATTGGTTCAGTCGGACGCTGTCTTATTTTAATTTTTCTCCCCTTTTTTCCCTCCCTTCCCCACTCTCTCACATTTCCTGGGTGTGCACTCTTCTTCTTCTAATCCATTTCTAGTCCTCATTGGACCAGTGCCTTTTCAGATTGTCCAGTACCTGAGGTACACCTTTTCCCAGAGCTACAATCCTGGAGGATTCAGGATTTACAGTTCTTCTACTGAGTGGTTTTTAAAAGTTAAAGTAGATAAACACAACCTTTAGGATTCTGAAACTAACCAGTCCTTACTTCAGGTAGCATCAGACAAGTATGGATATAGATCACATCACTGTCTGCATTTCCTACCTCTCCTTCCTCAAGACAGCTGAAGACTCCATTCCAATAACATTCTTCAGGAGCAGTCCAAGATCTCTCTGAACACAGTTACTTTTCTAAACCAAATTATGTACTTTCACTTTCTTTCTCTCTCTCCTGCAGCTAGTTTTGCATTTTTCATGGGTGATGCCAGCGTTAAAACTTGAGGGCTACTCTATGAAATCCTGTTTCTTTTTCACTTGCCACTACTCAGCCTTTCTGTAATGTTTTTCTACAATTTCTGTTTCTACAAGTTCTGTTGTATTGAAGCTTCAGAATTAACACTTTAAACTCTTCTTCCATTATTGTAGTATGGACTCACAATGCCTCCTTTCAGGCAACCTTGTTTGTACCTAGGCTTCAAATATCCCCTTATCTTCAGGTCCTCCTGCTTGAATAAAAGACAAAGTTTTAATCACCCTTCGTTTTTAATACCTCCACCAGCCAGCAGTTTATAATATATGAAAAAAAATCTGAAAATCTGAAATACGTGTAAAATAATTATATCAACTTCTTGAAATTGTAGTTCAGATACAAAAACCAAAACCCAAACCAAACTGGGTTCAGATACAAAAACCAAAACCCAACCCAACCCAAAAAACCCCAAACCAAACCAAACAAAAAAAGACCCAACCAACCAACAAACAAAACCAACAAAAAAACCCCCCACCAAACAAAACAAACAAAACACCAACCCCCCAAATCTTCCCCCACATTCCTAGTTTGAAACAGAATACAATTTTGTTCATTCATATTCAAGAAATAGGAACTAACCTTGAATGAGTGTAAAAAAGGTCTACTAGTTTGATCAAAGATACAAAGAATTTGCCACTCAAGAGAAGACTGAGAGCTCTTACTGAGCCTGGCAAAATGAAAGTGAAGAGGATATGATTATTTCCTGCAAACATATTTGAGGTGGAAAGGGAGAGGAAAAGTTATTCAAACTAGAGGATAGTACTGGCATTAAAAAGAGTACAAATTGTTTGTGGATTCACCCGAGGATGCAAAAGGAATGCCTCCAAATCTCCATATATTTGGACTCTATGATCTTAAAGATCTTTTCCAGCTTAAACAGATTCTTTCAGAACAGTAAGGTTCTGAAGTACCCTTCCAGAGGGATATCTCAGAGCTTTTTTGCTCTGGTGATGGAAAAGCTGCTTATATTAATCTGGATGTGGGGAGCTGTTGCATTATATCATGTAGCCTGAAGTATCTACCTTGAACACAGTTTCTCAGTTTTGGCAAGCTGCATAAAATCAAGATTTCTAGAAAAAGAGTAAGTCATAAGTTTCAGGGAGAGAGTTGTGCCTTTTTTTGGCCTGTACACCTGGAGACATTTACTAAGGGTACCACAACAGCTGCATGGCTACAAGCTGCACCTTAGCTATTGCCATTAGGTTTAGCTCTAGAAACCTGCTATTTTTAAGTAAACTGGACACCACAGGGCGTAAGACTGGAAGGTTTTCAATACCAAAATTAATAGGTCATGCTCTATATTAGTTCTGGCAGTGAGCAATGATGAATCAAATCATACTGCAGATAATTTAATTTAGATCAGTACAGCCAGTGTCCAATGGTCATTTGCAAGAGTGTTAATTTCTATGTCTTAAATCACATTTAGAGCAGAGCTGATAATCTCAGTAGTTAAAGTGTTGTTATAACTAGTTTAGTTCTGCTCTGTGTTGGATGTCTTGCTTCTTTGGGTAGTACTAACATGATCCCTCTTTCCTGCACTCTTTCTAGTGGGAAATAAATCCAGTCCATGTGTGCTCATTCTTACAAAAAGCATGCACAAAAAATAAAAATACTGATTGTCTCAAAATCCTTGTGCTCAGTCCTAATGTTTCCCAGGCAAGGCTACAAACATAGACAGTGCTCTCCAAAACTACTTAAGTAATTAAAAATATATTCTCTCTTCCAGAAAGACAAAGGACTGAAAAGGACCCTCTGGATCATCATGTTTAGTCCCCAGCTATTGTGAACTACTCCATTATGTGATCTTCATAAATTTGGTTAGCTCCATTTTAAGACCAGTTACTTTATTTCACCACCACCACTTCTACAAGGAATTAGATACTGACTCATATGTTCCAGCCAAAATGTATTCATGGGCTTCTTGTGCCAACATCTTTTGCCAGTCTAAACAGTTCCTCTCTTTCCCTGAAACTTACCCTTTGAAATATATGCTGCAATCATATCACCCATCAACCTTCAATTTCCCAGGATAAAAACTCTCTTTTGGGAGTATTTACACTGCAAATCTCAGTACAGTATTATACACATCACAGGACAGCATTTGATGAGGGTGATCTTCCCGTGACAGCTGGCAGTTCTCTGCAGTCTCTTTGATGAGATTTCTCTTTCTATATTTTCTTGTGCATTTTAACAAATCTAAAAAAAAAAAAAAAAGAAAAAACAGCGAAAGAATAAAAAATTATAATGTATAACAAAAAAATGCAAACATTTTTGCATTTCTGTGCAAGTATAGTCCACTAACCAATTAAGGGAGCTAAACCAGTGATTTGATTATATAAAATAATATCATATTGCCACAAATATAAAATATTGCAACCAATTTATGTACTAAATCAAACAAACTCAGTTTGGAAGATTAGAAAGTCAGTGTTGAGAAAGTTAACAATTTTGGCTTTTGTAGCCACAGTGCTGAGGGGGCTTTGCCATAAAGCCAAGATTCAATGTTTTCTCCTCTAAAGAGTGTTTATACCTCCTGTACAAGTGGCTACAGTTGTGAAACAGCTTGGAGGGACACATTCTTCCCCTGTGCTCCACAGAGGTCCTTACAAATGTAAAAACACATCATTAAAAAAAAAGTGCATCTCTTTGTAGTGCCATAGATAGGAAATGTTCCAAATTAAGTCTTTCCCTCTGCTATTTGAATCACTGGACATGTTGCCTTTAACATTAGTACAACACTACTGACAAAACAAATCTTGTATCATTACTGGAATAATGTCCTCTACCTTTTCAGTGCTGGTAGCTCTGGACTCAGATGAGCTTCTTCCACTCTCACTCACAGTTTGCAACCACCAAAATATTTTACCCAGATAAGCCTATTTGGTTAAAACAAGTACTGCAAGTTCCCCCTTGAGTTTCAGGTCTTGCATTTGTTTCAGAGGTCAGTAGAAACTTAGGAGTTTGCCAGTTACCAGAGCTAGGCCTAGGAGAAGACATATCTCCTCCAGTTTCTCAGTGTTCTCTCATATTGATTACTGTATTTAGTAAGTACTGATTAAAGACAGATTTTCCTCAGCATAAAGAATGATATAAGTTCCCCTCATCCTAAAGGACAGTAATTACACATGTGGGTGGTTAAAGGGGATAAAGTATCAATATTGATGCCATGAGAAAAATTAAGTTATCACAGAATCACAGAAACATTCAGGTTGGAAAAGAGCCTCGGGATCACCAAGTCCAACTGAGAACCCTACTCTACAATGTTCACCCCTAAACCATATTCCCAAGCACCACATCTAAATAACCTTTAAATACATCCAGGGTTGGTGACTCAACCACCTCCCTGGGCAGCCCATTCCAATGCCTGAAATCACTTATTACTCAGTTAAATTCACCATATTTTAGGTATCAAAAGAAGAAAAGAACAACAGTGTATGAATCATACTTCTTTTTCAAGAAAATTAATAGCAGTATGAAGAAAGGTGGTGCATACCAATCCATCATATGAATAACACCCAAGATTTACTATCAGCTTTCCTCTGATGGGTTCAAAGAATTTTGCAGGATACTTTTTCAGCAAACATGTCACCTCTTACTGATGAACACTAACTGAAGGTGTGAAATACTCAACTATTTTGTTGATGCCTATTATTACATCACTCAAAAGAGAAAGTGAACAGAAAGGTCGAAAGCAAAATCCAGTGGCAGTTGCAGGAAGATTGTTTAAAAAACAACTTCATGATAGTAAGTGTTATAAAATATGAAGAGAAATTATGTGTAGTATCCAAAACATGTTGTGTTCTTTACCACTTCAAAATTTATCTTTGTCTCATCAAAAAGGAGCTGCAAACATGCAGTTCTATTCCTCAGCTTCAGAGTACATGTGTATATAATGTATACTTACATACAAAGTATACACATGCAAACACAGATGAGTAAAGACATACACTATGTACCTAGTCATAGCATCTGTGGCATCTCTGCAGTCAATTACAAGCTCCAGTTGTAAACATTATTTTCATCAGGGAATATTTCAGTAATTAATGAATGCTGCTGTTATAAGGAGATGGAGCAGAGTGTGCTGACATTATGGTTTCCCCAGTGGTATAACCAGGACTGAGTGATTCAGACAACTTCCTTCCCACCACACTAGGCAATGAACTTAAAAATGTGTCAGTATATATTTATACTCCTTCTTTTCCAAGGGCAGAAGGGCTGTTTAAGTCCTCCACATCTGGCTGCTCTCTCCCACCCTTTTCCTGTGGGAAGTTCTTCTCTCACATCTTTGGCCACAGAGAAGGGGAAGAATAGCTGTGTGGGGGACTATGCAGCAATCCAAAGGTCAGACGAATCTTCCTGGGAAAGCTGATTAAAAGTATTGCTTTAGTCTGGAAAGTGATTTCATAAAAATTCTGGTCAGTTCTCTGAGTGGTGAGAGATATGTTGAATCACAGGAACTGATTTAGGAAAGCTGGTGGTTCTGGTAAGTAGGAGCTCTAGGATACGGCATAAAACTGCAGAACTAAAACTAATATGTACGGTGAAAGTAAAAGTAATAGACTATTAATTAAGAGCAATGCCATTGGTGTAGAATTGTCTTTGAGATGAAAACTATCTGACTAAAACATGTGGAGCAGCTCATGCTTCTCATAATGGGTCTAAACTGCACAGTTGGCAGGTAGTGCAGAAGAGCATGACCAAACCTTAAGAGATCCAAGTTTGCATGTCAGGAAAAATCTTAACAGCAGTACACAAAGATCTGGGTGAATAGTTAAGAGAATTCTGAATCAAAGACTTATTTGTTGTAAGGTAACCTGAGTACCTTTACATAAAGGTTTGTTCTCAAGTGTGAAGGGTTTTTTTCAGGAATCTCAAAAGCTCAGTGAGACAGCATCTATATCTGGTTATCTGAACTTTATAAATCCCAGACAAGATACTTTCTTCCCTTCTAAACTGAAAATTTGAACTCTCAGAGACAACTAAGTGTCTGAGAACATTAAGTCATACAGTCCATGGGCTCTGTTGATGCTGGGAAAGAAGAAAAGTTTACAGTTCAAAAGCTATTCTGAGTTTGCAGAACTCAGAACAATAATGGTACCCCACAGCATCACTTTTTTTTCAAGGCCATGTTTAGAAAAGAGTTCCATTTTAAGCCTTAGCATTTCAATTCTGCTGGAACATATTATTGTTCTCTTCTTGCTAGTCCCTATACCAAACAAACCTCCATTGGCAGGTGCTACTCCACTGAGTGAGGCATATAATGCATATATCCACCAATGATGCATACAAAGAAGCCCCTCTGCACAGATCTGACTGCAAAACTTGCACATATTTTATGTCTTAGAAAGACTCAAACCCCAACATCACCACCCCATCCTAATTTAGGAGATTACCTCCTCCACTTCTTCAGACAAATTAAGGTGTCAATTCAATGCACAGCTCATGTAGAAAAGTAGAAGAGATGAAAAAAAGCCAACCCTCACAATCCCTTAAGGCACATCTCATTCTTTAATTGTGCCAAAATGCATGTTGCCTGATTTGGCTGCAGCAAGTCATATATTATATCTTACTAAGGCAACTCATGTGATTCATTACAGCTAATCAAAACTTAAGTACTTAGGCAAACTCTGATCCCAGAAGAGAATATGTTGAACCTGTGAACAGTGTCTGTGTACAGCAGACTGTAAAGCAGTGGTTAATATGTAAGCAACCTGCTGATAACTGTAATAAAACATATGTTTTCTTTGCTAATGAGGCTGGGCAAGTTTCTTGGCATGTGTGCCTTCTACTTTTACAAGTTTCATTGACATGGACTCAGTTGCTTAACAGGTTGCTAGATGTACTTATTGGTTTCCTCAATGAAGTTAACTGAAAAACAGAATATGATTGCAGCTTCTCTGCCACTCCCCTTGGTACGCCCCTCTGAAGTCTCAAATGGCAGGCCTGCCTTCTGCTGCTGAAGATCAAATCTTGCCAGAACTTTTCCCCCTCCTGTTAAGGAAAAGCAATCACTCATTTCTGACTCCACAGAGTGAAGATCTCTAAAGAAAATAAACCCCCAAACTGTTGGAAAGAATAAAAATTGTCATCCAGTGTTCATGTAAAGACACTTTTGAATCTTCATACCTTTATTTTCTGCAACTGGGTAATGAATTATTTACAGAGATACACTGCTTTTATTTAAAAGTAATTTTGTTGTTTTTTCTTCAGTCTAATAAAATGCAGTGGTTTTTATCTATCAACACAGATCATAAATATTTCTTGGCTTTTTTTTTTCCCCTTTGCAAACTTTTTTCCTCTCTGTGTTTGTATTTGAAAAGTTTAAAGGACACTCTGTCCTCCATAATAAGTCCTTATTTATCTAGTGGCTAAATGTATTCCAGGCAGCCAAAACGTGAAGTTTCTGTTCTGCCAAGTAATTCTGTCATGACCTGATGGGCATTAACCTGTTTGCAAGGAAGAACACCTTCATTTTTAGGGCATTTCATTCCTCTCAGAATCACTTTGACTAACATTGCATGAGCTAGGCTAGAGTTTAGCCTCCTCCTCCCAACTCACCAGCCAGCACAGCTCACAAGGACATGAAAAGACACCAGGAGGTACTTTCCTTCAGATAAAATTTCCCTGAAAACAATATTAATACAATTAATATTCTTATAGCTAAGTATCCATAAGCAAACTTTATTTTATAAGGTGTGATGCCTTCTTTAGGAATAATGAGTTGGTTAGAGAAATATATTCTTTCCCTCTCCTTTTCCTCTTCGCCACCTTGCCTCTGCTGTTTTGAGCCTTTTGATATAATGGATTAATGAGCTGTAAGTTTGGACTAGTATCCTATACTTTGCAATACATGTTAGGTACAATCAGTATTGTGAAATGGGTCTAAAAGCTTTCCAGACTCAAAAAATTTTGGATAGTCATTTGAAAGTCATCAGGTTTTTCAATGTTACATTTAAGTTCTTTATCTTCAGAGGACTGTTTTCTGAGCCTCACTTGGAACAAGATACATGTCTTCCAGGTTTTTCTTTGGAACGCAAAAGGAGATCCACAATTAGACTCAAGATGTTGAAAAAGGTGTTTTAAGAGTTATGATGAGATTGTAGACGCTGGCAGTACTGATGTCTGATAATGTGGCACGACTCTCTAAATCTCACAAAAATCTCCAGAGTAGTTTGAAGTTCAGAGGAAGAAATGGATATTTCTATATGTACTGCCTCCACTATACAATGGATTTCCTCTCCAGGTTCCTTTCCTGTACCACCATGGACATAAGCGACCACCTTATTAATTCTCACCGACTGGGCATTATTTTTTTCATCTTCAATCTAGTTATTTGATTGAACAAAAGCTATATGATAGATGACTGACCTATTTATTCTGAAAACTGGAAAAAATAGGCTACTTTAAGTGTTTAAATGGAAAATTACACGTTTAAATGTCAAGATTTTAAATTTACTACATGTGTTCATTAAGTATATTAATACTTACCTCTTCAATGTTTCTTCGTGACAATACATCCCACAGGACAATAAATACTCAGAACAGAAACAATAATTAAAAAAAAAAACAACCCTGCTAACAGAAAGGTGAAAGGAATACTTTAACAGGGGAAAATACTGTAATCTACAGAGTAAGAACCCAATCCTACATTTCCATTGCATCACTCAAGTAGAAGATTGAAGAGAGGGAACATAAGAATATGAGCCATCATTTTCTTATGTTTATTTTATATGCCTGATGAAAATCTCATTGCTATTATCAGCTAAAGAATGGGGGAGAGGATGGGTTTTTTTGTATTTGTGCAGTAACAGCACATACATTGCAGCAATATAATGCAGGGCAACTAGAAATTTTGCAAAACTGATTTTGTGTCACAGATTTGGGGAGACTAACTTAATCTGTTGCACTTAATTATTTTACCATCTGGCTTCTGACATGTAATGTGGCATAATCACAAAAAGGACTTAGTACAACTTTCATATTTACAAATCTGGTTACTCTAAAAGTACCCTTCAATAGTATTCAGAAGATTTTATGCATCACACACCATCACTGACACAGATTAGAATATTTAGTCATAATTGTTGTCCTCCACACAAGGCAAGGGTGAGAGCAAATAACTTTCTGACTGCCAATGTTTTGTTTGAATAGGCTTCCCTGAAGCCTATAATAGAGCATAATTTCTCTGAAAAATTGATGTGTGTCATGAAAATCTTTGCTGTAGTGCTTATATTAATGATACAGCTATTTCTTAGTAGGAGGATGACCTATACCTATACCCACTATACCTGAAACATCCAGAAAAGGGAAGATGAGAAAATCTACTGAGAAGTTAAAAGCATGAGTAGTCCAATCACATGGACACACAACATAAGTGTTTAAGAGAATGGTCCATGATCTATTATTCTGCAGATAAACAGAAACTTGTTCGTTCCTCTGAGCGGTAAGTTCACTTATGTAGTGCTAAGTCACTAAACAGTCACTTCCCAAGTACGCTTTTGCTCTTCTTATTTTATCAGATTAGCCCTCTGCATGATCGCATGAATAAGAGACTCACACTATGAGAGCTGAATCAGAAAGAGATGGAGATGTTTGGCTTCTTTCAGATCTGCAGTTGTGAAAAAGTTTCCCTGTAGTAGGAGAAAGGCAAAACCTAGCCAGATTAAAGATGGAATTGGATCTACTTTTGAAAAGAGCTATACAACATCCTAGTCTCAAGAAGAACAAGAAATTCACTTTTGGGTATTTCCATGCAGCTGTCCGAGCACTACCTAACAGTGTAGTGATGACAGCAGTGATCTCATTCACCTCACCTAATTCTTGTCTGTTTACCTGTAGCCACCAGAGCCACAGCTCATTGCTGATTCCAAACATGCCAAGGAAGCTTTGGTGAATAAAAACTCCTTGGGTGCGTTTGTTGTAGGCACTGAATTCCAAGACTATGAGTTTCTGATCTAGCTGGTTTAAAGCTAGACTGTTGACTGTCTGTTTGTGAGCTGCAGTTGCACATTTGACTGTAGGACACATGCATTGCCTGTGAGGCTGTAAAACCAGTGAACTGGAATAACTGCTATTTAATTACATAATACATTAGTAAACATTTGAATCAAAACGGATGCCTTTACAAGTGGCTAAATTGAAGGCTAACAACCTCAGTTTGAGTCCCCCAAAGTAGGGACTGTAGCAAAAGTAGGGACTTTACCGTGGCTGCATAGTCAGCAGGAAAGGATTTACCACTGAAGGAAAGCTGTGGCTGTGAAGGACTGCTGAACCTCCTAGAAATGTGCTGCTGAAGTTTGTGACACTGCTGATTTTTACAAAAGCAGTAATGGATCTGTCAACATTTCAAAGCCACCATGCTGACTGATAGGGTGGGGAAAAACATTTTGGTTGCTAACAGAGCAGTGTGGTACAATTAGGACTGAGACAATATCTGGCCATTTCACTTGTTTTAGGTGGCAGCATTTCAAAATTCCATTAATATTGGATGTAAATATTTAACTTCATACTTTACAGGCAGCATTGACCAAGGAAGATACACACATACACACAATAGCTTCAGCTGGAATCTTTGCAGAATAAAAGTCCTTTGGTCTAATAGATGAAACCTATACTATTATTATTAGTTTTTTAACTGTGAGGAGCATTGTTATTCATTGTCAAAAGAACTATATTTATAGACAATTCCTTGCTGGAAGAGCAAGTGGCATTTAGATCCCAAAGATGAAACAGATGTGATTGTATTCATTCTGTAAGTCCTCTATAGAAAAAAAAAGATAGAGATCTAGAGGTGCTGAAAACTGTCCAGATCTTCACAGGCCTTGCCTGCATCCTTCACAGAACATGGTAGTAGTGTCTTCAGGAAATTGTACAGATATAGAATGGGTAGAAGCACTGTTGGGCTTGATATAAAATCTTTATGGCAATATGTTAGCTCTATTTTTTGTGAAATATAAGTCAAGTAACTAGCTTGAACTGAGGTTGGTTGGTGATGATACATCATTGCTCATCTTTATCAAATATTTGAAGCAAATTTGAAGGTGTGTTCTTAGAAACTCACATTAAGAGTCGACCATGGCAGTGAAATGTTAGCTATATGTGAACCACTCATAGCACAAGGTTTGGGTATCACAATTAAAAAAAAAATGTTGGAAAGTTGTGATCTAAGCAAAAGAGTTAGCTTTAAAGATGCCATATAAAAATCAAAGACAATGAAGACTTTTTTTCACAGGCCAGTTGTATCATTAGTTCCAGTGGGTGTGGAACAATCCTTGTTTTCTTAAAACCTATAGTAGGGATACATGTATGTGTGTATATGTATATATAATGTACATATGCATGTATATGTGCACAAACACATCATATATGGTGACAGAATATCACAAAAAGGAGACGAGCAGATACAGTCAAATTTTTTAAAGGTATTCTTAATGATTTTATGTATATGGATTATAGTGCTGAAAGGACTTAGGGATTATAGTGTTGAAAGGACTTATGCAGGGAGAAAGAGATGGTGACTGTAAAATTTATTTCAGCTATTCTTAATGCTAGTTATTCTTAGCATTAGTTATTCTTAGCCTAAGATTATTCTTAGCCTTAAAATGATTTTTTTTTAAGATATGCGGCCCAGGGGAATGATTTGAATTATTTAGACTGAAGAAGAGGGAGGCACAAAAACTCTCCAACCTGTGGACAGCTAAAGCTGCCAAGTCCTAGGCATCTCAAACAAATATTAAAAAGCTTGTAAGAAGAGGCAGTTGTCCTAAGCTGATTGACAACACCAGAATGAAAAGAAGTAGCATCATACATGTGACAGCCCAGTGCTGTATCACATCCTGTGGTACTTTTTGCTGCTCTCAACCAAATTTTGCCTATGATGTATCCCAAAAGCAACTTCTGAAGTGCTATGTTCTAGGAGAGCTGCAGCAGCCCTTATCCCACCGTTCCCACCACTCCCTGGAGCTTCTTCACAAAATCCAATGACAAGCAGTGCATGAAGTGCCACCCCAACACATGCTCCTGAAAGCTGCCCTGGAAAATGCATCCAGCAAGTGGAAAAGGGCAGCTCCAAGGTGGCTATCTCTGGAGTTGCCATTCCTTATGCTTCCCAATGCAAAGCCAGGGGAACATCCACTTATACACTCAGCCCTCCAAAACTGAACGGAAGATGTTTTCTGAGGGTGGATGAGGAATCCCCTGCAGACGCAGAACTTCAAGGCACTAGAGGCAAAACTAGAAAAGCGTAGTGATTGTTGGCAGTGAGAAATGGGAGAGAGTTGCACGACAATCTTTAACGGTTGCTCCCCGAGCGTGAGAAGGTGCAGAGAGTTCTGAAACAGCTCCAGGGCGGGTACCGGCCCCAGCCGCGGGGTCGGGGCTTCCCGGCCTCCCTTCCCCGAGGGACACGGCGGGAGGCAGGGGAGACCCCACCTCCCCGCTGCGCCTCCGCCCGCTCAGCCGAAGGGGGTGGCCTAGCTGCGCGGGGGAGGGCGGGGCGGGGTTGGCCGGCCCCGCACGTGTGGAAGGCCGGGTATGGGGGCTTCCTGAGGGGAGGAGCGCCGGCCTCCGCCACTGAGGGACTCCCGCCGCTACCCTCGCACCTCCGCGCAGCCCGCGCAGCCGCCACCGCAGGCAGCCGTGCTCGGGCTCCGTAAGTGCCACCTTTCTCCCACCTTTCCCTTCCTCGGGACCGGGTGGGCGAGGGGCTGGGGAAAGCGCCCCTGGTGGGGCCTCTCGCACGGCTCGGGCGTGGGGGCGTGGGATCCCCTCTACGTCCGAGACAGACAGGAGGCCCCGGTGTGCGCTTGGAGGAGCTCTGACGGCCCGTCTCGGCGGGGAGCTCCGAGGGATCGTTCGTAGTGCCAGGCGTCTTGGTGCGGGGAGGGGTGCCAAGGGCTTCTTCGCTGCCTTTTGAAGCTGCTGTGGGGGCAGCGGCCCTGGCTTTTCCCCGCCGACCCTGGTCGCCGTCCCCGGCAGCGCTCGGCTGCTGCAGCCGGGACAGAGTGCGGGGGTCTGACGGCCGCGGGCAGGCACGGGTGGGTGCCGGACACAGCGGGAGAGGCGCACCTGAAGGCTGCTGTTCAGAGTTGTGAGAGCTTGCTTTCTGCGCCGGGGGTAGCTGCTACTATAAAGTTTTGGAGGCGGGAACGGGTTAAACGTCCCTCCTTGGGTTTCCGTCAGGCCCTCGCTGAAGGACTGGCGTTGCCTGGAGGTGCGATCTGTGCCGGTTTTTACTGAATCAAAGGATACAGTGACAGTGCAGCCTCAGTTCTTCAGTGCTTTTTGAGACGCTGGGGAAATCAGGCATCAGTGGAGAGCACGTAGTGAGTGCAGGTCCCTAAATGTTGTAGAACAAGTTTAGAAACGCAAGATTCTTCCCTTCTGCCAACTTTGCATGTTTAAATATAGAAATGTGCTTGAAGTCTATGTCATCCAACGTGCAATGCTGCTGGCAGCTGGAGAAAGCTAGTCCAATGAAACAATATTGAAAATTTGAAGTATCTGAAGCAGCAGAATAAAATCTTTCATTTTAAAATATTGGTTATCACTAGAGGTTTATGACAAAATTACGGATCGGATGCAAGCCTTGGGTCTGGGTGAACTCTTTTAACTTGGCTGGACTGAATTAGTTTTGAGAGAGTGACAGATATCACACCGCTTGGTTTCGACTGTGAGTGTAGTTTCTGCTGATTGTTATGCTGGCGCTTAACACATCGTTCCAGCAAAAGTAACTTACCTGTCAAAGGGATAGAAGTTCCATGAAGATTGGCCCAAATTGTGAAAGGAACCCCTTCAAGCCCACCCTCTGCTTCAAACATATTGATACCTAACATGTATTTATTTTAAAAGATTTCAAACACATTTCTCTTTGTATCCTTCCTAATTAAAACCAAAACAAATACACTGAGAGGCATTCAGATGTTTCAGAGATGGGGAATGTAAGACAAGGGATCATGGTGTATAGAACTTATGTCTATTAAAACAAGCTGATGGTAGTTTGTTTATGCTACAAAGACAAAACAAATTCTATGAAAAGTTCATGTAGACAAAGTGCAGATTCAGAACACAGTGGATCTTGGGTTAGAATTTGTATTACATAGTGTGGAAAATGTTTTGAGTTCTGGTTTGTGTTACCTAATGGCATTAAAACATTGACAGTAAACACAGGCATAAGTGCTATGCAAGAACTAAACGTGTTTTCGTTGACCTCTGTAATGTACTGTAGCATCAGGCAGAAAAAGACACGGTGCCTACCCCACTCCTGTAAGTAGATGTCCACTGATGCAACTGATTCCATCTGACAGTGCCCCTGTCTACACAGTTCTTCTAAACACTCCCTGCTCTCTGATGCAAATTGGGACAGGAATAAACCAGCACCACTGAGATCTAAGTAGCCTTAGTGGTTTCTTTTGAAAGGTGCAGTGACTTTTTGCATGAAATGATACACATTTTTAGGTTTTTGCCACATGTTGCAATGAAGATTATCCATGCATGGAGTAACTCTGTCTGATTGATGTTACTAAAATACAATTTTTGATTCATCAGACTTGGATGGAGATTGGCACTTCGTGAAGTTTTAATGCAACGGAATTTTGATCCCAAAGCTCACTGTGTTGGCTGACATGTGTATGTATAAATTGTCCACCCAAGGTTCTTGACCTCAGTAAAAATGTACTTGATAAGAAGCATGAATGTGTAGCATCTTCTACCTTTGTACACACATGGATTAAATCAAAATCAGTTTCAACTTTCTTAATAAGTCAGTGTATTGAGCATATTTTTCAACCTGTCTGTATATCATTCTAACTTTTTTTTAAGTTCTAGTTAACAAAGTACGTAAGGATTACAATGCATTTGGAGTCAATGTGTTAAGTTATTGATGCCATTTATTAGATGCTTTATGGGGATATTTGCTATTTGAATATGTTGGCGTAATAAGTAGCAGTGAGTACAAAAATACAGGTAAGATAAAAGGTGAATAATAATTTTCAACTTTTAAAAACTTACTTTTTGACTTTTTAAGAGTTTTGACAACAATGTATTTTGAAGGAGGAGGCATCTTTTTGTAAATCAGTGTTTGCAGATGGCTGCTACAGTGACTGAAACCAGACAGAACTGCTGGGTAAGTATGTTGGATACAAGGATCCAGCTTAGAATTCCTCTAGGTGGAGATAATTGCAAAAAGCCTATGTATCTTAAGTGAAAAGATGTGAAACTTCATTTTCAGGTGTAGGGAGCAGAAATAAGACAGAGATTAACTCTGCAACTGTGGGAAAAAAACCCACACACCAGCTTAATTCACTGTGGCTTGCTTGAAAATGTGTAGTGCTCGTACTCTTCATCCTGCATGCACTGCAGAGGAACTGAGAAGAGCTGTGACATGCATTTATTGAAAAACGAGATATATTGAAAGGCTCAGAGTTAAGATTTAGTTCCTCGTTTTGTGTCTTGGCAGAATTTTGTGAATTTTGTGGTGATTTTCATGTTTAAGACAGGTGAATGAAAAGGAAGTACTGCAAATGATCAAAAAGGAGCTTACGATAAATTTCATTTTCTGGGTTGTCTTAGAGGTTGTAAGATCATAAAGTTCTCTCATTTTTACTCATACACCTTTTACTCATATACCAGAGGTGATCATCTTTACCTCTGCTGGTTCTATAGTTATTTTGGCATCTGTCCATCATGATAGAAATAACACATGAGACTTCCGCCTCCCAAACTTTTCTGGGTTTCCTGCTGTCCTATTTTTAACCAGTTCATAGGCTGACGTACTTCATGGTAGAGTCCTTTAGGGAATTTTTCTTTTGCATATGCAATATTAGGCAGGTCACTGACATAAATTATAGCATGCATTGTAGGCTACCAGTCCTGTCTTTGACTTATTGTAATTTTTGATACTAGAATGAGCAATTTTCTGCCATTGCTTTTCTGTTTTTCCCTTAAGTACTTTCCAGGCAATTAGTAATCTATTAATGCCATATAGCCAAACGTGGAAAACAGTGGAAAACAGTTTCAAAAACGTGCACACAAATATTACTGTCCTTTAAAGCAGAAAATCACGTATTCACATTAGATTTTTACATACTAAGATATTTTAAAAATATTTTATATGCTGCTGAAATTATTTAAAAGTATATAAAAATACTTGGGGTCGTGTTCCTGTGTCTAAGTTTTCATGTACCTGAAAGTGCCCACCTTCATGACACCTTTGTTGTTTATCACGCCTTTGATCCTTTAGTCACAGTTTTTAATCTCAGTCCTGCTGATTCTTATCGCATTGCATACACCATTGTCCAGCTGTGATAAGAATGATCCTCTTTCCACTGGTTTAGTGGAACAGTTTAGTGTTGGTAAGTCAAGGGACAGGGAGATTGAAAGCAAACAGTTGAGCTTTCAGAAAATTACGAACGTGTCCTCATCTCTGCTGGGAAAAGCATTTGCACGATCTGCCACTACTACTGAAAGTTATAAAGGTTACTAGTAAAAGTGGCTTCTGAGATTCCTAAGTTTAGTCACTGCTGACAGTCATCCAAGATCTGCAATATTATCTTGCCTGATCTCAGAACTGTAGTTTATCTGAGTGGATGTGCTCCAAGAGGAAGATCATTTAAAAATGAACTGAATGTTGTCATTGTCTTCACAGGTACCTGCACAGGATTTTAAACGTGTAGAATAAAATGTTCCGCTCATGAGATGATTGTTGCAGGTCTCTTAATGTTGAGATGCGATCTACAGCATCTTCGTACATGGATATCCTTTAGTTCTATCAGTCTCACATGATCATGAACCCCCAGGTTCAGCAGGTTGTGACAGTATAAAAATTGGATAGTCCCATGGCTGATGTTGGGTCTGTGTATATTGAATGTACCCAGGGAAGAGCTGCCACTGGAATAGCATATATAGACAATTGTCATATCTATGCTTTCTTTACTGTGGCTGTTCAGATTCTGTCCCAGACTGCATAGACTCCCATGGATGTGTGGTGGTTGTGTATAAATGTTCACACCCCCTCAACATATATGTTATGAGGAACCAAGCATTAAATTGGAGTAGAACATTAGTATAGTTAAACCTTGTAACAAGGGCCCTCCATTCATGTATCAGAAAGTTGAGAGTCCCAAAGAAAGATCTAGCCTCTCAAAATGTAGCCCAGCAGCAATGAACTTTTGAATGGTGTGGAACAGCAATGGGAAGGACATCACAGCTCTGATAATAGCTAGCTCTTCTAGTTGGGTTTATGGCTTCTAGAAACAGCAGGACATTTTCTAAAACTCATTTACATAAGAATCCAGGAGGGCTTCTCCAAAACTTATTTTGGAAGGATAGAGTCTCTTATTAGTGACTGAATGGCAGCACATGTTTGACAAGTAGAAGTGAACTAGCCACGCAGAGAAAAAACAGAGGAAACCAGTATATATACACTATCATGTTACTGTCGTGCTTGTTCACAAACTCCACTTCATCCATCTCACTTTTTTGATTACCTTTTCCTACCATACCCAGTAGTTGGTGTAGGTGACCCATAAAGAATTCTGCAGTTGCTAGAGAAAGGTGATGTTTGGTGCTTCCATGTCCCTATAACAAATCATCAGAA
The DNA here is from genome assembly GCF_027791375.1 of Indicator indicator. NCBI lineage: Eukaryota > Metazoa > Chordata > Aves > Piciformes > Indicatoridae > Indicator > Indicator indicator. The sequence goes on from NC_072017.1 coordinate 11,093,429, forward strand.
ACACAGTGAAGTGCACACCACAGCTGCTGCTTCTGACAAGTAATGGGAGTAGGCCTAGTCACTGTTGGTGATTCAGTGTTATGCTGTAGTCCCCTGTATTGCTTAAATGCAGGGTGGGTTTGCCTCTCTTTGATGGTAATACCAGGTTTTAGAAGTCTTGCATGGCTGTTCTCACTAAATTAACTCGTTTCTGAAAATTACTGTGTCAGATGTACTACCAGAAAGGAATGGTGCTTGGGTAGATTTGTCCAGTTGCACTGGTTACTGGTTACAGTTTATCTGCTGTAGAAAGGTGATAAAATGTCAATAGGTGTCAACTGGCAAAATCCAAATAAATAAATTGTCTTCAGAGGTGTTCTGCAGGCAGCTGGGCTGGGAATTGTTTGTAAGTTGAGATTAGACTGAAGGAAAAAAAAGACTGTACAAAGTGATTTTAGCCAGACTTTCGTACTGTCTTCTGTGTTTTATATACAGCTTTATTTCTCTTGTAATTTTTGCTTTTCAGAACAAAGTGGTTTCTTTTTTTTGGTAATATATAAATGTATAGAATTAATTTATTTGTGCTTTAAAGAACATTCTTCTTTGAAAGACTTTTTAGGGAGAGGGAGTTGGATTCAATGCAATCTAATCTCTGTTTCCTTTGCTGTGAAAACAGTGAACGATGTGGATAACCTGTTCTATAGCTGTGTGAATTCATGTAGCTAATCCCTGCTCCCTGTCCATTTTATTTGAGGTTAGTCAGTTCTTTGTCTGGAGTTTGATTGCAACCTCTTTGACAAGACGGGAAAGCGATTGTGTTTATTTTATTTTGTTTGTGCAGTACCATGTGCACTGTGGTTATGGAATAAATAATTGAAATGGAATTTGGAAGGGATTATTTATTGCCCTCTTCCCAGTGTCCTTAGATTGAGAAACATCTCCATATTAGTTAAGGAAAACGTAGCATTTGGATATCATCAAGATATCTACTACTCCCATGAGGACTTCAATTAATTTCTCTGAATTCACTGTTTATGAATGATTTGATATAATAAGGATTTTATTTTGCCCTTGAACGTTTTTGGACTGTCACACAGTTGAGAGAAAACAATGGGATGTGACTTGCCATGAAATACTTTCAGCACTGTGAATTAGATGAAAAAGCTTGTGGATATATAGAATTAGCATGAATGTGTGATTCTTTTCAAAGGTACACTGCTTCAGTGTGCTTTTTAGAAGCAGTAATTTGGATGACTAGGCAGTATTTTTGAACCTTGTAATGATAGTCTAACTTATTTTAAAGTTTTAAACTAACAGTAAGTATTTGAGTGTGGCCAGCTGAAAAATTTAGTTCTCTGCTGTAGGGATTCTAATAGAGGGAGAACTTTTAAGGGTAGGTCTGAAGAAGTATATATCATGCAACATCAGCTTTGTTGCATGGAAATTGCAGGCCAGCAAAAATTCTGAGATGGAGGCTTCCTTTGAGATTGTTTCTAGAAGGTGCCTCTTTACATCTATGAATGCATTTATTAAAAAAAATATTTTTCAGGAGGAGATGAGTATGCACTAGGTAAATTGCTGTGCTGACAAAGTAATATGGGAAAAAACGCAGTTATCTAGAACTGGATCAATTAAAAGATTCAATATAAAATTAATTTCTATGAATTACCAGTGCTAGTTAGAAATACTATAAAAATGACAATTATAATATTCACTGTCAGGTGGAAAGTCCAGAGAAGCTGGAATTAGTACTTCTTAAATACTGTCTATGGAGAGACTTCATAATTGTATCTAATAAGCCTTCTTTGGGGTTTTCAGTGTTTTAAGGTGACTTATGTACCTTGCCATCCTTTGAAGTGCCTCTTATCCTTTCTGTTAGTGAATTGTCCCATATAGTTACTATTAATAAAGATTTAAATATCTCTTCATGTTATTTCATAAAGTACTTTGACTCCTAAGGAAGCCTCAAAGGTGAGTTGCTGTTGCTCATATTCTCACAGTGCTGTCTTTCCCATTTACCAAATTACCTTTCAGTGCAGTTGAGCAGTTCATGTTTACATTGCTTGGTGTGGAATAACTTGATGATCTGTAGAGATCTGTTCAGTTGTAAACAAACAAGCTATGCCTATAGCCCCACACTACCAATGTATTATGAAATAGACTTGGAGAGTTGAAGTATTTTTCCTAAGGTCCATAACTGCCTTCTCCCAATATCTATATTTTTCTGCTTTCTTGTCCAGAACCAATGGGTTCTTGTCACTTGCCCCTTTTATGTAAAAGATCTGAACACCTGACAGAAAGTAAATTCAACATCCTTCTTGGTTTTCAGTATCCAAATGCCTGAAACCAAATCGATCACATCTAGTTGGTGTCTTCTCGGGGTCTAGACAACTGAGTGGAATATAAACACATATATTTAATTGAGTTGACATGCAGAGCTCCCCATAGCATCAAGCTCTTTGTTTTCTGCTCATGGAAATACCTGGTCGGTGCCACACAACATCTAGAAAAAAAAATTAAAAAGATCATTGGGGCATATGGAGACCAAGCAGTGGCAAATCTGTATTATGCCACTTAGGTAACAAAATGATTATCGTGGGGTTTCTGTGGTGGTTTGCTTTCTGTAGCAGTGGTAGCTGAAGATGAGATGCTGCATAGGGAAGCAATGGTGATTCACATGGTGTTTGCTCCTGATAGGCCTGTTTGAACAGGCTTTGTTTAAGGCATATGGTAGACCCAGATCATCTGAAAGCTTTGGGTTTTCAGTCCCATTTTGCATAAATTCATGTGCTGCATAGTCTTAGTTTGTGAACCATGCCAGATGTACATTGCTCTGAGGCTTGCATGAAAACTAAACATGCAATATAAGTAAAACATTCAGTGCTGGCTTGTTCACATGCTCTCAGAACATTAGGAAGAAGAGCATACTTTGTGGTCTTTGGCTTTGCTCTTGCTGACTTGCTAGCAAAAATTTCCTTAACAATAAAATAAATAGGTTAGAACAATCCCACAGTGGACACCAAAATTATTTAAATGCATACTTCTGCAGGAATGAGTTGCTCATAAATATGTTTTCCCATATGGAAAGTGTTGTGACTTCACAATCAACGTGTTCTCTGCTTCTTTCTTTGTCAGCAATATTCTATTATCTTTTTAAACTAGTCATGAAGACTGAATTGTGATCTTCCAGTGGTCTCCCCAAACCCATTCAAAATCACATTTTAATTTTAGAGCTTAGTTTTATTGCAACTCTGCCAATTGCAATATGATTTTCATATGTGACTTCCTGACCTGTCTCACTTCTTTTTTTTAGTTTCTCCACCTCTGCTTAGTTTTGCCTGCTCTCTTCTGAGTGTCCAACCTCTGAAATTGTATAATGTCTTTCTGGGATTACATCAGCCAGCTACTGTTGAGTCTCCTTTAGATTTTTAAGACAATTAGAAGTTTTCAAGAGTTCAAAAGTAGATGTGCATTTATCCCATAAAATGCAATTTTCATCATGTTAGTAGAGTCTGATACTGAAGTATACCATGTGGCAGCAAGCTATCATTTGCTTTGAGGTGTCTTGGTGGAATGGCTACCTCACAGCAGTGAGGTGCTCTCTCACTGTCTGATTTTTGCATGATAGAGAAAAGAAGCTGTCTGAGAGGGAGAAATTAGACCCTGAAACATACTTTCTCTAAATGAAGGAAATCTGTTCTAATTGTTTCAACATTTGTTCCTTGGTGGGACAGTTCTTCTGGGTATCCAGTCCAGAATTGTTTGCAGACTCCCATGCAATGTCTAACTATTAGAAACATTTTATTAGACCATTTTAATTTATTGCATGCATGTGCTTTATTCTGAGGCAATTAGTTTCAACATCAGACTTAATAACCCCATTTTGTATTCTTAATTGTCCCAGATATAAACTTTTATGAACCTTCCTGCAATTTTGTAGTACTATGTAAAGCCCTCTATGGTGTTTAATTGCCTATATACTCCACTTCATTAGTTGTCTAAGCACATAATTTTGGATTTGTATTAAATAAGAGAGTTTTTTTCTGTCTGACTGTTTTTCTGTCCTATGTGATAACAGATGGGTTGCACTTAGTTCAATGAGCCGAGTGCAAAAAGGGCAGAATTTGCAGTAAAATACTGATGATGTTGCATTTTTATCCACACAAAATAAGTTAAGTCAGCTTTCTGATTATGTAAAGTGAATATTTACACTGTTTCATTGTAACTACACTCTGTGAAACAAGTATCTTTCCCAGCCTGAATGGGCTCATAGGTATAGTTTGTGCATTTCTTACTGAAGCTGTGTCAGCATAAGCAGCTTATGTGCTGTGCTCCAGGCTGCTGTCTCTTCCTGCTTCAGTAACCATCCCTCTGTGCATGCACAGCTGTTTGTGGTACTGTTGCAATGAACTGGATTAGGAAACTAATTCATTTTTTCCTTGGGATACTTTTGAGTAAGGATCAGTTCTCTGTTCCAGTTTATCTCATGGCCACACACATGGCTGTGCAGCCACAAATCAGGGATGGACACAGAGGAGAGAATAGACTAAGTAGGATGAGCTGCTTAAATTGTACCACCATTGAAATAAATTATTGAATATGCTCCATGTAGCTCTAAAACATACAATAATTTCTCATCTGCTCTCCCATTTTTTTGTCATTCCTTCCCCTTAGCCCATCATTTGTCCTTTTTGACTGGAGAAAGCACTAGTTGCAAAACTTTGGTCATAGGAGGTGTTATTCCTCGAAGTGTAAGTTTGGGCATTTAGAATCATACTTTTCCTGCAGCATAGGAACTCCTGTAGAGTGCAGTTCTATAGTTTCATTCTTTGGACAAGAGCTAAAGAAAGCAATACATTGAGAAGATGTCACTCACCAACTGCATTTTTGTGCATGCTCTTTTAGACTTGCTTGGTAAATGACTTGCATGTGAAACTGGTTTTCTCTGAAGGATTTTGGATAGTTTCTACTTTGCTTCTTTTACATCTTTGCTATAACTGTAGTTCCATTACTGCATATTTGACCTGATTCTGATCTCTATTTGGTATTGTAAATAGGAGATATTTCCATAGGAACGAGTGAAATTACTGAAGTTGCAAAACATCCCTCTTCTTCCCTGTCCTCCCCCTTCTCTCCCCCAATTTGCATTTATTAGTAAGCTCACACAAGATACCAGAGTTCTTCAAATTTATTTTCTTATGTCTGTTTATGAAAACTTGCAGTGTTACAGTATAGTTGTCCTAACAACTATGTGATGCTCGGTACAAATTACTCCTGTAGAAGATAGTGAGCAGGATAAGCATCTTAGTTTAATCTACACCAGGGAACAATGAAATTCAGTGTTGTAACATAGCTGAAACCTAGCATGGGTTTCAATGTTCCATATGGTTTCTAAGGATTTGATAACAAACATTGCTGACAGCACGCAGTCAAACAGTGAACTAATTTAATTGCAACTGTTTGCAAATGGCAGAAAGGCAGCAGAAACATAGAATGATATGAATGGTGCTCATAGTGTTCCCCAGAGGGAGAGCCCGGGGTTGGAAGTGAAGAAAGAAATTGGAAAGAAGCCTGGAACTGTAAGCAAAGAAGTTCACTCCATGTACTTTGACTCCCTATGTTCAGGGAAACAGGACTCTGGAAACACACAGCAAAGTACGTAAGATATGCGACACTGAATTTCTCCACCTCACCGGAGAAGATTGCAAACCCTTGAAAACAGATCATCTCAGTCAAAAGGGGAAATTGTAGTAGCTGGTAGAGCATCTGCTTTCTAGGGAGACAAGCTTCAAAGTGCTATATACATAGAACCTTCTTTGATGGTAAACAAATCCCTTGATAAATTCACTCAAAGGCTGGAAGAAGACCTAAACCAGTGGTATATAATAACTCTATTCATGGTGCTACCTCTGTGAAGTGACATCCTCGTAAACAACTAGCATGGCTGCTGGCTTGAAAGTGGAGAAGTTTTACATTTCTCTTAGCAAACTTAGCAAGCAGGATTTTAGGAACAATAGCAACAAAAAGCTCCACAAAACTCAACATGGGAAATAAATCTGTGAATTGGATAGTCTGTAGAAATTTTCTTCCTGGATGTGGAACTGAATCAGCCGGGACACTTTCATAAGGCTGAATGTTTTGCCACATTGCTACTCCAGAGGACCAGGAGGGAAAAGGTTAGATTGTCCCATTGGAAATACTACAGTCCTTGATATTAGCATTTTTTTGAGACTAACGCACTTTTGCTGAAATTTATTTGGCTTTGTTCAGTACTGCTTGTAAATTGGGTAAATTACTTGGTAGAACAGAAAGATAACTTTTTGAGTGTGGACTTTGAGGTAGGAGCCATTAAAAGAAATGTATTTTGTTGCCCAAAGAGATGAAGCTTGTTACTGTATCAGCCTTCAAGAAACAGCAAAGTGTGATATGCTTCAGACCAAGAAAAGCAAAATGTTAAAATTCACAAGGCTGCAAAATTTGAATCAGTGTATACTGTGTATTCAACTTGATGTTTCAGAATATGATCCCACACTAGGCTGCACAGTGAAGAGCAGCAGTGATGAATGGAAGTCACAAAAATGTTGCTCCCATCCTATGTGAGTTGTTTTGCTGGCCTTTGCTATTGATTTGACCAGTTGGATGTGTTATCTTCATTCCTTTTATGTATCATTGAAGACCTATATCAAAAAAGTGTGTCTGAGCCTTCAGCCACGTTTGGGATCTTGCTCACTGGTTATAGAGTACGGGAATTTATCAAGGTAATGTTGGAGAATTTTACAAATAAAAAAGATCTTGGCTGTTACAGAACATTGGGGGGTTTGTTTTGTTTGTTTGATTTAGTGAATCTGAAGTTGGCAAGCAGGTCAGCATTCAAAGACCAAACAATCCAAAGAACAACCAAAGAGCTGCTTTTGTACAAGGATGACTGTATGACTGGTTTATGTGTGACTTCAGGCTTGTACAGTGTACTGGTTTGGTTTTGGATGGTAGGAAGAAGATATTGCTTGGATGCCTGCCACAGCCTATTTTTTATACTGAGACATACACTATGTACTAAAAAGCATACACCCAGCCCTTTGGACCAGGTGAACAGGTACCAATATGAAATTTATATCAAAATGGAAGCAAGACAAGTCTGCTTAGTATTGATTTGGGTAAACGAGCCCTAGAATTTAGCAGTACCTGACCTGAATTCAAAGTCTATCTATTAACACTGTGTTGGCACATGGTGGGGTTGAGCTTTCATAATGGTCTCCTCCAGAAACGTAGAATACAGCTGTGGAAACTGAAGCCTTAAATAAATAAGTGAAGAAGCCTGTCTTACATAAATGCAGCCTCTGTGGATTGCTGTCTTTGTCTTTCTTGATGCTTTTTCCTCTGGTTTGCACTGAAGAAAGAGTGTGCACACTGAAATGAAGGCACACTGGAACAGACCTTGGAAAGTATTTTCTTAGAAGTGAAGCAGAACTAAGTGCTTATATTTTTCTGTAGAAGCCTCATTATACTGTTTGAATTTCAGATCAAGTAACTTGAAGTCAGAGGTTCATTTGGCATTCCTATCAGACATCGATACCACATCAGGATGCGGGGTGTGGTGTCAGTGTTCAGTTCATTAAGCAGAACTTGGTGTGGAGTAAGACTAAAGTAGCTTTTATAACTGGTATTCTCTAAATGCCTGTTTCCCTAACGTGTATCAGTAATGCTCCAAACTGAACAACTGACCTGTCCAAGTTTACATATTTTTCAGGTGTTTCTGCCAGTGAAGGGATCAGATCTGACATATTATTATGAGTCATCCACCGTCAGCACTGCTGCAGTATGACATTCTAGACTTCAGTCTTGCCATTCAGACTGTTGTATTTATCTGCATGGCTTGAGAATAAACTTCTTGCTCACAGTTATGATTGCACCAAAAAGGAGTTATATTTTAAGTCTGTGATTTCACAAATGTTGCAGCTGATATGGTCACCAAAAGAAGCGATGTCACTTGCCTACAGCAGTTTGTCCTTACTCTGCAGTAATGTTGGTGCAAGAATTTGAACAGCTCTTTAGTCAATTGTAGCAGTAAACTCATCTGGGTCAAAACTGACTGTTTCTTTGTACTTAGTATTCCTGTTGCTCCATTCCCCAGTTTAATTTACTTTGCAGCCACAGAAATGTTTATGTTGTCCCAAGGGAAGAAAGCAGGATCCAGTCAGGGTACACCGCTTATTTTGGTGGAAATGCCAGCTTGAGACATTGGTCTGAATTATGCCATAACTGCTGCTGAAGTGGTGGCAGCACAGAGCTTAGCTGTCTGGTAGGCACCTTGGAATTCAGGGGGGCTGGCAGACCAGGCTACAGTCTTTGCAGTATTTTTCATACTATTAATTTGTATAGGTTAAGTTCTTGGGCAGGCCTTGGTTGAGCCGAGTGCTACTGCAGCATGAATAATTGCAGAGTTTTTTTTTTTTTTTTTATCTTAGCATGGCTGAAAAGGATTTTTTTTGTTTCACTAACTAGGACTCAAAGTGTGTTATGCAAATAATTTTGCCATGTGGCTGCAATCTGTAGTAAATTCAAGTGCTTTTATAACAAAGCCCTTAATTTTGATGGGATCTCAGTCTTTTTGATTATACATAGCTGTTTGAATTTCTGGATCAAAGATAAAGAATTAAGTATTTTATTTGTATTTTTTAAAGAAGTAAATACTGAATCTTTCTTCCCCTCGTGTTCTGGAGCTAAAATAGCTTGGCAGCAGTGTTTGAGCGCAGTTCCAGTTAAACCAGTTTTGGAGCATAGTTTGGCAGGCCAGAGTGGAATAAGGCCAAAGTACATTAGAGCTAAGTTTTAAAATCCAATTCTAAGCTAAAATTGTAGCTTTAGTAAGAGTGAGTGATGTATCATTCAAATACAATATTTGTCTTTTCCCTCATCTCCTGCTTTCTCCAGATAGTCAAACTGTGCTAGATTACCAGAAACTTCTCAAACTTCTCATGACTCTTAAGAGTTCTGCTTGAGCCTCAGTCAGTGTGGATAGGAAATTACATAGTTAAGTAGTTCTTTGAGAAGTATCTGGCTTTTTAATCATATTATCGTAAGGTAAAATTTAACTTACCTTAAAAATTAAGTTATGTGGCACCTATAGCACTGCAGATAACTATTGCAAAATAGTTGAATCAAAGACTCTTTCCATCTCCCTTGATACCTTCCAGTGTTGTACAGACACAGCTACTTTCAACTGCTTTAGTTTATCTGCTGTTGATTTTAGAAGTACAATTTGCAATATGAAATGATGACTGCAGGATATGATTTTTGAAGTTTGTGTAAAAGTGATTGTGCATCTTTTTTTCCCACAGTGAAAATGTCTAGACTTTTCTGAACCTTTGTAAAGCTGTTATTCAGACAAATTAGTTCCATGAATGTGAGCCACATCAATCTCAAGAATTATCCAAATAAATGGGGTCACCAAGTCACTTTACTCTTAGCTGTAATACAAAACACTGCTCATATTCTGAAAAGCTGACAGATATAAAATGAAAATAGCTCATCAGCTACAGCCTAACATAATAATTTAAAAATTATCTTTTTTTTTTCCTATTAGGAAGATTTTTTGTCCATCTGAGTGTTAAAAGTATTTCCCAGCATAGTTGGGGCTGCCTCTGAGTATCAATAAATTGTATTAAGCATGGATGTCATGAGAAATAATTTGTGGCTAACATAATGCCAAGTCTAAGAGTAAGAGTCCATCTAACACGCAGTTATATTTTCAGGGAAATACTCAGTTCATTTTGGGGAGATGTGACACCCCAAACTGTCAATATCTTCTCTTTCATCTTTTGTACTGTTTCAGAATTCATACTAATGCCAAAAATTAACTCCTCCATGTCTATGGCTTCTCATCTGGTTTTGATTGCACCTTCCAAATAGCCTTTTATGCAGCATGTGCATGTTACTTGTGCTTTCTTTGTGTGCTGTATGCTCAGTCTGATAAACTCAGAACAAAGAAATCCTTTGAACACTACTCATGTTCCCTAAGAGTCCATCTCTTCTCTTTTACACAAACTTCTCCGAATGTGCTTTGTTTTAGTTCCAGGCAGTTAAAACTGTGAACATTATTTTGTTTGGTCTTTTGTCCTTTGTGGGAAAAAAGGGGAGGGAAAAAAAAAAAAAAGGCAGTATGAATAAATTGAGTTAAGCTAAGTTTAGGAAGAGCCAGGCTCATAGTTTTAACAATTTCCCCACTTTTGAGTGATACTTTCATGCTCCCTCTTTGAAGAGAGCTTGTTAGCAGAACACAACTCCAATCACATTAAATGGCTTTCTAAGGAGTTTGGTTTTTTTTCAGACTCAGCATTATAGAGCTTTAGGAACAGGTAGAATGAAAGACTGTGAAATTACTTTAACTCTTGAAGGAGTCATGGCATTGTCATCACATAACTAATCCCAGTGTGGCAATAGGCTTGAACTAGTAGAATAGCTGCCTCTGCTTTCTCAGAGGCATGTTCTGCCTGTTTGGATGATTTATGTCTAGGTCATGACAAAATTTTTAATGTCACACACTCACACAGATATCACAGCAGAGAACAAAGTTATACTTAAAAAAATAAATAATGGGTTCTTTATTCTGAAGCAGTAGTTGTCTTTGATCTGTTTGATCTCTAGGCTCAGTAACTCTATTGCATTTTTCTTCTCATGGTTTGACTTAATAGCTATCACCAGTTTCATATAAAACATTGTAATCCAGTGCTGAGCCCACTGATGTCCTTCAAGAATAAATCCATTTTATTCTGCTGTGGACAATTCATCTATTTGCTGTTGCCTGCCCTAAACATCTTTTTAGAAGTATTCTTGGCTGTTGCACAGTTGTCTGCAGTTTGTGGTGGGTTTCGTAATAACCATTAGAACCTCCCTCTTTGTAAGGACAATTTTGAAGATAATGAATTAGTTCTAATGCTTTGGAGGTTTTTTTTTTTCAATTGTTATTATTTTTTTCACATCTCTTTATGATCGTGAGGAATTTCAGAGAAAATGAAATATATTTAAGGATTTTGATCATTAGAATTTTGTTACTTTTTTTTGGAACAAAGGAAAATATTTAAATAACATTTTCATAGTGGAGCAATTACTGTATCTCAGTAGTTTCCTGTCTGATGAATTGCTCTGATTTCATTCATCTAGTACAATGCTCTAGGCTAAAATTAAAAAACCAGCACCACCAACACCAAAAATATCAATCAAGCCAAAGCAAAAACAACCCCAACCCCCTCCCAAAAAACCCTCTTCAAAATTTATTCTTAGGTGAGTTTTATTTTTGAAATTATCACTTAGAATTGATCACTTAAATATAATGTGTTTTGTGATAGCCTTTGGTATTCCAATCTACTGAGCAAAACATTAACATTTTAAAATTGCGTTACTCAGGCAAAGTTTCAAATTTATTAAGATGCTTGTGAGATTGTGTTAATATCTGCTGGAACAGATGGAAATCTCTCCCACTTTTTGAAGAACACTCATCACATCAGACCAGTTTTCTTTTCTGGATTTATCACAAAACCAGCACAATTGCAGTTAAACAGAGCAGTCAGTAACTATGAGGTACCTGGCACAAGCCATGTATTGCAGAATCACAGTGACTTTTTGTCTGACTCTCATATTGCTGTCAGTGCATCCAGTTAATTTTTCATGTTACAAGAGGGACTCTGGTACCACCTCCTAATGTGTCTGAAAGTTACTATTGTCAGGTGATGCTGTTTGCACACTTCTGAAAAGGAGGCTTAATGTTAGAGGGATGTGCCTGGTATTTCAGTTTTAGAGGATCTGTATTTTCATAGAACCATAGAATTGTTAGGGTTGGAAGGGACCTCGAGGATCATCTAGTTCCACCCCCCCTGCTGTGGGCTGGAGCACTGGATCAGGCGCACTAGATCAGGTTGTTCACAGCCGCATCCAGCCTGGCCTTAAAAACCTCCAGGGACGGGGCTTCTACCACCTTCCTGGGCAACCTGTTCCAGTGTTTCACCACCACCCTCATGGGGAAGAATTTCTTCCCAACATCCAATCTGAATCTACCCACTTCTAGTTTTGCTCCATTCCCCCTAGTCCTATCACTACCTGACACCCTAAAAAGTCCCTCCCCAGCTTTCTTGTAGGCTCCCTTCAGATACTGGAAGGCCACAAAAAGGTCTCCTCAGAGCCTTCTCTTCTCCAGACTGAATAGCCCCAACTCTCTGTCTTCATAGGAGAGGTGCTCCAGCCCTCTGATCATCCTCATGGCCTTTCTCTGGACACGTTGCAGCACGTCCAGATCCTTCTTGTAATAGGGGCTCCAGAACTGGACGCAGCACTCCAAGTGAGGTCTCACCAGAGCAGAGTAGAGGGGGAGAATCACTTCCCTTGACTTGCTGGCTGTGCTTCTCTTGTTGCAGCCCAGGATGTGATTTGCTTTCTGGGCTGCAAGTGCACACTGGTGGCTCCTGTTGATCTTCTCATCCACCAGCACCCCCAAGTCCTTTTCTTCAGGGATGCTCTCAAGCCAGTTTCATGAGACAACATTCGGGTAAAATGATGTCCAGGCCATTCGAGTGAGTCCATACAAGATTTTAAGATGAGACCGTTCTTTGCATATAATAATTAATGTAGAGAAGAATGGAAATCTGAACTTAGTATGTATGTAAAATATGAAAAAAGGCCACAGTTCACGATAAATAAAAAAAAGTAAGTGAAAGTTATGAGAGTTTGAGCACAGAAAACATTTGGCTATGCTTTATCCTTTTCAGCTGCTGGAAGCTGGAATTTTGCATTAAAATTGTATGTGCATTGCTGACTGCATTTCTAGGGACAGAAATAAAGGAGCAGTAGTTTGACAACTGTAAGCTAGCACACAGTAATGCATAGGTAAAAAAAGAATTTAGCCAAGGTATACCTATGGACAAATTGATTATCACTTAAACTAGCTAAGAATTTGTTTAGATTATACATGAAAGATTTGACACTAGTTCTGTATAACAGAATTCTGTCTGTGAGTATCTGTTGGCAGTATATAACAGTTAAAGCTTCGTATTTTAATAGTGCTTATGTGAGGAATGTGTAATTACTCTCTGAGACAAAAAATTACTGCATTGTGAAAACATACCTCATTAACAAATGGTGCTAACCTATTAATCAGGTCAATAAAAATCAATAAGTTGGTGAAATATTCCACCTAGTACTAGTAATGGTATTAGAAGTAATTTGATGCTCAATATTTCATCTGAAAGGGGTTGTGCATATTCCAGTTACATTCTTAAACAAGAAGGTATCAGATGTCAGAAGCTGGTAAAAGGAGGTTACCCTAGATCATTGCATTTCAGGTAGCAACCTGTTTTCTTGGTTTGGCCCTTGAGGAGACAGTGAATCTGTCCTGGCCATCTTTTTCTCCTGGGGCAAATAAGGAATGGTTTCTTGCCAGATCCTGCCTCAGCTGAAGCTCAAGTTGCTTCCATTGCCTCCAGAGCTCATGAGAAAGGGAGGAGAACAGTTTTATTCCAAAGTTGTGATCCAGCCATAAAAAAGATGTCTGAGCCACCCAGAACTGTCCTTTTGCATAGTGGGCACTAAGAAGAAATCCATGAAATACTGTAGTTTGTGCTCATATGTACAAACCTACCCACCCAATATGTGGAAGGGTATCTCTTTGGTCATATCTAGTCTGGTTAGGTGCCACAGCACATAGACTAGACTAGATACTACCAAAGAGATATCCTAGACTTTTAGAAGCCTGGCTTGTGCATTTGGGGTGGGGCTTTTAAAAGCAAATAGAATTGGCTGTATCAGGATATGGTGTTTTATGGGATTTTCCCCACAATTTACTCACAGTATGGGTGAAAGTAAGGTTAATTCTTGTACAGATTTAGAAAAAGTTGATTTAGGGACAAATAGGGGAGAATTATCTTGTTTCACTTAAGTGGATGATAATAAAGAAGAAAAAAGTGAATATGCAGTTAAAGGACAAATGCAAGATAATTTGATAACTAAATGTCCTTAATGTTCTGTGTTGCTAATGTTCAATGCATAACAGGTAGAAGAAACTCTTTGAGGGAATTCATAATTAGCTATATGACACCCTAAGCCCTTCTCAGTCAGAATTTGGTCATGCCATTCAAGATCATTGTATGTGACAAGAGAAGACAGTGACTGAGGAGAAGAGGTGGTAAAAAATATTTATGAGATGCTCTATGTTCACTGAAGATAGAATAAGGAGTTATACATTTATAGGGCTTTCTGTTGCCACAACAGAGTAAAACTGGAAAGCTGTGTTTCACTTGATCTCTATACGGGCAAATTGATGGTCTGTCCCAATCACTTTCCAGTTGCCGTGTTTTCAGGATAATTTGGATCATATATTTGTGAGTAATTTATTTTACCTAGTGCATCAACTGGTAATGTAGCGATTTTACTGCAAGCAACATTTATGGTTTGTTCCTGTGCCATTTGGTGGCCCCTGAAATAGCTTCATAGGCACTATAAATGCAATTTAATGCTCAAGTGACTTTTATTTTTATGAGCAGAACCGTCTCCTGAAAAAGCTATGGGACTGCTAAGCTGCCAGCTTTTCCAATACTCTCCAGACAATTCATATTGAAGATAAAGTTTCAAGTAAAGAGCCATCATACTGTCTGTCTGTGAGCACAGAAACACGCACACCAGTTGGGCTTTGTCTGGGATGTTTGTGTTGTTCCATGTAATTTATTGTTTCCAGAATGTTCATCACTTTATGAACATATGCTTGTGCTGTCTTACACTCTGTGCTCTGCTGAAATGGCTCTCCTGCTGTTGCTAAGCTTGTTCTGTACTTACACCGAGAGGGTCCGGTTTCTTCAGGCAGGCTTGCCAATGCTTCAAGTTTTGTGCGTTAAGTCAGACCTGCCTAGATCAGTGAAGCATCAGCCTTAGCCTTCATCGTGGTTATGCAGCTGTCATGTATAGCTGTCACTGGATTAAGATATAAAGGAATACTTCTTTCTTAAAGGACGTTCACAAGGGGTTTTTCTATGTATCTTCCGAAGTTGCTGAACAAAGCCTTGCTCTCTACAGTGCTCTATTATGTGACAAAACGGAGCACTTCAGTCTGTGCAGGTGTAAGCTTTCTGCAAAGCCTCAGTTCATAGGCTACCACAGGGTTACTTCCCATAGTTTTCGCATGGCCACTTGGAAATCCCAATGTGTAACTAGCAAGGT
Source organism: Indicator indicator (assembly GCF_027791375.1). Taxonomy (NCBI): domain Eukaryota; kingdom Metazoa; phylum Chordata; class Aves; order Piciformes; family Indicatoridae; genus Indicator; species Indicator indicator. Next base: position 11,108,606 of record NC_072017.1, read on the forward strand.
CAGTTCTGGTTTTTGCTGTGTTTTGAACTCATAGTCATATTTTTACCCATCAGATGCTACATGCAGTCAAGCTGTTTATTGGCTTGCTTAAAAAATACTAAGAAATTTTAAAACCTCTTCAGAAAATTACTTGATTGAAGGTTATACTGATTTTCAAGCTCTGTTCACGATGCATTAGGCATAGTGGTGCTATTTAAAGTCAAGAATGAAAAGGAAACTCTGGCATTCCTTGCCACAGTTATAAATAATGTTAGTTGTTAGGATTTATGTGATCTGGACATGGACAGCATATATTCAGAATATCTGGCTGGAGTGTCTACATTTAATATCAAAGGGCAATGCTCTGTAACAGGGTTACTACAGGGACTTTGAAGTAACTTATTATTTTGAGGATTTCAAATGTGAAGGAAGTGGTGTTCAGTTTTGCAGGGAGGAGAAAGTACCCCCAAGGAATGCAGGGTGGTCTTAACACCACTAACTTCAGAAAAAAGAATGCTGTTTAATGCTTCTGGAATCAAGCCTTATAAATGGAGCTTGTTTATATCATGTGAACTAACTATTCCTGTTGATGTTGTTTTGTATTGTTCTGATATATAAGCTTAAAATAAATTACAGCAGTGCATGTAGCACACTGACTCTCTCTGGTGTGAGTGATGACTGCCAGTAGTGATGGGTACGTCACAGTTCCAGTTTCTCACAGAATGGAAACAAAATACTTCTGGTTTAATATTCAAAGTCCAGTGATGGATCCTACTTACAATACTTCACCATTGCTTCAGACCAATATCTGGTTTCAAGGCAGATTGTCAAAACCTTTGTGTAAGAATGTCTTCAATTAGTTCTTACCACCTTTGACTTAAGATAAATTAAATATGGAATATTTAATAAGATTAATCTAATTCTTGGCTTTAAAAAACTGTTATAACTGGCAATTAATGTGTACTTAATTTTAGATGGTCTATTCTGAAAAGGTTGCAATACCTTGAGTAGGTGAGCTAGTTGTGTTTTTTGTAATCTCTCTAAGATGCTACTTTTTCCGTGTGCCAGAAGAAGTCATATCAAAACAAATGTGTAACAGGAAATCCTTCCCTTACTCCATCACAGTTTTGTAAGCAAAGTTATTTCCAGTGGCATGCATGATTTCCTCTAGTCTTAGATACATTTATCCTTTCTCCTCCACACTTTATTCTTCCTTCCTTGGTCCCCACAGAAAAGAAAGGGGGAAAATAATTTTTTTTAATATAGAATTGTGTTATTTTAAACAGTGTTCAATGAATTGATACAGAAAATTAATTGCATTGTTTTTGTACATAAGAAGACCCCCCCTGGAGCCCATTAATGTATAGTGCAGTGGTCAAACACACTGAGAGGTGGTGGGACCTAGGGATGGGACTGGACCACCACTTCAGCTATCAAACCAACCAGCTGAGGCTGGGAAAGGAGGAGAGAAATTAAGCAAATCATTAATTCTTTGCTTACTTTCTGTTCTTCACCATGAAATTGGGCTGCTTTTGGGGCTGTTGAGCTTTGCCTTTGTGGCTCCCCTGTGGAAGCACACAGGACCACTCAGTCAAAGCTGTTAAAAAAATATGATAGAAATTGTAGAAGCCACCTCAAGTTCAGGCATGTTAAAGGTCTCTTATGCCTTCTTCTTTAAGATCAGTGGCTAGAGAACCTAGGATCTCCCTTGTAGAGAATCATCAGCTTTTGTGCAAATTGATACAATTTTTAGTAGGGGAAAGGGTTGAGATTTAATTTTGAGCATGAAGTCATTGGTTATATCTTCCTGTTATCACAGAAGTTTTTCTTTTTCATGACTGTAAATAGTGTGTCAGGGTTTATTTTATTTTATTTTAATTTATTTTAATTATTTTATTTTATTTTATTTTATCTGGTTTTAAAGAAGACAGAATAGATGGAATTGAACTGATGTCAGCCTGTAAGAGGCTTTTGCTTTTGTCTTACACAAGAGGCTGTCATGGAAACTTCGTAACCATGGGGTGAGAGGTAATGCCCTGTTACTCATTAAAAACAGCTTTAAAAAGAGCAGATAAAAACAGCAACCTTCATATCACTTTTGCAGGCATTTTCCGGCATGGAAAATAATTGTTAATGACATACCTCAGGAATGAAGTAGAAATGGAGTTAATAGAAATTTTTGGAACAAACTTATTTTTAGGAAAACTGAATGTTTGTTGCAGATGATAGCTGGAAAGATTTCCCTTTTTTTTTTTTTTTTTTTTTTGTCACAGGAAACCTCCCCACTTGTAGCCTTTCCAGTATGAAGAAAAACAAACAAAAAATCAACCCTCCCCTCATAAATATAAAGCATATTCAAAAGAACTAAAAATATTATCTTTGTAAATAATGATATAACTTTTAATAACAAATAACTCAGATCCCTCTAAGAAGCTTGGCAAGTTGTATTTTTTTTAAACTTTTGAGGTGTTGAAATGTCAGTTGCATTTACACAGGCTAGGATAATAACTATGAAATGTGCCTAGTTACCTACCTAAGTTGTAATTAGAAGAAAATATATGTATCTGATAGTATGTTACCATACATTTGACTCAAACATAAGGTGTTGTCAGAAATGGAACACTTTTAAAGTTTGCTTGACTGTGAGATGTGAGTTCCATCAGCCTCACGGAAAAGCAGAGTATGATGTTATCCCACAGCTTACATCTCCAATAAATCACAATGTTTAATAATTTGGTTTCTGTCTACTTGCTCTCATTGAAATGTTTGTAACTTCATGCCTCTGATGAAGTGTGCTCACACCTGTGGTGCCTTCCTCGTGCTCCTTCTCAAGCTGCAGCGTAGAGCCACATCTGATGCTCCTTTCCCAGGTCTCTGTGGAGATGTGAGACTGCTTCATTTCAGTCTTGGCAAGATGTGGCATTGAATGTATTTTCATTTACAGATTGTTAGTTTTAACTTTGATTTTCTTGGCTAATTTTTTGTGTACTTTACAAACTTTTCTATCTAAATTTCCCATTTATATTTATTCTGTATTCAAGATGTGGATTTGGGTCAAAAAAGTATATGTGTTTTTTTCTCTAGAGAGTATGGCTTTAAATAGGTACTTGCCTTCTCCAAGCCTTCTTCAACACTGAGTTTAGACTTGGGGACAGCACTCTGAGTCATTGCTCTGAGCATTTTCTTTAGACCCATGGGAATATTTGGAATGCAACAAATGATAGCTTGTAGCTGTTCAGGATATGCTTAATATTACGTTAAACAACTCATTCTTGGGGCAAGATAACTAGTAGGAAGTTGTGCAAACATAGACCTTCTTCTTGTTACCTATGAAATGCAGGTTTGCAGATTTATTCTTAGTATTCTAGTAGTATATGACTATTTTTAACAGGATGCATTGCATTTCTCTTACAGAAGGTCAGAATGTGAGGTATGTTTTCTTTCTAAGTACAATAATATTATGAAGGAAAAATGGAGAGAATTGGTAAGTGATAGTTTTATTTTAATCAGTACAATATTCTGTAGGAACTAGTTTCAGTAATCTGCTCACACCATGAGAAGCAAACTATATTTTAATAAATAGGAAGTCCTTAGAAAAGTGTTGAAATTTATTCTCTTCAGAAATTATCCTCTCATAATATTATGTCAATAGCCTACATTACTGTAGAGCTTTATAGAGATTCTTTCTTTGTCTTACATGTTGATGGTCATTTTATGTAGATTAGTACACAGTAACCTGGACTTTTATTCTCAGAACCACTAAAATGCTAATATACTTTATCTTGACGTAGGTAAGATTCTTGCTGTCATTTGATGAACCCTGTTATGAATACTATTACATCTTCTCAAGCCCCATCAGAGCTGCACAAACTGTAAAACCATGTTGTGATTTTTTTTTTTTTTGAGCCTGTCAAAATTTGTTTGTTACAGTCAGCTGCAAAGTCCTGAGTTTCAGGGCAAAGTAGCATGTGCTGTGCAAAGCACCATCAAGGGATTGCAATGGTTCACTAAGTCCTGCACGCACTTTTGTTCATTTTTAACTTCTGTGAAGTACATGAGCAGCCACATGGATATACTTTCATAAAGGTACATCTAGTTATGGAAAACTCCACAGCCTCTTGTCCTGCATCTCTGAGGCTGTATCTGTGAGACAAGTCAGAGACAACAGCAGAGCAGCTTTTAATCATTTTGTCATTTAGACTTCTGCAGTACTTTCTTTCAGTCTGTGCAACAATATCATAAATGAACCTCACCTGGAGTACTGTGTCCAGGTCTGGAGCCCTCAATATCGGAAGGACACAGAGGTGATGGAGGGAGTCCAGAGGAGGGCCACAAAAATGCTCAGGGGGTTGGAGCACCTCTGCTACAAGAACAGGATGAGGGAGCAGGGGTTGTTCAGCCTGGACAAGAGTAGGCTCCAGGGAGACCTAATAGCAGCCTTGCAGTACCTTCCAGGGGCCTACAAGAAGGATGGAGAGAGACTCTTTACAAGGGCCTGAAGTGACAGGATGAGGGGCAATGGCTTCAAACTAGAGAAGATTTTTATTGGATGTTAGGAACAGGTCCTTTACCATGATGGTAGTGGAACACTGGAACAGGTTGCCCAGGGAGGTGGTTGGGGCCCCATCCCTGGAGATATTCAAGGTGAGGCTCAACAGGGCTCTGGGCAACCTGATCTAGTTGAAGATGCCCCTGCATACTGTGGAGGGCGTTGGACTAGATGGCCTTTGGAGGTCACTTCCAACCCAGACCATTCTATGATTCTATGATTTGTTCAGTTTTTTTTGTTTGTGTGTGTGGGTTTTTTTTTTAATTTTAAGTTCCCTGAATATAAATTTCTGCATAACTGTATGAAACAATGTTGACCACACTATTGACACTGTAAGAGAAAGTCTTAAAAGAAGGGTTTTCCTTTCTGTAGGAAAATACAATTTAAAAAAAAGTTTTCTCTTTCAGTTCATTCCCTCTGATATGGTCTACTATTTCATGTCAAGAAGAAAATTTTGATCAATTTCTTTATGGAAAGAGTGCATTGTGAAAGTCCTTGGGTTATGCAGAGAACTGTTTCATGAGGCACTTCAGTTTAGTCCTAGTGTGATATAGTTGCTAGGGAGAAGAAAAGAAGTCTCTAAATCCAGAACCTATGCTATAAAGTAATGTTGTTGGTCAAGACACAGTTGGACTTGTAACTGGAAACTGGGAGCCAAAGTGTCCTACACAGTGTGGATGTACCACAGCTCTTTTCTGGAGAGAAATTATTTCCTCGGAGAGAAGATGGGTGTGCTATTTTAGGTAGCTACCTCCAGGCAGCACTCAGTCTTGTCCTAAGTGCCTCAGATGTGGCAACCTTCACTGGTACCCCACCAGTCCCTGTACCTTCAGGAACACCTCTTCAATGCAGCTGTCACACTCCTTGAGGCACACAAATGCACCTTGCAGCTGAATCTACAAAATAGTCACTCCACTGCTTAGCAACATGGTCTTACAGTTTCAAATATGCATGACTGAAAACACACACAAAAATATGTCTGAGTGTCCAAAGTACCTCTGAACCAAACACTATGTAGGGGGACATACTGAACTACCCCTCCCTGCTCTAGATCAAGGCAGGATAGATGCAGGCTGTTTTATTTCCCTAGTCAGTGTACTATCTGCCTGTTGGCTGAGCGCCAGGGATGGTTCTAGGTTTGAATGCCTTTAATAGTGTGGCTGCTGTGTGCTTCTGTTCCCAGGGTTAAGTTTTAGAAAGCCAAATGAATCTCCTTAGTGCACCTCTTATCAGTTTTTGCAGTGATCCATAAATTTACCAATGTTACTGGGGATGAATTGTTATCACAGCCAGTTGGTAGCTCTGAAGGAACCAGGTGTGCTTGCCAGTGATTTTCTAGCCCTGTGGATGTCAGTTTCTACTCGTAATTTAAAGAATGAGGATGAAATTTGGAACTGATTTATATAGGCCTTGAAGGATTTGAAGTTTTAGTGTCTGCAACAAACCTGTACCATAATAAGGTCAAGAATAAAAATGAAGAGAGGCAGAAAGCAAAGAGGGATCCAGTTAATACTAAATCTGGCTTACTATAATCTTATTTCTGGCATTTTCCATAAAAGGAAAATCCACTTCTGAAGAGGCAATCCCAGAGGAGCTGATGCCTCAGAATAAGAAATGGTACCAAGGAAGGTTTTGGAGATGCTGTAGTTACATGGATGAACTGCTCATTTTCCATTTTTCAGTGAGATGTACTGGAATTAGACTTTTGCAAACTCTGGAAACCTTGTGATACACTCTGGATTCTTTTGTGCTGTATATTAGATGAAGTAGTTAAATATGGTGATGGTGATATATGTTATGGCACTTGCAGACAAACTACAGAAATAATTTTCATATTTATATTTCTGTTCTGTTTGGGGAGTAAATCTCTGTAAGAGGTAGTGATGGTGCTCTGTTGTAAAATAATAAGAGTTTGGGGGTTTTTTTCTTCTTAAGTGTACAGTGAATGAAACTGAAATAATGCTAGAGGCTGCAGTAGGTAGTGAGTAAAGATCCAGAAGAAAAATGTGGCACCCCTAAAATATTGTAGTATTGTAGTTGTGTTATTGTTGGGAGGGTAAGGGTTAGTCTATTCTGTCATTAATGTCTACTTCTTCCTGTTTCCTAATTCAAAGCTCTTGAGTCAATCCTGTCCCCAATTATATAATTTGGAATTTTGCTGTTGGATTCAGTTAACAGGTTTGTGTATTTAGTACCAAGAACTGTTTGCCTTGCTCTATGTCCTGGATGGCTTCTATGTTAATTCTGCACAGTGCAAAAGGTGTTGAAATGTGTGTACATACAAATGCAAACAATGCAGGTATATAAAATATAGATGGAATATTTTATAGGTATTTTAAAGATTGTGTAGGAAGATCTATGATTGCAAGGAATTAATATGTTTACCAACAGAGTGCATCTTCATTAATCTGGCAGGAATCTACCAGAAAGCAGTTGAAGCAGAACACTAATGCCAGGCTAGCCTCACATTCAGCTTTTCTGGAGGGGTATCCTGTCCTCATGCTGGGATGAAGGAAGGCTAGCTTTTAGAAGTCAAGCAGAAATGGATTCCTTGTATTCAACATATCAGGAAGCAATTACAGCTTCTATTTTTATTTTTTTTAAGTGGAAGGGATGCTTTCCACAATTAAGCAATAAATCACTTAATTTATGTATTAGCAACAATTCCTACGTGGTTTGAAATGGTTCAGAACTGGTCTTGAGGATGTTAACTAAAATCTACATGAGTAATTCTCAAGTCATCCGTGAACATGCTAGAAAGCAATGGTTTGGGAAAAACATGCCTGGATAGCACTCTTAACACGGGTTAGAGTGATGCTCCCCAAAAAGCAATTTCCATACATTTTCATACAAGTAACCTAACCTGTTTAGCAGCTTGCATGTCTACCATAAGTTCTTGTTTCTGTCTTCTGACTGGATATTAACTTCAGAAGAGATAAATTTTGCTTTTACACAGATGAGGTCAGCATGAGGGGAAAAATGAGTGTTGTTATCATTGAAGCTTCAATGAAAACGACCTTTTCTCTGCACACCTTTTTTCACTTTAAGAAAAGAAGAGCCTGGGATAATGTAAGAAATTACATCTGAACTCCTGGTCTTGAAATACAGCCCACCCCCATGGAGCACAATCTTGGAGGTATTTCTTCTTGGATCTGGGAGAGCTGAGGAAAGGTTGTCTTCATCACTTATGTGTAGCCACAGAAAGCAGGACTTTTCATGAGGGAAGCAGAATGAGCCTTGTTTCCTCCTGTAGCACTGGCAGACTTTATACTCAAGGTAAACCAAAAGCTAAGAGCAGTTTGCAGGGGGCTGCCAGAGTACATGACTTTTTAATGATGAGAAGCATAGGAATTTTCTCTGTAAGGCTCATAGTTTCAATGTTCTCTGAACTATGAAAGAGATAGTGAAACACAAGTGTTCCAAGAAGAACAATATGTCATGAATAAAGCTGACTAGAAATGCTACTGCATGCTTGAGGTGGGGTTTTCTGCCATTTGAAGTAATAAATACACAGCTGTATATTATTCTTTAGGGTTTGGTTTATTCTACAAGCTGATTTTAAAATTTTTTAAAGATTTTTTTTAATGTGGATTATTTATTGGTTGTGTCACAGGAATATTTGGATTGTTCCAATTCCAGTCTTGATCATTTTTACATTTCAAGTCATATAAAGGAGAACAAGATATATGGTGCAGTTCAACAGAATGGCTCCTAGCTAGGCTGTAAATATACTGTCTTCTGTGTTTTTTCTGGCCACAGCAATTTTTCAGATTACTTATATTCTTCTAAAACTGTATCAGCAAAAGCAGTTTTCATGCTATGCTATGGCATTCAGGTCTCAAAGCATTGCAAAGTATCCTTCAATATGCTTCAAAATAAGCTTACTTTTTACAAGGGCAGTGGGAAGTCTTTGCTTTTGCAGTGGGAGACTAAGTTGGACGTCCATAATTTTGCTTTTCTTTCAGGATGTGTGAAAGGAGTTGCTGGGAGGGCATGTGGTGGGTACCCTAACCACATTGTGCATCTTGTATGCAAGCCCATAGGTGCATTTAAATGTAGAAAACAGCATTCCAGTTGGATTTTGTGTCATGAAGAGAGGTGGATATGATTTATCGTTACAGCAGCAGCAGCATGACTTTGTCTCTCTCCCTCCCTGCTTTAGCTGGGCAAATAGCTGGCTAGCTCTCAGCCCTCCAATCACCCAGGCTGCCTAGCCTCCACCCCTCAGCACCAACCACCTACTCGCACACCACCTACAGCTGGCTTTTAAAGCAAATATTTTAATAAAATCACTTTCAGTCAGGACTCTTCTATTTCAGAGAGCAGAGTTTTGGGACTGGATAAGAGGAACAGAAATTTGTCCAGCGGAAGTTGCTCTAAATCAGGTTTGTAATGAAGTTTACTGCTGAAAGAAGTAACTTGAAAGCAATGTAGTTTATCATAGAAAGTTTGCCTTTAACATGTGCTTTTTGAGTAGCAAGAGCTGTGGTATGCAGGATTATATTTAGTTTATATTATGGCATTATTGTGTCTCTGGCAAAGTAAAAAATTACAGTGTTAATATATAGAAAATGCAATTTATGTTTTCTTTCCCAGTCTGACGGGAAGTTGTTTCTGCTTTTGGATGATAAAGTTTTCCTTTTAAGTTTCCTACATACTGGACTTCTGTTACAGGTGTTGCTTTCCAATTTGAGGACTTTGAGTATTATTTAAATACACTACTTCAAGTATTCCAAGGCAGCAAGAGTTTTGTGAATCTTGGGCATGAAAACATTTAGGACACTTGCAGTAAAATTGTATATTGTCTGTGCATGCAGGTATACATATGCACAAATCATAGACTAATCATAAACTAGTTTTGCTTTACCTTCATATATTGTTGCACTAGATGTAATCAATGCAATACTGCAATTTTGAATAAGGCTAAAAGGACTTAAGAGAGAACAATTTTTTTTCCCTCATAAATTCTATGGATGGAAAATATAAAATATAAACTTTTTGTTCAGGAAAACGAGGCTTAAAGAAGACAGTGAATTAATCTGTATATAATCAGTATATATTTACATTTTCCCATTTTCAATCTGTTACAAAATTACTGGAGTGTTTTCTCTCTAATCGGTGTGCTGCTTAAAATGTTAAGCTGCTACAACTAAAATTTATAGTATATTATATTATATAATACCTCAATAGTATATAATATCTCAGTTAATTAGGGAATCTGTAAGCATTCATCTCAATGGCAGTATTAAAACTTTCAGAGGTTTTATATTGCTATATGAAAGTGCTTAGGCCACTTAATATATAATTAAATTAAAATGCTATTTTAAGGGAAGAGTGTGGTGATAAAATGATATAAACTACTTTATTTACTCCAATATCCACCTTTTGGCTGTGTTTTCTTTTGGATCAGGACGTTATTAGGTTATTTTTACATGGAAAATATTTTGCAAAAATGGTAGATTTTACATGGTTGAGAATCAGTCCAAGCAGTTTTAAAGATGAATGCAAACTTTGCAGATGGAGACTTTTCTCTTGCACTGTGTTTGTAGTTATAAGTTTTATGACACTAAACTTTTTCTGCTAGAAGAGGGCTAATAATAGGTGTCCATTAAATGTACCTAATCATCTGAGTGGATGAAATAATATGAATTGTAAGGCTGAACTCAGCTACTGGGGTTAGGATGTGGATGTGTGGTGATCAAGCAGTAAATGATCTGGTTTACAGCAGGCAAGGAAAGACTGAAGTTAAGAAGGGTCTATCAGCAGCAGTAGCTGCTGATTAAAAAAGGAGATGGAAAAAACCCCTAAGACTATGAAGAACAAAAGGGACTGGAGAACTATCTGTGCTTATTCAGGTATACTGACACCATGAATGTCTATCAGACATGAAGAAGCTTTTGGGATTTCCCCCTCCCCCCCACACCCCTGCCGTGTTAGATAGCTTTGTCCAATCCTTTCCTTTCTAAAGTCCTCCTCTCCTGTCTGTGTCTGTTGCATGCTGTTGAAAGGGTAAAACTGTAAACCACAATATGGACAGCATTGCACTTCTTTCTAGGAATGCATTTAAGGAAGGAGGGGCCTTGAATGCAGGCTGAACATTGGTCCTGAAGTTACAAGGCAGTTGAACTCAGGCCTCCCTTTTTCAGAGGCTTGTTGAAGTTACTCCATGTTACAGAGTAATCTGTAGCTAAAGGAAAACTTTGTCCAAAACAGACCTCAGAAAGTGCAGTGATCCAGCGCTTCTGATCCAGGCTTGCCACCTCAGTTGTACACAGCAGGAGGAATGTGGCAAAGCTACAAACAGACTTCACACAGGTGTTTGCTTGTGATAAGTGTTTCTGTAAAGCAGACTTCACTGAAGTGGAGCCTAGCACAGGTCTGAATACATGGGAGGAGGAACAAGTTGAGTCTGCCCCTCACCTCAATTAGAAACAACAGTACACTCAGTGAGTACAAGGACATTTTCCTTTTTAGTTTCTTAACGCTGATTCCCTGTGCTTAAACTCTCTATGAGCTCAGTATTCAATCTTTACTCTGTTTAAACTGCATGAACAACTCTGTCCACCCTGACTGATTGATCACACTTACAGGCTGTTGTTCAAATGCAGGTAGGTATCCAAGACTGCCCTAAGAAACACAGGAGAGGTGCCTCAGAGATGCCTCAGAAGCACTGTGAGCTTCGTCAGCAGCAGAACATTGAGTGCTCACTTCCTTCTTGATTGATTACCCAATATGTTACGAAAAACCTCAGTTCCCAAGCTGTCACGTGTGCCTTCCCAGGAAGGCTCAGAGAAGACCTGGAGCTCATTGGCTGTGCAGGATGTTAGCAGGGGCCTGGGACAGTACTGGTGGAGGTCATGGCAACACAGACAAAGATGAAGCAACAGTCTGCTAGGACAAGGCAAGCTTAGACTGCAGTGGATAAAGGAGGAAATAAAAAGTGATTAAGAAAATACTGAGACCTGATGGTCAAAAAGTGGAAGAGATCATGTTCTTTTCATGTTCACTTACTGTTCCTCATGTTCCTCTGTATCCTAAAAATCAAAAGAAAAGGAAACCGTGAGATTTGCCCATCTTGCCAGCGCAGGAGTAAAGAGCCTTTTTAAGAGTGTGTGGTTGCAGTCAGTGTAAGCTTATCTATGACAATGCTGCCACCAAAAGGCACACCCAGCTGTTACTGTCACTGCTTCTGTGGGTTAGGATTTGAGCGTGAGACACACTTGGTCACGGCTTTATGATCAGCTGTGCTTGTGAGTCAGCACTGAGTCAGAGCCCAGGTTGTTCTCTTGCGTTAAAAGACGTGTTATTTGTCAGTGATTTCTGAGGATGTTTTATTGTCACTTACCTATGCCATTTGGTCCTGTGTAGAGGCCAAACATCCTCATAAGTTCATGGGTTCTTCCTGCTGCACTTTCAAGTATGAAGTGATCAGTACCAGAATCTTGGGATGTCTGAGACAAATCTGAAAGGGGGTCATGTCTGAGGTACAATGCTGTTGTTCCAGATCTGGATTCCTACCTGGTGCAAAAGACAATTGACACACAGGGTTGAGGTAATTGGTTTGTGATGGTTCTGTGCAGAAAAGGGTGCTAGGTGGTAATTCCACAATAGTTGAAATTTGCAACAGATACACCTCAAGCTAACACGTAAAAACTACCCATGGACTGGCTTCTTTCTTGCTTCGTTTAAAAGATACAGTTACCCTTAAATTCACTGTGCATGCTTAGAGCGTAAGGAGCTTATTTGGGTAGGGGGCTTCCCTAGCTAGGAGGTGTGGGTTTTCAGATTATAATGATATTGTACATGATATTATAATGAGGTAAGTTAAACATCAGGGTACCAGTATGGGGGAGTTTGCTGACTTTTCCAAACAATGTTTATCCTAATTATTTAGGGAGTCTCCAGCCATTCATCCTTGACAAGGTTCCTCTAGAACCCATTATCTCAGTATACTCTTACCTCATAGTTGGCAGCCTTAGCATAACATCATCAACTCCTCTTTCTGAGACCATCTTAACCTAGGTAAGGTAAGCAATGTCAGCCTAACTTTTAAACAATCAGTTGTCAATGTTGCACTTGGTACACACCAACAGAAGTTGTAAAGCAGTGTTCAGATGCTGTTTATTATGCTTGTGTGCATAGTAAAAAATAGGAACATTGAAGAGCAGTTTGGATTGCAGTGGTCATCTTAAATAAATATGTGTTCATCATCTACTGTCACAAAGTTTGTGTCTAGAACTTTGTCTTTAGTTGTGCTCCAGTTTTTAAAGGCTAAGGAAAAAAGGATGGGCTTGAATCAGAACAGGTATTTTGGTTTAGTGGTTTGTGGCTAGGAAAAACTAGCCTACTGTCCTCTCCACAAGAATCAGAGAAAGCAAGAGCATAGAAACCATCCCTCCTATCTTGTCACAAGACACTGGGATAGATGACTTCTCAACCTTTAGGACTTCTTGTACCAAATTGCAAAGGAGCAGAGTAATCTGAGATGCTGTTTGGATAACAAAGTCTTGGAAGTGTTTAGTGTTCCAGGAACAACGTCTGACAGAGTAGTTTTTCCTGTCAATGAAATATCAAATGAACTATCATCTGGGGCTAGGGGGAGTAATTCCTTCAAACAATGCCATGTTTCTGCAACATTGGAATTGCTAAGGTGAAGGACATGGTGAAGAGCATTGCTGACTGTCACCATGGGCTACAGCCTAACGAGTAAAATATGACATTCTAACTTGATTGCTACAGCTTCAGAAATGTCATTATAAAACCAAACCAAAACAACCAAACCCCACTGTGACCTTGAGAATACTTGTCAAAGTACAACCCAGCCTTGGAGGAGTGGAGTGCCTCAGACCCAAAGAAAGGCTGCTTTTACTCAAGTGTTCAGGAGCTACAGCAGGGGATTTTGGCTGGCCCATTCGATGTCGATTCTCTTTGGAAGACAATCTGTCTTCCCACACACACATCATCTTCTGAAACTGATGCATGAAATCTCTTCAGTGGCTGAAGACTATGTAACATGGGCAAATACTTAACTCAGAGTCTGCTGAGCTGAACTGACTGCTTAATTGCAGAAGAGCTTTGGAAATTTCACTGTCTTACCTCCTTCCACTGTCCTGGCACAGTTATCACCTTTCTAATGGGCATTAAGAATCAATTCCCAGAGCTATTCGATTCCATTCACTATCCTTTAACAACTTCCTTTTTCTTGAAAGGGAATGGAGACCTTTCTTCTTCAAGAATTCTCTTTGAAGACAGAAGTGGCCTGTCTGAGTATACCTGGAGAGCTATTAGAGCAATAGGGAGAAAATGTTTCTGCACAGACTCCTCTTTGTTTGTCATACCCAAGAGCAGTTCTCTTGCTTCTGACTCTTTGTTCTAGGATCAAACACTGTTAAGTGAGCTATCCACCTTGATGTAAAGTCATTGCTGTTAGTGGATTGTACTATTGTAGGTAGAAATGCCCTTTAACACTCTAGGAAACTGGTACAGACAGGGAGGAATCTAACAGCTTGTCGAAATGAAAATAATACTCAGTTACCAGGAGGGTTCCACTTAACAAATCATGATCAGAATATAGGTATTTATGGTATGAATTGCAAAGACAATCCCTTATGGGAGATGGCAGATGGTATCACTCAATTCTTACCAAACTCTCAGTCAATAACAACACGATTCAAACAAATATATAAAGAAAGACTGAATTTGTACATTAATGTCTCTCTGAGATACTATTTTCTACTTGAGTGCCTGTGCTCTGCCTCCCAAGAAAATGCTTTGGACCCTCAGTTACCTTTTTTTCGAACTGGGAAGTAGGCTCACTGCTGTTCCTCCTAGCAAGCACCCATATCACAGGCCAGATAAGTGCTGCCCACCTGCTGGCCTCCAGGACCTTGCTGACAAAATCTGAGCTTGTGAGCTGACTGCACCTCATGCTGCAAAGTGCACTCAGAACATTGAAGAACTGCAATCGGCATCACATAAGCAGTTATCCCATCAGGTTTTGTTAGATGATTGTTAGGGAGAACTGTATGAAATTTCTTATAAAGATAGTTCTGGGGAAATTCGTAGTTGTGAGGGAGTATTTTAAATCTGCTTTCAAGCAGTTTTTATTGAAGCAAATACTAAAAGCAAAAGTCATGTATTTCAAGCCAAAAGGAGATTGCATTGGCTCTGTCAAAATGATGTATTTTAAACCTCTAGCAGTTTATAGCCTTAGTCTTGGAGGTTTAGATCTTAAAAATCCTTATTTATGTTGGTATTCATCCTTACCTTAAAAATCCTTATGATATATGCGATAATGAATGTTCTGCTGGTTCTGTTTTAGAAGTGGTTAAGAAGTGGTCATAAGCATATAGATAGAAACAGTTTCTTATTTTTTACAGCAGTGTAAAGATAATGGATTCTTTTCCTTGGGGAAATAAGTGCTAAATAGGAAATTAGGAATGCTGTGTCCCTAATTTGTTTCCCGGAAAAAAACCACATGGCATCTTATTTAATGTCACAGAAGAGTGCAAATACATTTTTTCATTGTTTTTCACCAGTGTCTATGTTGCCTTTTGTAATTTGTTTCAGAGCTCTACATCCACCATGTTGCCATGTGGACCAGCTTTGTCCTTTGTTCGGTGTCTGGTGCGGAAGAAGAATGTCAGTGGTGAAAGCCCTGAGGATTCCAAGTTGTGCCGATGCTTGTCAACAGTGGATCTTATAGCCCTCGGAGTAGGAAGTACCCTTGGTGCTGGTGTTTATGTCCTTGCTGGAGAAGTAGCCAAGTCTGATTCTGGACCTAGCATTGTTATTTCTTTCCTCATTGCTGCGTTGGCATCTGTGATGGCAGGTCTCTGCTATGCTGAATTTGGTGCTCGTGTTCCCAAGACTGGCTCTGCGTATTTGTATACTTACGTAACTGTTGGTGAACTCTGGGCTTTTATCACTGGTTGGAATCTAATTCTATCCTATGTTATAGGTAAGCTTAAGTACCAACATAGGTCTCAAGGGTTTTTGAGACAGCAGATACAAGATATGTATCTGGGTCTGTCTTTCTGCCTCTATACTTAGCTACTGTTGCTTTTCCCTCTTGCTGAGATGAAGTAACCAAAGCAATTTCATTAGGTTATTTCCTCGCGTTCCTTCCCCATCACCACTGCAACAGGTTTTTTCAAAATTCTTTTGTAAACAGTGTGTCTTCAGCAGTGTGAACTGCATACCTTGTATGAAAATTATGTCAGGTGATATACAAAAATAAACTATTTCATTGCTGTCTTTGGCCAACAAGAATAGTTTCTGTAAAATCAAGAAGCGTTTTTTTTTTTTTTTTCCTGAATAAGCACAGCAAAGACATTACAGGGACCCCCGTCACTACAGTAACTCACTTCAAGAAAGTCATGATGTTTAAGTACTAACTTGTTACCATAGCCTCATGCTAATTAAATAGTGACCTATCAGGTAATTCCAGAAAATACAACACTGACCAGATCTGAATAAAATCAATGCTTATACAGCAGGTGTTCAAATAACTATTTCAGTGTTTTAGCAGAGATGACATTTTTTGATTAGAAAACTTTTTCTTCCAGAGAAACATGTTCCAAGCATTCCCTTTTATTGTAAATAAGCATGTCTAATTGTATATCTGTACCTAAATACAAGGCTGTTGCCCAAACAAAAATCAAGACACTTTAGCATTGTATTAAACTGTATTTCATGACAGGAGAGTTGTGAAAGTCAGGTTGTGTTTAGGCATGGCCATGTGCATTTGTTACCAGAGTAGAGTGTGAATCTTCAATACTATATACAATAGCAATATACATCTTTCTAGTGATTTTTGCATTACTTCCAGGTGGACAAACTTTCCTTCGTGTTCTTTTTTAAACTGCTTTCTTACATTGCTATCTGTTGTTTAACGTATATCATACTGTAACTTTAGGTCTTCCAGAATTACTTCAGATATAAATGATACAGAAATAGTTTTTGTAATATTTTGGGGAATGAATGAGGTACAATCTTTTATATTTCAGTTGTAGAATAATATGTTACCATTTAGAAATGGTAACATTTTTCTACTGTGTAGAAAAATTCTAAACCATTAAAATTCCTCATCAAAACACTGGTTTGGCATGCTCTGCTTTTTTGAAATGCAAGTAGCAGCATGCTTAGTTTTATTTATTTTTCAGCAGAAGTTATTGTATCCCATTGTATGTATGCAAACCCCTAAACATACATGTATTTTATGAAGGTACCTCAAGTGTAGCAAGAGCCTGGAGTGGCACCTTTGATGAACTTCTTGGAAAACAGATCAGTCATTTCTTCAGAACCTACTTCAAAATGAATTACTCTGGGCTAGCAGAGTATCCTGACTTCTTTGCTGTATTCCTTATATTGCTGTTATCAGGTAAAACAATACATGGCTTCATTCATGGTGGTTGTGATGTTCAGAGTATTTCTTATAGAATGCTTAACTGTGGTTTGTGTTTTACCAGAAATACCTTTATAATGTTTAAGAAGTTCAGATGCACACTTGTGTATTGACACAATGACTCTGGGAATTAAATTTTATAATTGAATTTTCATCTGACCTTCTTCTTTTGTTGAAGCTGAGACATGACAAAAAATCACTTATCAGTACATTATAAAACCCATGATGCAGATTAACAATAACAGGAAAATTATGCAGTTGTGTGGGTTTTACAGCTTTATCACTAGTAAATGCTTTTAGAGGGACCCTGAGGTTAAGCTCTGTAGTTTGGTGATGTCACCTGGCCTCCTTAAATCATATATCATGCGTGTTTTGGGTGTTTGGAAGGGGGTTTTCCTCCTTCCAAATTGTTAACTTATTCAGTATATTTTTTATACTTTTTTAAAAATTTCCCTTTTTTAAGTCTTCAAAAGAGCTGGTTAGTCTAGAACTTGTTTCAGCTAAAGGTCACTCCAGCATAGTGACATGGCCCAACAGGCTTGTTTGAAATCTGAGTAAACCTTTTATGTCTACTCCACTCAGTTCTGGTTTGGGTTTTGTTTTTTTTTAATCTTTAGTTATATATGGTTTCTAAATCACAAAAAATTCCTGCCATCTGTATGCTCTGTGAGGGATCAAAAATATTGGAATTTATTTGCATGTTTGCATTTACCAGTTGCTTTCCACAAGGAAATGTTCTTACTGCCACCAGAAGTGAAGGAAGCAGTAAGTGCATTCAGAAGTGTGTAGTTTGTTTTCAGCCTTTGCTAGAAGCATCTCAAATATTCAGTAGATGTCTTGCCCAGATCTCAAATATTTGTCATATTCAGTCTCTCTTTTGATCAAACAGAAGCAGGAGCTTTTCTTCTCTGGGAGGTGAAACTAAGTTACGTGGCTATAACTGCCTGTTCTGTTATCCCAAGTGGCTTTTTTGGATGTGGTATTTGGGAAAACATTTCTGTTTAATTCCTAATGCTGTAACAGGCAACCAGTGCATCTGAAGCTTTTATGAGGTTTCTGTACATAAAACGATGAGTTCCCACACTTAGGAAGATTAGAGAGTTTACTAGACAAGGTTTAGTCTAGCATCCTGCCATGTTTGTGGCTCAGAGTTGCCTGTAAGATCAGTTCAGAGCCATATGGCTTCAGGAGGAAAGGGAATGAATTTGGTATGTAGCTAGAACAGACCTTTCAGTTTCACCTCTTCCAAAGGAAGGAGAAAAAAAACCCCAAACCGTTGTGAAAAGCAGAGCACTGAAACTCCATAAACCAAATGATAAAATGCTACTATAGATGCTGCCATCATTTAAGCTTTCTCCATTGCCATTTCTGCCTCCTAACATAAGTAGAGATTCTTGATAGAAGAGGAAATGTTTCTCCTGTGATTTGCCACTGCTCCTGAGTTTTCATTTGTGTCCTGTTTTTTCATCCCCACCATCATTCCTACTTCACTTCTCTTGCACACATGCTGCAAATGACCTCTCTGTGGTAAGCAGCTAAACACCAGTGAACAGAGTGGAATTCACTGCTGCTAAGAGGAGGGGCAGTGGGGATGGCTCAGGATTGTGTAGGCTTAGCATGATACAATAATTGGATTCTGAGCTGTGCAAAGCTGTATCATAGGAGTAGCAGATGATGCTTTACAGAAAATGGTATGTGCTAAGCACAAGAAAGTGCACAGAAATCTGGTTTGGGGATTTTTTTTCCTACAGAAAGGTCTTGAAAAAATGTGCATGCTGTGTTTCATACTGTATTAGGCTGATTGAGACAGTGCCGTCTTGGGAAACACTGAGCTAGAGAAAGCATGCTTCTATTTCCAATAAAAATGCCTCTGGTGAAGAAAACTTGAGCAGCTCATATGGCAGCTTCTGCATTTTGATAAGATAGCAAATGTCTCATTAGTGGGGTTGGAAATTTTTTAGAATTTATCTTGAGAGGCTTAAAAATTTCAGACTTAATCTCTAAATAATGAGGGAAGGCATGTATGTGATCTTAGAGTGCAAAGAACCTGTGAAGGCTTTCCTGTTGTATTTAATTTTTCCTGATCTGCTCACTGCCTGCTCTTCCATTAAATTGTTAGTACACTTAGAGTTGTAAAACATTGAATGACACAGTAGGATCCTGATGAAATAACTTTCAGATTGTTTAAATACACCACTGGGCAGCCTGAGGCACGTGTAATTGTTTTTTTCTGTTTTCTACAATCTTTATATATCAGAGTGTATAAACAGGAGGCATGCAGTTCTTTTAAAGGTTCAATTAATGAGCTAGGAAATGGCACTCTTAGTCTGTGATAGATATGCCCTGAAAAGCTTAGAGCATGCAGATTACATTATTAATCTAATAATTTTTCTTATTAATCTAATGCACTCAAAGAGTCTAGTAAATTTGCATTACCCCTTCTTAGCAGTTTAACATCTAGTGCTGTTTTTTGTTGTATTGTTCACAGTTCCTTAAAATGCTGTTTTATTAGTTTAAGGGACCATTCACACCTCTAAAATATTTTTATCTTATAGGTCTTTTATCATTTGGTGTAAAAGAATCTGCGTGGGTGAATAAAATTTTCACTGCTATTAACATCTTGGTCCTGCTCTTCGTTATGATTTCTGGTTTTGTGAAAGGAGACCCTGACAACTGGAAAATAAATGAAGATTATCTCATAAACCTTACTGCATTAACAAGGTAATTTTGATTTTTTTTTTAAATGTTAAAATAAGTTTACTTCCTCATTCCAAACGATTTAATGTTATACTTGCTTTTGTAGTATTGCAGATAATTTATCAACTAATGCCTCTTTTGCTTGAACGGTAGAGATTTTATTCCCTTTAAAATACTTAAAAAAATTTCTTTGTAGTTTCCTTTAAAAAAATAATCTTATTTCAATTCTGTGATCCCTAGTCATTTTAGAGGTTTACTGGCTTCTTGTCCTCAAGCCATGTATTAACTGCAATATGTGAGTATGACATCAAGAGTTGCCTACACCATTAGTATTTTAATATGTTTTGCTGCAAAGAGAGTTAAGATGGTAGTTACTTGGTTTGGATATTCTTCCATTTACTGTAATTTTTGTCTTTCATACAAGCTTTGACCAAAAAAAAAAAAAAAAAAAAAAAGGTGCAGTTTGTTAAGGCTGTAGTTTTTGACAGGAGTATTTTCATTTGTTTTTCCAGAGTACTAGGGCAGGAGGATGCAGGAGTTTGTAGTAACAACAACAACAATAATAATAAATATTGCTTCTGTGTTTTTGTCTTTATAGGAGTTGTTTATCCTGTGACAATGTGACAAGTGTATATGGGAGTGGTGGTTTTATGCCTTACGGTTTCACAGGAACATTGGCTGGTGCTGCAACCTGTTTTTATGCTTTTGTAGGATTTGACTGCATTGCAACAACTGGTATAGTATTTATATGAGAGTGTATATATGTGTAGGTATAAATGTATAACATGCTTTAAAAAAAAAAAAAGCACAAACAACATAACAATCTGTCTACTCCTCTTCCTTTGCTTTCTCCTAAACCTCCTTCAGTCCATGCAGAATGAGTCTGAATTCATTCCTGAATATGGCTGTCATTCTGAGAGGGAGGAAGAAGTTTTATTTGTTTTATTCCTGTTCTAAAGAAACCTAACTGCTGCTTTCTAAGACTGGGAAGTGCTTAGTATACAACTTTTTCTGCCCATATCACCTGCTTACTTTTTACAATTCTCTGAGATGAGGTCTCTCTCCTAAAGGCTGACTTGTATGTGGCTGACAGGGAATGAGAACATGGATTGTAGGTAAATAACTGGAGATGGTGGGCTTTGAGTACTCTAACCACAGAATGTATTTTATGTCCTTTAGTTTGCTTCAATCTTTAAATGCTACTTCTGGCAAAAAGCTATTGAGGCTTCTTTTTTCTGTGCCATTGCACTCATTTTATATGGATTTTTAATACTTCTATTAGAAATCATAGAAGCACACAATCATAGAATGGTTTGGGTTGGAAGGGACCTCAGAAGGTCATCTAGTCCAACCCCCTTGCCATGAGCATGGACATCCTCCACTAGATCAGGCTGCTCAGAGCCTTGTTGAGCCTGACCTTGAATATGTCCAGGGATAGGGCTTCAACTACCTCCCTGGACAACCTGTTCCAGTGTTCCGCTGCCCTCACGGTAAAGAACTACTTCCTAAAATCCAATATAAATCTATTTTTCTCTAATTTAAAACCATTGTCTCTCATCCTATCACTACAGGCTTAAATTAACAAATAGTTTGACTTTGATACTAGTTTTTAAAGCTTAAAGTGGAAATGACTAAGAATTTTTGGTGAGGTTTTTTTCCTTTTTTTAGGAGAAGAGGTGAAGAATCCTCAGAAAGCCATGCCCATAGGAATTGTGGTATCCCTGCTTGTCTGCTTCATGGCCTATTTTGGAGTTTCAGCTGCACTGACACTTATGATGCCATACTATCTACTAGATGAGAAAAGTCCTCTGCCAGTAGCATTTGAATATGTTGGATGGGGTCCTGCAAAATATGTTGTAGCAGTGGGATCCCTCTGTGCTTTGTCTACAAGGTAAAGACACTGAAATACTAATCTTATTGGGAAAAGCTGATGGATAATACATGACATTGAAATATATGTTCATGGATTCATGGTGAAGTCTCAGTTCCTGCAAAGGATTAGCAATAACTATCATAACTATGTCTTTATCACAGTTCAGTCAGTTTACTGTTATTGAACTCCACCTCTTTGGCTTATTACTTAGAAGGGTTTTATTATTAAAATATGTATTTTCAGACAAAAGGTCTGCAAGTTATTAACTGATAAAATAAACCTCACCCATTTTGTCATTTCTTGCTATCTGCTCCCAGTGAGTCAGTAGCTTTATGGGCTCTGTGTATTTGCAGACAAAATTGAAGAGATGATTAACTAGTTCCACTCCTCATTTTCGTTGCCTGTCTCGGTTTTCCTCCAGTAGCCAGTCTGTCATCTGACATCATCCCCTCCTGTGGTTTCTATGTGGGTATTTGAGATGTAGATTATAGGTGTAAACATATTATAATTTACTCCCCTTTATGAAACTGTGGGTGTAACCTTAACTGTTATTTTGATTAAAAGGTCATGGTGGGCATGAGATATGTTAGTGTGTGCTCACACATATATTACAGTCCAGTTGTAATGTGGTATGAACACTTTCATAGAATAGGACATTGCTTGATACTTGAATGTCATAGTTAGGTCGTTGATTCTGGGGTTACAGTTATTTTCTAACTAGTTGTCATGGTCCCCCTCAGTTTGGAGAGGCTTAATGAGTTTGTCCTCTATATTGATAAACAGTAGAACTGATATATAAGCAGAAATTAAAGAAATTAATGCTGGAAAACAAAATGAACTGAGATGGTAAAATGCTTTTTCGTAAATTTGAACTGTTGGTCTCTTTTCCCAGTGTATTCTGAAAACCTCTATTTACCTGCATGCAGAGTTTAATCTCTCAGTCTATTGACTGAAGTCAGTTTAGAACAAAACAAAGGGAATTGTATTTCATATTCCTAAGTTTAGAGGTATAATTAAGAAAAAATATTTGGGATCATTGCTTTTGGTCCATATAGTTACCTCTTCTTATGTGACGTGGTGAACTTGCTTCCTCAGAGTAAAGATGTTTGTAAATAGTTCTGCTATTTATGTGAATATAATTTAAGATGGGTAGGATAAGTAAATTTCACAAAGTCACAACAACCAACAAATTTGGCAGTGGATTTTACCAGTATCCTTTATTTGAAAAATCAGGTATCATTCTGATTCAGAAAAAGGTTCTTTCTTGGAAGGGTCATTCATACATCAAAATCAGTTCACTCATTTGTGTCTAACTTTAATGCTGTGTCTCACAAGCATTACTGCAGGTAATTAGTATCTGTGATGTGCAAAAGCTGTGCCTTCTCTAAGTGCTACAGTTGATTTCTTAAAGTAAGAAAGGCAACCATTCACCTGGTTAAAAACTTGCGTGCTTGCTGCAGAGGTCATACTGGCTATAATTTTGCCTTTTTTAATGTCAATGTTTTTTGTTTTCTTAATTATAATTACAATTATTTTGCTTAGTAGGAAAGAAGTTTGTTTAAAAAAGAGCTTCAAGTTATCAACATTTTTAAAGCTTTCTGTGTTCTGCTAATAACACATTTAAACAAAAAAACCCAAACAAAATGAACCAATCTCATTAAAGCTTGGCTAGAGGTGCTTTAATTGAAAGAAATAATATGCCCAAGTATAAATGGGTGGTGCTTAGTTTGAATTACTGTTAATCAGCAGCCTCACATGGAAATCTAGAGTGTAAGAAAAGCTGCTAATGCTTATTGATTTGCTGCTGCTGACTGACAGACTTTCTCCAGGAATACTGAAGCTTAATTGCATAGTTAGTGTGACCTGGAACACGTCCTGGTCCACTAATACCCAAGAACTACAGTGATGGCAAAAGTTATTTTGCTAATCTTCTTATCTAATTTAGAAAAAAATCAAAGAAGCCAACTTTACAGGGAAAAGGAATTTTCTGTTTGTGTCTGATCTGTAGTATCTTGGGCTATGGGGCTTTCTGGTTTTTGTCTTACAATCATAAATTTTGTTTCTATACATGCCATTAATTAACATTGTTTATCTTGTCCATGATACACTCTGCATGAACTGTGTTTGCCATGTTGCATGTGTTTGCTTTTTACTCAGTCTTCTTGGATCCATTTTCCCAATGCCACGTGTAATCTATGCTATGGCGAAGGATGGGTTGCTTTTCACATGTCTAGCTCAAATCAATTCCAAAACGAAGACCCCACTAGTTGCTACTCTATCGTCTGGTGCAGTAGCAGGTGAGACTAAGAGTTGATCCTTGTAAAGAAAGATGCACTGCTGAACACGTTGCATATATGGAAATAAACCACTGTTGTGCAGCTTTGATTTGCTTTGGACTGAAAAGATCAGATCTGATTCTTGCTAGGTAAAGCAGGCTTCCAGTAAAACCTTTCTCTACCACAGATTTTATTTTTGTTGGATAATCTCAAGTGCTTTCAAAGCCTAGGTTCAAAATAAACAACAACCTGAAACCGAGAACATCAAACAACCAAACAAAAGGCCAAGAGCAGCAACACGGAGCCTAAACCAATACTATACCTAAACCCATTAACTCTTCCAAGCTTTCTTTTTGTGTAGTTGGGTTTACCAGTAAAGCATTGTGCTCTTAATAACCTGTATTTGAACTATACATTTTTCTGTTCTAGTCTTCTCGGCTCTATGTTCCCTTTGCCCCGAATTCTGTTTGCCATGGCACGCGATGGTTTACTCTTTAGTTTTCTTGCCAAACTGAGTAAGAGGCAGGCACCAGTTTCTGCCACCATGACAGCAGGGGTCATCTCTGGTAAGCTCGAAAAGCCCATGTTACTTAAAACTGAGACTGAAACACTCTGTGCACGTGCATGGTACCTTATATTTTTGAAAAGGGCTGCTTGTTAACTTCCCTTGCATGTACAATGGGAATAAAATTACCAAATAATCAAAGGGTGTAAGAATTCCAGATCATGCCAATCATGGTGGTGGTGGTGATATCCTTAACATGACAGAATTCAAAATAATTTTTTTTTCTTCAATATTGGGCTCTTGTATGGTGAATAAGATTGTTACTTAATCTGAGTCCTTTAGACTGTTGCTCTGCTTACAAAGTTTCCTTGCCTGATGTATACCTATATATTTATCACTTCTGTAATGGAGGAGAACAACTGTCATGTCTCATGTGAGATGTGAGAAAAAAAAATCTATATTTGCAGCAGGATCAACTTTTGTGTAAAATACAAAGATCTGAAAATTTTCTTCTAAAGAAAATTATTCTGTTTTTGAACAGGCATAGCATATTGTGGTTGAGGGGCATGTGTGTGTTGTGGGGTTACGTGTGTATGCACATGTATGTACACACATACACGCTCACATTTATTTGAGCAAAACAGCATTTGTGGAGCTGTTGCCAACTCTTAATTTTCTAAAATACAACTCTTTCCCATTTGTCCATTCTTCTGGCAGAGGTACATGTAGCTGTGCCCCAAATTCACTGACATGAATATCTAATTACCCAAGAAAGTGGGAAGCTTTAGAAGCGTTTAACTCAAAGGCAAATAAATAAGTCTTGAAAGCAATTAAAATATGAAATACATGCCTTGTAACATTTTGCAACCCTGGCTGAAATTGGTATCAAATAAGAGGTTCAGAACTGAGATCAAAATATTATTGTTTATAGTCAGAGTCATCCTCAGATGCCACAAGACTGGAACTACTCATACCCTGTACTTGACAGTAATTTGGGAAGGCACAGTCATTGTTCAGATACTTCTCAGAAGAAGCATTAATAGCAGTTCCCGTTTCTTTGGTCAGCATACAAATCAATTTATTAGAATTACTTAGACTTTATAGAATTTGAATTTATGATATTGACATATTCCCCCATAATAATTTGGAAGTGGAGTTATGTGGGATTAAATTAACATCTTTACCTGAAATCACAGGAATGATGAGGAGAGGGAGAACCATATGACCCAGCTGGAAAACTGTCTGATATAGTTCATAGCCCTGACTATAGCCAGACAGCAGCCATCACTGCCTTTAGGCAGTTTGGGGAATTTGGTGTGTCAACCACTCAGAGGAAGACAGCTTTATCCAGTGCTGGAGAAAGAGTAATTTCTTCTTCTATTTAAAAAAAAAAGACATTTATTTGATAACTTGTGGCCATAAATAGTTATGCTAGAATAGTTACTGTTATGGTTTAACTCCAGCCAGCAACTAAGTTACCAGGCTGCCCACTTGCTCACTCCTCCTTGCCCCACTGATTGAATGGGGAGAGGAATCAGAAAAAAAGTAAAACTTGTGGGTTGAGATAATGTGGGAATGCAACCAGTTTAATAATTGAAAAATAAAGTTTTAGTCGTAGTAGTAATAATAACAACAGTAGTATTTTAAAAGGGAGATAAGAAAACCAGGTTGAAATGAAACCCAAGGGAAACAAGTGATGCACAGTGCAACTGCTCACAACCTGCTGACCAGTGCTCAGTCAGTCCCTCAGCAATTGGCCCCTCCTGTCCAACTCCCCTCAGTTTAGATACTGAGTGTGATGGTTTATAGTATGGAATGTCCTTTTGGCTAGGTCAAGTCACTGTCCTGGCCATGCTGCCTCCCAACCTCTTCTGCCCCTGCTTGCAAGGACCAAAAAGTCCTTGACTTAGGGTGTGTGCTACTTAGCAACAACTGAAACATCAGTGTGTTAGCACTATTGTTCCCACACTAAATCCAAACCACAAAACTATACCAGCTACAAGGAAGAAAATTAAGTCTATCCCAGCTGAAACCCGGACGTTTATGGATATATGCAACAGCTGCTATTATCTGACTTTCCATTCATAGCTTTAAGAAATGTTAATGAGATTAGATGTTTGTCCCTTTAGTTAAATATATCAGATCAAGACTACAGCTGAGCCAACTGTCACATATTATTGCTCTGACTTACCTTGTCACATGTGGTAACTGTGATTACAAAACTGCACAGAGCTGTATGTTTTAGTGTCAGTCCAAGGTTTCACCATAAATTGATCTACTGTTGTTTCTCAGAGCAGAGTTAAGAGAGGTAGAAAAGCAATACTGTGCCTTTTTTTGTTTGTTTTCTCTGGGTCAGAAACTGAGGCATTTTTCAGTTTGGTTTTAATGTAAAAGAATGTTCTGACCTACAAAGTAGCCTTTAGAAGCCATGACTAAAAAATAAGTATAGCTACTGTATGTCAGGTTATGGTAGGTTCTGTTTTTTCTCAGCCACGCTTACCTGTGTTCTTTTGAGCATGCAAAGCAGTGAGGTATTCAGAAATCTACCCAGTAAATGAATTCTTGGATTTAGGAACATCTTCTGTCATTGAAGAAATCAGGATGGTCCTCCTTCCTTCATTGGAAAAGGAGACTTGGATGAAATAAAACTTCTGTATTGGAGTGATCTTGTTTTCAGAAAATCACATTTTGCTTTCTCCTTCAGGATCAAATAGCAGAGGAATGTGTGTTTGTGCACCTATACAGCTGTCTACAAATATATTATCAAGCATGATGTAAATATTGCCATAGAATTATACACAGAATCACAGAACATTAGGGGTTGGAAGGGATCTTGAAAGATCATCTTGACCAACCCCCCTAACAGAGTAGGATCACCTAGAGTAGGTCACCCAGAATCGCATCCAGGCAGGTTTTGAATGTCTAAGTATTTCTGAATGTATATAAAAAATCAGTGTGTACATGTACAGTGTATAAAGATGACATTTAATAGTTTCTTTTGATGTTGAGATTACTGATGATTCAAGACATTAGGTATTTTAAGTTTTTTTTCTGCATCTCAACAATGTTGAGAGAGTAGAACTATTTTAAGAGGTCCTCTGACCAGATACATTTCATATCAATTAGCATTAGCCTTTCATTTAGTGATGGCTTGTGCTAACTTCTTTATGATCTATTTGCATCACTGTGCAAACACCACAGACAAAAAAAAAAAAAAAAAAGACATTCCAGAATCTCTAGAAGAATGTGGCATTAGGTTTTGTAAACACAAAGACTGCTGTAGGTGCTCTTAGTATCATGGAAGTTTCTCTCTCTGATCTTAAGAATATTAGTTCTTGTGAGATTTTGCTGGCCTTTCCTGAAGGCTGCTTGAACACATTATCTTTTTAGCAGTTTTTTATTTGAAACAATGCTAAAAGTCCTCTTGACACTGAGCTCTTTCTCAGCTCAGCAGAAGTTTTACATACTGGTGACCTACTGGGTCAGATCATTTTGCCCCAGTTTTGCTCTGGGATCCATCCTCTCAGCTTTCCTAAGTTTTTGTGGAAGGATCTGAACCTTATACTATAAAAATGTGTTTTTAATTCAACAAGCCTTGTGTTCAAATGCTTATGTGCAAGTAAGTCCAATATGAATGGCTTGATTATGCAGCATGACTGTATGGCTCATCAGTGCATATCTATATGAAGGAGATTCCCAGCTGTAAGGAATTAGTTTTGGGAATGCTGGCGATGACTTCAAAAATGTGTTTTGAAGGATTACTATGGTTTCACTTACGCTGCTATCAGTAAAACCATGTAAAGTTACCCTGCAGACAGACTTCAAAACCTCAGCTCTTAGTATGTCTTAAGACTAAACTTAGCACTTATAGTTGGACTCAGTGATCTTACAAGTATTTCCAGCCTAAACAGTTCTATGATTCTATGTCAGCTTCATATGAATTTTGCATTTTCTTTTATTTTGTTTTTTAGCTATAATGGCTTTTCTATTTGACCTAAAGGCTTTAGTGGACATGATGTCTATTGGTACACTCCTTGCTTATTCACTTGTGGCAGCCTGTGTCCTCATTCTTAGGTGAGTATTCTACTGTGTTTTATTTCTTGATGGTCAGTATTATAAACAGAAGTGACATTTACAGGATGTTTTTTTTACTAGATAGCTAAATGCTTAAAAATTGGCTCTATGCTTGTAAATGATTACTAGGAAGCAGTGACCCATCAAAGAAAACAATGCTGTATTGCTATATGATTGTAATAGTTAGTGGAGTGAAATCTTCATGTGAAATCTAGACACCTTTCAATTTCTGGAAGATGTATTTGTCCAAACATTAGTCCTAAAGATACTAAATGTAAGCTTTTGTCCAAAAATTGCTGAATGATATTTTGATATGGACACAATCTATGCTGTATATCAGGACTATGTCTTGTGGGGGCAAACCCAACTTAGGCCAGACACACAGCGACGAGATTGTGGGATGTATGCTTTCACAGTCAAATTAGATGTACCACACTAGTCTTGACAGTAATAAATTTAAATTAAATTTTCCTGATACAAGAAAATACAGCTGTGCTACAGCTATGTGGACAATGGTCATAGTTTGCTTTGTTGTGTACTGCTCTTTTTACCTTAAAAAGTCAGTCTTTATTACTTAAGACTAAATAACTGTGAAAAATGTAACGGGTTAAATTTAGCTCAAATTCATTGTTGCAGTAATTAACACTTTTGAAGAAACTGGTATTTTATCCCATGGTGACTTATTTAACATATATATTTTTTAAATGCACTTAAATTCTAACAAAGCAGATAGATAGTTTCAGTTTATGCCAGTTAGTAGGCCTCTTGCAGTACAGGAAGCAAGTCAGAAAGAAGCTCCCCTACTCTTTCCCTGCCACTAACCAGCAGATTCTGTTCCCTTTTTTCGTGTGTGTGTACGAGACCAGTCATCGATCTGACCCATTCACATAGCTTAAAATACTGCCCAAAAAATCCCCAACTCCCCCCCCAAAAAAGTGAATTGCCAAAATTGGTTTATATATGATAGTCACTATATATGACTAGTGCAGTGCAGTTATGAATTAGGAAATTCTAAATCTCTACTACAAATCATTTCATATTTAAATACATTCTTAGATCCGTATTGCTGCAAATCTTAAAGTAACTGTAATTTTTTTATTATCCTGTTTGCTTTATGCATAGGTACCAACCCAGTTTAACCTATGAACAAAAAAAATATTCCCCAGAAAAAGCAGCTTTGGCTGCATCTGAAAGGGAATCTGCAGTAAGTGAATCACAGATAAATATGATACAAGAGAATCACTTCAATCTTCAGGCCCTGATTAACCCATCCAGTTTACCTACTGAGCAAACTGCAACTACTGTTAACTTTTTAGTAGGTCTTTTAGGTAAGTGTTCAGCTGTCCAAACTCATATAATGAAATTTTATGAGGGACAAAATAAAAAATCCAGTGATAATATGCCTTCTTTCAGTCATAATTAATCTCTTGAATGCTATTATACTCGATGCATCTAATCTGTAGTCTAGTATATTTTCCTTTATTTAAATATTTTCATTATAACATTTTATACTGGAGACTTGCTATTGTTCTTAACAGTCACTTCCTCTTCAATGCAGAGATTAAGTGACTTCTTTCCTATATCCATCAGCTTTCTTGGTTTGTGGCTTGAGTGTCCTCACTACATATTGGATTCATTTCATTGCTAACTTGGAGCCCTGGAGTATTGGCCTTCTTGCTGTGTTGGTGGTGTCCTTCTTCGCTACCATTCTCCTCATCCAAAGGCAGCCCCAGAACCAGCAGAAAGTGGCCTTTATGGTGAATAACATTTTCTCTATATTATTTTCTAATGAGAAGCTTGAATGGATTCCAACAAGTGGGAGAGGAGCAGAGAGAGATGGTTCTTTTTCAGGCATTCTTTCATTAATGCACTGCCACTAGAAAATATATATTTAACATAGTGTATTTTAAAAGTATGTAGAAACTGGTGATTAGACCCAATGAAAACCACTATATTCCCATAAGAATTTTTCAATTATTTTTTAATGATTAGATGTGTCACCTCTAGTTTGTGTTGTACAATTGAAGTGTGACATGCAAAAAATTATGTTCAATGGTAACATATTAAATATTTCCTTTTAGGTTCCACTATTGCCATTTTTGCCATCATTCAGTATCCTGGTAAATATTTATTTGATGGTACAATTAAGTGGAGACACCTGGATCCGATTTAGCTTCTGGATGGCACTTGGTAGGTACATGTTTATTTTGGTCACCTCTTCCATGAATCGTCTTAGAACGTTTGATTCTCATACTTTAAAAAATATTTGAAAAGGAGTCTGTGTTTTAATAAAAGCCAGCTGATATTTCTGATCCAAACAAAAGCATGCTTCAGAAGCAGTAGTTATATGTATTCAAAACTGTTAAGTACAAGTTGAGTCTTGTAATAGTTATAGGACTAATAGACTATAGGACTAATTCAAATAAGCCACTGGTTTTTTTTCCTAATAACTATAGCTAAAATTGCACAGAAACCTGTTTGCATGCTTCAGAAGCAGTAGTTATATGTATTCAAAACTGTTAAGTACAAGTTGAGTCTTGTAATAGTTATAGGACTAATAGGACTAATAGGACTAATTCAAATAAGCCACTGGGTTTTTTTCCTAATAACTATAGCTAAAATTGCACAGAAACCTGTTTGTAACAGATTTCTCCCCAGTTTATCAGTCATTCTGCTTTAAAATATGGAAGAATGTATTAACTGCATCTATACATAAATCAGAGTGAGAAGTTTCTGTTATCTATTAGAGCACTAGTGCAAAGATGATACACTGGAATTTGCATAGAAACAGGGAAGACCTTCAGATACCTGAAGAAGAAACTTGTTTTGGAAAACTATGTTCAGTCAAAGAGTAGTAAGTAAGTACTTTTTAATGCCTGAATGTGATTTTTTTTTTCCTTTTGGAAGGCTTCCTCATTTACTTTGCTTATGGCATCAGGCACAGTCTGGAAGGTCATCGTAGCAATGGAGATGATGATTCTTGTTCAGAAAATAGTGGGTTGCAAGAAAAGAACCCTGTAGAAGAAATGGATGAACCTGAAAATGCAAATGAAAGTGATCGATTTCTTGCACGTGAGAGGACAAGTGAATGTTAATCTATGCAGACCTGAAAGTATTTTAAACCTTTAATTGACATTTTACTTGCAGACTAAAATTTCAAAAGGTTTCTGACAACATTGTGCCTCTTGAAAGTGTTTACTACAAAGCCTGGCTGGTATTTTGGACAAGCTCCTAATCCATCATTTCAGAACTGACAGCATGGTGATTAGTATTTAAATTAAAGAAAAAAACAAATGACAAAGAAGAGAAGTACATGTTGGCAAGGAAAAATTTGCATGCATTGTTTGAACTTTCATCCAAAATCACTGGCAATCAGAAAATATGAAGAAGTGTCTGCAAGAACTTCTGACTATTTGACACTGCACTGTGAACATAAGTGCCTTTTGTACTTTTTTCTTATCTCTGTTATTCGTGTTGGTCACTCTAATAACTCTCTTCTTTCTACAGAAGTAACTCTCACAGGAGATAAATTGCAGACAGGCCTGGAAAGTATTGGCAAAACAAATCGTAATTGTACAGCTCTGATTCTGTGCAAGAAGTTGACAATCATCTATTTATGTACCAAGAAGTAATGGCTTACCATTATTAATCAGTAGTTATGTAGACCTCAAATGGCAAAGATACTTAAAAGCTTTTGGTCCCACTAAATGTCATTCAGGATTCCTACTTATGTGAATTCCTTTCAGAGATGCTGCATGTGTGAAATAATACCCCCAAGAGGAGCTGTGTTTTCTGCAAAAGCATCTGGGAAATAATCTGTTCATTATGATATTGACAGTGATTTTTAGGTGTGGTTTAGCAAGTATTGCCCTTTTGGTTTTGGATTTTATCCCTGACTACATGATTTTGTACTTATGTAGAGCAGTCGTCAAGTTTTCCTCTTCTCATTCATTTCTGCCACACTTTCTTCTCCTTCATTATGTGCCTAAGCTGGTATTTGTGAGCTTACTTCTCCTCAGAAAAAATATGCACAAAATCCCATCCTTCTTCTTAAATTCTAGAGACATTAAAAAAACAAATGGGCAGGATGTCCAAGTGCTAATTTATATAAAGAAGCAAACTGTTGCAGCAGTGCTGGGTGAATAATGGAAACTGTTCTTTTAACATAATAGTCATGCTACCTGTCAAAGGCACTCAGGTATTTTAACACTTATTCTCAGCAAACAGTAGGCTTAAGTCCCACAAAGGATTCCACAATATGAAGTTGCTTTGTAAGAATGCATTTATAAAAATACCCTAAAGTAAGAACTGTCTTGGACTTTGTCGTGGAGGTTTGCAATCTTTTGCTGGTACTAATATTGGTATTAATCTCTCTTGTTAGGTATAAAACTTAAGATCCCATGAGAGCTATTTCGGATGACAGTGAAAGACACCTTACTGTTTGTAATAGCTGGAATTTCAGGGGAAAAAAAAAAGAAGAGGAAAACCCCAACTTGTTAGTCTGCTTCTGTCTCTCTCCCATTCTTTTCACAGCAATAGATTCACAGTATCACAGTACATCAGAGGTTGGAAGGAACCTCAAGAGATCATCAGGTCCAACCCCCCTGCCAGAGCAGGATCACTTAGGGTAGTCCACACAGGAATGCATCCAGGTGGGTTTTGAAAGTCTCCAGAGAAGGAGACTCTACAAC
The DNA here is from genome assembly GCF_027791375.1 of Indicator indicator. NCBI lineage: Eukaryota > Metazoa > Chordata > Aves > Piciformes > Indicatoridae > Indicator > Indicator indicator. Next base: position 11,141,656 of record NC_072017.1, read on the forward strand.
CCCCCTGGGCAGCCTGGTCCAGGGGTCTGTCACCCTTACTGTAAATAAGTTTCTCCTCATGTTGAGGTGAAATCTTCTATGTTCAAGTTTGAACCCACTGCTCCTTGTCCTATCACTGTGAACCACTGAAAAGAGCCTGGCCCCCTCCACTTGACACCCACCCCTCAGATATTTATAGACATTGATCAGATCCCCTCTTGGTCTTCTTTTCTCAAGACTAATCAGCCCCAGGGCTCTCAGTCTCTCTTCATAGGGATGATGCTCAAGTCCCCTAATCATCCTTGTGGCTCTCTGTTGGATTCTCTCCAGCAGGTCTCTGTCTCTCTTGAACTAGGGACCCCAAAACTGGACACAGTATTCCAGGTGTGGTCTCACCAGGGCAGAGTAGAGAGGTAGAAGAACTTCCCTAGACCTGCTGGACACACCTTTCTTGGTACATCCCAGGATCCCATTGGCTCTCTTGGCCACAAGAGCACATTGTTGTTCCATGGAGAACTTGCTGTCCACCAGCACTCCAAGGTCTTTCTCTGTGGAGCTGCTTTCCAGCAGGGCAGCCCCTAACCTGTCCTGGTGCCTGTTGTTATTTCTCCCCAGATGTAGGACCCTGCACTTGTCCTTATTAAACTTCATGAGATTTGCCTGCACCCAGCTCTCTAGCCTGTCCAGGTCACGTTGGATGGCTGCACAGCCTGACAGGTGTCAGCCAACCCCCCCAGTTTTGTATCATCAGGAACTTGCTGAGGGTACTCTCAATGCCCTCATCCAGGTCGTTGATAAAGATACTGAACAAAACTGGACCCAGTACCGATCCCTGGGGGACACCACTTGCCACAGGCCTCCAAGTTGACTCTGTGCCATTGATGACAACCCTCTGAACTCTGTTGTGGAGCCAGTTTGCAATCCACCTCACTGACCAACCATCTATGCCACATCTCCTGAGCTTTTCTATGGGGATGTTATGGGAGACTGTATCAAAAGCTTTACTGAAGTCAAGATATATGACATTCACTGCTCTTCCCTCGTCTACCCACTTGGTCATAACTTCATAGAAGGCTATCAGATTAGTTAGACAAGATTTCCCCTTGGTAAATCCATGTTGGCTACTCCTGATAACCTTCTTGTCTTCCATGTTGTTAGAGATGACCTTCAGGATGAGCTGCTCTGTCATCTTTCCAGGGATGGAGGTGAGGCTGACTGGTCTGCAGTTGCCTGGGTCCTCCTTCTTGCCGTTTTTGAAGACTGGAGTGACATTTGCTTTCTTCCAGTTGTCAGGCACCTCTCCTGTTCTCCATGACTTTTCAAAGCTGATGGAGAGAGGTTCAGCAACAGTATCAGCAGCTCTCTCAGCACTCGTGGGTGCATCCCATCATGGCCCATGGATTTGTGTGTCTTCAGATGGTGTAAGAGATCTCTAACCCTGTCCTGACTGACCAGCGGAATGTCCACATCTCTCTAGTTTTGTTCCCTTGCTTCTAGAGACTGAGGTTCCTGAGGGATGGTCTTAGGAGTGAAGACTGAGGCAAAGAAGGCATTCAGCAACTCTGCCATCTCTGCATCATCAGTTACTGTATCTCCCCTCTCATTCAGCAGTGGGCCCACCTTTTCCCTGCTGTTCCTTTTATCATTGATATATTTGAAAAAACTCTTTTTGTTCTTCTTCACCCCTCTGGTGAGATTCAGTTCCAGGAGGGCCTTGGCTTTCCTTGTTGCATCTCTGCATTCTCTGGCTACATCTCTATAATCCTCCCAATTGACCAGTCCTTTTTTCCACATATTGTAAACTTCCTTTTTGTTTTTGAGTTTTACAGAGAGTCCCTTGCTTATCCATGCAGGTCTTCTGCTTGCCTTACTTGATTTTTTTTTTCAAGGGAATACATTTCTTTTGAGCTTGGAGGAGGTAATGTTTGAACATCAACCAGCTGTCTTGGGCCCCCCTTCCTTCCAGAGCCCTAGTCCACTGGATAGTTCCAAGTAGAGTCTTGAAGAGGGGAAAGTTGGCCCTTTTAAAGTCCAGGGGTGAAATTTTACTTATCACCCTGCTTTTTTCTCTATTGATATTAAACTCTAACATGTCATGGTCACTGCAACCAAGATTACCCCCAACCTTGACATCTACCAGCAGTCCTTTGTTTCTTAATATCAGGTCCAGCACTGCACTTCTCCTTTTCACACTTTTTCATCTTAAAATGACTCCTCTGATGTAAGAGAGTAGTGTGTATAAATATTGCAGGGCAGAAGGAGAAGTGCTTCTTGATAGAGAACCCTGCAGTGGGCTGGTATCCCATGATGGAGCAAGTCTGATGCCTGTTTTCTCAGCTTGAACTGGTAGGAGAGGGTCCTGCAGTGCTGGCAGCAGCGAGTGTATAATGCGTGCTGTTGCACCAGTGGCCTCTACTGGCTACTGGGAATTAGGAGTAGCAATGTGGAAATGCAGAAGGCATGCAATAGGTGTAACACTTATCTAACACTTACTAACACTAACTGTGTGTGTACATCCCCTAACTGCAACTGCTGTTGTCCTGAGGGCCGTTGTTCTAGCAATTAGTGGTCCTTAACAATGGATGGAACACAGAGAATGAGGACAAACTGTAGGGTAGATGGCAATGGGATCCTGATTTTTATTATATAGTAATCCATCCAGAACTGATTATACACTGTAGCCACTTCTTTCCACAACTCATCCTCATTTTGCAAATGCCATTACAGACTGAAATCTCAGATTAATACAATTGGATGATATGCTAAGTAAATATTTGGTTGATAGGAATGGACAGCAATTCTCAAGGCAGTTCTCAGAGCTATTGATAATTTTCAATACCTCTCTTAAGTGAATGGAAGAGCTTGTCTGTGTCAGTTGGATCTTCTGACTTAATTGTACTTCTCAACCAGGGCCCATTTTTATACCATATATGACAAAAGAACCGAGCGTTCTCATTTGAAATATTAGAAATCTAAGATTATCCAGGCTCTTGGAAGGAATCCAATGCAGTAGTTATTAGATACGTGAAAAAAAGATTTTATTTATAAGTAACCAAAAGATTGAGTAAATGAGTGTATGTTCTGTTGTTTTTAACCCTACCCTTCAAAACACAGCAGCTGATGTTTTCTCTGTCAAGAACGTGGCTTCTTCAGTGGTTATACTTGCAGAAAACATTCTTACCCTGTCTTGCCCTGTACTCTTAAGTCCTCATCTGCAAAAAGTGTCATTGCTGTGGGAGCAAGTCAGCAGCGCTTAGGTAAAGCTTTTGCATGACATCTTTATAAACCTGTAGTGAAATAACTCTTTTAAAATTCCTTACGTGTCTCTGTGAGTGGGGAGCAGAGACTTACTTTTTCCTGTAGTGTTGATGCTTCAGAGCGGGTGAGCCAAGCTCCCAAGGTGCAACCTGCTGCTGTTCTGTGATATGCAAGGAAGACCCCCATTCCTTTCCTAAGCTATCATATAGAATGTATGTATGCACACCTGTCTATATGTTTGCATCTGTCTGATATTGGCCCATAGTGATTTTGAAGTAGTGTTAATTTCTATACTGCACTGGAATTTTCCCTCAAAGGGATACTGTCAACATAAAACACTTCTGACTAAAGCAAGTGCTAGCTAAGGCTCCTGGGGATGGTTAAAGAAAATAAATCTTCTAGCTTATTTCCCTAATGGATGTGTCAGCACTAAGTGTATTGACAGTTTCCCCTTTCATTTGTATGAATATTTCTCCCCTCCTTGTTAGAGAAATTAATTCTATAAAAATAAAAGGATGTGCCTGTACAAATGTTGCTAAGATGGAAGCAGCAGGAATTATCCACTTTACTAATGAGATATAAAATTAAATTAAAGTCATTGAGTATTCTTGGTTGCTTCAGCTATTTAGGTATGCAGTTGTATATGCAGTCTCCAAATTCCAGATGCTTTAGTGGGACTTTGCAGGAGCAAAGGACATGCCATATATGTAACAAATCCTGATTTTGTTCTCTTGTTTGCTGTATGTCTGTACTTGCTGAGAGCAGCTGAAAGCACAAGTCCAGTGGAATTAAATCGTTGCTGTTATTTTTTAACATAGTTGTTTATATTGTAATTTGTTCTGTGCAAATAGTAACAGTATGTGTTAATACAAAATAACTACTATTGGAGGTATCTTATTGTTTTTTGTTTGTTGTTTTGTTTTGTAGCTTGTTTTGTTTTTTTAAGAAAATCCTCCAAAAACTTTATTTTCATCGATACATTCTGCATATGCCTTTAGACAGAATTATTTTTATCTAGTTGGATTTAAGAAAGTAAGCCAAATCCTATTTAAGGGAGAACAAATAAATCTTTTTGTTCTGCAGGATAAGAGTTATAAAACATTTTTATATAATTCATGTTAATTGATCTTCTTGTGGTGTTCCAGTCCTAATTCTGCAATTGGGAATTTAATGAGATATCGTTGTCTGTTATCCAGGATGAAATTATTCTGTTTATGGTTATTCCTGCACAACAAATGCCAGTCAGATTCCTGAAATCTGTCATATTAATGTTTATGTCACCATGTGGTAAAGCCATTTATATTACCTCCTACTAGAGAATTATAAATGTCAATAGTAGTGATACAGGGTTACTTATGTACTTAGGAATTTAACAATGACATCCAGAAACTTCAATTGATACCAATTCAGAGGCAAAACTGGGTGAAACTTAAATATATATTCTGTGAGGTTTTTAGATGATAAATAGTCTAGCCACCTTTCCCTTAAAATTTATATACATATATACACACAGATAAAGAAATAAATGGCATACTGTTGTCATGGAGGCAATATTAAGTACTGGATGTGCCATAAGCATCCTGAGATACTGAAAGCTGAACAATCTGCCTGAAATTCATGGCAATGCAGGAAATCTGTGTGGGACTGTGCAATCATTTTAACCAGGTATAATGCCTTTGGCATTGAGGTGTGTTTTGTACAGTAGAAATTTAATCCATGTGATGGCTGGCATGTGTTACTTGATTACCTAAAAAGGAAAATAAAAGCACCTTTTAACGCTTTTGGGTCCTAATTCTTCCTCGACTTGTGAGGAAGTTTGTATGAATTGCAGTATGCTCATTGAAAGCGCTGAGGTTACTCAGTGTTAGCAGAGAGATATTTTATGAAAAAGCAAGTGGTATTTCATATAGTGTAGGATCTTTGTATTTGTTTTTAATTTCCTGTATCTTTAATATTTCTTCCTGGTATATGTTTTGAGGACCTCTGTTGGACCTTTCCAAAGCTAAATATCTTTACCATCTCCTGATCTGTTTGCTATTTGATTTTAGAAATCAAACTCCTCAACATTAGCTCAGTTGAAGGATTTCTGTGCACAGACATGGATTACAAAGAACTATGTATATATTTCATTATTTTTGTTAGTTGGACAAATTCTGTTGTCTTTGTATATTTTAATTGAGCCTTGTGCCAGGTAAACTCCAGCTTTCCTAGTAAAAGTTTAGTCGAAGTCAGGACAAAGGAAAAGAGGATTTGAGTCTTTAGGAGGGTTTTTTTCTTTTGTGTTACCAGAAAGTAAAGCGTGAAATACTTGTTATATATCTTTAAAAATAGTTACATGTGCGTCTTTTAAAAAAAAAACATTAGTTTTTATATCCATTTGAACTTTCCTTTTTTTGTTCATGTGTACATTGTAGTGATTATTTCTGTATTACATGCTGCTGAGCATTTAAAATGTAGATAGAATGATTATGATGACACTTAAACTACACATTTGTATTTTTTTGCTCTACCAAAATTAAAAGTCTTGAATTTTTAAGAATGTAAAAATGCTTCTATTTAAGAATATGGTGCTTGTTTTTTCCACTTTTACAATAGAATTGTAATCAGCCATATTGTTAGTTACCTTAGTTCCTGACTGAAAATTACATTGCTCTTTATTTACTGTAAAACGTGCTTCATGGGATAACAATTGTGCATTTGTGCTGTATTTTTTAAATAAAGCTGAGTATTGCTTGTATTTATTTCATACAAAAGCTCTCACTTTAACCACCACTATAGTTTCAGTAAACATTAAAATAATATAGGGACTTAATAACCATTGGTGCATCAGCTATCTCATGTCATGACATTATAAAATCCTAACTCATTTAAAATAAGTAGCATGGTAACTCATATGCATTTTACAGAAGGGGCAAAACCACTCATGTTTTATGTTTAAATCTTTTATTTTTCCAGTGGTGTGGAGATGGAGATAGTAGCAGTGTTTTGTTTTATGCTTGCCTCCAAGCACTCATGAAATCACTGAAATAGAGAACAACATCCTTTGATTTGGGCATTTTGTCTTACAGTGCCAAACCAGAGATGATGCTAGGTTTGATTTCCAGAGGGAGTCGGTACCTCTTGGCGTTCATGGTGTTCAACTTTCTGAAGCAGCAAGCTTTGTCCTGGCAGCATCCAGCCGCAGAGTTGGATGGGTTTACTCATTGCTGAAAAAAAACAACAACCCCCCAAAACCCCCCCAAAATACAAAACCAGAAAAACACAAAACCAACAACAACAAAAGAATTCTGAATATTACTGTGGGTATATCGAGAAAATGAAAGAGTCTGAGCAATAAGTAACAATAGCCTTGAGACTAAGAACCACACTCCCACAGCAGGCTATCATCTGGCACTGTTTTTAATGATATCTGGGTAGCCATCTTCTTCAAAGATTTAAGCACAGATGTAATTTTTGTTTGGTTGGGTTTTTTTCCTAAGCTACACTGCAACTCTTTTATATAATTCCTTAAGGTTTCAAATTATTAGTAATCGCCTTATTGTACGACAGATTCACTAAGACTGATCTTGAAAATCTTAGTCCAAGGGACATGATAAAACGTAAAGTTTTGCATTTAAAGCATTGACCTGAAAAGATGTATTTAAACAATCCATTTATTCATGTGGAGAACTGGGGCCATTACATGTAAGTTTACAATGGTTCTCTGATTACTATAAATGAAGCTAATTTTTTTTCATAACTACTTAAAACTAGGAAACTAAAATTAATAAAATCACTTCAATGTATTGATTTGAATAGGAAAAAGGCATATGTCAGTTTAAGTATATCTTAATGCACTCTTGTTACTTCCAAATGCTATTAACTTATTTTTTTCAAAATGCACTAATATTTGGAGCTCAGTCACCATTAGATCATTGACCTATCCTCTGTATGAAAGGAAAAGGGAAATTTGACCCAGGAAGGCACATAAGAATTTTATCTAGCAGTTTTGCAGATTATAGAAAAACCTCGGAAGCAGGAGCTGTGACTATGTCCAATGCAAATTAGCAGTTTACATTACACATTTTCTCTGAGTTATCTCTGAGACTCATTTTCTTTAAAAGAAAGACTGATCACTCTTTTCACAATATAATACTTGGTGGTATCATGAATGTTTAAAAAGGGAAAGGCAATGAAAATACAACTACTCAATCTGTTACATAATGGACGATCCAAGAAGTTGCATAAAATGCAGATTACTGCATAAAACCCCTAAAAAGTTCTAGGCAGGACTGTAATAGGGCTGCAGAATGAAAAAGAGACCCTGATGTTTCATCATCTTACTCCACACCTGAGCTCTATTGGCTCTTTACCGCTAATCAGGTACCCCAGGATATCCGGTTCTGGCCAGCCTGATCTAGTTGGAGGTGGCCCTCGCAGGAGGGTTGAATAAGATGACCTTTGAGGGTCTCTTCCAACCCAATGCAATCTGTGAGGCGGTGGTGGAGAAACCCTGGCACCGAGCTCAACCGCCCGGTGAGAAGCTGCAGAGGAGATGGAGCTGCACAAGGATGAGTTCAGGCTAGGAACAAGCAGGTCCGTCTTCCCTGAGCCGTGAAGCGCTGCAGCAGGTGCCCTGACCGCCAAGGGTGCCCTGACCGGCAGGGGCGCGTGTCGGAGATCCCCTCGCGGCCGGGCCCTGCTGTGTGGCGTCGCGGTTCTTCCCTCCCTCAGAGACGAAGCGCAGGTGGCTGAGGGAGCTACCGCTGGGCCTGCAGAGCCGCGACGTGCCTTCCGTTGACGAGAAACCTCGGGCAGGGAGCCCCGGTGTCGACCGGCTCCTCCCCGCGCCGCGGCCCGCCGAGGCGCCACGGGGCCGCCCCCCGCCGCCGTCGCTGCCTCAGTCCAGCGTCCCGGCCGCTCCCGCCATGCGGCTCTGGGTGCTGCTCAGCCTGCTGCTGCTGCAGGAAACACTGCTACACGGTGAGCCGCGACCCCGCGCCGCCCTCCGCTCCGTCGGGCTCCCCCACTTTGCGAGCTGCCTCGGGCTTTCTTATTGCCTCTCTCGCCGCCGTCAGCGCGGCTGCCGCTGCCCCGCGAAGACCGTGACGGGTGCTTGCCGCCGACCCCCTCCGTCAGCCCCGCCACGACAGTCCCTGGGGCAGGGCCAGGGGCCATCGCGAGGGCGGCGGCCGGGCTCCCGTCCTGCTTGGCAGAGGCGGTGGTCTGCTGGTCTGCGGCCAAGAAGCCGCCGAGACGTTCTGCCGGAGACCACAAACGTGGTTTCAATCATGCTGGGGTTTTGGGAGAGGTGTGTGCAGACGTCTTGCCCTGCGTTTTTTCTGTTTGATTTTTAAGACTGCGCTTAAATCTGTGTTGCCGGGGCTGGAGGAGGGTCAGTGCTAGACGTGGTGCTCGGGTTTGTTGAGAGGACCAGACTCGTAACTCAGTTTCAGCTCCTGAAGAAGAAGTCTTGGTGGTGAAAGTTTTTGCCTGGGAACCAATCTTTGGCTTACATAGACTTAAACTAGGCAAATGACAAGTTGTTGACTTCTTCCAAAACGAGAATTAAGTTCAGAAGAATTCTGAAATTCAGAAGAATTCAGAAGAAACTAACAAAAAAAATTCCTTTGTTTTTCACCATGGACAGTCTTGGGGAACAAGACATATGTAGCCTGTACAAGGGTTTGTAAAGAAATTGGAAACAGACTCCAACATGCATGGTGAAAGGCAATGGAGCAGATACCACTAGTGATCCAAGAGGTCATAAGGAGAAAAATCATCTAAGGCTATAAAAAATAGCCTCTGAGGGGTTGTTAAGCACTGAAACAAGTTGTCAGAGGAGGCTTATAGAGGCTTCAGTCTTTGCAGTAATTGGAACTCAACCGGACAAGGCTCTGAACAACTGAACGGGGCTGGTAAGAAACTTCCAGATGTCCTTTCCAGCCCAGTTTTTCTTATGACTGCGTGTAAAGGAATTGCGCATTGGACCAGTGTGGTGTGGGAGAGGATTTCTGCTGCAAAGTTTGATCTGTGGGTGTGCAGTAATGCATCAAGAAAAGCGTTTTCTGATTGAGAAATAGACAATAAAAAACACAAAATGAGCAATGAGTTGTAGCTTGGGCAAGAGATTTCCCAGGCCTGTGTTTTTCTTTGCCTGGTTTGTAGTGAGGTTTAACAAAGTGCTTCACACTGTCATTCAGAAGCTTAGCTACAGGAGAAAGTATCCTGGCATGTTTAATGACAATTCTTTGTCTCAAGCTAGAAGTGTAAGTCTTAATGTTGACATTATGATTTCAAACTAGACTTCCTAATTTAGTTTATGAACATGAAATAGGTCCCTCCGGATATTCTATATGAATATTGATGTGTTATTTTGTATTGTCTTTGAGAAGGCTGAGGGGAGATCTTACTGCTTTCTACAACTACCTGAAAGGAGGTTGTGGTGAGGCTGGTGTTGGTCTCTTCTCGCAAGTAACAAGGGCTAAGATGAGGGGAAATGGGCTTAAGTTGCACCAGGGGAAGAAAATGCCACAAAAAGTTGTCCCACTGGTCTTATTACATTAGCTGTGAACACAAAGACTCTTGCCTTTCATCATAATCCTGGTGCTTAAGAATTATTCTTTATGATAACTTCATACTTGAGTTGCTTTTTTTTTTTCTTTTTTTTTTCCAAGGAAGGCTTAGTATTAATGAGAGTTGCAAGGTCTGTGATGCTTCCAAGATGTATCATGGGGTCTGCCTCATGGAATGGGTACATCTAGTGGATTGTGAATGCAATTTCTCTGGCCTTCTTGAATTACACCTGTGCAGCTGTGAAACCAGTGGTGCACATGGTTATAGGTGATGTCTCAAGTCAAAACTGGGTGTTTTTTTTAGCGTTATGTAACTGACACTCCTTTGGTGTGTGTGTAACATCTGTGAGGACAAGGGTAAGGCAAACATTAAAGGACAGGATGAGGGCCAGGAGCAAACGTTCTCTGTGGTGTATTTCTGTGATGTGCTGATGTGCGGTCTTCTGCTTCAGCATGGTGAGTTAGTAGGGACCCCGATTGTACTGTTGTAGAAAAGGGAAGTTGATGCCTCTTAGAATGGACTTTAGGAGCTGATCAGAGGTAGAAAGGAGGAGTTTTCTCAATATTTTTCTACAAAGTCTTGGCATCTGTATTAAAAAATAATAAAATTCTTGCTGGATTAAAACAAGGAGAGCTCTGGAAAAAAAAATTGCGATATCCCAGGCATGGCATATTCCTGTAAATGGGCTAGTTGAGTTTGTTCCTGTCCAGGGGAAAGTCTTGCAGTTTGGGTAAGGAATGTGGTGCATTCGTGGAGCGATTTGATTGTGTGTTCCTTTTATCTCAGGTGGTAGACAACTGTACCAGTTAATTTAGTGATTGAGCATGCAGGCTCTTGGTTCCACAACGAGAGAAGGCAGGATTGTGAGGTGCAGAAGATGCTGATCGGGACAGACTTGGAGGGAGTGTTGGGGGAAGTGCACGCTCGCAACTTGCTTGGAAACAACTTCTTGGATAGCAAAGCAGAGAGGCAGAACTAGGTTTTCTGTGCAGGGAGATAAAAGCTCTCATGATGGTGTTTCCTGAAGTGCCCCTGCAGACAGACACGAGTCCCACTGTGTACCTGGAAGTGTGGTACAGCAGGAAAGTGTTCAGACTCACTGGGAACTACAGAAACCTGGAACAGACAGAGCTTGTGTGGACAGGAAAAACTTCATCTAGAGAAAATCAAAACCAGGCTTCTGGCACTTAAAGTTGAAATACTTTCATAGAGGAGTCTTTAAGTGTTTCTTAAAGGCAGAGTGTCAAGTGTGGGAGAGCATACAGTTTGGATGATGGATTTTTTTGTTCTAAGGTCTTTGAACAACTGTCAGGGTTGAGGTTAGGAAAGCATAGTGGAGATAGCAAAGAATAGTTTGAACAAATAGTCCTATTTCAATAGGGCTTTGAGGGGAGAGGGGTAAAAAGGGTGGCTGAACTAAAACTTGTGCAGTGCCACAGACAAATCTGGAAAGTACAACAGGGAGGTGGAGCAGTTGGTTTGAAATGAGTGCTTATCCAAAAGGCACATCAGGCCTATCAGAGGCACCTTCTAATATAAGGGCCCAAGTTATACAGGAAAGATGGAGTAGCAAGACCCAAGGGAGAAGTGGCAGTATGTGTTGAGAAAGCTTTGATGTTAAATCTGAATCCTGATGGGTTTTGTCAGTAAAAGCCATCTGAACTGAAATCTCAGCCCTGTGGAGAGCAGTCAACCTGGTTACTGACCACTCAGTGCGATGGAGGGAATGACTGAAGAGGGATGATGGAAATTTGGAGGGGCAGCAAGGGCTGGATAGAAAAACAAAGGAAGAATTATTTACTCTTGTGTAGGTTAGATCACACATGTCGAGGTGTGATGCTGAGTGCAATTATTTAGGTGCCACAAGTGACGATTTCTTACAGCCACTGCTCGGAGAACCCCTGAGAAAGGCAGCAGTTCTTGACTTGATCCAGAGCAGTACACTGGTAATGGGATTCAGATGTTGTTTTAGAACAGTCAAACTGTAGTTCTGATATTCTTGCAGGAATAATGAAAGCCAAAGAAACAACTGATTCATTTAATTTTGGAAGAGGTGATTACATAACATGAGGAGGCCAGTTAACTCCCATATGGATTAAATATGCAAACTGGAAACAAAGTGTTTGAGAAACAGCCTGCAAAAGGAATATAAACCCAGCCATAAATCAGTTTCTTCTGATGTTCAGTACTGGGGTAAGGAGATATGGCAGCAACCTTTGTAAGGCTCATAGGAACAGGGGATAAGAAGGAACACCTACAGAAAGTAAAACTTAGATTAAAAAATTATTTGTGTGCACCCATGTTCCCTATGAAGGTGCTGACTACAACATTGCTGTCTTGGTGTGAAACCAGGAAACAAATGCTCTTGAACAGGCAGCCTTACTCAGCATGTTGACATCGGAGTCACAGAATGGCTGAGGTTGGAAGAGACCTCTTAGAATCAGTCCAGTCCAACCCCAAGGTCTGGTGCAGCCACCTAGAGCAAGTTGCCTGTGTCCAGTCAGTTTTTTGTAACTCCATGGATTCATCCTCCACAGCTTTTCTTGGGCAACCTGTGTTGGTGCTTGACCATCTTAAGAGTAAAAAGCATTTTCTTGTGGTCAGATTGAATTTCCTGATTTTAAAATTTGTGCTCACAAGGCTCTGTGCCATTTAAGAGACGTGGTGTGTGTTTACCTGGACTTTGAGAAGTGGAAGGCTAAAGCAGTGCAAGGTGCCCAGCTGCAGTGTGAAGAATGTCACGAGCTATCGGTGGCAGAAGTCTGGAAGTGCTGCTGTTCATACTGCAGCCAGTACCAGTTTTAATTCATGCAACTTAGTGTACAGCAGGGCTGGTTTTAATTCCATTGGGAGCCTGTTGATTGACTTGTACAATCAAATAGCTAAGTATTTTCAAGTGGAAGGCCACGTTGTTGTGGTCGAGGGGAGGAATAAATTAATTACCCTTACAAAAATAAATAATAAATGATATGGCAAACAGGTATTAATAAAAATAGTAATCCTTTATTAACATGAAATATGCTGAAACTTGTTAAAAGGATTGTTGTATGGTTGGAAGATAATTTACAATGGGAATTATGCAGTCTTAGGGCAAAATACAAAGTATGCTGTGCAAATTAGGAGGCAACAACCTGGAAAGAGAAAGTCCCCAAGAGCAGACAGTGCTCGATTACAGCGGGGGGAGGCTTGATAAGAACCGTTAGACCCAAAGGGCAGTGAATTAGTTACTCACAGCTAGTTTGACCCACATAGGGATGCCGCTGCTGCTGTGTTAGCTTTGGGGCGCTCTAGTACAGCGCTGGTATGGCAGATTGCCGGCAAGGAGAGGTTTACCTCGTGGCCCCAGGCTGATCTGGCTTCGGCAGGCAGTTAATGATGCTCTTCATGATGGGCTCTTGCTTGGTTCTTGGGTAAACTGAGGCACAGCACGATTCTGGTGGCAAGGGAAAGCAGGCTAGGCTTGTGGCTTCTCCGGCTCACATGTGTATGGCTCGTGGCTTTATCCCAGGCTCTGGACCAGGCACTTGAGGCAGGGCAGGGCAACTCAAGGCAGCTTCTATGGGGTGAGTCCAAGTAGGCTTGAAGCAAGGCAAGGCTTCAGCAGGCTTGAGCAAGGCAAGGCAAGGGTGACTACAAGTCACTTGTATATATACAAATTGCCAGAGATCAGTTCATCCAATGGGGCACTGAAACTAACGTGTAGCTGCCCAATGGAAAGGTGTTCTGCCAGGCTATAGCTATAAAAGGCAGAAGCAAGGACTTTGTATCTGGGGGAGCAGTGGTCAGCTTACGTGCTCTCACCCCAGATAAACATCTTGTTTACTAGACAGGCAGGAGTCCTGTCCCCTTTGTTCTTTTCCCGCGTTGCCCTGTTCTCCTGCAGGAGGAAGGGGAGAGAAAGGGACCCTGTCTAGACATCTTAAGACCTGTCTGGATTTGTACTGGGCCATGTCATGGCCCTACCAGGACACACGTTCAACATGAATTAGCTGTCAGGCACAGGTGATGGAGTTTTTTTAGTGTCTGGGGGCAGCAGTTCTAGGCTCATCTCACAAAAGATCTGTGCTTCCTGCTGCCAGTTAAAGTGGGAATACCTTGATTTTTTTTTTTTTTTTTTTTTCTTGACACCTCACTTTCCCATTTCCTTGCCCTTTTTAAAGGCAGCTGGCCATCCCTGTTGTCTGTATCGGGTAATGAAGTCTCTTACCATTTGCTTTAAGGCTCTCTTTTCATCTGGAGTGTCAAAATAAATGGCTGTTACAGAGAAGTGATGAAGTGAATACTATCTTCAGGTGACTTAGGGGCCCTTTCTATTTTTACAGTACTTACTGTAAAAGAAGAAAACTGCTTCACTACTTGTATTTTATAAATCAGCATGAGGGTCCATGCTTGCCTGTTTCTTCATGTGTCTCTTAGGGTAACATGGTGTGTGAGAAGGTGGTGCAGAACTGAGGAGTGTAACATACCTAGGAAGATGGAGAACTTGTGTAGCACAACATACTGAATGGCGATGACCTTAGGTAGAAATGATGGAAGTAACTGGAGACACAGATGTTGTATTTCTTTCCTTTTCCTGTTGTAATATTCTCATACCTTGCATATTTGTCTGTTCATGTGAACTCTAAGTACAGATTTTCCACATGCTGTGGAAAGCTGTCTTTTCCTTTTTTGCCAGGCAAATGGGTCATTGCCAAAGACTTAAAAAACTTTTGGAAGTTAACTCTTACTCATTTTTAGGCATTCTTTATACGAAGAACAAAACTTCTCTGTGATAATAAGGAAGTTTTTTCTTTGTTTGTTTAAAGACTGTACATATAACCTTTTTCTAATCAGTAACATTGCCTTCTTTTCTTTGGTTTCCTAGTTACTGGACAGCCTGCAAAGAGTAAGCGTCCAAAAGAACCTGGGGAAAGCAAAATTAGGCTTGTTAACAAAAAAGTGAAACCTAAACACCCCAAAATGAAGGAGAGAGAATCTGTTGACTCATCTTTGAAGTCCCAGTCCATACTGACACAGGTGATGGATAAAGGTCGTTTCCAGAAACTAGCTGCCACTTTAAGCCTGTCTGCAGGACAAAGCCTAGAACTGCGATGTAAGGGGAATAATGTCACTTGGAGCTACCCTTCCTACTTAGACACCTTTAAAGACTCCAGACTCAGGTAAGCTATTTTTCATTTTTGTTGTGGGGGAGGGAGTGGAAAAAAAAAGGCAAAACACAACCCAAGACACATCCTCAACAACCAAAGAACCCCCAGAACTCTTTTTGCCTGCCACTTTCAACACTTATCATTTGAATTTTTGTTTGTTTACATTTTTACAATCAAGATGTTCTGCCTACTGGTCAGCAGGAAAGAACGAGCACTATTCAGTTGTGCTGCCCTGTGGTTTGCACTGTGGAGTAGTCTTGTACCTTGTGAACTGAATTTCCTTTAGATGAATTTAAAAATAGATGTGATTCAGCTGGACATCAGTGTGTACCAGCCAGTAACAGGGAACTGTATTAGAGCTAATCCAAAGTAAAACACTCAAAATGCATGAGTGTGGATGTCAAGTACTCATTACCAGTTCTGCTGATCTACAGATATCTGCTTCTGGTGGCTGTACTGGTTGATAAAGTAGCTACCACCTGAGACACTAAGATTAGTTTCTTGAAGACGCTCAAACCCGTATCTCTCAGCTAGCAAAAAAAGACACCAATCACCATGCTAAGGACCAAGGAAGAGTGATCTTTACTTTTTCAGTCAGTTGCCTTTGTGTGCTGAAGAAAGTTGCAGAGTTTGTGGTGTGATGGAGTTTAATGCTGAGGACAGTCACCTTGGGTTTAGGAAAGCTTTTTTTCTTTCATCTAGTGATGTCCTAATGGAAACTACATAGCTGCTAGAGCAGGAATAGGAACTGATGACTCTCCCTTTCACTGGCCCACCAAGTGAGTGTCCTGATGGTCTAAACATGCTCTCTAAAACCCCATGCATTTGTTTCCTTCCCAGTGTTTGAGGACGGTGCACATATCTAAATGTAGATTAAATGTAGTAATTTAGTTCTGTGTTTGAAATGGGAGGGATGTACAAGGAGTTTAAGGATATCTTGCAAAGGCATTTTTTTGCCACGAAGAGTGTTTGTTTTCACAGGCTGTTTAACGGAGATGTATGTGTCTATGAAAGACAAGTAGTGAGGAGGCTGTGATGGCACTGCGAAAGATGCCCTAAGAAAGAGCTGTAAGGAGCTTTTCTTGGATTATGACAAGCAAAGATATCAACTCTTACTGTCCTTTTGTTCCTAAATTAAGCACCAGTATGTATGCTCTCAGTAAATAACTGAGGTTATCTGAATCTGATCTATCTCACTTGACACTGTGTCCTACAACATCCTCCTGGCTGCCTATGGCTTGGATTGGTGTATGCTTTGCTGGGTTAAAAATCACCTGGGTGGCCAGGCCCAAGGAGTGGTAGTCAATGAAGTTAAATCTAGTTGTTGGTCAGTCACAAGTGGGGTGCCCCAGGGCTCAGTACTGGGGCCAGTTCTCTGTAATATCTTTATCAGTGATCTGGATGAGGAGATCAAGTGCACCCTCACGAAGTTTGCAGATGGCACTAAATTGGGTGGGAGTGTTGGATCTGCTGAAGGATAGGAAGGCTCTACAGAGGTGCCTGGACAGGCTGGATCGATGGGTTGAGGCCAGCTGTATGAGATTCAACAAGGCCAAGTGCCAGGGCCTGCCCTTGTGTCACAGCAACCCCATGCAATGCTGCAGGCTTCCTGTGGGAGAGTGGTTGGAAAGCTGCCTGGTAGAAAAGGACTTGAGGATGTTGGTTGAAAGCTGGCTGACCATGAGCCAGCAGCGTGCTCAGGTGGTCAAGAAGGCCACCATCATCCTGGTCTGTGTCAGAAATAGTGCGGCCAGCAGGACTATGGAAGTGATTGTCCACTTGTACTCAGCACTGTCAAGGCCTCACCTCAAATGCTGTGTTCAGTTTTGAGCCCCTCACTACAAGAGAGACATTGAAGCAATGGAGCATGGCCAAAGAAGGGCAAGAGCTGGTGAAGGGTTTGGAGAACAAGTCCTGGAAGGAGCAGATGAGGAAAATAGGGTGGTTTAGTTTGGAGGAATGGAGGCCAAGGGGAGACCTTACAGCTCTCTGCAGCTACCTAAAAGGAGGTCCTTCACTGAAAGGATTGTCAAACATTGGAACAGGATACCCAGGGAGGTAGGGGAGTCATCATTCCTGGAGGTATTTAAAAGACGTGTAGATATGCTGCTTTGGGACGTGGCTTAGCAGCAGATTACTGTTAGGTTAATAGCACCTTAAAGGTCTTCTCCAGCCTAAACAATTCTATGATGCTATCATAAGTCACTCTCAGTTAAGTAATTTTTCAGATACATTCCTCTGCTTTCTAGCTCTCTTCTCAAAGAGGAGTGTTGAAGATTGGCACTGTGATCTAGCATATCCTTCTGAAATCATATACCAGTTCTCTGAGTGCTTCCCCTGAAGGATGAGGAGTTGAAGAGCTACCCTGGCTATATAAACTTCTGTAGCTAGTGCAAGGCTTCTCCCGTAGCAAGTTCCAGCAGCAGGATGGAGTCTGCTATGGGCTTATAGCAGTGATACCTCTCAAAAGATCTTGTGGCTGATGGAAACAACCACTGCTTTTGCTTTGCAAGAGGCTCAGTTTCACCTGGATTTGTTGCAGTAGGTGGCGTTTATGAGCTGCAGTACAGCCCTGTTCTGCCAGCAGGCTAATGCTGCATGTGCAGACTGATGTCAGAAGATCTCAGAGTGGTTTGAGTGGGAAGATCATCTACTTCAACCCCCCTGCCATGGGCAGAGACACCTTCCACTAGATCAAGTTGATCAAATCACAGTTCAGCCTGCCTTTGAACACTTCCAGGGAGGTGATATCCACAGTTTCTCTGGGCAACCTGTTCTATTTCTTCACTGCTCCCATAGTAAAGAATGTCTTCCTTATATCTAATCTAAATATAATCTCTTTCAGTTTAAAACATTACCCCTTGTACTTTAACTGCACTCCCTGATAAAGAATCCCTCCCCATCATTCCTATAGGCCCCCTTTAAGTACTAGAAAGCCACATACACCAGCAGGAAATCTGTGTGTGTGTGTGGTGGTGGTGGTTGTTGTTTTCAAATGTACCTTATGCCTTGTGCATTTGAAAATAGATTGCTGGCATGACTAGCCTGTAGACCTCCAAGTCATGATATCTGAGTCTTAGCAGCTGGTATTGAAGAAGACAAGGCAAGGATTCTGTTTTTTTTGGAGAGGAATCTGAATGCTTCCTAATTATTTATTTGACCATCTATTCCTCTTTTACTAATTGTTTTCTAGTGATGCACGTGGGGCAAAATACAAGAATTTATGGTGGGTTGGGGGGGGGATTAATTTCCTAATCATGTTGTTTGGCAATTGTAGTACTGAAATAGTCTGGAATTCTGCTCAATCAGCAATTTACTCTTCCCATTCAAGTTCACAGTATTCAAATATTTTAACTATAGAAGAAAAGTTAATAATGTCACACAAAAGAAATGCTGGAAGACATTTTGACTGGGGAGTTAAAACTTGCCTAAGTGTTTTATGTTCTTTTGTGTTAGGCTTATATTTAAGGTTCTATATTGAAATGTCTTTAGAACAATTATTTTAAAAGAAGTTATTGAAGCAGTAAGGCTGAGTTGACTGAATCAGCATTTTTTAATGTAAGCAGAAGATCCTATAATTAATAAGAGAAATTGAAACATAGGTTGGTACCACTTTTCAGAGTCACAGAACGGTAATAATTTATGGAGGCAGTGACCACAGAATCTTGTGCATCCCATTTTTAATATGACTTGAGTAATTCTCAAGGTTTTTGCTGTAATGCTAATAGGTGCATATGAAACAGTCTGCTTTAGAGAATGTGGAATATAAAATTTATATTCCATGGTTTTAGAAAGCTTTGATTTTATGTAGATATGTAGTGACAAGTGTTACATAAGAAGTGAAGTGGCAGAAGAAAAGGTTAACAATGTTATCTTAAGAGGAGCTTTGTTCTCCCTTACTCCATACAAAAAAAGAGCATGCACCAAACACCAACTACAACAGTAAATTAAAAAAAATACTGCACAGTATTTGAAAACAAAATGCTGAATATAGGACAAAGGGGGAGAAATCTGAAAAATTATTAGCAAATAAGTTACAGAAAAAAATTTCAGTCATCCAAACAGATACATGTCCAGTATCTTCTAACATATTTTGAATACATAAAGCCCAAGTATGAAGTAATCCCTTCATTACCAGTTAGTGAGGTGTGGAGCGAAACTCAAGCTAATAAACTGGGCAGGGCTTTTTTTACCTTGGGGTTTCAATGCTGGCTTTGGTGGAGTTGGGTCACTGGTTGAGAAAGTTGAGTTGGTGGCAGCAGCTGAAGTGGTTAGGATCTGAGGAGGTAATGGATAGTGAAGGAGTGGGTTGCCAGGCCTGGAGGATAGGTGAGGAGGAGGGGCAGCAATGGTGAGGCCTTTAGAATTGCTGGAGACTAATAACTTCCATTCTTATCTTTATTTGTATGTCTGTACAGTGACAGATGCTCTGACATCCAATTCCTGTTTTTCCTTTAAGTAATAGGAGGGATGTACAAATTCAACTGGTTTAGTGGGAGTTTTAACACTAAACAAGACGTTTTACATATCGTGTGAACTGCTGACATCCTGTAACTCTAGCTGCTACAAGAGGAAACTTTAAGGACCCTGGCATCTAACAGAATTGGAATTAGGGGAGGCAGAAGAGACCTTAAAGTTCAGGGTGATGAGGGTGTTGTAGCTCAGCTGGTTGGAAGGTTTGTCAGCAGCAGAGGTCCAGGGCAAGAGCTGATGCTGAAGATGTTTTCTGTATCTTGTGGTTCTGGGAGAAGAGGATGTTTTTATTTGCAACTAGTTAAATTTAGCATCCACCTGATGTATTTCCTATGGGTGGCTGCAGAAAGAAGTAGGGATCAAAGCCTTTTGTTTTGTTTTTTTTGTCTCCACGGCATGCCTGTCATGTTTTTAACTCACCCCTGTGGTAAGGAGAATACAACAGCCTGGAGGACAATATGACTTTGAAGATGGGAGGAATTATTTCTCTAGTATTAGAGGCTATTAGAGGCTTTATCTTTGTAGCTATACTTTATGACCTGATAAATAACATTTTTTGCTTGCTGTACTAGAGAGTCTTGTATTTTTAACAGGTCTGCAGGTGCTACCATATGCCAAAATTATCATATGGGGGAAGGGAGAGATGCTGAATGAAAGGAAGAGGAAGACTCTTTGGCTGTTTCTTGTTGAGCTGGAGGAGAAAGTATCTTTCCACTGTCTTGAATGGAGCAGATTAATGGCACATGCTCAGGTGATTTGCTTAGCTTTGGAGACTGTAGAATGCAGTGCACCTCTGGGGAGAAAGCTAGATTCATGGAAGTTTGGCTTCTGAGTGAAGGACACACATCAGCTTGCTTGTATTATCTGTAGTGCTCTCTTGCCTTGTGCTACATAATTGCACCCTGCAGATAACTTTGTCTGAAAATTGTGTGTACTGCCCAAAAATCTTGGTGGTCAAAGCTAGCTCTTGCACCTGCAGAACAGAAGGGCTGGGATGCTGTTTTGTAAGATTGTGTGTAATAAATTAATGACTGTGGACTCACCCAGAAACTGGATCTGCAGCATATGAGAAGGATTAAAAACTGAGAGGGATCAAAGGAAAAGAAGGGCAAGCACGTTTTCCTTATGCTTTATAGCAAAATTCTGCTCTAGATTAAGGCAGTCTAGGTTGATGTAGTCTCTGTTCTGCCCCACTTGGAGTGTGAATCGCTCACTTGCCAAAGACTGGCTGCATTTGTCACAGAAATACACTCACATGAAATGGAATTGCTCCAGTGGAAGCAGGTGGGGCAAAGAGCTGGGCATGCATCACATGCATATTTGTGTGTGCATGGGGTATGTGAACAGGAGCACTCAAAAGTGAGGAAACTGTATGTTATAGAGGGAAAAATTAGACTGCTTTCAGTGAATGCAGGCTCCTGCTGGCTTAGTGGGATGTTGGTTGTGCTTCTGTATAGAAATAAATTTCACTTTGTTCCGTGTGCTCCAAAGTCTGAAAGCTGGGGATTTTTAACTTGTGTTAACAGTAGGATGTTATGTTCCTCTCCTAGAGAGTTTGAATGTGAGATTAGCTCTCTTTTTTTCAGTATGAATGTAGCTGCTTGAGAGGAGTTTTCTAGGTACTCTGAGTGATGTTATATATACTTTGTGTGTGTGTATATATATAGTTTAGCCTCTAAACTTGGCATTGTTTTTCTGGCAAAAAACTTCAAATAACTAAAGCTTAATAAGATGAATGTATGGAATAAGATTTTGGAGTAGTTTTCTAGTTTCTTAAAACAGCCTTGAAATATGTGTACATAGACCACATCTAAGTTTTGTCTTCTGAGTCAGATTCCCCAGCGAAATAGAAGTTCTAGTGAAATAGAAGTTATCCTGGAAATACTGATCAGCTGCAGGATTTACCATTTATAATTTACTTTATATGGCTTGTTTTGTCAGCTTAGTATGGTCATAACACAAGTCCCAACACTGCTACCCTGAGCTGCCAGGTTTTGCTAGTGCATGTTTGTGGATGACTACGTCGTTAGGCTGTTTCCATTGATTACTGGATAGCTTGTTCTCAGTTAAGCAGAACACGCTGTACAACACTTAATTAACTCTGACCTTATTTTTCTGTCTGTTGGTATTTTGAGCTATATAGTTCAGTGTCTGCGTTAACTGTTGCAGGCAAAAAAAATATTCTGGCATAATGGTGTCCCTGTACTGTTGACATCTAGTGCTAGACACTAGAAAAGCATTTTATGGTGATGTAATCACATAGCCTATGAAGTGTGATCTGTGAAACTTAATAATGATAATACAGACTAGGACTTGTTTTGGCTTTTGCTTTTCATCCCGTTGGGTATGATACACAACAGAATCTTTGGCATGAATAGGAATCTCTCAAAGCTTATCCAAAAACTGAAGATAATGTATAATGTAAGATAGTGTATATGTGTAAAATGAAAATGCTACATGATTCCAAAAAGCAGAATCAGACAAGGTCATGTAGGACAAGCACATTTGTGGGTAGGAAGCATGATTTGCTTGTTTCCTTAGGCAAGCCTCAAAACTGCTCTGTGGTGAATGAGTGAGCTAATGGTGTCTGAGGGCTTTAATGGAAAAAATAATTCTCAGTTAGCCCTGCTTGGGTTGTGTATTTGGTGTGGGTTTAATTTCTAAGCTACTGGCCTTGGCTGGAGGCTGAATGTTGGGTTATATTGAACCATTGCTTGTGTTTGCTGGTAGTAGGGCAGACTGCTAGCAGAATACCTAAGGAGTCAGAAATTTGGGGAAGTGTCTGTAGCTGGAGGAGTGGCCTGTGTTAAGCAGTTACTCTGCCTGCAGTGCAGCTGTAAGCAAGCCAGAGCACTTGCAGCACAGTAACAGGGCACTTCAGAGGACAATTTCTTCAAAGCATGCTAATCCCAGAAATAAATGATTTGGTCAGGCATGCACATTACAGAGTAACTGTCACATTTAGAAGAAACAGGAGGGTAAATATTTGGAGAACCCAGAGTTGAGTAAGAGTATGGGAGCAGTGCAGACTTCATTCAAGCTGTGTATTTGTCCAGACCTGGTTTGAAACACTGAAGTTTGTAGTCAAATGCCTAAAACTGGAAAAATCTCTCCTAACTTGGTTAGAACAGAAATGGCCTTGTGGGAAACCTTTGTGTTCTGGATGCGCTACCATGTAAAGGGAGGTGGTTGAAAATTAGCGTTTTTAAGGGTCAGAGTAGCAGTGGAGTGCATTAGTGCTGCTACAGGATTGTCCTGACACGGTGTCCTGAGAGCTGGTTCTGTTGGACTCTTGATTTTGCAATCCATCAAAAGGCAGCACAACAGATTACTGCAGACAGATGGTGTTACAGTTAGCAAAGAGCCAGGCAAACAAACCTTAAAATAAAAGAACAAGAGGAGATCGTAACTGCTGAATTTCATTGGACCTTTGTACCTTAGAAACATTGTCACTGTCTATATATATATATATATATGTACACAAATTTAGAAACATTTCCACATTTACAAATGTCAATCCACTGAGAGACGTATTAGGAAAATTTGGGAGAAGGAGTAAAAAAGCAAATGAAGTCCAAAATAATCACAAAGGCTGAATTTTGTGTAGTTAAGTGATGACACCATCAGTATGCCTCCAGCAGTTCTGAGGGTTGATGAAGAAACTCCAGTGGGAGCATGCCAGTGAGGTGGCTTATGGCAGGGGAATGGGCAAAATGTCTTACTTGCAGAACAAATCCTGGGTGAGATATCAGCTCTTTATGATGTTTTTTTGCAAATGGAAACTTGGACCAGTATGTTAAAGATGGCAGAGAGTTCACACTGAAAGCAGACAAAAATCATCAATTATTTAACTGCTTACTACTCATGAATTATCTCTGTATATACTGTTGAAACAGTGCTACAGTTAATGGTATCCAAAAAGGACTGAGGTCCATGCAGGTTGGCTTGGACTATAAAGTACAGGGTATACATGAACAAACTGAGACAAAACATAGATGAACATATTTTCTACAGCAGTCATAGCCCAGTTTCAAAATGGGGACTGAAAGGAATCCCAGAATGAACTGTACAAGATAAAAGCTTGCAAGTGCTCATGTGGTTAAAATCAATAAAACTACTCATCTAAATAGGTAGAAGTAACAAAAAGATCAACAGCAGAAATGAGCTTCCAGAAACGTACAAAGAGATACATCTGTGCCTGTCTGTGCCTTTCGTTTTTGTTCTCCCCAGTATAAAGCAACTTGACAAGTACAGTCAGCTGATCTTGGCAAACTCCACTGCAGCAGATACAGGTGAATATAGCTGCTGGCTTCAGCTGTGCAACGCTAAAAAATGCAGGAAAGATGAGACTAAAACAGGTTCAACGTACATCTTTTTCACAGGTAATTAACTCACTAGGGGATTACTAATGGAAATACATTTGCTAGTAAGACAGGAATAATGCTGCATCAGCAATTTCATCATCAAGAATTTTCTTCCTCAATTTTCATCTTCTTTTAGTGGATGTTAAGGAAGACAGGGATGGTGAGTAGAGGAAAAACTACTTGCCTAGTGTGATTTGTGAGTCCATTTTCTTTATGGATTATGCTGAAGTCATATATATGAAATGGAACATCTCTTTCTAGTAGTATCTATATCACCAGTGCTGCTGTGTTGTTTTTTTTTTTTCCTGTGTGTCACTCTTTAAACTAAACAGAATTAGATCCAGATGAGTATTTGGAAACTTAAATCTTAAGAATTTATTCTTTATTTCTTAGGATTAAAAAAAAATTGATTACACTTTTATTTTTGATTTAATGTTTTTAAATGCAAGCTATGTAAATACATACTCAGATTAGAAAAGGTGGTTTTGTTCTTTTGTATGTGCATATTTAAAACAAAAAGCATTGGGTTCATTTTAGTGTTGCTCAGAGCTCTTTTGTCATATGTGCTTTCTCTTCTTTCTGTTAAACCAATTATTCTTGGTTAAGTATAAGAGTTATTCTAACTATATCACCTCTTCTGCACAGATAAAGAGGAACTTTTTGTACCTACTCCCAGTTATTTTGAGATTGTCTATCTGAACCCAGATAAACCTGCAGTCATCCCATGCCGTGTTACTACTCCTTCAGCAAAAGTTACTCTACACAGGGAATTTCCAGCAGAAGAAATTGAAACCGATGGAACTGATATCATCTATGATATGAAGAAGGGTTTTGTCTACCAGCACCCTACTTTTGATCATAAAGGTATTGTCTACTGCAAAGCAGAGTCGCAGGGAGCACCTCAGATTTCCATCAAGTATCATCTCCTGTATGTGGAAGGTAAGGTGCAGTTTTCTGACTCTTGTTTCTTCTGCTGACATTATTTAGCGAACAATTTTAAACAAAAACGTTCAAATAAGTAATGCAATCACAGAGTCTTGATCAAAAGTAAGTGTGATAAAACTTTGTGGTTTTGAATTCCAGCAGTTTCCCTGTGTAGAGGGAAAAGTTTTGGGTGTACCTCACCTACATACAGTATTCAGCAAACTGAGGGGAAAAAGTTGACTGTCACATTTTATCAATATATTTAACTTTGGAAACTAACTTTTTGTTTTCAAACACTGACAGTTCCCAAGGGCCCACCTTCAACCACAATTGAGGCATCATCCAATAGAGCAGAAGTCAGTGACAGTGTTCATGTGACCTGCACAGTCCTTGGGGAACCAGATGTAGATGTGAACTTCAGGTGGCAGTACCCAGGGCAAGAGGTAAGAGATGTATGCCCTGGCTGAAATGGTTTGTTCTTTGTGAAAACAATGCTTTGAATGCCAGTGTCTAGATTTGATGTAAAGTCCATTTCATATTCTGCTGTCTGCCTCTTGCTACCTCAGGCAGCTGGCAGGAGGAGGCAGCACATCCCTTTTGAACTTCAGCCCACCTTTCCTTGAGAGTCTAGGAATAGCACAGGAATAAGGCTTGAGAGCTCTGCTCATGTGGGCAAAAATCAAGCCCAGCAAAGCTCACTCCTCCTTCAGATTTCTGTTCCAAGGACACTTGGCCTTTGGCAGCGTTTACAAAGAAAAGCCTCAGACAGGGTCAAAGCCAGCCTGCTTCAGGAAGCTATTCTAGAGCAAGCCCCAAAACCTCACTGAAGCCTCTGCATTTGATATCCCTTCCATCTCCATAGCTTGGGCACATGAATCAGCACAGCACAGAATCTTTAATTGCTGCCCACATCCAGAGATCTGCTTCTGCCCAGCCACATCTGAATGAATTGACTGGAAACATCCAGTGAATCTTGAACTTTGTTCTTTTTTCTTGCAAAAAGGTATCTGACTGGCATAATTGGTTGGTCCCCTCTCTTCTGCCCACCAGTTACAGAAGGGTCAGGTACTGCTGTTTATCCTAAGCAGGCTAAGAGCAAAGGAAGAACTGCTGGAAGGTGAAACTCTTCGCCAGAAGACAGGGATGCTCTAGGACCTGAGAGTTTGCATTGTATTCCATTTGCCAGCCCTAGTGATGCTGAGTTGTTAAAGGACAATGCAGAGCTTGCTAATGAGGTACTTGTATCAGCACTGCCAGAAGTAATGGCTTAAAGTGAGAAAATTCAAATCTAAAGCCCCAGAAGTTTGCTGTAGCACTCTGCTGTCATGGGAAGTGTTTGCCTTTTCAGGGGAAAAAGGAGTGAGAGAGCACAAAAGAGATTGGAACTGCTGATGGAGGCAGTAGGTATTTAGAACCAGGTTTTTAGTCCTTGCTTAGATGTTAGTTCACCCTTTCCTTTCTACACCCCTTTCCCTCCACATTCTTCTTCTTTTTCTTTTTTTTTTTTTTCCTGCTTGTCATAAGTTTTCCTGCTGAGAGTGTTGAAGTCAGAGTTCACAAGCAGTTACTATCCTTCCCTGTCTGCCCTGTGCTGGCTTTTAATGAGGTCAGCCTTGAATTTGGTGAGGTGTTTTTTACTGACAGCATGAATTAGTTGAAAATCTGAAGAGTAGCTGCTGGAAGAATCAGGTAGAATTCCTGCTTCTGGTGTGCTTTTGAAGGTAGGAAGAAAACAGAAAAACGTGAAGCTGGTGGAGTGAAAAGTGAAATGCTGGGGAAAACTGAAGTGCCTCCAAGTCCAGGGAGCTGTGGAGCAATAGTGTTTGAGTTAAATGGCTGATGTCTTCCTCTAATTTAGCTCTCAGCATTACTTTGATTGAGATGCATCAACAAATGACAGTGTCTCTATCCTTAAAGACAGTTCTGTAACTTTTAGAAGGATTTTCTGTCTTGGGAGAGGAGGAGAAGAAATGCCCCTGTTGATCATGTTGGCTTTGTTTGATAGGGATTTTTAGTTTTTGGTTTTGTTTTTGGTTTTTTTTTTTTCTGTATGTGGTTTGGGTTTTTTAGCTTCCCTTGCTACCCTGTTTATTGGATAGTTAGGAACTGGCTATACAACCCCCAATTTTATGTCTTTTATAACTAACTGTAATTACTAAGAACCAAAAATTGAAGGTATTAAATTCTAAACTCACCCTAGCTTTCTAAAGCTTTGTATCATATTAGCGTCCAACCTTGATGTATAAAATAAATAGCCTCAGCTCCAGCAGTGCCTTATCTTTGGGTTTCTACCCCAGCAAAATGAATAAGTAAATGTCAGACTAGAAGTACTGTATGCTTGTTGGAGGCTTACTAAAGAAGTATTCACATACTGCAAAGTAAAAAGGTAGTGATGGAGGGAGAAGAAACCATCAGAGATGCTGGTTAGACACACCTTTTGTGCAAGAAAAAGGACTGACAAAGTTCTAAGATTCATTGGATGGATGTTTTCACTCACGGTTCCCCATGCAGGGAAATTAGTGATAGTTCCCTGCCACCGCACCCAGCACCTGGGCTGTCTCCAACTACTTGATGCCTGAGCAGAAGCAGCATTTTAATCCCTGCTTCCTCCCAGGTACATTGCACTGGAGAGACTCTCATCTCATCTATAGTCACTAACCTCTCCTGTTCCCTGCCCCTTCACTCATTTCTTGGATTTATTTTTTTTTCCCCTTGCCACTCCCTCACAGTTATATTTGCTCATTCAGCTCCTGTGAAAACACACTGATCCAGTCCCTCGTATGATTCCCTGAAACTGGCTTCAAAGCAGAAGGCAATTAGTTGGAAGAAAAACTGGGCTAGCAGGAGCCCAACCAGGCAAATAAGATCTGCCTTACATGGCTTTTACCTTCACTTTCAGTAGGGTCAGCTGCTCTAAGAACTGATTTAATCTTGAATTACATGTGTGGTAGTACTTGATTGCAGGTAGTACTTAATTCAGGCTGGGAGCAGGAGGCAGTGCTCTGCTAGGCAGAGCTCTGCTAAGTGGCTTGATGCCTTCTAAAGGGTTAAGAATTTCTAGATGAGATCACCAGCGTCTCCAAAACAGTTCTTGTGAGCTGTAAGTAGCTGCCGCTTCCTAGGCATTCCCTGACTGCACTGTCACTCATCTGTAAGGTTCAAGGAGAGTGGCAGCTGCTGCTTACTGGTAATTTTGCAAGTGTGAGATGGCTCCTTTTGCTGCCATTAGCTTGAGCCTTGTAGTGTTGTATTGGCCAATGGGTAATCCATCTGCTTCATGAAGCAGGAAGAGATGGCTTCCAAGCAGAAACCTCTCTTCACAGTTTTATCCAGGTTATTGGTATAACACAAGCCAACGTAATTTAAGCTGCTGATGAGCATGATGAACTTTGGGAGGAAAAAGACTGCCTTACTCTGTCTTTGGGCCAATTTCTCTTATCTCCAGAACTTTCCAAACTCCTGAGATGCCAGGGAAATGTGCTCTGATAAACAGTCCCCTAGAGAATTCTCATGGAAGACGGAAAAAAAAAAAAAGAAAAGCCTGTTACAACTCCAAAACCAGCAACTTCTAAACCCCTTCCTTCTAAGCTTCCTTGCTTGCACTTGAAGTTGCCCTTTGGAAAAGCATGCAAAGATTAATTTAGCAGCATTTGTGAATCGTTACTGTTACTTGTGTGCTATCTGGTACAGTGCTTCTGAAACCAGAGAATGAGTTAGTTTGCAACACAGTTTAAAGCCAGTTTCTGTGCTAAAGGAGAACTAGGTAAAGTTTGACCAACTAACTCATGCCACTGCTGCTTTCCTTTGTGAGGCGTGCTGAAAGTCTGACAATAAGCTCAGACATCTATCCAAACATCACCCCCAAGGTACCTCACCTATTTGATCCAGTACTCAAATGCAACCTTAGTAAGTGACCCACAGCTGCAACTGAGTTTATTCATGTACTCCAGGCAGAGCTTTGGCAGCCCATTACTGATCTAAAGCACAGCACCTGCCCTTGTGGAAGAGGCATAGTATTATGCTTATTTAGCATTACTTCCTTGTAAGGTCAGTACTTAATGCAGGAATGTTGCTGCAACAGCCAGACACCTTCAGTTTCCTCACTTGAAGGATGATTCTTGGATATAGGCTCCTGAGCTCTTGCTTCAGGATTTGATAGGGTACTGTCACTGAATACACTTTGCAGAATCCTGTGGTTTCTTATGTGGGTGGGTTGTTTTGTTTTTTCTTTTAAACAGTCTGAGAGGCCTGTGATTATCCAAAACTTCTGGAGACTGATCAACAGAGGAACTAGCCATACCACAAGAATTTCAAAGAGCGTTCTTCTTGTTGAGGATTTTGAAGCTGAAGATGCTGGAAACTACATTTGTACAGCTCAGAACCTACATGGAGAAACAGCAGTGGCTACTAAAGTTGAACTAAATTGATAGGAAAGGCTGCTGGACATAGAATGAACAGTATGGTATGTGACAGTATAGCCATTTATTTCCTTTGTTAATGTTTAAAAGATTTTTTTTTTCCTATCACTGTCTCTTTATATATATATATATATATCAATGCATTCCATATTTAGCATCCTGCCAGGCCACAACAGAGCTCCCTAAGCCCAGCAGTAGTCAGTGGTGAGTTAAAGTTTAAGCCTGAGCATGCATGGGGCTTATTATAGTTAGGGGTAGGTGCTCTTGGGCCTTCCTTTGATAAGGTCTTTTTCCTTAAACTCATAAGGTTGGGCCTTTTTTTGTGTATGTGAGCATGGAGAGGATGTTAAATATCTTCCAAAATCCACCACTCTGGTGTATCTCTTCTGGTGCTGTGCAGTACTGTACATGTTGAAAAAAAGAAAAGAAACAAAACCCAACTTGTTACAGAATTAGCCAGTAGCAAATGTTTATTTTGCAAGAAAAAAAAATAAATTTCTGAACACTATGAAAATGTAAATGTGTGAGTGTGTGTGCACATTTGTATGTGTTCATTTGATATATATAAAGACAAAATTCTCACTTCTGGGGAACATGAATACTAAATCTTTATCAGGGAGCTAGAGGGTATCTCCAGAGACGCTTAAGTGGTTAGGGTATGATGATTTTCCTATTGCTGCATTCTTACAACCTTTTAATATGTAGCTTGCTTAGCATTCACTCATCAGTGGATGGGTAGTGTTATTATATTTACTAAATTATGTAGCAGAGTTGTTTGCTAAAGGTAAAAACTTGCATTTATTTACATAGTGTCATTTACAGGAAAAAAAAAAAACCCACAAATGTACCAGCTTAAAGTTCAGTTATACAGGAGGATCTCCTTCTTGGTTAATAACAAGTTCAACTTGACTGTATTAATTTACTTAGAAGGAAAGGAAAAGTGTGTTGATTTACACAGAATAAATAAGCCCTGGGTTTAGTTGCCAGTATCAGGGAGCAGACTTTCCACAGGACAGGTAAGAATTTGAGAACAATGTTGGTGGACCTTTTGGCAATGTTTTTTCCTCCCAGGCTGAAGCACAGAATCCATGTAAGCTAGAACTTCCAGTACAAATATGTTCAGAGGAGGTGCATGACAAAAAAGTCTTCATATAAGTCTTACTATTTACAAGGCATGTGGAAAAAACAACTAACCCTGAGCATACAAGGAAGCAAACAAGGAACCTCTTCCTTGCCTGTGTGCTTCAGGCTGCTTGTGTCTCAGGCTGCATTTGACTGGAATTCATAAAGCTTGCTTCTGGTGAAGGCCTGAAGTAAGCCCTTTGATTCAGATGGTAATTCCAGCTTCTGGGTATGGTGCTGTTTTGAGTAGTGATGTCCAGTAAGTACCAATGTAAAAACAGCAGCTTCTCTATGATGTCATTAACCCAATCATTACTGCTGCTAATGAAAACATGAAACAAGCTTGCTGAAAGTTTTTTCTTCATCATGCAGGAACTAAACTAATGTGACCCTTACAATAAGTATCCATGGTAAAGGCTGAAATGAAATGGCCCTACGTGTCTCCTGAAATAGGCTTCACAGAGAATGCCTGCCAGATACCTGTAGTAGTGCTGGCCTCTGGGACCAAGGTACTGACCAAAACCAAAAAAGGTAAATACAGCAACCAGTAGGACCAACTGTAAAGGTGTAAGAGGCAGTTCCTTGTTAATCTTCCTTCTCCTTGCTATTAAAACGTATCAAGATTGTTACACTGGTACCCCAATGACTAACCACACAATTTCATAGCAGCACCTAACAGAGGTTTTAGTACCACTTATTTAAAAATAAGTCAAGTCAAGCAAGACTTCAATTTCACCCAAGTAACTTTAACAATGCCTGAGCTTCTGGATTATGCTGTGCAATGTGTTCATTCCATTTTAGCATTTCTATTAATCAGAACAATTGATTTCCTTTTGAACTACAGGAGCCATGCCAACTTCTTAAATGTCAAAGTGCTTTGGAGCCTTTGACAGTTGATTTCCTTTATAATATCTGGCAAGTGGGAGATAGCGTCACCTGTTCAGACTTGTCCAAGAGCATAGTGTTTCCATGTGGCAGCATCACTTCCTCTGTTGCAGTCTGACAGGAGAGGACAAGGTGATGTAAATCCATTGCTGCATCGTTGCCTGCGTAGTCACCCTCAGGTTAGTGGTTGTGTGTTCCCTTCACATGCAGTTCTCAGGACTGAATAACTACAGAAGCAGTGCCTTCAAGGAAGACCTTTTGGTGTGGTTTATTCCTGTACTCCAACTTTGTTGTTTTGTTTTCCCCCCCAGCAAACACTGTGAACTATGAAAATTATTTAATGTATATTTTACATAGTTCTTACTTTACCAAAAGCCTCCCGGGCAGGCCTGATTCTTTTCACATTGATGCAGTTACACATTTTCACATAAATGAACAGTGACACAGAGTAACAGAATGAAGCCTGGGAAATGAAATTTAAGTGACTTGTCCAATTCATAGGCCTGGAGCTGCCAGTATTGTTATTTCTATTTCCATACCTCAGCTACTACTCTGCTACAGCAAGGCAGCAGCAATGGACAGAAGGTGTTTGATTCTTAAGGGTTCAATGATTATTCCAGCATTCTGATGACCTTTTTAACTCCAGCTCAGTCCTGAATTATTTCCTGGCTGTCAGACAACTACAGGTTTAAAGATTAGTGGTTACTTACTGTCTAGAAGGAATTTCCTGCATGAATTGTGTGGTACCAGTTTACATACAAGTGTCTTTAGTGTTTGTAATGATAAAGTTAAAGCCGTTGTTAGCATAAGGAAATGATGCACCTGAAATCTTTACAGCAAATACAGCACAACTCTAAAACGACCTTTATGGTGAAGTATCTAAAGGAGTGGTTACATGTTTTCAATTGTTTGAATGGTAACAAAACTACTTGGTACAGATAGAAGTGTCAATGTTAACTTCCTTTGAAACTTAATCATTAGAATTGGAATTGCTAGTTAAGGTTGAGTGTCTGAGAAAAATGAACTTTATTGCTTGAATAGTACTAGACCTTTGGCAGATAATTAGTCAAGCAGGTTTCTAGCTTTTCCTGAAAGTTTATGCTAAAAAAGTCACTGGATCAAACAAAGCCTTTGCTAACACATGGTGTTTAGTTAAAGCTTGAAAAATTAGTATTTCAACAGAAAAACACTGCAGCAGTGTTTACAGGTGAACACAATTATTTAATTCTTTTGGACCAACAGGACAAACACTAGACAGGTACTTCTGTAATCTCATTTTTATACACAAGGATTCTTCATTTCCTCATAAAAGCATTAAAAATTCTACATGAAAGAAATTTAGAGGTGAGGAGTCTCCTGTATTCTGGAGGGAAGCTATTGACAAATGAACAGCCTTTGTATTATGTACTGTACTATACTTATTTTTCTGTGCTGGTAGCCAGGAAAAGCTTCTGCCTCCCTGTTACTTGAACAGGTAACACTAGATTTGATCTTCATGCACCTCTGCACTCTCCTTGCATCTTTTATTTGAGGCACTAATATGGTAACTTAGATGATAAAGTTCTTATCAGTGGCTAAACAACTGTTCTTTTGACATGAGCTATTAGACTGCTAAATTCTAGGTGGCTTTTTTTCATACAAAAAGATGTCCTGAATAAGGTAAGAATTTTAATGAGTCCTGGAGGATGCCTTTGCCAGGCATATGTGCATTGGGTCCCTATATTAAGCTGACTGCACTCAAGTATTATTGCTTAATTCTGTAATGCTATCTACAGTCTTCCTTTTTTATTGTAACAACTCAAATTGGATCCTTAATAATTACAAGCAAGCTCTGTGTAACTTTTACCTACATTACAGTATCAAGGGCAGAGTTG
Organism: Indicator indicator; assembly: GCF_027791375.1. NCBI lineage: Eukaryota > Metazoa > Chordata > Aves > Piciformes > Indicatoridae > Indicator > Indicator indicator. Next base: position 11,174,655 of record NC_072017.1, read on the forward strand.
AATTTTTCTGCATGTTAGCTGAACTTTAATTTGTGCAGTGAAGCTTCACTATTGTTGTTACGCTGTGCTGAGCAGACACTAAGGGGGTATAATATTTGGAAAAAGGTTTCTCCTTTGATTAAAGATCATTTGACTAATACAAGCAAGAGAAAACCCCTTCAATCAGTAAAAAAAAATAATTATTTAATAAGCATTCAGCTTACATGTGAGCACATCCCTTTGACCACAGAAAATAAGAACGTTCCAAGATACACTTTAAGTGAAGTTTTAGCCCACAGAGGATTTTCATAGTTAAAATTTGAAATCCCTACAAAACATTAAGTACTGACACCACTAACAAGTGGTATATGTACAGTGCCCTAAATAGGATTAGAAGGGAGCATAATGTTCTACAGAAATGGCACCCTTAACTTGAACATTATGGGATATTAAGTGAATTTAGTGATGAAATAGTCAATCACAAGTTTATTACAAGTTTACTTACTGCATGAGCACTATTAACAGTCTTGTTTATGTTTCTGTTCCTCATTACTAACCAAGATTTTTCATGTCTTGGGTAAAATGGCTTGAAGTGGTTCTCCAGTTAAGTTTCCTAAACATTTTCCATTCCCTTGATTACTGTCCCCAAGCTACTGAAAAACAGGGAAACTCAGCAGAGACAATTGACAGTAACAGTTAAAAGTCCAGCTTTGCAAACAGCCTTAGCTGAACAGCAGTGTAACAATGGTCCTGGAAGTGGTACTGCAAAACCTAGGCTGTTGTAAGCACAGCCAGTGTTTTGTAATACTAACTTGAAGCTGAACCTGTGTTTAGTAGGTACAATGTAGACATCTTAAACAGGTCTGACCAGGGGTCTAACAAGGCAGACAATTACCTCGTTGAAGCTGAAGCTCAGCATATGACATCTGCAGAATCATTGACACCCTCAGCCTCCAGTTCCAGCAGCCAGGACAATTTTTGTTTTCTCTAGTCTGCAGAACCTCTCGTACAGGATCGTTTGCCAAATGGCCTGGCAAAACACTGGTACCCTGCAGTCTAAGAGAGAAGGTATGGCAGAATATATGCACAGCTCTACCACTTCCCCCCTTTTCCTGAAGAATGGTAGTCAAATGCTCATGCTTAAAAATGCAAAGTGTGTCACCAGATGCACTGGAATTCACAAATTGCTTAAGATTCTTCTTGAGAATTGAGTTAATTATGCACCCGATGACAACTGCTGCATTTTTCTTATTGGCTTTCAAGTCTGCATTGAGTTTATCCTCAGCAGATGACCTTAGCAATGGACATGCTATTTTGGGGGAGTAAGTGGTTCCTTTCCAATAGGCAAGATCATAGGTGTAGGTTTCTAAACCTGCTACTCAGCTAATATCTTCCAATCTACTGTGGTTCTCACTATGACCCTGTTGACTTGAAAGCCAGAATTCACTATATCCTGCAAAAAAAGTCTCCTCACAAATGGCAGTTGTGCATGGCTATTAAACCACACATCCATGCAAAGTATGGCTGCAGATTCAGTTGTTTTTTAAATTTAAAGTTGCATGCTCGGGTTGGCCAGGACACTAATGAATCAGTTGACAAAAAGTTTTTCATGCCTTTGTTTTTTTAAAAACTGAACTGAAGCCAGAAAGATGAAGGAAACTAACCTATACTACTAGTGGCAGTTTCTCCTCATTCCTGGATGAGGGTACTCTGTGCTAAAAGCATGCATGCTGACCAGGTTATTAAGGAAGTAGATGTCAATATATAGTCTTCAGCTTTATCCTTTATTACGTACACAGCAAAGAAGGCAGCATTAGACACACGCTCAGTGTGTTACATCCACTCCATCCACAGCACACACACATACAGCCTTAAAAAAGTGTCTGTGATAAGGAACATAATATAAAGGTTGTGATCTTTTATCTCTAAGCCCCTGAGCTTTTTCGTATAGTTGGGTGAAAAGGCAATGAACAAGTCTTTCCTTGCTCTGGAAGTGCTTTGTGCAACGATGTCCATAGAGGTCCTAAACAAGTCTTTTTGGGAGGAGCAACACAACTGTCTTGCTCCCACAGTCTCAGTCTCTTAGCGCCATTTTTGCACCAAATAGTTTCCAGTTATGTTTACTTGGCTAATATAGCTCTCGCTCTGGTGATTAAAGTCAGGACCAGTTCTGCAGATCAGAAATGAAATGCAGCCCCCTCTTTCTCTCAAGAGATGTCATCTCGGTGATACTGTGGGACTAGAGAAGTTACCAGAATTTCGCGGGGACTGAAGAGGCACAGATGGAGAACTGGGAGACAGTTTTCTGGGGCTGCATAGGTCACCATTGTGCAACTTCCACAGGAGTTCTTCATTTTCCATGGACAAGCGTTTGTTCACTTTTGATTCTTTCTCCAGTGACTCCTGCAAAACGGCTTGCTCCGTAGAAAGTTGCCTGCAAAGGTAAGATGTACATCAGAGCATATCACCCAGGTTGGAGGCTCCTGTACTGAACTTAAAGAAAGGTTTTGAATTGCATAAACCTCTGCTGAGCTTGCAACTAAATTATTTCCTTAAAAGGAGGATTTTGCTTGAAGAAGGCAGGAGAAAGTCCCATTAAGAAATATCTCTAGCAGTCAGAAAAAGCATCTGAGAAGTGAGAATTGTCCTACTTAGCTTTGAAATGGCCATGCTGGGTCTTATAGGCTCAGCTTGACGTACATAAATGCAGGTAAACTAGAAGAGTTTACTCATCCACTCCAGCAACAGTTGAAATTAAGAGAACCTCAGACCCATTTTATTAATGTTAAATATTGCTATTTACTGCAGAGTAAGACACTGCTCTAAACTGGGGACAAATCACTCAGCTGCAGTGGTTAAAAGCAGTATCAGGTCTAGCTCACAAGCCTTATAGATTGGCTCTTTCCCAAGATGATATTCCTCAGTTGCTCTTTCTTTCCTGATATACTGCTTTAGAGCACTGAAGCACATACTCAGCCTTTAGCCCCTTAACATCTGTTCCTGCTTGTTTTTATACATAGGAATGCACATTTGTAGAGATACAAGTGGGGGGAAAAGGGATGGGATCTTTCACAGAGTACTACACAATCCCCATCATGAATATTTAGACAGAATTTTCATTCTTGCCACAGGAATGCCTCCCCCTGCACCATAAGAACATCTAAAAGTCCCCAGCTATTTTTCACCTTGAAAGCTCCATGTGTTTGTCCATCCGAGCTTTTAATTCTTCATTTTCTTGCTGAACCTTCTTTAATTTATCCATTAAGACTGTGTTGGTCTCCAGCTTTGAAAAGGAAGGTCACAGTTTTAAACCCACACATGAACACATTGAGCCACTGACTCAGCTATCACAGATGTTCATATTTAAACTCACAGATGAACACATCAAGGTACTGTCCAGCTATCACAGATGTTCATAATCTAGAGTTTGCAGACCTTGTTAGAGTAAGCACAAAACCCCAGAGTGAAGTGAGATTGAGTTGCATCAGTGTTCTGTGCCTTACCCTTGCATAATAGTGGCCTTTTGCCACTTGTGCTGATTTAGATACCAACAAAGGAGGAACAGGAAAGGGATCTACTAGTTAACCAGTACATTCTGCTAACTTCTGCCAGTGATGGGCAGCAGTTTTAGAAGCTGTTGCAGACAGAGGATTGTTTAGAAATAACGTGCTAAGGTTAAAAATCAAGAGCTCCCTTGTGTGGATTGATCTCCCTGTTGCTCTCCTGATTCCACTTCTTTGCTGCAAGCTGTTATCCAAAGTCAGGGATAAACAGTGGTTAAATGGTCAGAGAGTCCAAGCGCTTCTATACTGTGGCCAACCTCTGTTCAAGAAGATGAAGCCTTACTAGTAATTTACAAGTAACTGTAGACCAGGGCAACATATGATGCTGTACAACAGTGAACACCGGGCAGGACTGTATTCCTTTGTTTCCAAACCTCCTTCTACACTTCATTAAAATTCTGCTTAAGTATTGCAACAGTGTTCGAAGGCTCCACCCAGGATAAGGACCCTGTCCTGCCACAAACACGAACATGCTAAGTAATTACAAGTTCTGCCCCCACAACTCCCTTTTTGTGAGGAATTATGCACAGATTGCACATCCACAAAACTAAACAAGTAGCTTAAAGATTAATAGCTAAAATGATTGACCTAAGCTAATCAAATTCAGATGAACACATTCATTCCATTTCATATTTGACTCCTCCTTGTTTTAATTAGGATCATTTCCATGTTAATGTTTTCTTGACAGTGCAATCTATCTTCCGTAACACTCAAGCAATGGTAGCAGGTGAAGATTTTTTTAATTTCAGGCAAGGGGAGAAGTGAGGAAAGGAAGTGTAGGAGAGACTCCCAGATAACCCTGTACTAACTTACTAATAGCTTATGCAAACCAGTACTGTCTTAAGAGCTAAAAAGGTCATTTACAGCATCAGGCGATTCCTTCCCCCCTTTTTATGTTATAGTCCAATGCAGATATAGTTGTACCTGCAATGTGAACATGTTATTGTTACCATTTCAAGTTTCCTTTTAAATAAAAACAGTAAGAAGTCCTGGCACATAAGACTGACCACCCTGACTTCACTATCAGAACATCAGACACAGTCCAGATCTGCATCTGCCAGACCCCAAGGAAAACTCACCAGCTTTTCCATCTTCATTAATTTTATATCCTGCTGATGGAGTTTCTCGTTCTTGATCTCCAGCACTGCTTTCAAACTTTCCAGCTCCTGTTCCAGGTACATAATCTGTGGATTTTTCTGAAAAAATTCCAGAGAGTTTGCTTAGTATCCTGAATTTCAGGAACAATTCCACTATTTAGAAAGAGCAAAAAAATGACTGTGGTAACAACAGTTAGTTGTTCTACATGAAATCAAATCAAACAGGTTAAAATTAAAAAAAGATCTGCTACCACTTTCTTCCCTGAATTTGTCCTTTGGTGTAGGTGAGTAGTTGTAGTTTTCCATACAAGCTGTTCAGAAAACACTTTAAGCACAAACATGCAAAAAAACCCTGTGAGTCAAAGGAAGGCACTAAAGCTGTCACAGCAAAACTTGTTTTGCAGGAGTGTCCAAAGGCTCCCTTTAAGGCTAGGAGTTCCAAGATTTATTTCTTATTACTCATAACCCATCCCAAGAGATAATTAGAGTAAACATCTGAAGAGTTTTCAGATGCTGGAGTAGTTAAAAAGGCAGCAGAAATTCAAAGCTATGAACTTGACTGTAGCTGATTTTCCCTCTTTTGAGTCTGAAGGTAGCTGCTTCATAGAAAATTTCCAAGTTTACATTCTTCTTTAAGCCCAGCAATGGAAGCAGGCATAAAAACCTGCACTGCTCTACAAGGACGACTTAGCTACAGTATAGCAAGTTAGGCCTTTCTTTTTCATTTTTCCTTTTTCTGGCATTGTTTTCCAGGGGGTGGAGGGGAGAGCAGGGAGAGGCTGGGGCAGGGTGAGAGCTTTCCTAGAGTGAAGAATTGAACACATGAAGTAAAAAATATATTTGCCAGATTTCAAGGGCAAAGTCACAGGCAAAAATAAGGAGAAATAAAGCAAATCTCAGTCCATTTCCAGGTATCTGAGTGGAAAAAAACCAAACCAAAACAAAAACCAACCAATGATTAAGTGTGTTGTGTAACTAAGTTTCTCTTAAAATCAAACCTTGTTTTAGCATATTTGGGTAAGAATATTGGTGTGCCACGTTGAGTAACAGCTTCACTACTACATCAGAAACCTAAGACTCAGAAGGCAATACCTGCAGCAGGTTTGTGCGGTGCAGACCTACAGGGAGAAAACCAGAACATTTCACAGGTAATGAGGGCCTTATCTACGCATTTCACTCTCCTGTTTTTTGGGATGGTGACATGAGTGATTCTTGTTTAATTTCTGCTTTTGAAAAGAAGTCCATGGGAGTGCGTCATGCTGCCTCAGAGGAGGTGACAGACAATTTGAACGTTATTCCTCCCTTTACATGGAATCAAGAAAGGTGATCCTGAAAAGTTTAAAGCCAGCTTACAATATGTTCAAAATGTATCTTTTTTCTTCCCTCCTCTTCCCCTATAGTCTTAAAATGTCTTTTAGAAGTTACATCTGAACCACAACATTAGCTATTCATAATAAAACAAGAGGGAGATAAAAGGACTGAAAGGCCTGCATAAGATATTAGCAAAAATGCTGGGAATAACAAGTGACACTGAGTAATACTGGAGAGTTGGAAATACAGCTGTCTTCAAATAAGTAGTGGGAATTCTGGTAGTGCAGAGTTGTGTTTAGTACAAAAGACTATAGTGGGTCCAATCAGCCTTTATCTATATAGAGAAGCTTGAAGCTCATCCTCTGCCTTACACTGTCAGGATGCAAAGTGCACTTGCCAGCTGTGTAAGGGCATGCCTGTAGAATGCAGTTCAAACTCCCAAGCGTACAACATGTTCTCTTTGGTATCATCTCTCCCAACCACAGCAACAGTGTGGTTTTAGACTGTTCTTGCAGGAGCTCTGTCCTGCCACTAGAATAACCAGTGACAGGAGGTAAAAAAAAAAACCCAACAAAAACACAGAAACACACCAACCAACATTCCAGTGAAAACTAGGACAACTTCTACTAGAAGCCTACTAGGCTTTCTTTGTGGGATAAGCAATACTAGTGGCATTCCAGTTATTTCCAGGTAACCAGAAAGATGTGCCTGCTTCTAACTCTCCTAGCACATGAGAAACCTCCTCTCAGAGCACTCAGGAGCAACCTAGACAACAGCAGCCTTGGGAAGAAAGATAGGAGAAAAAGTCTATCTGAAGGTTAAATTAGCAGTAATTATGAATCAGCTTTTGAATAAGTACATTCAAGACTCAAGCAGAAGAGGTGAGTTTGCAGTAGTTATGTAAAGCTTACATGGATCATCTTGCCATTAGAACATTTACCGACTGCCTGGCAGAAAGCTATGTTAGGGTCTTCCATTTAACTTAGGCTGTAACTTGCATCACTGACTCAACAGCTGTATGGATTTATAGTGTTAAGGTTAATACACAACATTGTAGTGCTTGGGAAAAACTTCTGGCAGGCGAGCCATTTACATAAAATATTTATCAGTATGGGAGCACCATCAGGCTCAGTTACAAATGGTGCAATAAAATAAACCCAGGTTTACGAAGTCTGCTCATCTGCATTACTCTTGAAGTTCAACACTTACAAGATTGGCTTTTTCTTTGGCTATTTGTTTTTGCTCTTCTAATTTCAACTTCTCATTCAGGGAGTCGTTTTCACATTTTAATTCATGAATTTTTTTCTGAAATTAAAAGATATTGTATAGTTAGGCCAAGAATTCAGTGCCCATCTCCAAAATACCTTTCAAGTTTTAGGCTGTTGCAATGACCCCAATGACCCTTAACAAACCTCCAGCAATTCTTGCTTCTCTTTAAAGGAATCTTCAAGCAGCTTCCTTTCAGATTCATGGGCACTCTTGAGCTCTGCAACAAACGGTTTTTGCAGATTTTCAATACAACATAGGACATAACAATATTTTGAAAAGCAGCAGCACAGAAAGCCAGCCAATACACAATATGCACAGATGCAGAGGCAGTGACCACATCTATCATCAGCTGATCCAGAGCATGAACAAAGTACCAGATTTATTGCTGCTTTGGATTTGTTGATTGCTCCCTTGCATATCTTTTCACTAGCTGACAATGGGTCACTTTTGAAAGCATTCACCTACCTGCAGCAAATGGATGATGAGCACAAGAATCACAGATGGCAAAGCTGAGATTCTTATGGCAAATAGTCAAAACTGAAATTGTGAATACCAAATACTTCTAGTAAAACATTTCCTTTCCTGCTCTGGAGATGCCACACAGGAATTTGTTCTTTGTCAGTGGATGCATCACCAGTTTTAACAATGCAGAAGTAACACTGGAAATTTGGTTATCAAGTGGAGGAAGAGGGACAACGGGAATCACCATCACTTAAATCAATTGGATGCAATATCATTTATAACTAAGCACACTCATCACCCCCTCCTTGAAAAGCAACCTTTGCCCCAGCACACTGTAAGATGTGTAAAATACTTCTCAATGTTCCCATGTCAGTCTGGCAAGCACACAGCCTCACTTGTCCTCAATGCCAGTTTTGAGGTGCTCCTTATAGAACTATTGGGGTGAAAGCAGTTACTCATTAACATGAAACTGAGGGAGACTGCAAATGTTACTGAAAGAAAAAGTCACCCCTACTCTTAAATTGCTCTAAAAGTTTAATTCAGCTACAATGGGATCATGATTATTTCTGTATATAGATTAAGATACACTCAATTCCAAAAAGGAGGAGTTCAGCCAAGTTTTTTAAAGACAGCTGACCACCAAGAACAAAGTGGACATACTGATGAAAAAAACCTTGAGTTTTCATTTGTAACTAGCAGCACTACAGAGTGTGTACTTGAATACAAAATACTTGCCTGAAAAAGAGGATTCATACTCCTTTTTCAGCTCCTCTACTTTTTCTGAGTGGCTGTTCTGAAGTTCCAGCTTCAAGTTTTCATGCGTGATGTTTAAGTTGTCCACCTGCAATACGATGACTAATTTTTCCCCCTGTTTACATATGTCAGCCCTTGTTTAAAGTATAGATCAAATGGCTTCATGCAGTATGTTGAGTACATTTTAAATGGTCATGGTAGCACTGAATGGATGGTCCCAGGAAAAGCTAAACCACATACAACACAAAACAATCGAGAATGATGCCGTCTTACAGTTTATGGCTGCCAACAGGGTGATACATGCATGTCTCACACATGGAGCTATGGCAAGGCAAGGTCACAGACCAGGGGTGTGTTTCTATAGATCTTAAAATTCAAGTTGCCTGAAATATCTAATGGAGCTGTAGAAAGTCATTGAAGTCTTGCAGGCCACAAGAAATCACCACGTTTAAACACAAGATCTGGACAACTTAGCAGAGTAGTATTTTCATACTTAGAGTGAAGGAGTTCCACATTAGGTAAGTAACTCCGTTATTAGCAAACCCCAGGATTCTCTAAAGGCTCACTCGTAGCAGAAAGCACTTGCTAGAGAACATTTCTACTTTGAATGTCACAAACCTGCTCCTGGAGCTGCGCTTTGTACTTTTCAGCTTCTTCAATGCAGATACTTTGGAGTTTCTCACATTCTGCAGTGTAGAACTGTTTAAGTCTCTCTTCCAGCTCAGCTAAATCATTGTCATGTTTCTGGTTTAACTTCTGCAAATACCCTTCATAAGCAACTTGTAATTCATTTCTGTCTCTCTCCAATTTCTCACAAGCTGCAGAAGTGGTTACTGAAGATGTGAAAAGAAAAAAAAAGTAAAAAGTAATTGGATCAACAAGTTCAATGCTAATTTTACCATTTTCATTGAAAGTATTAAAGATGATGATCACTCTGCATGGCAACGTGGTTATACAAATAGAATTTATCTATGAAATCAGCACCACCACCAAGGACACATGAAAAAATTCTTGCAAAACTATTGAGTCCAGTGTGTCTTATGCTGAGAATTAATTGAATCTAGTTAAGCCAGCAACCCATATAGAAAGCACAAGTCTGACAGTTTGTCACAACATAAAAGAATGAATCTCTCACAAGAGACATTGGAGTGCTCAAAAAAAAAAAAAAAAGATAATTGGATTTGCTACTTTACACTACTGAAATGAGGTCAAATTAGGTGTTTGTCAGAGTACTTAGATTTTTTTATATATAAACCACTCAGCTGACATTAGTCACATTCAGATATGCAGCAGAGAAGAAATTCTAAGCCTGACATGGACTGCCCGGTACAGAGTGATACAGAACTGCCAATATGCATGTGCCCAAGATACTTCAATATGCAAGACAGAATAGCTTCAGGCAGAAAGTGCAGAGCATTAAGAAAACAGAAGGAACAGCTGTACAGTTCTATTTACATCAACACAGGTCAGCTACAAAGACTGACTAGGTTTGTCTCCCCAAATTACAGCTGAATAAAAGGCAAAAGCAGAAGTTGGTAACTTGCACTTCCGAGCCTGCAGTTCAGCATTCCCAGCTCCAGCCAGAGAGGCTGAAATAGGAGTCATTTTCTTACTGTTGGTATGACTGGAGCAAGAGCCTTATGCAGTTCTAGCTACACACAAAGCCTGGAAGCGAGGTGAAACAGGACCTCAAACACAAGTGCGTGGACACTGACCTTAAGCAAAATTGCTTCTCTAGTGTTTTGGTTTAAAATAAATCAGTCAGATAAGCATCTGCTTATGAAAAAAGTCAACTAAAACATCAACTTGATCTTCAGTCAGATACAGGAGAAGCCACGCATGCGTACACACACTTGATAGCAGCTTGGCACACTGCCTAAGCAGTATAAATATAAACCCTATGTAAAAGCATGGGAAGATTCAAGGATTCTTCTACAGATAGTACAGGAAATTCTCATCACAGCTGTGTTTGAACCTTGAAACACATAAATCACAGCATATCCAAGGACCAATTCCCAAAGTCGTACTGGGCTTGGCTCTAGGGAAATCAGCCTGCCCCAGCAGTGTGCCTCAAGTTACACAAGTTCCAGATTCCATGCTCATCAAGAGCAAGAGGAACTCCATGAATTATACTTGCACTCTTTAAGGAAACTTTGAAGAAGTCTTGGCCCTGCTGCCATCACTTGGAACCTGCAGTTGAACTAGAAAGCATAAGAAAGTGAGCTGTCCTGCATGGAAATCAATGTGCATGTGTGTCTACCTGAGTTAGTTTTAAGAGCAGGCTTAGCTCTGTGCTAGGACTGTATGAGAGATCTACTGATGAGGACAGATGTAAGCCAAGCTGTTCATTTCATGACTAGCAACAATGCAACCCAAATGAAATGTATATACAACATTCTCTGCAACTCAAGTAGATTTCACAGAATCACAGAATGTTAGGGGTTGCAAGGGAACTCAAAAGATCATCTAGTCCAACCCCCCTGCCAGAGCAGGATCACCTGGAATAGGTCACAGAGGAACACATCCAGGCAGGTCCTGAATATCTCCAGAGAAGGAGACTCCACAACCACCCTGGAGAGCCTGGTTCCAGTGTTCTGTCACCCTTACAGTGAAAAGATGTTTCATCGTGTTTACATGGAAATACACTACTTCCTATACCAACACCAAGAAAGGTTTTATTTCCGTTCTATTATAATTGGTCTCTTTGGGGGGGCCAGGAACTGAACATTTGGCTTTCACATTTCTATCACATCACACTGACAAAAGTTACTGAATATGCTCTGCATTGTCATGGTTTTGGGGAAGAGTAAACATCACAGGTAGGGACCATTATTTTATAATGTAAAGAACTAGGCAGCAAGCCAAAGAGACAGTACGCAGCCAACCACACAGAACAGACCTGACCATCTACAGCAGAGGAAGGAGGGTATAGCTGAGGGACAGGCAACTCACATGCCTCATTTGAGATAACTCTAGCAAAGTGCTTCAAATGATCCACTTCCTTTAAAACCAACAGAGGAAGAAGCAAGCATCCAATTCTTTATTTGTAAGGCTGCAGCTATTCATTTGCCTCCAATTCAGCTAAAAGAATGTGCTGCCTATCATTGTCTTATCTTTAAAGCATCAGCATGCAGAACTTCAGATGATGCAAAAGCACTTCAGAAAAAAAGCAAATAGCAAACCACACCTTTGTCAAAGAAAACAGACACATCGGGTCTTGTTCAGCCAGTTCCCCGTTCAGATTTATGAGGACTAATGTTACAAAGGCAAACAACAACTTTTCAAACTTGTATTGGCAGTTGAATGTTGTGTTACCCTGAAGGTAAGATCTGGCCTCCACAAAGCTGGAGGCTGCAATGCTTGCTTGCAAATCACAAGCCTGACTTGAATCCTCGCTATCTGAACCAGAAGCAGAACCACCACACCACCAGTGAGTTCTCAGTATCATGGTGGTGCAAGGAACTACGTGCCTAGTTTCAACAAACACATGGATTGAAGAACTGTCAATCTGAAATTATGAGAAGTCCTGTAAACCAAAGTTTGTCCTCAAACTCGAGATTCAAGTGACTGCAGCAAGTATTTTGCACAGACCCTCCAGTCTGAATCACAGAATCATAGAATCAAGAAGGCTGGAAGAGACCTCAAAGATCATCGAGTCCAACCTGTCACCCTAAACCTCATGACTATCTAAACCATGGCACTTCATGTATGACTCTATGCTGCCCTGTTTTTAAAAAAGGACAAGCCCTGAAAAAGGCAACTTACTCCTTACCTTTGGTCATTCAACTCCTGACTAATCAAACGAGATGGCACCTAAAGTTTTCCTCACAGAATTGGTGCTTAATTTTGAAGAAAAATTTGTAACTAGAACCTGTATTCTCCCTGTGTCACTCACACACACACACACAAATGATCTATTTTGACTTCTCATCCACTTCAAAGACTCTTAAAGAACATGCCTCAGAGCTTTCTGCACAACTATTGTGCTTCCTCTCCCTTCCTAAAGCACTTCCCCCCACAATTCCACATCATCATTATGCCATGCATTATAGCAGACCACAGACTTTGAGCAAAAAAACAAGAGACAACTGTTCCAACAGCACTTGAGAGAAAGTCAAGCTAGAGAGATTCGAAGATGGGCTATCCATTTGTTCATCGAGTTTGTTCAGTCTCATCTGTAACACTAAATGGTTTCAAGCTTTAAGGCTTGGCAGCCAGAAGCAAGATTTACTTTTTTATTCAAACAGCAAAGCCATTAACATTTCCCCCCCCACACCTGGTTGTCCCAAACTTTCCTCCCAGTCATGCAACACTGTCTCTCCCTATATAATTACAACAGAGGACACGATCACTCTATATTCCTAGGCTTCTTAACACCTGTTCATTGTAAATGCAGAGTCTAGTTGTTCTGGGCAGAACCACCACCTCTGGCTACGGTGGGAAGTTTCCCAGCTTTGGTAACAGCATATCTTGAGAAATGCTGATTTTTGTGAAAATGACATTCACCTGTAACAGTAACAATGGCCACTTGCACCTGGAGTATTCCATTGCAAAGCTTTGTGTGCCAGAACTATAAACCGAACACCTGCAAAAAGGCACATGGCAGCTCCCTGCAACGGTGCAAACAGCAGTGGATCCAAACCACAGGAATTGTGGCACCAGCTGAAGGCCTACAAAAATCATCTTCTTTTGTACTATTCCCAAGAAAATCTATTTCATGTTTTCAGTAAAAACTGACAAAAGATAATAAATTATGCAATATCTCCTTATTACAAAATCTATTTTTTAATTATAAAACAATTAATCATCCAGTTCAGTCTGTACAGCTAAAATGCTGATACAAAAGCTTTTTTCTAGCTTACATTCCCCTAAAAGTCACCATACCACAGCTCTAACAAGATCAAACACAGTGAATTGTTATTTTTTTAATCCTAAATTAAGCTCTTTTGAAATAAGTGATCTTTATAAACTTGGCTACGTCATTGGCTGCTCTAGTTACGATTTATGAAAATCCATTAGACTGACACTTTCAATCAGAGGTCACTAGGACAGTAAGCCAGCAGCATTTTAATAGATGTGGGGGATGTGAAAAGGGAATAATTACCAGAAAACAGTGTTTAGTATGGCGTTATGTATTGTTGTATATAACCTTAGCACTTAACTTTATATTTCACACTGCAAGACCTATTGTGTATGTTTTGTTGATGAGCAAGTCTGCTGTAGACACAAAAACTCTTTTCCTTCCCCAAGTAATTTAAAAAAATAAAAATGGTTAACTAATAAAGACCAAGTTTCTCTTGGTGTCACTTCTAGGAGATTAGCAGTACAGGATAATAAACTATACTTCGTATTTTTGTTCTTGGGCAAGTGGAAATGAAGCAGGTAGACCCAAAAATGTGTTTTAAGCTACATCTAAGTGAGTATGGTAGAACACATGTGAAGCATTCAGATACCTGCCTGGAAGTTAGTTCTTATCCTCTAATGCTGCTAACACTACAGCGTCAACAAGCAACCAAGTGTACAATGCAGTTAAGCCCTGCCCCAAATACTTAATAGAAATATCTACCTACTATTAAGTATTTTTAAGGACCACCTGAATCTGCAAAATGACTTTCATTCCACCTGTCTGTAAAATATTATAGTTGCTTTTTTTTTTATTCCAACCTCCAACACATTTTAAAGGTCATTTGTTAATAAAAAAATAGCAGTAAGGTATTTGGAAGAAAACAGCATTCATCAATTGCAGTGCAGCATCTGGCTGTACAGGGTACATGTAAGCCCCTCCAGCCTGCTGAAAAAGGCTCACAAATGAAAATCTTCAAATGGCCAAGGCCAGCACGGGCTGAGCCAGCCTTGCACCTGCTGTTTTGTAGCAGGACTGAGCTGGAGCACATCCAGCAGAGTTGCAAAGAGGCTTCGAAACAATTGGCTGCACAATTAATTTAGAGGAGTAGTTTCGTACCTCTGAAGAAACATGCAGCCCTTGCAATTCCTACTTACGTAATTAAACAAGTAACCAGAAATAACCTATGCTAGTTTGCATCTTCATAAGGGAAACAGGTTGATAAATAGGACATTTGTACCTGCTCCAGGCTCCCATAACTAAGTTATTTACATTCAAACCACAAAGTCTTTGTGGCTAGAGATTTTAAGGAAACTCAAGTTGAAAACCTGAGTGTTGATGAATTTGAAGTCCTTTGGCAAAGCTCATTCCCAAGCATATTATCACTGCTAATCGCTGCACGCATTTCCAGCTATTGAGAGCAGAAAACTGTCCAGTAACCCACCTCACGTTCTGCACAGCCATGTGGTTGCTGTCAAAGGCAGGTTCTGGGATCCTAATACATATTTAAATCATTAAACAAAAAGGTATTTTGGTAGAAAGGCTCACACACAGTAACTGCCCAACAGACAGCTTGACAGGAAGCCAGTTTGATTTTGCCAGGAGAATCAAGAAGCTTGGGAGCACATACAATTATACTTCAAAGCAAGAAACAGAGGAATCCAAACTGGGCAGGGTGCAAGCTGCAGGAGATTTCACCTTACTGTCAACCATGGCAACAAGAAGGGTGCGGGATACACTGAAATGGGCACACCTGGTTCCTCCTCCTAGACTGCCTGCTCCCAAACAGCAAACTAACAGGCACTTCAAGCACAGCAGCTGGAGCTCAACATAAAATGTACACATGGCCAAAGCAAGACTCAAACTATACTTAACCACCTAAGCCAGTCTGAGCCTAGATAATACTGTGAATCAAAAATCGTGGTACTTATGTCAAAACAGCCTATGGGAACCTTAAGTTCAGCTATATCCATTTAACACTGGCAGTAGAAAGCTGATTAGCAGGTGCCTATTTAAAAAGATTAAAGCTACTGTAACAAGAATGCTTTTATCACACCTTGTCAACAAGTGAGCTCTGGCTGGCTTATTTATTTTTCTTAATTTTATTTCTGAAACATCTTTTTTAAAGCCAGATGGAATTCAAGACCTGTACAGTTTTTCATTTCTCTGATTAAATTCACTCCCTTTATGTGCTGCAGAGAGAAGTACAGACAGACCAGACATGTGACGTGGTTGAGACAAAGGAGCTGCATGAAGATAAATGCTCCAATGAAACCATGGTCTGGAAACCTTACAAAGGGAAGTGAACCTGAGGCTGCCACTCAAATGCTCCTGTGGAGCTGACCCAGTAAGATCAGCTCTGTGAGGGGAATAACTGAGGACCTTATCCACCAGCATGCCAGCCAGAATCCCTGGCTGACAGCTCTGTGCATTTAAGTATCACAGATCCATCAAGCTCAGATGCATTTGAGTGCATCTGAGTGCATTTCTAGGTATCAGCCTACTGAATGGCATATTCTTGCAATGGTAATGCCATAGACCAGCTCAGTAGACTGTTAATCAAAGTGGGAAGGTAGGAAGTTTATGGGTAGCTCATTTAAGAGTGAAGCACCCTTAGAAGGAACCAAGCTTTGGGAAAAACCAACCAACCTCATAACCAAAACACCCCAAGAAGTGGTAATGGGCAAAAGAAGCTGGCTAGCATTTGGTCTGCCCATTTAAGCTGAATTCTGCCGTTCCTGATACATAACAAACAGTACCCAGGTTGACAAAGGAAAAACAACATAGGAAAAGAAAATAAATTATGCAGGCACATGGAAGAGTAAGGACTTCTTGTTCCATCAGCAATCCTTCCAAAGTCATTTTCTTGATAAGGTAAACAAATGGGTTTGCCCAGAAAGCCATATGGATGTACATTAAAAAATAAATGTTTAGAACACAACTTCATAGGGACTGATTTTGACAAAGTCTCCAGGCTCTTTGTTGTCACTTCAGGCTAACTGGCTGCAGCTGATGGGGGACACAACCCTTCATCCTGCTGTTCCTTCCCATTTATTTGCTTGAGCACTAGTGCTCCTTCAGCTGGTTTACATCCCCAGGCAGCTCACTCTGTGGCTCAGTGCATGGCTGCCTGGGCAGCAGTGCTGGCACAAGGCAGGACAGAGGGACCAAAGACTGAGGAAATCCAGACTCTTTCAAAGCCAGCCCCTACTGAGACCTGCCTGAAACAACTGCAAAACTGCAATCCAGGTACTTCATAGAATCATAGAACGGTTTGGGTTGAAAGGGACTTTAAAGGTCATTTAGTTCCAACCCTCTTCCATAGGCAGGGATACCTTCTGCTAGATCAGATTGCTCAAGGCCCTGTCCAACCTTGATACACCCCATTCACACATCTCCAGTTTTATGCACCATCAAATAAAGCTCCTGGAAAGCTTAACCCTCTAACATAACCCTCTAAACTGGATGAGAGTAAAAATGTCAAGTAGGGAAGCTGCACCCTGTTGCTTCAGCTGGGAGGACAGGGAAACCTCTCCTTCCTCACCACACTTCCAACTCTTGCGTATTTGCTGGGGAACATCCACCTTATTAATCAGTGTTACAAAACACAAATTAAATGCACCATCTGCATGCAACAACACCTACATTCACACTCAGTGTAGGCTGAAACAATACTCAGCTTTCAAAGCATGTCAGAATAAACATTTCCAACTTTTCAGTAGTAAGTAATGTAACTGAAACTGCTCCACATGTATTACTTCTATTTTTAAATCTTTTCCTTCCCTTTTTTTAAAAAGGGTTTCACCATAACAGAACTGTGCTTTTATAAAACTCTAGCTTTACTTTCCAGCCCCACCATTTTCAAGTCAATGACTTTCTGCACACCGTAAGATGATTCTACTTTGAGTTCAAATATGTTATATGGTTACCAGTAAATGGAGTTAAATCGAGCTTCAAAGCCTGTAAAACCAACCCCTGCACATTATAGCTCAATTTTGTATTATAGCTGTCCACTAGGATGAGTTCAAAGATTTTTCTCTCATTAGCCCAACAGCATTTCCTTCTGTTAATTCTACATTCATTCACCTACGAGCCACTAAGGCAAAACGCTGATTTTGCACAGTGCGTTTTATTGACGATGGAAAAGTTTATGCATTCTTTGCCAGCAAACCTTGAGGAAACACTGTACAAGTAAACTGAGGATCAAACAGAAGTATATATACTGTCAGCCATACCCCCGCTTTCAAGGGAGTGCTTTGGTCATCAGACATGTTTTGCAAGGAGGCCCCGCTAGGCGCAGTCAGATCAGTGCCAGGAATTCAGTGAACCTGGGGTCACGCTGTCAGGGCTCCAGAGAAATGCAGCGATTAAAGCATCTGAGCAGAATTCAGTCAGGGAATTAGATGACTGCCATTACAATACCAGGACATCTGTCTTTCTACAGATCTGTTTTGCTGCATTTCTGTTCTTATGAAGAATACACAAATAAATTCTTACCTAGTTCTCCTCGAAGGTTAACTAGTTCTTGAGATAACTCTTTCTGCTGTTTCAGTGCTTCCTCCCTCTGCAGAGATAAAAACAAACACACACACACATACAAACAAAACATTTGGTTACTAGAGATCTGAGCAGGGCACTTTCCAATAATTAACTTACAGGGGTTCTGTAGGAAAACAAAGAGAGGAGGAAGAAGCCAAGATATGAATCATTTAGGATAACAGTTCTGTTGTTACAAAATACACAGATGTTCTCTGTTGTTAAGGAAGTTATACTTTAAAACAAAGAACAGCTTTTTCCAGGATAACACTGCAATTAAAATCCTACTTCGCAGCAATTAATTATATATTTTATGGTGGGTGTAGCAACATAAGCCTCCAGAACAAATCAACCAATAGCTGTGAAGGGCACAAAAGTACAGTAAACATGTGAAGGACACATGCATTAATATTTATCTTAAGCTTACTCAAACACGAAACCAAAAACTTTGCTAAACGCTTAGCCTTTCACTGAGGAAAGGCACAGCTCTGCTCAAAGTTGAATGCAACCCACTCCCCACTGCTCACAGCTCTTACTTTAAATATGATGTCTCTTATACTAAGACATCACACAAATCCATGCTCACCACAAGCAGAAGCACCCATCTCCCTGCTTTGCCTAGGAGCTGCACCTCAGCCAGGTGAAGGTGGCTGGCCAGGCTCCTCTGCCCTCAGATCTGCACCCCAGGGAGAAGCCGAGCCACAGCCACAGCACAGAGCTGCTCCACAGCTCGGCACCTCACACCCATGGCCATGGCAGAGGACTGACTTCCCACTGCCAGGGCACTTCCACCTTGCTGAGGGCCAAGCTCTCATCCAGCTCCCGGCCACCGGAAAAGCACTGCAAAACAAATACTCACTACCCTTTCTGCAGCACACTGAGAATAGAGGCACAGTTTGCTGCTAGAGCAGCCCATCTTCCAGCTCCAGCAGCCCCCCACTCGGCCCCCCGGCACTCATAGGCGACGTGCAGGTGGCAGAACCACCGGCCAGGATGGTCTGGCCATGGCCAGGCAGCAGTGCTGAGCACTGGACCTTGCTGAAAGCTGGACCTTGCCTCTGCAGGTTATCCTACTTCCGCGCCGATCGCTCCGACAGCGGCAGATACTGCAGCTTCTGCAATTGGCACAGGCAGCCAGCGAGCACTTAAAGCCACAGCCCTTCTTTTATGAAAGGCGAGCCCCAGACAGGAGACTGATCGATCTCCGCTTGCTCCAACCGCAGCCAGGGTGGCAAAGGGACCGCTGCCCTTCTCTGCAGTAATGGAGCTAATTTTTAGCTGTTTTGAGCTTGCTGTACGCTGCTTGCACACTGAATGTGTAGATGTAAAAATAAGCCACGGGAGGCCTGAGCTGAATGGGAGAGACACAGAGCAGCCTTGCTGCTGTCCCTGCCCAGGCTTGTGTTCACAGCCCATGCGCATGCAAGGAGCCTGAAACTCACTTTGCATGCTTTTCCTTCAGCTAGGGCACGCTAGGAAACTCACAAATAATAAACTGGCCCAAAAATCACTTGGACCTTTTCATTACTCACTACACAACTAACCACACACTGTCAGGGCCACACCTGCAGCCAGTTTCCCTCAGGGGAAACCTCACCGTTACAGCAGGTTCCCCATTTGTCCCCCTGGCCAGTCTCACTGCAGGTCTCCCAGTTATGAGCATCACATCCTAGAGGTGGGAATACCCACTCCTCCCTGCCTGCAGAACAAATAAAGCAGTAAAATACACCATTCTTAGGAAAATAAGAGAGGGAATGAGCAACCAGAAACCACTCATGTACTGAGGTCTGACACAAGACTAATCAAAATGAGTGATTATTATACTATGCACTCTCATCTTCTGTTATAGGAAATTATTCTTCATCTGAATAAAACCCCAACAAACCTGGTTAGATAAAAGGGCCAGCCCTTTACTGGAAATATTTGTAATTCTTACCTTGTATGGGAAAGACCCCCTTTTATTCACTGCAGTTTAAGCAGTCTTAATAGTTATTTGGACACTGACACACTGGCAGGGGTATTAAGTAGCTGTGTTGTAGCTTTACATTGAACATTTAGAAGCTTTTTACAGCGACAGTGGCTAAGATGGAAAACCATGCCTTGCCCTCCATGGTAAATTCTCAGGAGAGCAGAGCTTGGTTATTGAAAGGACTAGCCCTCCTCAGGAAGGAGAGATGAGTCATCTCACTCCTGTGAAACACCAGTTCCTGCTATGGACACAGCATCTGATGATGAAAATGTGAATGCTGCAGTGAGGTATTTGAGCTGCACCTTAGCACGCTGGGACACAAGCAGGTAGTGGATCTGCAAGTGAATATAATAGCAAAGCACTTTCATTTTCATGCTGTGAGCGCCTGATGGAATTTTTCCAAAGCACTTAAAGTAACCTTGCCCATTACTAAATTAGTGTACAAACACTCCTAAATTAGCAGATGTATTTTAGTTTTAATGTCCCTCCTCCTTTCTCTGCGTAATCTTTCTTTGTTCCAATTCTCATAAAATCATCTGTGAATCTGATTTCTTCCAGCCTGCTCTGTCAGTGAAACACCTCAAATTTTTCTCCCTCAGCATAGTGGCTGGATCACACATCAGACCCTTTGAAAACACTAATGGTTTTGGGTAGTGTTTCCAAATGGGCTGCCTTACAGTATGCACATTTGGTATTTGTTTTTAGTTACAGCAATTTGCTGAGAAAAGAGCATGAGATCAGAATATACTAAAGGGCTGACAGAGGCTGAGACTAAAAACCCAAAATAAAACATCATCCTACTGATTTTTTAAATTTGTTTTTCGTGTTTCTTGCTTTCTGCTGCTCTTCAGCTTTGTTGCCCTTTTGTTTTTTACTGGTGCTGTTTAACCTTGTACCTCAACCTCCATCTTATCCATTCCTAGTTTCAAAATCAAGAAATACAGACAGAGTTATATCATCACTGCCTGTTAAAGAATATGTTCAGAAAAAGCTAGCCAAAGAGATTGTCACCCAAAATAAGTTGGTCATATGGTTAACCAGCCCCATGAAGTAGTCAGACTGACTAGCAGCTAATTTAGCAACCTTTATCTAAGAAAACTGAACCTCCAGGTTTGGGAGTCTCTAAAGAAAACACTGAACTTTCCAAGATCTGAAATCTAAGTGTAGTAAAATACCAAAACCCACCTGAATAATCAAGTAAGGGTCATCTTCAGTATTCAAAAGACATGCATGCATGTACTTTGGGCTGGAATATCATAAAACTTCCTAGTTTATGATTTACAAGATTCTACTAAAAATATAATCAATGCCAGAAACTGAAAGAGCAGATTCAAGTGGAAGCATATAAGATTGAGCAATTTTGGCATTATTCATTTATCCAGATAAACCTGGCAACAAGGATCACCTTTACTTAGTTACCAGAGGCTCAAGGAGGGTCTTCACACTCATTTAAAGATGTTTCTGGCACAATTTATGAGTTTATGCCAAGATCATGTAGGGTGACTGGATACTTATTTTTCTTATTTCAAAAAAGCCTATTGTAGATGCACAAGAAATCCAGTTGAGGTTTAGCCAAAACATTCTCCCTACCATAAACATGGAAGCTGTAGGAGAAAGGAAAGAGAGTTTGGGGATAGAGGCTTTGCCACAGGCAACATCAGGGTGGTGCAATTCTGCTATTGTATGCTACAAAACCCTCCTCTCAGCTAAAGGAGGAGACTTTGAAAATTTCCAGTTCTGGGAAAGCTGAGGCAGTTATAAATCCTTCATGTTTTAAAACATTGACAAGTGAGTTCAGGGGGATGCATAACAAGGACACTTGGGAAGGTGAGGTATGCTCCACCAGAACTGCATGGAAAAAGAAGAGGTCCGAGACAGGGGACAGGAGAACATGACAGTTTCGAGATGACAAAAATGAACAAGTCAAGAATGGAAAAAATGACCAAATTTGTCATTGGTGTTTGTGTAACTGGAAGTTACACAGCTCAGTTACATGCTTAAGAGTATTTTTCCTGGCAAACAGCTGCTTTTGCGAGAGCCTGAGATTTAAACAGACCAGCCCAGGGTCATTCTAGATACAAATTAGAGTGAAGACATCCACATCAAACTGTTTCCATGGCTCTGCTTTAAAAGCAGGAAGCTCTACAGAAGTCTACATCCTAGAATGAACAAAGAAAGAATGAACCAAGCATGCAAGCAAACAACCTTCCTGGCTATGTATCTATACCAAATCTTCTCATGAGAAAGGCACCAGATACCTCCAAGGCTCAGGTTATGAGCAGTTCTCAAGCTGGAATGGGTGGGTATTCTTCAGGCTCCTTTGCATGCAATTTTATGGCAAACTGGCAACTATTTTCTTGAGAGAACATGGAACTAATTGGACTAACCATTTTGGTTTCCCAGCCCAGTCCTGCTACTGGTAGGGAAAGTAGGCTTGCTATGGGAGATCCATGCTCTGCCTGAACATCAAGGCTTCAAGAGCCACAGATAGCCTGTGCCTGACCAAAAAGCCCCATTCGCACTTCACAAGTCCTTCAACAGCTGCTCTATGCAAAAAGGCAAACCATGGCAGAAACCAGACTTCAAAAGTATGCCTGTCCAAATAAGCTAACACCACCCATCTGGTACCTGTTATCCACGCATCACAATTCACACTCTAAACACACTCCTAGAAACAAAGGATGTACACTTTTCGAGTTGTACTCAAGAAGGAAGAATTCACAAGAACCAATACTGAGAAGTTTATATTTGAATGCCTAAATATGAGGGTTTGTGTGTAATTTCAAGCAGCTATGTCACACCAGTATCTATGTGATAAGCTACTTATCAAAGTTGCCTAGTCTACCCTGTGCAATATATCGTCTCCTCCAGGACCTTTGTGGTATTTCAAACTTATTAGCAAGCTTCATTTAACAAAATGCTCTCGACCCCTTTTTTTTTAAACCTCATGTTAATGTTTCCAGGTCTTCCGCACAATTGTACTCACGTGAAGCCTTTTGTCTTCTACACATAAACAGGTTCAGAACAAACCTCATACACTGCTGCAACTGGGAACTGCAAAGTGCTAGAAAGCTGCAAAGGAACAGACTCAACCCACTCTGAGGTCCTGAAATATCTTAGAGAATCAGGTCATAACTTTTCCCATGACAAAAACATATTGTGCCATAATGGAACCTTTCCCTCTATCCCTCAGGCTGGGATACAATACAATCTTCTCTGACCAGAGAAGATGTAGTAAGGCCCAAGTGATGCTGGTATCAAGCACTCAACAGCATGCAGGCAGGCAGCTCTGAGTCACATACAAAGGGCAGCAACTGTACCTGTCTCAGGCAGAACTGGTAAGTGGAAACAGCTCTTAGATCAACCTTCAGCAGTACACATTGTAAGCAAGTTATTTCAAGAGTCAAAATGTACAGAAGGAGAACATTAAGTGTCAAATATAAAAAAATCCTACATTGCTCTTAAAAAGCATTTTATTAGACCAGATTTGTTCAGAGAACATAAGGCAGAATGTGTTTAAGTGCTTCCTGTCACACACAGGGTCAAATTAATTTTATTCTGGGAAAGGAAAGCCTGGTTTTTGAAAAGTCATTTGCTCAAACCACAGGCACTTACTTCTAAAAGTCAAATTCAGAGAGCAACACTGAGCATATTAAAAAATAGTAATAAATTATGGTTACTTGCAAGCAGTTCTGAGTGCTTAGACTTTACAGGAGATGGTTTGAATGGAAGCCTAGAGTAGCATTTAACTATTAAAACTGGTGAAGTCTCAGCTGCTCACACTTCGTAATTCATAATGCATCTTTCTCATCTGAGCAGATACTCTTCTTATGGACAAAGTGTTAGAAACTGGAGTCTACTACATCCTTGTGCCACACTAGTCATGAGAAGGTGAGCATCATCATTTTCTGTACTACAGAAACTGAGTCATGTCTTTGCATAAACTCCAGTCACTCACATGTCATCAGCTATGGCCTGAAGGCGATTATGAAGTGGTAACAAAAGGGCCATTCATGTCCGCTTTGCAGTATGACATTTGCTTTGATTATTTTTGTCCTTATACTACAATATTTCTACCAGCTCCTGTTCCTTCTGCACTGGCAAAACTCAATCCTCTAAATAAATCTTCTAATTAGAAGTCAACAATTTTAGAAGTTGTTTAAAATACAGAAAATCCCCACACCACACAACAAAGTCAATAAACTCCACCTGGCCCCTACCCTGCTTAAAAAAACCAAACAACCCTTAAAATGACATTTCATTTGCATCACTCAGAGGAAAAAACAAGCTAAAGAAATGAGCCAAGAAGTTCTTCACAATGAGAGTGGTAAAATACTGGAAGAGGTTGCCAAGGGATGTGGTTGAAGCCCCGTCCCTAGAGACATTCAAGATCAGAGTTGATGTGACCTTAGGCAGCCTGATCTAGTTGGAGGTGTCCCTGCTCACTGCAAGGACAAGACGACCTTTGAGGGTCCCTTCCAACTCAATGCAACCTGTGAAACTTGCATGGCAAACAGGCTTTAGTCCCCATGCTCCATGTAGATTTTTTGAATGGAGGAGCAAGCTATTCCTGCAGTAAAGTAAAAATGCCATTAATCATCTCATTAAATGAAAAATAAAAACATCTACAGCAAAATTGCTACTTCCAAATTACTACTGGCATACACATACAGTAGCGTATGCATTGTCTTCTTACCAAATGCAACAAGCAATCAGTTTTTACCTTGACTTAGTACTTCAAACAAAATTCAATTAAGTCTCAGACTGCAACACTTAGGAGATTAGCTGATGCAGATTCATTGTAATTTGTAGTATTTTACTTCTCATACGCTAAGTACATTCATGGAAAATCAGATTGTTATTCCCTGATGCTTCGTGTGAAACATTAAAGCACAGAACCAGCCAAACAGGATTCCTGTGAGTCAATATTTAACAAGGATCTTACACTTGCAGGCTTTTTATGCTTTTACAAGCTTTACATGGGATCTTTGTTTTCCCATTTTGAAGTGATGTCCATCTTCATGCAACAACTTTACTAAGTTAGGCCCTGGTGTAGTAACGGGGGATATTTAATTTTACCTCTCTATTACAACCTGCTTTCTATTTTACAGGGGTTTTGAACTCTAATGCACATTTTCCCTGGCCACACAGAATGGCTCCTTTCTTCCTTGTAAAAACTCTGATCTCAAAAAAGAGTTACCTTGAGCGATTACTCATTTCCCAGTATTTAAAGTGGGGTTTTTTGGGGGTGTCTTCATCAATCACATCTGAGCACGAGGCAAAGTCTCCATGAGGTACCATGGGGCTTTAACAAGCTACACTGTTACAGCTAGGTTCTCACATCTATAAAAGTTACAATTATCTTTATAAGCTGCTTTGAAATGTTAGGATACAAGATCCTATGCTGAAGCACAATATTACAGCATTTGTTTCACATAACTTTGTTAAGGCTGTTTAGAATTTCATCTGAAAAGGCAGTACAAAACAAGATGGAAACAAGAAGCAAAGATACTATTTTCTTTCTTCCACCAACCCCTCCCTACATATCTATGTAATAGACCATCAAGCTTGCTACTGCCACTAATGCTGCATCTTCTTGAAAAAAACTAAATTAAAAGAATTAACGAGCTACAGGACAAGACTCCCAACTGTCTCCAGACATAACTCATTCTAAATACTCATATGCACCCAATAAACTGCTTAACTGAGGTGTCTATTTGTACCACAGCCTAGTTTCACAGTAATTAATGGATTAAAATATTTTTCTGGATGTTAGACCTCACAAACCTCCAGCCTGTTGCCAAAAATACTCTTGTGCACCAGCAGCCATGTGTTATAGGGACCTTGAGAATAATTTGAAACTTGCTTTCCAACAGCTACCTATCACATGCAAGCTGCCAGAGTCTACATTTGCCTTACAGGAGGAAGCTATTGTGTTTTCTCAAATGCTCTACTGAACAGAACATACTTGAGTTCCTCAAGTTCGAAACGTTATCTTTTTACCTTTTTTTTTTTAATATGAAGAAACAAAAAAAATATCTAAATTAAATATTCCTATTCTCTCTTACAAAATGTCATGTCCATACTTTGGGAAGCCAGATTGAAAGAGCAGAAATACACTTTGGATGAAAATCCTAATGAGAGCTAGTCAAACCTGACATTAGGTTCTAGAAAATCAAAACTATAAATTTGGTTTAGACAGCTGCTCTAAATGAGAGGCCTACCAATAAATTCTGAATTTATAGGCTAAAAGATGACTTTTCAAAGGTTCTTCCTTTTACTATAAATGGGTTTGGGTTTAGAGATGCAATGTGCTCCTTAAACTGGCTTTGTATTTTTCACTTCATAAATACAAACATTTTCTGCTGAACTTCCAAAGAGGCTAGGACAAATTTTTCTGATACATATGTCTATGTATACCAAGATGGGGAAAAAAAAAAAAAAAAACTCATTAAGATACTCTTGCAGTCATCCTCATGTCAGGAAATGCCAGTTGTAGCAGCTCATTTACCAATGGTTAATTTCTGCTTCCACCTAGAAATACTGAAGCCTGTTTAAGCTTTAGGTAAAGCTTTAGCACATTACTTTGTTTGCTTCCTGTGTCACATCCACAATTAGTGCTACTCCCACGTATTATTGTCAGGGCTCTATAGCCTCTCAAGTGGCATTTCCTTGTATGAAGAGGGAAGATGTCACCACACTCATTCCCAGGTAGAGTATAAACTGTAAACACCAGTCTTCCCATAACCATACCAAAAGAAACACAAGAGTGAAATTTAGTTTCTGTTCATCTCTGAAGCACCCTGTGGCACAGATAAAAATGTGAAGCTTCTTTCTACAGTGCAATCTGTTGAGAGCTCTCAAAACACTTAATTAGATTAATTTACTAAGCTAGAAGAACAGAAATGGGTGTTTACAATAATTAAACATTTTACCATGTGATTTTTTTTTTTTTTTTACACAGCCTGAGTCATTCTGAATATGTCAATTTATGCACTAAAACCAGAGGAATCAATTAACACTTTGAACAGTGACAAGGCTTTTCGAGTCACACTAACAATGCATTTCCTTTTCACTCACAAGCAAAATCTCCCTTAGAAAGTCAAAACCAGATTTAAAAACAAGCTAGTACTGCGCTGCTTAAACAAACAGCCTCCACCCCTTAACAGGTAAGAGTTTATGTACAGCAATGAGTTAGAGGTTCAAACTCTCAAGCTACAACGATCATGCAGCCTTGCAGGGAAGGCAGCTCTAAGGCAGGGGAAGGGGCTGACTTCTGAATTCTGAAGCCCCAGAACGTGAGTAGAGTTTCAGACACCACAGGCTCAGTTTCATCAGTTGATGATGTACCTGTAGGACACCATGAAAACAAGTAAGATTTTGGGATTTTCCTTCTCAAGGCAGCATGTGGCTGCAGGGAATAGCTGCAGACCTCTTGGGCACACGTTCCCACTGCAGAATCGGTGGGTCTTCACTCCCACTCTTTAACAGTGAAACACTGCACAGAGGCATAGACTTAACACTTTGGGTATGGACAGACATATAAAACTAGACCCATAATATTTTTCTTAATTCGTGACTCGGTGCCTAAATTAGCTTCTCAAGGCCAGGCAAGCAGGAGCCCGTGCAGACATGAGGGTAAAGGGAAGAGAGGGCAGGGCTGCAGGAGTGGCAGCCACAGCCTGACTTACTGCAGGCATGCTAAACCATGTCTTTCAAAAACCTATGTGAACACATCTGTTACTGGAAGGATAAGTAATAAATTCAAAATTAAAATGTAATACTAATACCAGAGAATGTTAAAAGATAACTCAAATGCAGTGGTGCAGATTTCAGAGCTTAATACAATGAAAGGTTAATGGTAGATGGCTTTCCTTGGCACTTCATGCTCTTGCTGTAAACCGTTGATTTCAACATTTCCTCTGTAGCAGCGCTTTTCCTTTCTCATTTAAACTTAAAAAAAAAACAGGAAAATACTTATGAAGTCACAGGAATTACCAGAGGATCAGGGGGAATGCAGTAGTGTGGAAAGACTAAGCTTGTTTTTGAGACTAACCCACAGTTTGACGTATGTTTCTGACACTGCCAGTGCACATGCAGCTCTCTAACAAAAAACTTGGTGCATCGTAGTGTTCTCTCCAGCTACACCATTCCCTGCATCAAGCATTCTGGTTACCAAGAGCGTTTCTATCTGTTGTTAACACAGTGCACTGGCAGCTCCTGAGAAGTAGAAACAATTTTTGAAAGTTTTTAAGTTCAGAAGAGTCTTCATAAAGGTAGTGAGGTATATAAATTCCCTGGATAAACCCTGACAGCTTGAGCATGAAGGTATCGTCAGAGCCAGTTGTTGATACTGACAGCTCAAGATAATGGCTGCAACAAACAGGTTTGAACTCAGGCAGAGTTTTGTGAGAGATTCCAGCTGGGCTAGAAACAGCACAGCAGCATTGCTTAATCTCATTTAACCCTTCAACAGCAGCTTCTCAACTTTACTCCATGATGGGCTGGCTGCATTTTTGACAGAAGTCATTGCCAGCAAGTCCTGATTCCATTCACAGCTACCATATTCAAAATGAGTTCATAAGGAGCAACTTTAAATTTGTGTGGAAATGCATTGGGACCTTTTTAAAAAAAAAAAAACAAAACAAAACAATAGGAAAACAAACCAAACAGATTAATAACTTCAGCTTTGCAAGGAAAATGGGAGAGGCTGGGGCAGGTTTTGGCAAGAGGCTCAGGCTGAGCTGCCCATCCTTGAAATGACCTAACAGCTCACTCCAGCTCTTTTCTCCAGCCAGGCAGGATGTCCTCAACCCTGTCTCACCCTCACATGGTCTCTGACCACACATTAGGATGGTCCATGTCACTCATCTGGCAAAGATATAATCTTTCTTTAGCAGGGTTAGCTTTCCAGTAGTTGCAAGTGAAACCAGCCTTCTGCAAGGACACATCAGCAACAGAGGGGTGCAGAGCAGATTCTTCTGATTACAAGAAGCTGCTTCAATCAGCTTACACTGCATTGTGTCACTTCACACTTGCCCTACTGAGAGATGGAAGCACAGCTTTGTTCTTTGTGTAATCAGCTAAACACGATTTTTTGGTGATTTTTTGTTTGTTTGGGTTGGGTTTTGGTGTTTGGGTTTTGTGTTTTATTTGTGGTTTTTGGTTTTTGTTGTAGTTTTTTTTTTATGGAAAAGCTGAAGCTATCTCCAATTGGCTCCTTGCCTTATGAGCTAAATCCCAACCAAGTTTATCCCTGGGTTTACCCAAAGAGTTTCAAAACTACACTTACCCATAGAGATACTCCAGAAAAAAAGAAGTATGGCCAGTTGAGATTAAATTAGTTATACCAGACACCACACCTCACCAGAAAGGAAAGGGGAAAAAAACCCAACCACCCCACACAAAACCCACCTACATAAAAAAAACCCCAACCGAAACAAACAAACAGAAAAACCCAACAAAACTGACCACCAGCCAAATAAAACAATGGGTAAAAACTAAAATAAACTACAAAGCTCTTCACAGTAATCCATAAAACCCAGAAACCATAGAGGAAGTTTCCCCAGCTAATCAGATTCTGAGCATTCCTTGTATCTCCAATATCTCCATGGCAGAAGAGTCCTTCTCACCCCATGATAAGTACACAAAAGTAAGACAGTGACTCTTCAGCCAGAGATATCTTATCCTGGCAAAGGAGAGAAAAACCTCAATACCAAGTTTCAAAGCTCAATTTCATGTGTTCAGAGACAGGGTTACTCATTTTACACAATTTGGCAAAAATAAAATTTCTGTTTTCTATTTGCAGAAGAAAAAATGAACAGTAAGAAGGAAGAAAATTACTAGTTTTCTCCAAGCAATTCTTTCTTCCCTCCATCTTCATCATCACTTCCTACCCTCCTCATTTTGTTATTTTGTTGTTGCTGGTTTTGTTTTTTAAATAACCATTCCTGTTATTGTAAAAAAAAAAAACCCGAAACAAACAAAAAACCCACCCCAACCAACACCACCACAAACCAAAAGAAACAACCAACAACAAAAAACCACACCAACCCCCCAAAAACAAGAACAAAAAATTAAAAAAAAACCCACCATGCTTAGACTACGTGGTGTGTAAAATAGCCTGGAGGAAGTAAATATGACCTTTTAATAGGAAGACGACTGTGACACTGATTAAGCATTCCTGAATTTTAAAAAGTTGCAATATGAAATATGAGAGGAGAGTCTAGGGCAAGACATCTAATTACAGAAGTTCCCAAAAATCAAGGTGCTTATTACACAGTAATTAGAAGACTGCACAGAAGTTTAGCAGTGAGAATTTCACATACAGTTTTCACAATTTTGTATTAGCTGACAGACATCCAAAAATCCTGTATCAAATTGCTTTGAAGATCTTAAACTAGATCCTTAGCAAATGAAGGTGTTCTAACCAAGAGTTAAAAAAAACCCCAAACAATAAACAGCAACAACAAAAAACCCCAAGCAAAGCAAGCCCACAAAATTAGCTCAGAGCCACTTACTCTTACTGAGTTGAATCAGAATTGGACTTAAATGCAGTACCTTTAGATTAAATGAGAGCAAGCAGATATCACACAAGAAGAGAACGTTATGTTTCTGGCAGCACTCTAAGACAACTCAGCACTTTTTTGTATACCAGACTACAAAAATCACCAGATACTGGAAAAGCTGAAATAAAATTAATATCAGTCTTGGAACATTAGTTATAAGTGCAAGGAAAAAATGCTATTAAAGCCTGCATCAACCGTTGCAGCAAAAATCCAAAACTTACAACTTTCTTCACTTTTGACTTTCCTTCTCTCAGAAGTTTTCAGAACAGACCACAGCTATCTAGTGTATCTCAAACCGATTGAGTCATTATGTATGTCAAATACACTAGAACAAATTAACATTAGATCACATCATATTAATTACACTCAGAATTTTAGTTACATTTTAGTTACATTTCTAAATTATTTTTTAAATGAAACGCTGATAATTTTAGGATACCACCAATAATGCAGGATTAAATCAACACCACCAGTATAATTTACATTTTATTCTGAATAGCTCAAAATCGTATCTACCTCTTCTATCCAGTGTCAGACAACAAAGCAAGGTCATGCAGATTATCTGTTGAAACTTCTCCTTCCTACAAGGGCAGAACTTGAAGCATATACTTGGAAAGGTACTCAACCCTGAAGGACTCTGACCACAAATTTTTTAAAACTAAAAGTGATGTGAAGCTGCAAAAAGGCCATAAAACCTAATATGTTGTGGTCTGTTGTTTTTTTTTTTTTTTTTTCTTCCTGTCCATCTGCTGCCAGGAGCAGGTTTACTGCTGCCTCCACAGGAAAACAGAAACAGATGTTACGGATATTTTCAGAAGCCCTTGTTGAGAAGGGGTAGAAAACTTAAAAGCCAGAAGTGATTAGCTGGAGAGGTGAGCCCAGGTAAACCTCATGAGGTTCAACAAGACCAAGTGCTGGGTCCTGCACCTGGGGCTGGACAATCCTCATTATCAGTACAGATGGGGGGATGAGGCGATAGAAAGCAGCCCTGCAGAAAAAGGACTTGGGAGAGTTCTGGTGGATGAGAAGATTGACATGAGGCAACACTGTGTGCTTGCAGCCCTTTGCTCTGGTGAAACCTCACCTGGAGTACTGCATCCAGGTCTGGAGCCCTCATCACAAGAAGAACATGGAACCTGATGGAGCAGGTCCAGAGGAGGACCATGAAAATGATCAGAGGGCTGAAACACCCCTCCTGCAAGGACAGGCTGAGCGAGCCAGAGTTGTTCTGACTGGAGAAGAGCAGATTCTAGGGAGACCTAATAGAAGCCTTTCAGTACCTGAAGGAAATCTATAAGAAGGTCATAAAGGGACTGTTTGCAAAGGCCTGTAGTGATAGGACAAGGGGCAATGGTTTTAAATTAGAGAAAAGTAGATTTAGGTTGGATGTTAGGAGGAAATTCTTTACCATGAGAGTAGTGGAACACTGGGATAGGTTGCCCAGGGAGGTAAGTTGAGGCCCCATCCTTGGAGTTATTCAAGGTCAGTCTCAACAGGGCTCTGGGCAACTTGATCTAATGGAGGATGTCCCTGCTCACTGCAGGGAGGTTGGACTAGATGACCTTTGGAGGTCCCTTCCAACCCAGACCATTATATGATTCTATGATTAACTGCAAGATTTTTACCTTGGACTGCAGGTGCTGGATCACAACTGTTAACGCTTCAAACTTCTGGTTGCTGCATGTCAGGAACTTTTTCAGCTGCAGGATGATTCCACTTTGGGTCTCACATTTTGTTTTGTACTGCGTCAACGCAGCTGTTTTTGTGACCGGTGAATGCCCATCTGTGGAGGCTCGAGTCTGTATGCATGAGCTCTTAGGACTCCGTGGCTTGCCCTTGTCAACTGAAACAAAAACAACAACTAATTACCATGCACTTCATGTAACTTAAAATTTGAAACACAAGTGCAAAAGAAAAAGTAATTGTAAATTCTTCTGAACCTATGAAGAGAAAAGGTTATTTCAGTAGCAGTTCCGAGCACACACTATCATCTGCCCGGTTAATTTCTAGCACCATAATGTTGTGTACATTTTGTACTTCATTCTCACCTTCAGCCATTTCTGTGGCTTACTTTTCAACATACTCTTCATACTGGGCTTTGAATAAATATTTTCATAAAATGTAGTATCTCTGTCATCCAACCTATCCAGTAACTTCTAGCATAAAATTTGACCACTTCCATTTGCAATATATTATTTCATATCTCCTGAATTCAAACCCATTTTCCCTAGACTTTGACTTTTTCCTTTCAAAATTTTCATTGCAAAACCTCCCCTCTCTGAAGCTCAGGTCTGATTATTTTTTTTTTAGCATCAGCAGTTTCAGTCACAAGGAAGAGATTTTAAAAAATGCTCTAAAATGCAATAAATTTCAGGTTTGCCCTGCCACTATTCATGGTCCAAGGGTTACATTGCTAACTTAGTATTTCCAGTTATGTTGCAACCTCAATCCCTTCACAGCACACAATCATTTCATGTCAGAGGAAACCATGTTACATAATCCAGTGCTTGACTCGTAAACACCATGAAGGTTACAGGCTTCTCCTGCTGCCTTCAGACTGGAAAAGGAGTACAGAATTGCTGTGCAGAGAGGGCCAACCTTCCCTATTTGATCACACATAGAACAAGCAAACACTTTTGCAATAAAAAGCTGATGCAATACATAACCCTTGCCAATTTAATCAAGCCACCTAAGCACATTACTTTGTTCAGTTTCAACTTAACAAGATATCTTCAAGATAAAGTGAAAGACCTGAGAGATGAGATTTGAAGGAAAGAAAAAAAAAAAAATAGGAGCATGCAGAAAAACAGGGATAAACTAAGATAAACTAACAAACAGAAGTACTCGCTCATCAATCCTTTCTGAAACCCAGGGTTTGAAGGAATTGTCCCACAGGTGCAAGGTTCAATCACACAGCTGGAGATAGTGTTCATAACAAAAGCTTCAATTCTAAATTCATTTTAGCCTGACTGATGCTCAACTATTGCATTAATACATCAGCCTTGCACAGACTCCACTTGTTTTCAAAGCACCTGAAAACAAGTTTCTTTTTCAAAATACTGTCGTCCTTTATGCCTCTCTTACTGAGCCTGGTATGAAAATTCCTCCTAAGCCTA
Organism: Indicator indicator; assembly: GCF_027791375.1. NCBI lineage: Eukaryota > Metazoa > Chordata > Aves > Piciformes > Indicatoridae > Indicator > Indicator indicator. The sequence goes on from NC_072017.1 coordinate 11,208,121, forward strand.
TTAATTTTCCAAATAAATCCTCTCTAGGCAAGATTTACTGTCTTCCTTCATAGCTAGAGAATTGTCACCATACTGCTTTATCATGGGCAGATGCTCTTGTATTCTTGGAGATTTCACTGCCCTTCCGCTCAGAGATGCTAACTACTAAAGAGTTTCAATCAGAAACATAACATCCTGCAGTTTAATAGTAGAGCTATTAAAAGGTATAATCAACATGATAACCCAAATCAAAATATGAATCTGCAGGGGAAAAAGATCAAGCTTGGCTGCTAGTTCTAGTTAGCTTTGAACCTCCATTTTAAGTAAATGTGGCCATTTCTTTTCTTCTATTGCAGACATAACGTCCTTTGAGTAGACATCTTTAAAATGAATGACAGTTCACATTTGAGAGCCACCCTGTCAGATCTCCAGCAATTGTATGGAGAATACTGTGTTTGGGAAAATAGTTGTTACCTTCTGAAGCTCCTTCAAAAAAGACACAAGAGACAACAATCAAGAACAGGAGGGGGGAGGGGGAAAGGGGAAAGAGCAAGGACTAAAGAATAAACATGAAGAGTCAGTCCTTCCCTGTCCTAATGGCTCATATACTCCTACTCATTTACTCCACCTCCCTTCCTGAATGCTCCACTTACAATAAATAGGGAACTAGAACACTCTTGATTTAAGGGTACTGGGTAAATTCACCGATACAGATAGTAATGATATCATTTAATTAACTACATGAAATTACTTTTACACCCATCTGACCCTGTCAGAGCTGCATTAAACCTGAACAAATGTTTGCAGACAATTTTCCTTCTGGAAAAAACCTAACATCATATACAGTTACCTAATTTAATTTAAATGCAGTGATACAACAGCTAACCACGAACAAGATGACTGCAGATATACACAGTTTTCAGAGTTCAGACAGCTCCACGCTCCACACCACTGCTTTTATCATGGAGCCCAGAGTACCAAGTCCTTTCCTAGAAGCTCATTCAAACATTCAACCAAGCCAAGCCTGGATACTACACTAAAAAAAGCTGAACAAAACCCATGCACTAGAGAAATTCAGTGACATTCCTGTTGGCAATTTTATCAGATATATGCTAGACACAGCCACTTCAAATGCTGAAAAGCATTTCTCTGCTAGCATGAACCCTCTGCAGCATGAGCTGCCTCTACAGATTAACACCAGTGACACTTCAATGCTTATTTATGGCCTGTGTACCTCTGGGCAATGACAGATTGTTTCCAGATTCATATAAAAGCATGCTGTTGTGTCAAAACAAAAGTCATGCTTTCATTAAAACAAAAGATTGCAAGTCTAATTACTGATACAACACATCAGTACTGGGATAATTTAAAGCCAGTATTGGTTACCAGCACAAGCCCTCCTCACTTCTGCTTTCTTGTCAGCTTTACCTTGTAAAGCAGAACAACTTCCACCCTTCAGTTAGGTTCCGGACTCCTCTCCAACAGTATCAAACCCAAACACTGTACCAACTCTAGCTGAAGCACTCAGTTTCTGAAGACAGAAAAGCAGATGTTCAAGCAGAGCAGATAGTACATTAACCAGACAGAATCACCAGCTAATGTCTATCCTTATTCATATCGCTAAAAGAAAAAAAAGAAAAAATATAGCAGCGATTTTGCAAACACTAAGCCTTTTCTTTTGATCAACTGATCATTCACAGAAGATTCATTATATTCCTGGCAAAAATAATATCCCATGTCTTTGGAGAAGGTTCAAAAATTCTTCCACTTTCTGCACAGTTGCTACTCGGACAGCAGCAGCTGATTCCAGTTTTTTGGGGAGAATATTAGACCCATCCCAAGCTTTTCCATAGAGCAGATTGTTTCCCGTATGTAGCTGTTCTAGTTAACAGTGTTCAGAAGCAAGAAATACACAACTGTCTGTAGAGTAAGGTGTGTTCCATAAACTTAAATGTAAGTGCTGGACTATTGCCCATGCTTGACTGGCTATCACAGAGCTTGCCTGGTTCTGTAATTTCATGAACCTCTCTATCTTGTGCCCTGTTGCTGGATTACCACATGAAATATTTATCACCTACTTTCTGGTGTACATGTCCAAATTAAAGCCTTCTTTTGCCTCTCATAGCATGTGCTAGGAAGGTCTGTGCAGTAATGTCTACACTAGCAAGAAATAATCTTCTTTAAAAAAGAGATTAAATTTTTAAAAAATCCAAACATTTCTTAAAAGCATTCCAAACAGCCTAAACAAACTACTTGAAAAGCGCAAGTAGGAACAGCCTCACTTCTCTCCCCACACTTTCGCAGTCACCATTTTCTTACCCCTAAGCACCTTCTTTACACATTCCTCATCCAAACTGTTAGCTTCCACAGGTTTTTCAAAACCTGTGTGTGTCTTCTGAAAGTATCTTTCAAAGAAACATCCTTGCTCAACGTTTTCTCTTGTAGGAAGATGCAGGCTGGTAAACACTTTCTGCCTCTCCTCCATTTTCTGGAAAGCTTTGTCTACACATGTTAAATTGGTGCTCACTTCTTTGATCAGCAAGACCAGGTCGGCTTGAGTATTTAATCGAGTTTCCATTTCTTCTCTTACTCGCTGGATTTCCTCAAGCACAGTTCTTATATCCAAGTGACTGGACTTCACTTCTGCTTTGAGATCTTCTTTCACCTGTTGCTGACTCCTCTGCAGTGCTAACACTGTTCTGATTTCCTTCTGAGATGTTTCCACATCACGCTTTAGTTCCTTCTGTCCAGCCTGCATTGCTTCTTGACTAGCTTTAACTTCTGCCAACAGAGCAGCAAGGCACTCCATCCCAAACCCACAGCAGTCACAGGACCTCTTCCAGTGTCACAGCTTCCAAGCAGTCAGGAACACTCGTGAGCTGGCAGCAGATTTCCCCAGATAGCCAGAGAGCTGGTACATAGCCCTTGGTATGATATCCTACCTCAGCTTACAGCATGCTGCCATGAAGGTACTAGGCAAAAATCTAGTGCAGGGTGAGACAAAGGCACTAAATAAAATACTTCAATAAGCAGGGCTCTGAAGCCAGAGCTCCTTCTCAGGCCTCTGCCAGAGCACTAATCAGTTTAATTGGCAGATTATGCCACACCTGAATTTTTTAAATCTTTTGCTGACATCATTGTAGGTGGGACGTCACCCCAAAAGCCACTCCCAACAGTCACTTGATCTGCGCATCAATAAAAGTATGTCTGGGCATCAGTAACCAGGTTTGTTGCAACACAGTCAAACGCTGCAAGGCAGCAGCGGCCCTTTCTTTCCAACACAAAGGCTCAAACAGAGCCAGAATTGCCTGCAGGAGCTGAAAAACAAACAGCTCAACAGTGCTTAGTTATTACAGTTGTGTATTCAACATGGTGATTATGCACCTGTCCTTTTGCTAATGTTTGCAGTGAGGGTTCAGGAGTAGATCTGTGACCACCTTGGACATTGTCCATTCCCACTGAATGCCCTCCTCATTCCCACAGCTAGGCATGCTCTTTTAACAATCTTTAGAAGAACCTAGATCCTGGGGAAGCCCTCTAGCCCTAAACAATAAATAGTTACCCCAGCAAAATAGGAAAACTGACTAATGAGTTATTTTTGGCACACTAAGGATGCTCCCTTTCAGCTACCAGGTCTGTGTTAACTATGTAAAAGCTATTGTTTCTTACTTTTAAGCACAGGACTCATAATTGGTCTAGGCTCTATGTAAAACATGGTATATTAATGACACCAGGCCATCAGCTGTTGTGTTACACAGGAACATAATTACCCAGTGCTTGGATTCAATTTGGGAAGCAAATAAAAAAAAAAAAAAAAAAAGAACAACACAATGTAGATCTTGCTCCATGGAAGAAGTCAAGTTCTGCCTTCAAAGAGACGAGCTGGCATTCAGCATAACACCCAGCATTCAGAGCCTGCAACGAAAGTTTACTGTTCACTTTCCAGTTTGCCTCCTACACTAGACCAGGCATACTCACAGGACCAGGAAGGTATCAAAGGCACGTTGTCCACACAGAGTGCCTCACAGCTTGTAGGTTATCTCCTGTCTTGCTATCACAGTGGTATCACAGCCCCTAACGGACAAGATGCCAGTAGTGGAGCTTTTTTCCAGGTCTTTGTATCACCTGCTAGAAGGTCAGAAATCTCTGATGAGATTTCCTCAGCACAGCTACAGGCTTGCAGGTGTAGTTTCTTCCTCCTTCAGCCCCTTGCCCCATTTCTAGCTCAGGAGCTCTTGGAATAGCTATCCAGCATTAATATTTACATACAGTTACCACTAAGGACTGGTTCACAAAACAGACTGCAGAAGCACAATCTGAAGTTTGAATTCAGGTAACATCTTTGACAAAAGAAAGAGTGCCAGGTATGAGCACCAGCAATATTTCTGCTGGTGCTAGACCAAACCCTTCTGTAATTCAGGTGAGCAGTGTAACAACACTTCATTCCAACCTTCCCCATACCTTAGTTGTTCCTAAAACTCTCACAAATGGAGGCAAAGGATTTGCAAAGATCTTATCAGCCACCTCCTGTCAGCAAATTGGAATCCAGTTGAATTGATGTCCACTGGTTCTAGTATGATACAGGCGCAGAATGGGTCCCTCTGTTAGAGGGATTTTATTCACCATGCTTAGTGATGTAACCACCCAAGATCTAAGTTCCTGGCAGCCCCAAGGGCCCCACTTCTCTTTCTCCATGTATGCACCCATTCTGATTGCCAAGTGCTCTCTGCTGTAAGATAAGCTGTGAAGAAAAGCTCTCCTTGGAAACAAGTCCTGCTCTATATGGAAATATTAATTCCTCCTAGAATGTTATCAGTGTGTGTGTGTTACTTTCCTCACTCAAACTAAGAGATCTCATATCTAAGGACACTGGTGATTTAGAAGGTCACCTTCTTTACATAGCTTCCAGGCAGCTTTCCTTTGCTTTTCTGCACTCTGGAAGACACTTTTCAAAAACTTACCTAAAACTAAATTTGTGAGTAAATACTACAAAGCTGACTGAAAGTCTACAGAGGTTGCTGGTACTCTGAAATTCACAACCTGTCTTTCAACATGAATACTTCACAACAAATGACACACAAACAATAGCTTTCAGCAATGCACAACCTTCCCAATCCAGAATTTAAACTCTGGGAATCACCAATTCCTGCAGCTTCTGCTCCAACTGTGCCATCTCTAGCCTCGATACATTTCAGGTATTTTAACATTTTCTCCTGTTTAGGTGAAAAATCTCCTGATTTCATACACTAACAGAAGTTAAACACTGATGAGGATTTCCTCTCAAGAGTAAATTAGAGAAAAAAGATGCAACTTCTTCTGAAATAAAAACTGGCCTATTTGGGTGGGATGTTTAGGGGCTTTGTTGTTGGTTTTGGATTTTTTTTTTCAGTGTGGTGGTGTTTTAGTTTTATTACTTTTAAAATATTTCTTCTGCTTTCTGAAAACACAGAAATCCTTTACACAACTAGCTACCAGCAAACACAAACAATCTCTATTTCTATAAGCTCAAATATTACAAGAATAAAATCCCTCATGTTAAAACATCTGAGAAAATCCATGCATAGTTTGGAACTCAACACAGAAACTTGCTTAAACCACAGTAAATTATATTTCACAGTATTAAGCAATACAGCAAATATAAAATACTAAGTTTACACACAACTTACAGTAAATCATACCAAAAAAAATCTTACTTTACCAGGGTGGTTTCAAATTCTGTATGGATGACCAATTTGTGCAACTAGGACTAGGATCAACCTTCAAACAGCAGCCAGATATTTTCACTTTCCAAGCACAAAAGAGGAAGCACCTAGCTGCTTCTATATATTGACCTTCCCTTTTTTCAAAAAGTCTGATTTACAACTAATTATAACTACTAACTGAACACACTCCCCCACTGCAATAAAACACCAAAGTGTCAAAAATAAAAATAATCTCATCCTTGGACTTCTTGGTGTTAGGCTGGCAAAGAAGTTTCAGAATTAACAAGAAAGACCAAACTAAAAATTAAAAAAAGGGAGTAAGGTCTAGAGAGGGATGCAGAACAGTACTTGCTACACAGGAGGGAACATTTGTACAAGAGTATGTTCTTGCAAAGAAGATATATACTCAGACTTATGAAATCAGCTAAATTACAATTAAAATAGTGAAATGAAGGTAAAGAACTGCTGCCAACACGTCCCACAACACACACTGACCCAAGTTGTGGAAAGCATTACCAAACATGCATCCTGTACAATATTAACAGTCATGAAACAGAGCTAACTGTGTTCAGTGGAGTTTTGGGCTGCATCAAATTTCTCCAAATACACTGATAAACATTAAATTAAACTTAAAGGTCTGCCTGGTTTTGTTAGAGTTTGAAGAACACAGACTTACACTCCTGACCTCTACTCCAGATGCTTGATCTTATCCTCCTGTAAGAGAGCTAGCCCCATTGATGCCCTACTGCATGACAAAGGGTCTGATTCTGGGTTTTTCCCCTTCAGGGGTTATTAAATGCCACTGTCACATCTGAACCCATGACTGAGTCCATAACTTCACCTTGTTAATCTTTACACAGCTAGTTCTGCATCCTCAAAAAAATCTCTACAACCCTCCCACCATCCTTCTCTCCGTGTTGCCCCCTGCTGTGATGCCTACAAGCTATTTGAGCAGCAAGGCTGATCAACCATTTGATTTCATGGCTTTGATTTTAAAGTCTACCTTGTGACAAGCTATGGCACTTCAGAGAGGGAGACTTAAGAACATCCATAGAGATAAGGAAGCTGTTTGGTTTAATCTGCAGCAGTACATACATTATCTTTGAGAAGATCTGGAAATTTGGCTAGCTGTAAATTGTCACCCTAAATTCTTTCGAAGCTGTTCTGGGCTATAAACCCATGGAGCAGCTTCAGACAAATATATAGGGAAAACAGTTACAAAACTAAATTAATAGTTTCTGCAGAGGGCTTGATAGGCTAGACTTGGATGGAAGCCTTCTACCTCCTGATTTACTCCATAGGTTCGTCAACTGTAAATTTTGCCTGCATCCAGCTCAGCAAGTGGTGAACACACATCTTCCTGATGTGCCTCAGAGTAGAGGCTGGTGACTACACAAACACAGACTCCTGAAGAAGTAATCTTCTGTTTCTAGGCTCTGCCTTAGGCCTGTCTGTATAAGCTACTGCAGACAGTCCCAACTTGCTCTGTTCATACATCAAGCACATCAGTCATGAGCCAGTTCAATCAACAGGAAAGTAATCTCATTTTTCAGAGTTGTGCCTGCATAATTTGCCCAACTGAAATTCTGAAGATGATGCTACACCTCAGAAACTCTTCTAGCTACTTATTCAGCTGATCTTGTCTCAGAAACAGCACTTTCATCAACATGGTCTGAAGCTCAAGGCAACTAAATGCACTCTAGAGCAGAACTGCAGCTTTCCCTCCTTTCCCTTTATTGTAACCTCTTGAGATTTTCTTCTTTAGTCACTAGCCAGGAACATCAGCTTATTTTAGCTGCCACCAAACCCTTTTCAAGCTATTCTGAACAACACAAACAGTAACCATCACAGAGGCTTTTAAAAAGTTTGCAGGAACTGAACAAGATTTAACTGCAGGCAGGTAGAATCTGACCTAGATGCTTAAACTGACATAGCAGGGTTAAAACATACACAGCAGAAATCCATCTGCCTTTCTTTGCAGAAGTAAAAAGGTTTTTCAGCACATTTTTTCTTAAGTGCTAGTACAGCCTGGAGGAGAAGTGCAGAATCATCATATATTCCAAACATGCAGCCTGAAGTACTGTTTCTGATGTCTGTCTGTCCTCTCATGCCTATTCATCCGTTTACTTACACTATTACATAGCACTGACTTTTAGCCCCAGTACAGCATTTTAAATCCCTTTTTGTTCCTCATTTCTAGCCACAGAACTGGATATTCCCTTTATACACAGAATAGCAGAAAGGAAGGGAAAGTCTCAGATGTATTTACATACTTCAAGGAGTTCTGTGCCTGCTGAATGTTTTAATTGCATGCTTAACACACATATCTTGCAGCACTGGTCGTACTGGGTTTCACACTGGCAGAAGCAGGTCTCTGCTGAGGCAGAGCCTATTAGCATGTCCAACGCTTCCCTGTCCGTTAGGTAACAAACCAAATATTTTTTAACCACAGCAGAGTCCTGCAGCCTAGATCTGTTAACCCAGAAACTGTAATATATTACGTACAGCTTTTATTAGCTCCCTGCTTGTTGACAGAACAAACGGAGCATGTGAACCAAGGCTACCATTTATCACACAAAAAACTGGAAGAGGAAACCTTCAAATCCAAGAAAACTAAGAGATACGAAGAAAGGCCAGTTTTCCAACTGCATACCTTTCTAAGAGAGCTTTTGCACAATCAGCAAAGACTCAGCAACCCTGAGCAGTCCTTAACTCCTGCACAAGGGTTCTTCTTAAGTCAGATGTGAACCTATTCATTGCCAGTTAATCTGACACTTCAAACTCTTTCAGGCTCTTTAGTGATAACCTATAGTGTGTAGCAAGCCCTCTGCCTCACAGTGTGACAGTCTCGACTTTTCCTGTTGGGTCATAAGCATGCCCCAAAGGTCTGCCTGTTTTTTTGGGAAGGAGAGAAACTCTTCCTGCAATCAAGAGACACAGGGGGCAGTCATGAATTCAAGGAAAGAAAAATAACAGCAATCCAAGCGTGACACTGCAATAATGTTCCCAGATAAACCTCAGTACATCCTCTTTCCAATTCCTACCCCAACATACTCTTACCCACATTACAGCCTTTGAACCAGGCTCCTTGTGGGTACATACCCATTACAATTAGTCACCTATTAAAGCCTCAGTGTTTCTCAAACACAAATACACTTTCATCCAAGTGATTAACCTTGATGCATCTTTGTTACCCTAAGATGTGATTTGTCCTATGGAATATGGGTCCTGAGCTTGTACAACTGTTTTAGGACACTGTCAAATGCACTACTGACTGCCTGAACACAGCACTTTTCCTCTTAGAGGAAGCATGTTAATGACACACATTTTCATTTGCCAGAAATTTGGTATGCTCTGCTGTTTACTTATTAAGCATAGAGAATCTCAAATCTCCATATTGCATAAGCCTCACTCACATTTCTGAAGATTGTAATTTATGTCTTAAAAACATATATTATCATTATACTGAAGCAAGAAAGTAGATTATGATGTTTGTAAAGATACCTAAACTACATCAGAGAAAATGCATTATTTTCAATTTGCTGATGGCTTCCAAAATTAAAAGCACAGAGACAAGGTGTAGCTCAACTCATGTAATCGCTGCAAGTCCCTGATCAACCAGCTTATGCATTTTTTCAAGAGCAAGTTTTCAAGGAAAGTTGGTCATCATGACTCTTGAACTCTGCTTTACACTGTCTTAGCATTACACATTCCTTTGTTAGTTCATTAGTAGCTGGTGGACTGACATTCCAGTCTTGATGATGATGAACTTAGTACCAGGTGAAAGCATGTCAAATTGGCTACACATTTTGTCAACCCTAGTAGTAGTGCATCGGTCAAGTCAGTGATGATGGCAGATAAGAATTTAAGAAACACTGCAAAATAGCAAAGCTGACATTTTATAGTAGATTAGAAGATTGGAAGGGATAATCTCCACAAATAACATTTTACAAAGAATTACGGAGTCCCAGACCTGGTCATTAAGTGTGTAATTAATGTATCAGACAGATGTCTGTTTGCTAAATGCATCGTACATTTGCAAGCCTGACTAATACTCTGAAATCTCAGTCTTGTGCCCATAACACTTTTTACTTTATGTACCACGGGCCTACCACGAGTTGAGTCCTGAACACTTAATACACAAACTGATTTTGTGTTAATATTGCATTCACAGTATATTTAGTAAAGTTTACTGGAAGTAACATCTAGAACTGAATTAGGTTTTCACCTAGCTAATGCACTGTCAAGGGTTAGGGCTACTAAATGAGTGACAGACACTCCACTAACCCCTTTCCCTTCCCCATTCCTGAAAGGCACACCTGCCCAAAGAACCAAGCACAGAGTGATGTTGAACACTGATGATCTTCACTCCTCCTCACTCCTATTTCCTGTCTTTTCTCTCCATTTCCAACTCCTCTACAAGAAGTTGCTCCGTGTAGTCTGGTGCCCTCTACTGCTTCATCACAAGTACAGGACATGACATATTTTGGCCCTTCACTCTGCAGCCTCTTGCAGGATCCAGAGTCAAATGGTAGAGGAAATCCCACCTAGATTACTTCATACCATCTGCAAGCCCTTACCAGATCCCATTAATTGCCACCCCAGTGCAATCCCTTCTCACCTCCACATTCTTCCTGGATATGTTCATACAATCACAGATAAGTTTAGTTTAGAAGGTACCTTAAAGACACACCTGTCATGGGCAATGGCATCTTCCACTAGATCGCATTACTCAAAGCCCCATCCAACCTGCTCTTGAACACTTCCAGGAATGGAGCATCCATAACTTTTTTGGGCAGTCTGTTCCAGTGCCTCACCACCTTCACAATAAAGAATTTCTTTCCAATCTCTAGTCTAGATCTACCCCCTTTCAGTTTGAAGCCATTACCCACCCCTCATCCTATCCCTACACTCCCTGATAGAGTCCTTCCCATATTTCCTGATGGCTCCCTTTAAGTACTGGAAAGCTGTTATAAGGTCTCCCACTCAGGGCTGCTGCTGTCCTCATTTGCAGATACTTAGGCGTGTGTGGCGTTACAAGAAGCCTGCAATATATCCACATGTGTGGGGAACCATCAGTCAGCACAGAATGCAGAATGATGTCAAGACATTTCTTCTCTTTCAGAAGATCCTAGCTTTTGCATGTGACTGTGGGGTTGGAAAGGCAGAAGAACAGCCAAAAAGGAAGAAGCCATGAGTTGCAGTGCTTGAACCTACTCCTTCCCCAATACTGTAGGCCATCTACTATGCTCAGCATCAGCAACAGGGCCAGAAGAATCCTCCAGAAACTATTTACATAGCTCCTAGTTGAGCCAAGTAAACACTACTTTAGATATAAAAGGCATTTCACCAGACTGCTCAACTGTTTCAAGTCTTACCACAAAACTCTCCCCTGCGTTTTTTTTCATGATACCTTTTCCTCCAGCTCAAACCTGATCTGACTTCATGCAGATTAAGTCACTGACTATAATATCTCTACATGGACATATTTCATGCAGATACTAACAAGGTACCTCAGAAGTATTCCTTTTTTGCTCTCACACATATATGACAGTCTAGGAAGTCAGGTATGTGGACAGCTTAACTATTTTGCTACAACTTTTTACCTTGCTTCTTTCCAAAAGGGCTGCCGAGCCGTTTTGGGAAGTATGGTGGGAATAAACATCAAGTAACTGGGAGATACTGTTACTTACAAATCCAATTAAGAGTAGTTAACAGATTTTTTTTTTTTAATCACAAATTTATTCTAGATCTGTGTATCAAACTTGGCTGCTACAACCCTAGATTTTAACAGATAATTGCAGGAAGAACTCAAAAAAATCCAAACAGTATTCTTGTAGCATATGGAATTAAGCCTTTGATAGTCCCTTTCTGCTTATGTACTATGGAGGTTTACTTTGTTACAATAAAGGCAAAAAACCCCAACCAACCCACTCAGAACTAATTTGGAATTTTAACTGAAATTACCCAACTTCATCAATTGTGCCTGCCTTAAATACAATGGAGTGATTCTTCCTTCATAACCATCAGAACATTTATTAGCTCAGCTTAATGCCAGATTCAAGAATTTATTATTTCTACTCTTTCTGAGTTAAGTCTTTCAGAGTAAGAGTCTATTTAAGGCTCAGTAATGTGCAAGGAACCATAATCTTTCATTGAAATCAGCTGTAACAAAGGAGACCTGTAAAACACATTTTTTTGACCACAGGACTAGGACATTAATATGCATCTTCATTTCCTGTGCAGTATCCATAGCTATCTTGGAAGGAGAGGACAGAGTAGCTTTTAGTTTGAACTCAGGAGCTATGTATTCAATCACACTGGTGTGAGCTGATATTATATGACTGTAACAAATGTCACTGACTTAAGCGTGGCATTGAAATGCTGCCTAAAGGATATTATGGAAGAGAAAGTAGGACAGAGTGGCAATTTAAAGAGCTTCCCGAGCCTTGCTTGTATTTTGTACCACCGCCTTTGTACCAAAACTGTTTCTGAATGTATCCAGCAACAGCTTCCTGTGTTTATGAAACTCTACACCCATTTAGAAAAACAAATCCAGATGAGACACAGGTTTACTGATGTTGTTCTTGAAAAAGGAGGTGACAGCACTTTTAAACTGACACTTTGGGTCAGTGCCAAGTGACCCAAAATAATATTTTATCTACCAAAAGATCATTAAAACATTCAATTCTAACATTTTCCTGAAAAAGGTAACTGCAGTTTGCAACTTCATGTTACAAAATAGTAAACATCCAAATTCTCTTTTTAGTACATAGAGCTGTACTTTTTAGGGAAATCTCAGATTTCTGAATATAAAATGGACTATAAAAGATTTCAGAGACCAAGCTAGGACATGAATTTTGCCCACGATTAAAAATAAAATAAATAAATTCAGTGATATATAGGCACAATTAAGCTTACACAATGGAAATTAACTAAGAAAAGTGAAGTTTACTGTAAATGTTTCCCAATCCCTTTAAGAATCAGTCCTAGAGCTCTTCGGAGCTATGTAGAAAATTCTAACACAGCATTTTCAACATTGTTCACTGTGGTATCACCCAATGACCCTGTTTTAACCAGTATCTCCATTTGTTTTAATCACAGTCCAAAATGGCAAGCCAACAGGCTGTTCCTTTCCAGCTACACTGACTTCACTCGATGAGTTCAGGTTCAGTAACAAAATTAGGTGTTTCTCCGTAACTGCAGTTATTTGCAGAGCGTTAATCCATACCATTGTTTCCACACAGTGCAGAGGTGTACATTTACCCCATTTGCAGAAGGCTACCCTGGCATGTCTGGAAGATCATATAAGACAAGTACTACATGAAACTAGAGGATTATCTATTTCTACAACTGTTTCATAGTTTGGTTCAGACTGGTTACTCGAAAATCAGTACTGTTCTTCAAAGGCACTAGATACAGTATTGACACATACCCATCTCCCTGGGCTGGTTCACATAGCACAAGTTCATTTTCTTATATATGTACTATTGTTCTAATTTACAGTTTAAGCACCTGTGCTATTCATCGTTTTGATTACCCATATCAATATTAAATTGAAATAAAGACTCTGCAGAGTGAAGGAAAATTTAAGCAGTCACCAAAATTAGACATAAGATCACAATTTTAAGAAAATGTAGGAAGCAGTATAATTGTGCTACTGTTCTTTGAAATACACTGTTGAACACGTGTCTAACCTTGAAATGGTGCTTTAAAGTTACTCTAGCTGTGAAACACAATTTGTTGGTTGACAAAACAGCATCTTAAGAGAACCATTTCAGTTGCTGCTGGTTAAAACCATCCATGTGAACTCAATCTTCCATGCTTCAATGTGCAAGTGCAAAGCAGAAGATACGGCAATTCAAGTGCCCCATACCAGCAGTAAGTGGTGCTGCTGTATTCCCTTTTCAAAAGGCACACAAATTGCACTTATACAGTTCCTGGCAGTAACCACGTCATACTTAGGGACCTATTTGTGTCTTTCCTCTTACATTAAATTGTTTCTCTTATTAAGCATCAAAGACAACTCCCCAGGGACATGCCTAGAACACTGCACACCATTGTTTCAGGAATAGCCTGACTGCAACCCAACACAGCTCATGTGAAAACATCTTACCAAGCTGAAAACAAAACAGAGAAAAAGGCAGCACCCAGCACTTTTACTAGCCACAACATATATGTCCCCACCCTCTCAGAATCACACTGTCCTTCCACTGCTTGCTGACTACACCTGGAAGTTAAGACTTCTCTTCCCAATGACTCCCAAACTGTACCTCTGGCAAAGGCTACCCAAGAACTACCAGTTCTCATCTCATGGAGTGATTGCTTGTTGTGCCTGCTGTGGAGACCAAGCAGTTCCTGTGGAGGAGGTTTAAAACATTAATCACATGTTTTGCATTTTATGTTCCCTCAAGTTTCTTCTGTTTGAGCTAAAAAACAAAGATGGAAGACTTACATCTTAGCTTAATTGGTTGGCAGGCAGGAAGGGAGGGAAAGAAGGCTATAGAAATTTGAGGAACTGGTATCTCTGTTAACTGCAGTCTCCATGCTTACGGCTAAGAAAACAGAAGTTATTTGGAGTATAATAAATTGCAACTGGCTTTATAATTAAGTTCAATCATTCTTCTGCTGGAAGCATTTCTAAAATCCCTGTTTTGCTTAGCACAAAGTATATTCTTGCAATAAGTATAAACGCAACATTTTTAGTTTCTCTAGAGCTTTTGATATTAGCAATATCCACAAACAGATAAAAATGAAGGTCACTGAAACATCTGAGAGTCTCAAAATATTACTAAGGAAATCATTAATGAGTACTAGTTGTTACTTTCCCTAATTTTCTACTGAAGAACTGCTGGTTCTCTTTAAAAGGATGAGCTGTCATTTAAAGCTCAAAAGATGTTCCCAGCTGTCTTATTTCCTGTTTACCTATAAGTATTTCCAGAACAGTACATACAAACTGTTTACACAAGCATCTTGAAGAATTTTTACTTGCTATAAATGTATAAAAGGAGCATAATACCACAACAAGAAGTAGCAAAACTAAATTTAACCAGGAGATGAACACAAGATACAGGGTTATTAGTACCCCTACTACAACCACTAGACATCAGTGAAGGCAACACCAGTGGAATGTTCATAAATAGCAACTGTAAAGAAATATCTCAGACAGATACAAGTCAGGTTATTTAGGGTGGGTTATTTCTATGTTTGACAGGCTGCAAGAGCTGGGGCTGTTCAGCCAGGAAAAAAAGAAGGCTCCATGGAGAGCTCCACAGTGGCCTTCCTGCACCTGAAAGGGGCCTGCAAGAAAGCTGGGAAAGAACTTTTTACAAGGGCTTGTTGAGATAAGATGAGAGAAAATGGACTTAAGCTTGAGGAGGGTAGATTTAGACTGGACATTAAGAAGAAATTCTTTGCAGTGAGAGTGATGAGACACTGAACAGGTTGCCCAGGCAGGTTGTGAATGCCCCCTCTGTCTCATCCAACCTGGCTGTTCAAGGCCAGGTTGGATGAGACCTTGCACAACCTGGTCTAGTGGAAAGCGACCCTGCACATGGCAGGGAGGTTGGAACTAGACAATCTTTAAAGTCCTTTCCAGCCTAAACTATTCTTTGATTCTATGATATACAATTTGATTTCTAATTTTTTAAAAATATTTGAGTTATACTGCTGATGCATTCATTTTTCAGAAAAATCATATAATCAAATCAAATTAGAAAACAAATTATATTTTCTTCTCCCTGTAGGATGGAGAACAGAAATGATACTCCATGAACAGGAATTGGGAAGAACACTGGAAGTGGACATGGTTAGAAAGGTGCTCATTATACAACTAACTGAGATCTAAATCAATAACTCTGCAATGCTAGTTTACCATTATTACTATGTTAAAGATTATTGCTTAATGGCCTCTTAAGATTTAATTCTATCAAATCTTTCTGACAACACTACCCTGTTGGTCCATAGACAGCAGATAGGTCTAGAGAAGAACAAATAGAGCTAAAGGTGATCTTAGCAAGTTATCCAGCTTGACCAGTGCAGCCTTCACTGTATTTTGTTCTGAGGTAATATAAGACAAGAGAGGTGGGGACTGCTTACAAATAATTTTCCATATAAGTCAGTTTGGATACAATATTTGGTGAAACAGTCAAGAGCTGGGTGAAACACCAGCACTTTTCCTAATAGCATCAAGCCAATCAACTTCAGCCTTAGGTTCTTGCTCTGCACCATACCACTCTGTGATCAGAACTTCCTAAAAATAACAAAAGCAGCAGAGAAGATGTTTCATTACAGGACACTAAATTGACAGCCAGTTTCTAGTTTCTATAAACAGAAACTGTCATCTCTTGCCATCAATTGTAATGAGAGTGGCAAGAGTGGTCCGTCTTTTCAGTACTGCCTTCACAGTACTTAACACACAATCATATTTAATTAATTGAAGATGCTGGAAACATTTTTTGCCCTCTGTTCCATTCCCACATCAGAGTTTTCTCTGCTAACAACAAAAGAGTAACACAAAACAGTGAGCCAACTGGCTGCAAATAAGTTGCATTCTAGCACTGAAATTTCAGGCTATTGTTTTCCTCAAAAAAAGCTACTGCTTTGTGCCTTAGAAAGCTCAGATTAAAAGGACTGAATAGTTGGCAATGCTTTATTTGTTTGAATACTGCAAGTTGTTCCTACTATGATGATAACAGATTCATTTGCACAAGCTGCAAAACTGATGGAGGCAACTTTTAAGTCCAGTTTTACCATGCTGGAGGTCCCCCAAAAGTAATTTAAAAGCTATGCAGGTTTTCATGTGTCACTTTTTTAATGTGTGCTTCACAGCACAGCAGTTGCAACCAGGCCCTTTTCACCTATCAGATATATCAAGTGGTAACAAATGCACAATTGGTATATGCAGTGATATTAGCAGAGATATTTACTCTCCAATTAACTATTCTTCTATGAAGTTGACCTTGAGATGGCAATTTCATTTATTTCACATTGACAAATACTTACAGCATCCTTGACATAATTACTCCATTTTGGTGAAAACAAAAAAATCCAGCATCACTCAGGGAAGGCAAAAGTGCAACAGCTGCCATGCATCTGCTTTCCACTGCATTCTAGTTGTTCCTTCTCCAAAGACTTTGAGCAAAAATTCTCATCTACATTCATTTTCATATTGCATTAAACATATGCACAGCTTAAGTATAAAAAAATCACATGTGTAAACTGATGTTTTAAATTTTGGCATATTTTTTGTTGATTTGCAGAGATTTTTGATGGTTATTTTTGGTTTGGTTTTGTCATTGGGGAGTTTTCTAGCAGTTCCTTTCTGCTTCCTTTGAAAAGCACTAGTATTATCTTCATTTTATATCCATTGAAAATGCATCAATTCAATGATCCTTGTATAGAGTACAAACTATACTTAAAAACTGCAAACCACAGAGCCCTACCATGTGAGAGTAGGAACCTCCATTTAGCTATCACCTACATGCCTGCTGAAGCTATGATTTCTTAAGACTGAAATCAAGTACATCAGACAGATCATTTAATACCCAGGCTTGAACTGATGAAGTCAAGAGCAAAGACTCTCACTGACTTCAAGAGGAACATGATCACACCTAAAATCCCTCATAACAAATGGCTTCCAGCTAGCCAATTTCTTTTCCTCAGAATAGATAAATTAGCTTTATTTCTGAATTTTTCCTTGATAAGTGACACATACTTAGCACACTCATCCTGTACCAAATCTATCAAGCAAACTTAGGTATTCTATGGAATACTTGCTAGGGTTGAGTGTGATGGGTATCTTTCTACAGTTCTATATTAAACTGTCATGTATAATGTTAATCAGTCCTTCAGGTACTCTTCAAAGGGGAAAAAACACAAAGGCATATGAACAGTGAAGCAAACTCATGACACATGAGGTTCTCAGATTTCTGCTTTAAGAGGGATGCTTTGTGACGCACAGAAGGCATTCGGTAGCTCCCAATGTGATCTGAAGCATGATTTAGAGAAGAAATTGTATTGGAAAAGGATGTCACCTTCTCAAAGAAACAGGTCCGTGATGTTTCCTTGCTGCTAGCAATGCAAAAAAAGAAATTTCTTAAAGATGATTTTGCTGTAATTACATCAGCTACTGTTTGACCCCTGAGACATCACTTACTCCGAAGGTAATAGAGGAACTAAGTTTAGTAAGCAATAGAAGTCAGCAGAGATATAAGAGTACTGTTTGCTTAGGGAAAGAATAATAAGAGCAGCAAGAAGAGCTGGATGAAAACACTGAGACAAGACAGTTTACCACAAAAGCAATAATCCAGTTCAGCACAAAAATCTTCAAATACTCTGAACAAAAAGCACAACAGCTTTGACCTCCATTTGCAGTACTAGTTATTTGACTAGAATTTTATCTTTATGCAAGAGAAAACATAAGTAACTCAAAATTATTCTAAATCAAATCAAAAGAATGTCCTCTGACATTTTATACAGAACCATAGAGATGACGATTTACTCTGTCACACCACTGATGCGTGAAGAGTGTAACAGCACTTTGGTCACACTCTGCTAAAAAATTCTTAATGGTTTGATAAAGGTTGTAGACGTTATATTCCATCACTGAAAGACACTGTTTCACAACTTTCAATTGGGTTTATGCACTTCTGCAGTGTTCAGATTTTTGTTACTTGGTGCAAGTAAGTTTTACAATTCACAGTATGGGTAAATAGAGTATTTCCTGAAGCGTTTCATTGTTTCTGCTTTGCTGAAGAGGGCACTCATATATAGCTAACAAAGCAGGTAAACACATTTCCAGTAACTGAGAAAAATGATGCTTCAATGCCTGCCTGCATTTAAAAGGAGAATAAACTTCTAGATATGAAGCAGCATAGAACACACAGCAATGGAATTCAGACATAAGCCAACAAGCTGATTGTCCTTAAGAAACACTTCACATTTTACACTAAATTTCCTCTGGAATTATTCAATTTCTGGAAAAATATCCAGTTTTATTTGGTTTCCTCTAAGCAGGCTGTATGCTTATGCAGCAAAGGGGTTGAACTACTCCAGTTACTTTGACACCTCCACATCTCAAACACGTAAGTAATGCACACATACTCCAGCCCAAGGACCCATTTAACAATAAATGCAGTGTCTAATCCAGACTAACTTAACACCAGCATTAACAACTGCATGTCCAGCCATAGTACCTACTGTGAAGAAACTGTGGCAGGCTGCTGCAAAACATCCCCGTCTCAGAATGAAAACTCAGGAGTGAGTTCCATTCTCTTCCTCCCAATAGTACTTTCATCCTAACTTCACCAAGTTACTGTACCAAAACCTGTCAGCCAGGACACGGTAACAGAAGAATTCAGCTTGACCTGTGCTCTAGACTACTTAAAAACTGTACATTTCAACAATTGCCCTAAGTATCTCAAGGATGCTCTATGTTATACAAGATAATTGGTCTATGATATTATAAAAAGGCAGTAAAGGATGAAAACCATGACAATGCTTATTAAAAGCACGATCTATGCAAAACCTGGAACTGAATATTTCTTACATGACACTCATTCGTATTTACATTCCTGTGTGGAGATGGAAATTTCTATTCTCAATTACTCTCTGCCTTATTTGTTGACACAGTCCCTAAGTTAATGTTTACGTGACCTTGGAAAAAAGTCACGCATCATTTTAATCCAATTAAACCACTATAGGAAAAGATACTCATACTGGCACTGCAAAACCAAATATGGCTCCTGGCATTTAACAAACCAACCAACCACAAATCACCAAAACCAACAAAACACAACCCCCCTTTTACACTGTAATAAACATTGTGATTTCACGGCCTACTGTTGCTGAAATAATCACTAACAAGCATCAATGCATTTCACTGTTTCTAACCCCACAGTATATCTATACATACTTGCATTCTCCACTATACTGAGTATGACCTGGTTTACAGATGCCCTACTTTTTGGGCATATTCAGCTCTAGCTAGCCACTGGTCAGCTTTCTGCAAACACACTGACTTCCCACGAGGCACAGGGATAGGAGAAAGGGGAGACCAGGCAATAACCTCCCTAAGCTTTCAATGCTGTACTATTAGCCTGTACATATTGCACAGAGAAAACACACAGAAGGTCTATTCAGCACTTCTTATTTAAGTGAAGTGCTGCTTAACTGGAGTACAAGCCTAGCAATTTATTTTACATGCTGT
This sequence comes from Indicator indicator, assembly GCF_027791375.1. Classification (NCBI taxonomy): domain Eukaryota; kingdom Metazoa; phylum Chordata; class Aves; order Piciformes; family Indicatoridae; genus Indicator; species Indicator indicator. Next base: position 11,228,011 of record NC_072017.1, read on the forward strand.
TTTTAACAGAGGCATCCTGCAAGCAGGTTTTACTTTCACATCCACTTGAATCAAATACCACAAATGGCTTTTTATCATTGTAAAATTCCCTTGATACATGTACTGACATCTATTTTTATTTTTCAAAATTACACCAATTTCAGTAGCAGTTAATGAACACTACCTCTTTCCCTCCCTTCCCTTTCAGGATTTTTTTTGTCCCTGGAGTATGTGCTATTTGGAAATTTCCTACTCTTAGCTACATCAAAGATTTAGGTATATGCACAAAGACTCCCCTACATAAGAATTTTTGCCATCAAGGTACTTTAACACAGCTTAAATCCATGCAAGCAAGCTGCAAACAGAATCCTCTACTGCCTTTGGATAGTCAGCCTGTGCTGTGTTCATAATTGAACCCAGAAACTGGATTTACTTGGCCAAAGATAAGTAATGACAAGGTGAATGGTTTAAGCTGCTATGCAAAATGCCAGGACAGGAAGGAAAGCTCCTAGAACTGAACTCCAGAAAATAAAAGCAGAGGGTGGTGTTCAAGAGAAAAAGGAAATGGTTGAGAGGAAGAGCTTCTGCAAAACTAGTTTATGTAGCTCCTTGCTCCTCCCGAAGTAAAATGCAAACAGTGCAGCAAAGAGAAGGGATTATGTAACTAACATGCAGATTGCCATACATTTCTCTAGATGTCATGCATCTTAGCCAAAACAAAAACACCAAACAACTGCCAACCGTGACCAAAATGACACATGTATATGCTGGGATAAAGCTCAGCTACCAGAATCTTGTTCCTATTCCAGATACTTGCTTTATTTGCTTTACCTGCTATTGAAGATGAAAATTAGGTCACATACAAGTGAGAATTTTGTGGTGGGTTTTTTGCAAATTTTTGTTGGTTGGTTGGTTTGGGGTTTTTGGTTATTTGTGGGTTTGTTCTGTTGTTTGGCTTTTTTTGGCGGGGAGGGGGGGCAGGCGGGGATGGACATGTTAAACACACACTGATCTCAAGCATCTCTACAACTTCATACATTTTAGACTTGTACCAGCACAACTAAGTTTGCTTGCTCTACTTCTAAATTAGATGGATTTAACATGACACGTATGCTAACAGATATCTACATGTAAGTATTCAAGTATTTCTCCCAGACAAAAAAGCCACACTGTGACAGCCTATATTCATTCCACATCCCTCCCCATTCCCCTCTCTATTCATTCCCCCCCACACACTTTCAAGGTATAGAAAAGACAGTGCTCCCAGCAAATAATCATTAAAATTATTAGATAAATATTTAATAGCACAGACTTCCTGATGCTATTTTTGGACTTCTGCTAGGAAAGAGCAAATTCCAATTTGCATTTCATAAACGAAATAACCATCTTGCAGACAGGCAGCTTGGTACGGGCACAGGCACTCAGAGACTCAGAATATGAAACTACTTTGATCAGAAGTCAGACTTCTGCATGAAACTACAAAACTTCCATGCCCAGTATAATGTCTATTTGCTAAAAATAAGCTGCTGTTGAAGTAAACAAGCTGATCCCTCAATGCATGCTCTGACCATCCCATAAAAACCCCCACAAACCTGTATGAAATATAACAGTGCTTTTCTTGTAGCCAGAAGGTAGACGAATGTTTCGGAGCAACCCCTTTGCTGTCAGCCGTACACGCATGTTGGATAAGGAAAATTTTGGGGACCATAACATGTCTTCAGTGCAATTGGAAGATAAACAAGGAAGAAATAGCCTCCATGTACTGTCACATACTATGTCTTTAAATCACTACCAGCAGAAGTGACCAACTCTCGCTGAAGAAAACAGGCTTGAAGAAATAATCAAGTCTCCATTCCTTGGCTCTTATTCCTTCTGAACAGACAAGCAAAAAAAAAAAAAAAAAAATCAGCAAAAGCAGATATCCACAGTGTAAATGCTGCTGGCAGCTTCTCTTCACCAGATGTTGTGGAAACAAAGCTGGTCCTCAGAATAAAAGCGACTTAGTGATTTGGAAAACCAGCAGCCTCTGAATTGCATCACAGTGTTGATGCTTAATCTGCTGTGGGACTCAGTGGGCTGGGAGCTAGAAAAGGAGAAAAAGGAGGAGGAGGGAGAAGGAGGAAGTGGGTGGTCTCCCCAGCTGAATATATCATCCAGCTATGTCACAGACCATGTAATTGTTCTTTGGAGACTGTTAAGGACATGATTTCAATACTCCTGGAGGCATATTTCAGCTCTCCTCTCCAAGAATCTTTTCAGGGTGCCTTTTTTTTTTATTTTGTTAAGCAGTTTCTTTCAATTAACATGAATTTATCAGAACAGATTTATCAGCTAACATTTTCTACCAGAGTTTCTCTTGACATTAAATATTATGTCAACATTTAAAATCTACAAATCCACAAGCACGTCCATTCTCTTAAGAACAATTCAGTATTTGAGATCTGCTTTAGGGAAATACTATTCAGCTTGGCAACTGAATCCTGCAGATGCTTCCACTTATCAGAAGAGGAGCAAGGAAGTAGGCACTAATTTCATATTAACAGAGATCCCTGCCAGATGGGTTTTAAAGGCACCCAAACAAGCAGCGTTACAGGAGTTCCTTCAAAATAGACGGTGTCTCTATATTTAACTAGCCCTCTCAAAACATATTTCTAATTACTACTTACTGAGCTCAGAAGCTAGTCCCTTTCAGCTGCCACTAGCAACAAGAAATTGAAAAATAGAAAACAAAAGAGGAAAGGAGTAACTGTTTAGCAAAGATCAGAAAAAATGTCACCTATTTCACCCATGACCATGACTACAAATGCATGCACTGGCCGCTTTGCTATGTAAAAAAACCCATTTCACTGCTTTGCCTAGAGTTAGTAGCTGCCTTGCTAGGCAGCCACAGGAGCAGAGACCACCCAAACATCTCACAGTTTGTGCAGGAAGCAAGACAGTAACAGGCCATACCTTATGAGTTGCTTGAAGAGCTGCCCTCCATAGCCTTTCTATTGTTTTGGAAACAACAAAATTAGGTACTACTTTATTGATTCTGCACTTCTACCATTTCACCAAACCACAACTAATGCACTCTAGCACCTATCCCTCTCAGTTTTTTTCCAGTTCCAGAAACAATTAACCCAACTTGCTGTGAAGCAGGTATAACCCAAAGCAAACAATCACACTGACAGGTCTCATCCCAGCAGAGCCTTGCCTTTCTTCTCCTTACCATAAATCTATTGTATTTTTGTAGCATGTCTTACTTGCTTAAAACGCTTAACACTTAAAATTCTCTAGTAGTTATTTACCATATCACCTAGAACTAATATAGCGTTTCATTGCTTAATCCTGGTCTCTGCATAGCTACATCACACAGGCCAGTGCAGTGACAATAAAACAGCTTAACTAGAGCAAAAGAGCTGCAGCCCAGCATTGAGACCATGAGACCTGTCAAGTCAACCTTCACAGCATACTGCAGAGGAATGCTGCTGAATGTTTTATGATCACTTACCAAAATATTTCACAACCCAGAGACGTACCACCAACTCTGAAACACTGTAATATGTCTTCAGTCTCCACAAAACCATTCAAAATAAGTAAATTAGCTTTTTTGTTTGGTTCCCAGGGCAGCCTCTGCACATAGCAGGGCATGCATGTCATTACTGTTATAAAATCCTCATCTATTCCTTCTAGTCTGCAGAGCTTTAGTGCTAGCAATGCGTGTCCATCTATCTTTCCAACAGCCTGCAGATCCAGAGCCTTTCCTAATCCAACATCCCTATCAAAGACATTGTCTCCTTTATGTGCTAGAGGATTATTATGCTCGGAAACCATACTCAGCAGTAAACCCAAAGGCTTGTTAAAGCACCTTAGAGCAGCCTTGCACATTCAACATAGTTTTAGACCATCTCTTCAAATATTAGATCAGTAGTATCAAATTCTCTCTTAAAGAAGGCATCTTGAGATTTTTGACCAGGTCTAGAGACAGTCTTCAAAGATCATTCAACACCCAGCCATACCAGGTTTTACTCTTCTGCCAGGGCACCGACAAATACTCATTTCTTTTCCTTCTGCCCCAAACTGCTCATCAAGGGAGGAACTGCTCCATGTAGTAAGTTTTCTCACACCATCCCAATTTGACAATCTCTCAAAGGTGGAAACGGTCCAATTAGGTTAAAAAAAAAAACCACTCAAAATCACAAGCCTACAAACCAACAACAAAACCTCACCCCTTCTCATCTTTGCAGTAGTGCCTGTGAGAAAGGTAAAGAACTTCTCAGTAGCCTATAAACTAGGGAAGTGGAAGTACCCAACTGAAACCTTAGGTGCTAGAACAAAGAGTCTCCAGAGAGGAAGTGTGATGCAATGAACTGGTTTGGAGACTGAGGAAGGAATGAATCACCAGGTAAAACAGGAGCAGAGAAAAGCTATATATGGACATCGAAATCCTGGAAACAGAGACGAAAACTCCTCTTAGAAATACACAAAGAATACTTTCTCTGACTACCTTTTCCCACTCTTAGTTTGGGGGGAAAAAAACTGATATATCACAGTACCTTTTAAAAAAAAAAAAAATCCACAAAATTTCCAAATGGAGGAAAATGCCTTCCTAACATCTAGAGTTGGAACCCTGTTTAACCCCAGAACCTAAACCACATCTGCTTTATGCAGCAGCAGACCCATCAGCACTAATAAAAACCAAAACACGCACATTTGGCTCTTCCAGAACCCAACACATAGACAGATGACTCTGACAGCATGCAGCAAGAGGATGGCAGAGAACAGCTCTCAGGAGGGATTTAACTTGCAGAGTGTTTCCTCCAAAAAAGCCTTTCCAGCGCTCTGCATTACACCACACCACACTCCACTGTGGTGACTGCGTGTCTGCTACTGCCACTCCCTTGGCTCAGGAAAACAGCACCTCCGTGCGTGCATCTGTACTCCTATGATGACCATTCAGTGCCTGTGCTGGCAGGGTACAAAGCTAGCCTGTAAGCTGTGGGACCTTAACATAGCACACCAAGAAAACGCACTGTCTACATTTCATGCGTTACATGAGGATCACAGAGAGGTCTTTTTCTATCTTGACACTGAGTAAGGGTGATAGAAAATAGCATCAGAAAACAGCAGAATGAATCGGATAAAATAGAAAGCGATATACAACCCAGACAGAAAACAAAAGGAATGACAGATTTTATTTACTAGCACCTTACTAAACATTAATGTTGAACATGGTAAAGGACCTGTATCTTGCTATGACCATATAATTCAGTCTGAGTTGCTAAATGCATCAATACCTGATGACATCATCATATTGATGGTGGGGCTAGACCTATTTTAACCCTAACAGATTTAGCATACCTGCCACTCCCTGGGAACTTCAGCAACCTGACAAGAAAGGAAAAAAAAAAAAAAAAAAGGCACTAGCATCTGTAGGATCTTCAATTCTGACTCATGAGGCCATCTGCAGTCCCTTTATGTGTGTCTGCTGTCTCTGTCCCTCTTTTTACATTCAACAATCACTAAGAAAGCCATCTGAGCACAATTAAGTGTCTCACTGCAAAGTATTCTAAATCAGAAGCTAGATATTTACATCTGAGAAACCCATGTAGAGGGCACCTGGCTTCATGTCCTAAAAGAGTATGGGCAGTGCAGAGCAGATGGATTTTTCTGGCATGCTTTACTTCAGGAAGAAAGAGAAAGCCGAGAACCTGGAGCCTACTAAGAGCCAAAGGGTCATCTGTGTTCTTGTTTTTGTTTCTGGAGAATGACAGCTCCCTCCCCATTTCCCTGTGACCATTTTGCTCTAACCAGCACTCCAGTTTGAGAAGCTAACCCTCCTGCAGACAAGTTTCTGCCGCCATGCCAAATGCAGCTTGTAGCTTCAGGACTTATTTTAAGCTCCAATCTTTACCTGAAGAAAAAAGGAAATCTCCTCCTGTCTCAGAACAGCAACTAAAATCTTAAATAATTTAGGTTTCTTCTAGTACACAGAAGCTTTTAATCATTATAAATTCATCAGTCTGTCAAACAGAAGGTTCTGCTGTAGTGGATTCTCAGGCAAACAGCTACAGGAATCAGGCTGGTGCGTGCCTCTCTCAAGCAACAGTGGTGGCATTTATGTTGTCGGCACTCTTTTCAGAATTGAGGACAGCCACAAAATACTGCAAGAATCATTTCACTTTTAACTTCTGAGTTCAGGGAACAAGAAGCTGTTTTTCATGTGTGGAATGTCCTTTCCAAAATGACGTTTTTATTAGACTGTGTCAGTGAAAATCCTACAGTGCTTTGGAAAAAAACCCCAACCAAACAAAAACGACAAGCAAACCCAACCAAACCCACAAACCCCTGCTACTCTACAACTGTGAATAATATCATTAACATTATGATAACATGTGAAGCTTTAATGATCTAATCATCTGTGTCAAAACCCAACTACCTCGTGCTAAGGATTTCTGCTGTTCAGCAATAGGCTGTGCGTATACATAAGCCCTTGTGAGCTCATGCCTCAAGGAGTGGAGAAAAAAAAGTTTTATTTCAGGTCATAGCCTACAGATCTATTAGTTATTTATTCATACAATACTGATTTATATGCCCTGGCCTCAGAACAATACCCAGACAGCCTCTACTGTAGAAAAGCAACTTAGTAAACAAGGACAATTTAGACAAGCATGTCCTAAGACATGCTAATCAAAAGATTGCAAAGTGTATTAAACACAACCCACAACAGGTTTGTTTTGCTGATCTCTGTGGGCTTCATATATTCTTCATAGCCAGAGGTATGCAGACAAAAATGCAGATGTGCATTCAGCTCACAAGCTGTTCAACCATCTTTGACACATGATCCATGAGTTTCACAGCTCTGGGACAGTTTCATGTTTTTTTCAAACACTACGTCAACTTATCTTCCTAATGGAGGTTATTGAAAGCAATTATGAGCAGCTACTCTATCTGCTGAAAAAACACCTTAAGAAATGTAGGGAAAGAAAGGACTTATGAAAGCTAGAAGAAATAGGTTAGAGGACTTCAGAATAACTTCAAAAAAAAATTATATTGTAAGAGGACATTGAGTCAGCTTTGAGATACCTCATATGCCTCATCTCAAAATAAAGGAAGAGCTCCAGTACAACACCAAATTTTATTCACCGTTTACTGCAAATACATTAAACAATGTGCACAACTTAAGGGACTCCAAAGAGTTAAAAAAACCCAAACCAAACCATACAAAACACAAACAAACAACCAACAAAAAACAAACAAACAAACAACCAACCCAAAAAAAACCACCCAAACCACCCCACATCTGAGAACTTCAGGAGAGATTGATATCTAGGTTTAACTGGAGAGGAAAGGGAAAGAAAAGAGTGGAGAAGGAACCAAGTACCAGGATGACATTTTCAAGAAGGCAATATAATTAGGCATTGCATACAGCAACTCAGCTGAGAATAACAAAATTAAAACACTTTGACACTGGTACGTTACCCTGATGGTCAAAGTTCTAAAATCTCTTAGCAAAACCTTATTGCCCTTTTAATTGAAAAAAAAAAAAAGTGATAATTTAGACATTTTAAAATTCAGACAAAATAGAATAAAGCCTCTGCCTAATCTTAACAATACAGTCATATTTATAATATAAGGTCATTAGGACAGACTTTCATGTTAGAAAAGCCTTGAACTCCAGCTCTCAACACTGGAAATTTTCTTTAAGGATCCCTTGGACTGACCTGATACAATCTGTGGATATCCTGCTCTACTCATGCAGAAGTTGATCTATCCAGTATTTAGACAAGTGTGAGAAAACCACAGCTCTGTGTTCGTCTCCTATGTGGCTTGCTATTGTGAAACATCAAAATAAATCTACAGACATTCCACCCAACATCAGAATAAACACCACAAAGTGAACTGCAAACACCCCCCTCTGTAGAAACTCTGCATGCTTTCATGTCACCAAGAATATGTCTGTGCAGAGTAATTTTCTCACAGAAGTCTGGAATTAAATAGTAATAAACATCTCTGGAATATGCAATTCACAACCCAGAAAACAGATCCTTCCTTAAAAGCATTAACAGAAGAAAGAGATCTTCCAAGTGTGAAAACCACTTGGGTTAGGCTACAAAAGGCCTTAATGAATGATGCTCTGTCACTACAGGAAAACTGATAGGACCCACATCCAGTACCCTCACTTCTGGGTTTGTAAAAATAATCCCAACTTTTTTTGTCCACTCATTTGAGAAACTAGGAGCAGAATACCACCACTTGAACAGAACTGCCCCATGGGATATTCTATAGCAAGCCCCATAGAGTCTGTAAAACTAAGTTTTCCTGCAAAATTTACAGGCTTTTCTTTTGGAGAAAAAAGGTAGACAAAGACTGACAAACCCATCTCATCCACAAAAGCTGAAGCCATTAACATGAGAGATTGTGAATTCAGCCTCAACACATCCACACTGAAATTCCTGGTCAGAACCACTCAAAGAACTTCCTGCAATCTGGAAGACCCGGATCAAAATCCTCTTTGCTTGGTTTCAACAAACAGTTAAAGCACTGCTTTTCTACACTCTGAGTGCTTTAAGCACTGGACAAACTATTAGCTGTTAAGAAGCAAAATCATCCTCCTTGTTTTAACTTCCCTGCAGAAGCTATCTAGTTTACTCCAGTGCAGAACAGGAAAAAGCCTTGAAATATTTAAGATATTTACCCATCAAACTGCTTCCTGCATGATTCTTAAGGGAATTTATTTCCCATGAGTTGCAAAGCACAGTATTAGAACATGCTGAGAGAAAAGCAGAGCTGGTTCAACAGCAGAAGACTTACTCGATGGGAAAAAGTCACAGAGCAGCACACAATTTTTTAAAATAAACAAACAAACTTAAAATTTCATAAACACTGAAATACAGTTTGTTTGAAAACTATCACAGAGCTCTAACATATATTCTTTAATCAGAATTTTTGGGAGGTAGGAGTGATGTTTTCCTTTTCCTTTTTTTTTTTCTTAAAGCACTTTAAGACTTGTGATTCTTTTATGAATGAACATTTGTCTGAATGGAAAAAAAGTAATCTTGCATTTAATAAACTTGCACCTGCAAAGTTGGATACTCAAGAGAAACAAACAAGTTTTGCCTATATTCTCTTGCAACAAACCTAACATTTAGTACACTTTTCATGCTGAATAACTCATATAGGAGTGAGTTCTAAAATAAAGCCAAAGAACAAAGCTCCAAGTCCTGAGACAGAAGCAGTTTTCTCTGTTTTCTGCATGTTATGAGCATCAGTTTCATGATCTGTGCTAGATCTACTACTGAAAGCACTATTCTTCTGACATTTCTAACTCAGGTGAGCTCCCAAGTCCTACCCTCTCTGTGATCAATCATAAAAGCACTCATGTTAGAACAGAACAGACTGTTTCAGTTGGAAGGGACCTACAATGATCATCTAGTCCAACTGCCTGACCAATTCAGGGCTAATAGCTAAAGTATATCATTAAGGACATAGTCCAAATGCCTCTTAAAGCATTGACAAGCTTGGGGAATCGATCACCTCCCTAGGAAGCCTATTCTAGTGTTTGACCACCCTCTTGATAAAGAAATGCTTCCTCATGTCCAGCCTAAAGTCCCTCTGGCACAGCTTTGAGCCATACCCATGTGTCCTAGCACTTGGAAATTGGGAAAAGAAATCAGAACCTCCCTCTCCACCTCCCCTCCTCAGGAAGCTATAGAGGGCAACGAGGTTGCCCCTCAGACTCCTCCAAACTTGACAAGTCCAAAATCCTTAGCTGCTTCCTCAAAGGACATCACTTCCATCCCTTTAACCAGTTTTACTGGCCTCCTCTGGACACATGAAGAACCTTCATGTCCTTTTTAACTGGAGCCCAGATCTGTGTGCAGTAGACAGGGTGAAGCCACACCAATGTTGAACACAGCAGGATGAACACCTGTTTGGATCTTCTGGTTTTACTGAGTTGATGCACCACAGGATGTGGACTAGCCTCTTGGCTGCCAGGGCACATACATTCATATATGCTTCAAGATCTTTTCAGATCTTCAAGCAACAAGAACACTGTTTGAACACTTCCTTCTACAACTAGCAAAATGTTTTTGCAAGCAAACACCTCCAAACCCTCCCTCAAACAAAAACAACCTGCAAAAGACCTTCTGATCAGATAGGAAAGGAGAAATAGCCACTTGACCAGATATCCCTCATCAGTAGTGTGGTTTGCCATAGCATGCTGACAACTGTTTTTGTTCTACTAGATGAAAGAATTCACTGAAGGCCTAAGTACTTGACATTCACAATGATGTTCATTTGCTCTCAGAATTAGTCTTCCCATTTTTCAAGGAAAGTTTGCATATTTTCACATACTATCATGTATTACTTTAAAAAAAAAAAAAAAAGCTTGTTCGTTGTTAGAAAAGCACAAGCACAGTGTGATATACATTAATCCCTTGACTTCCAGACACAGAAAGGGCAAGAATTTTGAGGGTACTCTATTCTATCAAAGAATCTACAATGTTAGAAGCTATGTTTATCCTGTTTCCTCTGAGTTTCAACAGTGATTACTGAGGGCATCACAGTATATCAGAGGCTGGAAGGGACCTCAAGAGATCATCAGGTCCAACCCCCCTGCCAGAGCAGGATCACTTAGGGTAGTCCACACAGGAACGCATCCAGGTGGGTTTGGAAAGTGTCCAGAGAAGGAGACTCCACAACCCACCTGGGGCAGCCTGTTCCAGTGCTCAGTCACCCTCACTGTAAAGAAGTTTCTCCTCATGTTGAGGTGAAATCTTCTATGGTCAAGTTTGAACCCATTGTTCCTTGTCTTATCACTGTGAACCACCCAAAACAGCCCTGTCCCCTCCACTTGACACCCACCCCTCAGGTATTTATAGACATTGATGAGATCCCCTCTCAGTCTCAAGACTAAATATCCCCAGGGATCTCAGTCTCTCTTCATAGGGGAGATGCTCAAGTTCCCTAATCATCCTTATGGCTCTCCACGGGATGGGTGTTAACTGAACCTGAACGTATGCCTCCAACAAGTTTTGTTTGAACCAGAATACTGTGGTAGTAAAAGCATTCTATCCCTGCATAAGAGGAGAAGCCAGCATCCACCATTAACGGCTTGTTCCAAGAGACCACTTCATGGACTGTTATACCCTATTTGTGCTTTTGAGCTTGATCCAGCACTGCTACTCACTGCTGCAGTAAGCCCCCTGACTGAAGTTACTCTCTCCCCTGTGCTGTATTTTCCTCATAAACAATTAAACAGCTTTTTAACCTCTTCATGAGCATGAGGACAAGAGACTAAGTCTTTCATGATGGAGCATGTACTGTTTTTTGATAAAGCACTTTTTAGCTTTCATAACTTCTACAGGATTTAGTTGCTGGTTCCACTATGCGTAGTCCATCATAGTACAAAGAGAGGACATAAATTACACTGTTCATACTTTACAGGTTTATCCAGCAGTTTCTCTAGCACTCCTAACAGTGTTGTGCCACAAGCAAAGGCTAACTTGTTATTCAAAATACACTACACATCCCATTGAAAAACAGCATACAGCTTTCTGACTAAAATGTACATGCTTTATTCTTAAGGTGGCAGCTTTCCCTTTGGAACTGCCAAAAAAAAAAATTAGCTCTTGATTGGCTTATGTAGTTCCAGGATTTACTGCACTGCAACTTATGCTTAATGTTCAGTCAGCAACAGTGACATGAGAATGCACTGCATATGCACTCTGCATTGCAATATACTTCATAGGTGTTAGAAGTAGGTCACTTGTTTTCTACAGAGAGGATTGGAGAAACAAAGAAAAGGGCACAAACGTCACGCATTTTTAGGGGCAGTTTTGCATCTAGTTCAAAATTACAGCTCACAAGAGGGAATATTATTAGTCATATTTACATTAAAACATCACAGTAAGTACACATGTACCACCTTCATTGAAGTTAGCAAGTTAAGAAGGATAATAAACATATTATGCTCAAGAAGTTAATTTTGCCTTAGCTTTAAAGCTAGTGCTGAAGCAATAGCAATACATTGAAGAACTTGTAGAAACGACTTGATCCACTGGAATATCACCCATACAGAATTCACAAAAAGGAACCTTGTGATTGTTTTAACATCAACAAGGAATGAACAGCTGCAAATACGCAAGTCTCTCCAATTTTACAGGAATGTTAACAGTATGCTGTGCCTTGATTTGTCAAGCTGATTCTGGCTTTTACAAGAATGATGCAATGAATGGAAAATGGATAAAGAGCACAAAGAACACAGACCATATCCTAGAAAGGCCTACTATTTTACCATTGCTATTTAGTAGTGTGAAAAGAAACACTAACAAGTGAGCTAGACAATTAATGCCTTAATATTGCAATCAGTTAACAGAGTCCTGCCACAAACTATTCCTGACTCTTCAGATGGAGTACATGGGCAAGAAATAGAAGTAGAGTTAAAATTCTCCACTGGCTAATAAACTGTGGAGTTAACTATGGCACTGAAACAAAAGAACAAAAGCCTCACACTAGCTAAAATCATTAAAACAAAGCTTCACTATAATATCAAGGCCATTTAAAAAGAAAAAAAAAAAAGAGAGATAGTAAGCCTCATTCTACATGGTACCAGCTGGCATTATTTCAGTTCATTTCAGAAAAGATCATTTGTCTTCTCTAAAAATGTAAGTCACTGTACTGCAGAACATCCAAGAAGCCACACAATATTTTTATTCAGCAAGAACTATCTGCAACTGAGAAGACAGAAAAACCTCTTTCTTAGAACCCCCAAAATATTCCATCAGAAAGCTTTGCATTCAGAAATGGGAAGCTATACTAATGCCCTGTACCAGTTAGAAACTTATTCTCTTGAAAGTCTCATCCAATGTTGGAAGCTGATTCAGTACAACAAAGAGTTCAGGCTTACAAAGATAAAAACTGAAGCAGCTATTCAACTGAAAAAAGTATAATGCTAAAGAGCCTTTGCTAAAGAATCACTAAACATTACAGCAAATTTGGAGTTTATAGTTGTGCTTTTATGGCATCAAACATAATACTTCAAGACAATGTAGTTACAGACTTCATTATGCTGGAAAAGATGAAATCACAAGAAAAAAATAGTAAAAAGGGTAGGGAACACTAATTTTTTCCCTATGTGAAAAAGAGAAGGAAAGTGCCATGCTAAATTTAAGGGGTAAAAAGTCATATATTAAGACTAATCATAAGCAAGTGGAAAAGGAATTTCATTTTCTGTTTCTAGCCTAGAAACAAACTGAACCTCATCATTCTATGAGTTTCCTCAATTGAGTTAACACATTGCGTTGCTAGCTGTATTCTCTACACTTCCGTAACAGACTGCACATGAGTTCATGAAATTTTCTGTCAGGTTATACCTAAACTAACAATGGTTCAGCCAAGTATCAATAAAAGGAACAAACCACTAGAACAAGCACTTTGTGCAAAGGCTCATGCTAGCTGTATGACAGAAAGCCTAGCTCTTAATTGAAGATATCTAGCAATGTACTCAGTCATGATTAATATGTAGACATTTGACACCCAAGAGAATAGAAGACTCACATTCTGACTACAGGAAATTAAAAACATACTGCCACAGTACCCGAGTTACAGGTCACAACTAATCTACCCAATAATTCCAGACTCAAATTCATAACATCTGCTTAGCTACAGCACTGCTTTCAGAAAGACATCTGCTATTCACTCAGAGTACACAGGGCTTTCCAGGGATCTTCAGTATCTTTCAAAAAGGGCTTTTCAATGAATAATTAATTACAAGCAGCTTTTAATTCAGCAAATACATGCTGACGCTTGGGAAACTAATTTAGGCTGCCAGCTCTCATGAAAAGACTTGGAAGTTGCTGCAAGTAGAAACATCATCTGAAGACTTTTCTGTCTCCTGGCAGAAAGAAACTAACACCAGGTGTCCTGACTGGACACCAAAATCAAACCCAATATGAAGTCCTTAAAACTCTGCCAGATTTTGGAACACCATCTGCCACTTAATCAAGTGCAATTCCTCCCTCTGACATACAAGCAGACACATACAACAAGCTCAAATAATGTCAACTTCTTATTCAAGCGTAGTCTGCAGTGCTACAGAAATAGCTCACACCAAAAGGGTATCTACCATGAGCCTTCCAGAAGAACCTGTTATTCTGCATGATTCTTCTACTTATATTTGTTAAAGCCACAACACAATAGCTTTAATCATTACTTACCTGACCATGGCTAAACAGCAAAACTGCATCCAAGTTTCATTGCCACACTCTTTTATCTGCTTACAGTTAAAACCACCTTATGCTTCACTGGAACCAGTGACAGCACAGACTACATATTCTAAGAGAGGTAAGTAGATGGTAAAAGATGGCAAGTAGAAAAAAAGCCAAACCTTTCCACCATGTCTCTTGAAACTGGAATCAGTGATAGTTTATGGAGTTACCTGTTGCCAAACCGTTCTTCCAAGAAAAGAAGCAATATCATGTATAAACCTAATTTAAGCTGCATCACAGAAAATGCAAAATCACATTCAGAAATCTCACCAGAACTCAAACAAGATAGGCTTTGGTGTCCATTTCTTCTACGACTACCTACAACATTCAGAACATAAAGGGGGAAAAAAAAAAAAAAAAGGAGAATTATTGTTCAAGCCACAGAAGCTCCTCAAACTTCAGTTTCTTTCTTGCAATGGCTGATGGCATGTTCAAAATTTAGCACTACAAGGTTAAACTACTTGGAAATTTCATAATGAATTTCCAATAAACCATTTTTTTCCTCTTTCCATTACATTACTGCACATCACTTAAGCCACATAGCTCTATTTTACTCGTTCATAGAGGACCACAGACAATTAAAACATCATAACTTTTTTCCACCAATATGGTCCACTTATTGTATGAAGGAGAGATAAATTAACAGCATTCTCAAATGTGGTACCAATCAAATTAGATATAAATGAAGGCACTCAGAAGGTTAATCTACCCTTACTGTACTTTTCTTAGGCCACATGAAAAGTGACCCAAGAACCTCATTATTCTGAAGGCTATTAATTAGCACTCTTTAGGAGTGCTAGCTGTAAGTGCAGAAGTAATGCACTCATGTTTATAAAAGGCCTATTGACAACATCTATCAGCTTCTTTCAGGCTTTACAGAGTATGTATTCCTACAGCAGGTGTTTCAACAGGAAATAATCTGGCTTTGCACCACTACTGTACTTGTTTGCCTCACTTCAGCCATGCAAACGCAATTTTGACCCCAAAGTGAAAATTTTGCCTGAAGATTTGTATATATGCTTTTGATTCACTCATGCAAAAATTACTAATTTCAACTGAAAGTTAAAGTAAGCTTCTGATACAGAAGCAAAGTGGAGTAAATATTATCCTCAGTAGCCAAAGCTCATCAGCAGGCTCTCAAGAGTTTTGCTGAAATTAAACACAAACTTGGGTAGTCTGAGTTGTCCTGCAAGTGTATGATCTTATAAACAGGTGACAGAACATCATTTAACAGACACTATCAAGCATTCTGAGCCCTCATGGGATGCCACTTTCAAGCAGATAGTAGACAATGAATGCCCTGATTTCCCCCCAAGATAAAACAAATACATAAATAACATTCTGTTTCACAGAGAATCTCCAATACTATGAACTACAACAAAAAAGAGCAGACTGATTATCTCAATTATTCTGAAGTCATAGAACATTGCTGCTCTTTCAAGACAGATGAATTCAAGAATATAAGGGAAAAAACAGCCGATTACCTCTAGCATCACTGACTTTCCTTGCAGAGAGCAGCGGCGAAGCTGATTTTGGTGTATACTGGTTCTGTGAAGTGGACCTCGCCTTGGTTCCTAGAAACAGAATCTTACATCAGGTTTAAAAGTAGAACTACGTCAGCAATTAAAGACAGGTAATATTACATATTGAAAGTTAAGTACAAGACACACAAATCTACTCAAATATGAAAAGAGACCCCTTCTAGAAAACTGAAGGTATATTTAAACTTAGCTCTGCTTCACCAGAACTCACACTGGAAGAAATAAAAAGGTGGTTTTAATAAAGTTATGCGGTTAGAGACCCTAACTATCTTCCTAAGTCTCCAGCTGATCTTTCAGGTTTCAAAACAACCTTCTTGAACTGGGAAGGCCCCAAAACACAAGAGTAGTCTAAGTAACAGAGCCAAGGGGAGAATACCAGCTGCTTCTGGCCACACTGCCCCTTCAGGTGCTGAAGGTGCATTTCTAGTGCCCAGGTCACTGAAGATATTGAACGATGTGTTGCATGTGTTGGATCCCAACAGAAAGCATCAGCTTGTCAGCCAGCCATACCATTTGTGTTTGTTTCAAAGTGATTTACAGTCTTCAGCAAATTCTATTTCTTTTAACCGTTTACCTTTTAACTGTTTTACCTTTTAAAAGTATGTCATTATAGCTTGACATTTGGCAAGCATTTCTCCTATTTGTTTTCAATTATGTCAGATAGCAGCTTAAAACTTAAGCTTAAAGACGGAGCATTGTATTTAATTAGGTTTATCCAATTACAACAACCATCTCACCACAAAGGCGGTCAGAAGAAAGCTGATTATAACTATGATTAAGGAGACAGAGACAGTAAACTTATTTATCAGCTCCCATTACATTTAAGTTTGGCCACAGAATGGGTTGTCGACTGTTGTTTGTGGCTTAAGTGGAGAACTGTAGGCCAATCAAGGTGTTCCGGCTCAAATAGGACAATTGTACTTCTTCATCTAGTGCTAAAGGAAACATTAATTTAAATGTGCTTTTGGTTTTGTATTAAACATGGTTCTGGCTCCTATTCCTATCTCCATTAAAGTTAGAGCAAACCCCTGCTTCCACTTCATTCAGGAAGAATATTGAGAAAAAAACAGCATGAAGAGCTAAGCTGTTTCTTAGACTCTTCCCTTGCAAAGATGGGACAATGTCACTCATCTGTGAAAGAAAATACTTCGTCTAGTAATACCTTATTAAAACAAAAAACAAACAAAACCCCCATATCCCAGTCTCCCAGAGTCCTCTCTGTCCTGACAGGGGCAAAGGTAATGCAAAGCCTGCATGATGAGGACAACCATACACTCAGAGTAAATCCAGGGTAGGTCTATCCTGCAGATTACAGACACAGCCAGAGACTGTGCCTGAGCTCTGTGACAGAAAATTCTTATTATAACAATGACATCTGCCACAGAGCAAAGTGCATTTAGTCCCTGTGCCATTCAAACCCTAATCATATCACAGTGCAAATCTCCTCCTCATTTGACTGAAATACCCCAATCATTTACGGCAGCACAAAGGGTATTTTAGCCTAAGAAGTCTTACAAAACTTGAAGCACCACTGATGTGATTTTACTTCCTTGGACTATTTTTCCAGACCACTGTTCAATAAGCACTGCTTCAGGAGGTAGCCTCCTGCAGAATGTAAGTTATTGTAACGGTAGCAACTAAAATTTCACTCTGTCTACAGACCTATATACCTTTTGGAATTGAGTTCAGTGAATGTAATCTAGGTCTTGGTACTGCTTTCAAAGGGACATATTCTGAAGTACCATTCTGGAGGGATGGTTTTGAAGGGCATTCTCCATTCTTGATGATGACTGTGGCACTTGCAGCTGCAAAACAGAACAACAAATAATCTGCTCTAGGCAGTATCTAGTTAGGGGTAAAATAAATTCTAAAACAAGTCTGGTTTAGTAGAAGCTAAACTTAGGGAAAACACAAGTTGAGATAAGTATTATGATCACCTGTGATATCTTCAGTACAGACTGATGAACTGTGACAGATCAGTCTGCAACAGTTCCAAAAGTTTCAAAGCTGTATGCCTAATTCTAAGAAGCATGCATAAGAGGGGTATATATAAAGAAGTGTATTTATTAAGATGAATAACTAGAAGTCTGAGCTTGCTGTACAAAGCAAATACAGAACACAGTTCAGTTTAAGCCAATAAAAGCATCATCAGTACACAAAGACTTCTTCGTGCAACGTCTTCCTCTGTTCTAACTCATCTGGGCTAAGTTCACTGTTTCAATGACATGGTGCATGCATCCCCAGCAGACTTTGCATCCCCTCCATCTTCCGTGTCAGCCACTGAAAAAGTAGTGTGAGCTCAACTGTTTTCACCAGCTACCAAACAAGTTTTAAGAAAGGTTCCTACAGTCTGTTCACAACAGTAACCTCCCTCAGCAACAGAGGACTGCCTCACTCCAACCCGAGGGAGCTGAAATCATATAGCAAAATACTCCCTGCAAAAGGAAGCAGACCCATAATGGGAAAGGCAGGGCAATAAGCAATTGCTGTCTCAGGTCAAAAATCAAGTTTCCAACTAACAGGGTGGTTGCTACAGAAAACAATTTGCTCCATTTCAAAGGAACTTGAGAGACTTAGATTTATTGTAAAAACATTTTTTTTTAAATTTGGGGAAAACTGTTTTGTTTCTCCAGAAAAAAAATTAGGAAAATACTTCTAAAATAAGTATGTATTGAGTATATTTTGGTTCAGGTACCAAAAAATTATGTATACACAAAAAAATAAGAAATTTACATTGTGTTTACTAGAGACAAGCAAAAATTAAGTCATAGTGGAATAGTTTGTCACACTAGCTTTTTTCTCTAGCCATTAAAACAAAGAGTGGAGGGGTGTCAGGTTTGCTTCAAATCAGTGTTTTAATAATGCTGATAAATGTTTTTAAAGGCAATATGAGCATATTGTTAATCAAAGAATGGTTTTGAGATTTTAATGGCTTTAAATGCACTAGTATAAACCATTTATGTTAACTGCTAATCAATAGGTTTTTAACCACAGAAAGAGATAGAACTGCTTTGCCTTTTAAAAACATTAAACTGAAGTCCCCCTTTTTATTTTTAAAAAAGTTGGAGTCTCTCTAACGGCACAAAAGCTACATATTTCCAAAAAGTCTATATAAGGAACAATTTGCATACCACGTTAACAACACAGTTCTGCAGAAACCTGACCATGATCAACATCAAGTGATTTATACCAGTTTGTTCTAGTAAAGCATAAAGCCTGAAGCATTACCTTTTTCTGTAAATCAATAAATTAAGGATTCTTGATCAGAGTTCACTCCAAACAGCCAACTGCCTACAAACTGCTGTGCTACTTTCTACTAAATCAGAAGCATGCCACGGAAGTAACACACTGGGTAAGCGAGCACACTTCTGTTCCAGCACTAGTTAGGGTACTGCTTTGTCCTATTTGGAAGGTCTTGATTCAGCTACTCAGGCTGCATGCAGGGGGAAAAAAAAAAAATTAAAAAAGGGGGGGGCAATTTGCCAAGACTGATCACTATACAGTTCAAAGATGGTTATTCATAGAACTAGGAGTAGCTACTGCAATCTTGATGAAAGGCAAACAAGTATATGAAGTGATTTCACCCCAGCTAAGCTCTTAAGGGTTTAAAAACTCATCGAAAGAATTTTAGTGAAACACTGGCTCTGCAGAAATCAGTCAGCTTTGTAACTTCTGGAACTATTTTCTTTATATGCAATTATTCTATATAAATTCAAAGTTGGATTCTTGTTCATAATCTCAGAGTTCAAGCATTACAGCATGTTCAAACATTAGCGTTGTCAGCTCAGCACCAAAGTGAGGATTATTGTTAGAAACTAAATTTTTCAATGCTCAAACTGACAGGTTGCATGTAAAATACACTTTTATAAACAGCAGCATTTCAAAAACTTCATGATTTCCAAACTTCCCAAAATAGTGTCATTTCAGAGAACAGAATCACAAAACTTAAGTGCTGATTAGACAACCCCCCTCCTCCCACAATGGTGCCGCTGGAAATTACCAATCCAAAGACATCCCATAACAAAGGGCTGAGCTGACACAGCAGGAGAAACACTCTTTTGTACTTTTTTTTCCTCCTTCTGATAGCACAAGACATACTCCTTCAGCAAAACAAGCCAACCGACTGTCAATTTAATACCGCTGACAGGATTACAGTAAGTTGTCATAAATTTCATGACATTCAGAGCATAAGCCTCTCATCTTGATCTTTGTGTGTCCCACCAATCTAATAAAAAGCTTTTATATTTACAAATAGATATTTATTTTTACCTGGCATCATTGTATAGGAGACTAAGTGAAAGAAAAAACAAGAACAGCACTGTATTAGAGTACAAGGTAAACTAATTAGTTCGTTTGCATTTGATTCACAGTCATAAAAACTTCACTTCACTAACATAAATTATATGTAACTAAATTCATTATACTCACAAAACCTGACCATCATGCATAAATCATTTTCATCAAGTGTAAGAAATTAAGATCACCTCACAGAAAATCAGCAATTCAAAACACTGCATACATTTACCAACCTCCACAAAATAAAACACATGCTTTAAAATAGAAATTAAAAGAAATACAACCTACTTCTTTTCCCAGTAATCGTGGCTAACAAAGGAAAAATACAAAAGCTGTAAGATCCCACTATCAGCAGTGTAAACAATGTAATATCATAGTGGCTTCCTGTGTCATTCGGTGGTGTTAGAGTAGAATTGACAAAAACAATAGGAGAAAAATTAGTTTCTGTGCAACTGCGGAGTCCTCCTGGTATAGTCATTTAAAAAAGAAAAAAAAAAAAAAAAAAACGATCAAAGCAAGTTTAAAGCCAAAGAGACTGCAGCCATGTTCAACCCCTCATATTGCTCTTGCTTGCTCTTCGTGAATCAGAGTGGAAAAAATTGTAAGCTTGAAGGCAGTGGACAAAACAGATCAAATCAGCTAGCAAATCAGGCTAAATAAGGAGTCATCTGTTCAGATACTTAATCTGAACACACGTCTTTGTTATGAAGCGGTGACCCTTTCCTTTGTTACAAGAGGCAGTAAAATGAAGAGAGGACAAAGCTGCCTAGGAATTCCAGATACAGTCCTAAACCTAAACAGCAGAAGTCAACATGGCTGTCACAATAACTGAACCGACCTGATTACACAGGAACATGCAGTGCATATTTTATTCCTCAAAGGAATAAGAGTATGTGTAATATGCTTGATTATTTTTTTTTAATGAAGGCACTAGAGGGAAAAAAAAAAAAGAAAAAGAACAAGGGAAAAGTGTAGTTCTATATGCATGCATATGCGCATATATAAACTACAGAGGGATGTTAAATCACAGTTCTTTTTCAGGCCATTGAAGATAGATTTAAGTGACATCTGGCACAAAGGAAAGGCCTTTACCCAGTCTTCAAGATACAACAGATGAAGTGATAGTAACAAGATCCAAGTACATATAGAGGGGAATACTAATGTTTCTGACAGTCAGTTGCACTTCCGTCATATTTTTGCCCCTAGAACTCCTACAGACCCTTTGGAGAGTTTCAAAACAAAGTGAGTTCTTTTATTTTTCTTTCTATTTATTTTATTTTTCTCTCTAGTTCTAATCTGGTTCAAGTCATACACTAATGCTTACAGTTACTTCAGCAATTACACAAGTTTACCTGGGCAAAGTTTAACCTTCTACAAGCAGTTTCACTTACTTGCTTTTTGATCTGATCTACACAGTTTGCCTTAAAACTTTGAAAGCAAATATAATCTAGTTTAAAAAAAAGCACTTAATATTTGGAACAGGGTTTTGATATCATGGAAGGTAATCCATTCACATCATTCAGACTTACTTCTCATTACACTACATATAAACACAAGGAAACTTTTGCTCAAGACCACCTGCTAGTGTTCTAATGTTTCAGGACAGAAGGAAAGCTGTACTGAAACCTGTACTCAAAACAAAATCCAAGGCTCAAAGCTCCCTTAGGTGACATGTCTCACGAGGGAAAGTTGTAAGTTAAAAGGCAAAAAGAGTAAGACCTAGAACCAACAATAAGCAGTACACAGTGATAATTAACACATTTTTGTCAGACAGGAAGGGGATTTTTTTTTCCCAACAAGCAGCTGATGCTGGCTATCAGTTAAAACCCATAACCCTGATGGATACTTACTGCTGAAGCGACTTCGTTCACTCTGAGTGCTGCTGACTGATGTGGTGCTAGGTGTTCTCTCAAGTACTAATGTCTTGATAGGCACTTTGGATTTGAGGAGTGGTTTACTGGAGTTAGCACAGGAGGCTGCAGAATTTTTCATGGAGGCATGCTTCTCTCTTGCTGATGATCCTATAACTGTCAGTTGAGGGGGAAAAACAGGGAGAGATAAGAACAAAAAAAGTTACAAGAAGCTTAAACAATTGCTGCTTCTACACATGTGCCTGTAAGTGAAAAGATTTACACGTATAAAAAAGGCTTAATCTACTTCATATCAACACAGGTAAAAAAAAAAAAAAAAGCTGTAAACTCAAAGAAACAGTTCCCAGGATTTAAGAAATCTTGTTTTACCTGCATATTGACCTCAGGAACAAGTGAAGAGCTTTACAGACTGGCCTTCAAGGCAAACATCTACATGCACGACATCTTTCTTGCATTCTCCTACCTCTGTGTATTATGTTTAGCTGTACTGGTATCCCATAAAAATACAAAACCTCCAGCTCAGAGATAATCCAAGAAAGATCCTTTCATTTCTTCCTGCTTCTCAAAAAGAGATTTTTCCTCCACAGTCTCCATTTGACAGAGCACTCCAAAAGATAGTTATCCTTCCAAAGACAAACACAGTACTAGAGTATAAAACTGTTTTGTATTTGCATAACATACTGAAAACTGACTAGCTCTGCAGAACTGGTTAAACAGCACTCCCTGGAACCAAGTTCTTAATGGCTGACTGGTGCAGACACATTTCTGCATTAATTGCTTTCATCTGAGTTTGAACACAAACGCCCAATAACCAAGTTAATCAAATGGAAAGTGTGTCTATATAGGAGACAGGTGTGCCACCTTCAGGTGGGACCCTACTCTTGTACTACTAACAAAAGCAACTATCCTTTCTGCAATTAAACAAAATCTGTTTTTCAAAATATCTTCTGATGTCACTACCATTTTCAAGTCTGACAGACATAGTTTACCTTACTTAGACCACAGTGTCTCATATTCAACCTAGAACAATCAAGTTTCTATTTCAAGTTAATTCCCTTCCCTTTATTCTTGTCACTAGAAACCACACTTCAACAGTGCTTAAGCTATGTAAGAAACATCCGAAATACAACAAAATTAGCTAGTAACTCTGCTTTGTTCAACATCAGTTTTGCTGTAGGATCTCCACTCTTAAATACCAACAACCAAAAAAACATGAATTTGCACTAAGATGAACAACGTATGATGTTAAAGCATTAAGATTTATCCTCAATGTTTGCTTTCCAACAGTAGGTGGTGTGACAGGATTAGGTAACTTCTCAAAACATCCTGATGCAAGCACACAAAACCAGAACCGGCACCAGCAAAACTAAAGTATGTCCAAACCATTTCCTTCAGATCAACTCAGCAACAAGGGAATCACTACATACAACATATACAAAACATGCATTAGTGTATTATATAATACTGTTCACTGAACATAACTCAAAAGCTAGGATGAATCATTAAACATACTTTATGTCAGAATGTCTCTTCAGAGATGCACTTTTACTACTTGTTTGGCATTACTATGCAGAACTGCTTTATTGTAGCCTGGTATTATACCTCCAAGACAAAATTATGAGCCATACCTTAGAATTTTTTGTAAGTTACTGTAATGGTCATTTGAATATATCTAACACACCAAAGAGCATCCAGACTTTGTCTTACTATAAGACCACCACAAACCACAAGCTCAGACTTACTGAAAATGCCTCCGAAACACAGCACCCCAGACAACATCTGAAATAACTTCAGTGTTTGACACCAAAAAAATTCCAAAAAAATTAGTCTGTGACACATGAAGTTCACACAAGAAACCTGACAGCTTTATAAAACTTGCCATGTTGTTTTCTAAAACCTTGTTTCATTAATGGATCAACATACCAGAAAAGTGATTCATCTAGACCAGTCAGAAATTTTTTCTAAATAGCGCCTCAGAAAAACTAGGTGTAAAAACCAAACGAACTCCACCCCAACAAACCAACACACACAACACAAAAGAAAGGGCTACTGTACAAACACAGCTTTGCCTTTCAAAAAGCAGCTAGAGGAACAAATGCAGCTTATCAGCTGCATTTTGTTTTTTTAAGGGTGAGGGTAGCATGCTTGATTGCTTTTGTGCTGGACTTAAGAGACAAGCATGTGAAAATGCTACCTCTTCTTGCACATCATATCCCCTACACATGACCTGCAGCCAGTCCAGCTGCGTACAGACACTGGAACCTGGCAGTGCTCTAAACTAGCTGTCAACTTGAACCCATTCAGTAAGAACAGCAAACCCAAGGATGGCCAGTTTCAGATGCAGGTCAAACAGATGACCTTCACTCTTACAGTTCTTCTGCACTGCTCAGTGCTTCCCTATAAGGCTTCTATTACAGTAATTACTCAAGCATTCAAATACATTTTTCTAAAAGCCCAGCCTGAGGAAGAATTTAAGTTATGACTCAAGATCATTAACAACTATTCTAGGTGTAACTTCAACTAACAACGCTTTCACAAAGTATTTTCTTAAATACCATTCCCTAAGAAAGGAGTCACACAGAATTAAATGCAAAGGTTTTGAAGACAGAGGCAGGAAAATAGGGTGTGTAAACAAAAGCAGTGGAAACAAGCACAAAAGCAGGATATTAAGCAAACCACTATTAAAAAGACAACAAGCAATAGCATCAAAGTAACAGGCTTTCATCAGTTATTTAATCTGGTCACTGATGTGGAATACTAGAAATATCACATTCCTCTACAGTAAAGTAATGAGTTGGCAATTCTTTAGGGAAAAAAAAACCCCACAAACCTTTATGAAACAATCATGTTACTTTATTAGAATGGAAATAGGGGGGGAAAAAAAAGCAGCTCATTTTTGAAGAAGCTCTGAAGTCAAATTTCATATCCTTACTGTATCATCTCCTCTTATAGGTCATTCTTGGCAAGGATAAATTAAGGATTCCTTTAAATAGTTCTGGAGCACAAGAAATTAAAATTGAGCAAACATATGCTAGTACTGGTGACCTCAGAGCTTTGTTGACATCAGGTAGATTGTAAAGCTGAATATGTATTCAACAGTTCTGAAACTCCATGTCCTCCAACATTTCAAATCACATCAACTCATTTCACATCTAGAACCGAGCACAGAGCAACTTAAATTTACAGAGCTATATCACACATGGAAATGAATGGTTGTAAGCCTTTCCCGAACAGAAACTTAGGGCAGACTAGGTGCAAAAGAAGTCTGTGGAAGGATGCTTTTTGTTGTTGCTGATTTTGTTTAACCCTAAAGTTAACAGTAATAGCTGGTCTGGCCTTTCATTGCCTTAGCTTGTGAATACGTGGAATTTGGGATTTCTCCCTTATGCTGTTCTAACTTTTTTAATGGAAATTTAAAATTCCAGAGGGGTCTATTTTAATAATGCAAAACTTCTTAGCTTTAAAACAAAACACACACACACAAAAAAGAAAAAATCCGGAAGCACAATGGAAAAGGCCCAGTCTAAGCCTACAGCTTTATAAAGCTAGTTTTAAATATTTAAATAAATAAATCATGGAAAAACAAATTGGACTTTGGTATTGTTTCCAGCAGACTGATCTTAACATAAAGAACCTTTATGATTTCTATTTTGAGCCCTGTATCATAGTAGCACTACTAACAGATTTCTGACAGCTGCAAGCTCCCCAGATTTTCTGATTAGCTAATATTAGTTATACAAATTATGTTATACATGTGTCAGTGGTCTTTCAAGGAAAAAGGGAGTGATTACAGCACATTTCATAATTCTACTAAAGGTCAGTTAATCTCTCTGTAGCTATCGCTCCCTTTTAAAGTTTCAGATTACTACCAAAATTACTGAAGAAAAGGGTAGGACTATAGAGCTACGTTATGTTGTTATTAACAGCTCTGATGCTAAACACAGACAGAGAATGTGACGTTACTGATAGGTCTTCAAATATTTACCAGAAAGATTTGTTTAAGAAGTAACAACTGATTAGAGAACAGTTTGCATATGAAGGCAAGTTT
The DNA here is from genome assembly GCF_027791375.1 of Indicator indicator. NCBI lineage: Eukaryota > Metazoa > Chordata > Aves > Piciformes > Indicatoridae > Indicator > Indicator indicator. The sequence goes on from NC_072017.1 coordinate 11,254,001, forward strand.
CCACTCCCTAGCGGATGCAGAATTTCATGGTATTTTCCCCATTCACCTACAGTCCTCCAGAAAGTACTCCTCTTTGGCACAGGTATCAAGGAACCAGCAGCATGCTACTGTCAAAAATATAACTGGGCTGCTAGAAGCCATTCAGGTAGATGCTCATGTATTCCTCCTCTTACAGCTCAATACTCTCAGGCTAGAATGCTGATGTCAGTACAAGAGCATTGTATCACCAGTTAACAACCACCAAACCAACCCTTCTCATTCTCTCAAATGCCCCCATTGTCAAAAGAGTGACTGGGGTGGGGGTACCAGTTATAGGGAGAGAGAGAGAACAACATTCACGTAGGTCTACTGTTAAAGTTCACTTTTCCCTCTTCCTATGTGGCCCAGTTTTGAAATGTAGCAGATTTCCTCCAGTTTAAACCATTCCACAATCAGAGAGACTTTTCCTCATCTTCCTTCAGGCTGAGCTCCCTGAATGTGATGTCTCCAGAATCTAGAAATGGGTCTTCCTTCCCCAGCCTCAAGTCCAAACTCCCATCTGCTCTCCCATCAACAGTAGTCTACCATCATGCTGCCTGTTATATTCACTCCATTTTAGGCTTTTTCTTTTGTAGGCTGAACTAGAGCAGTTCCATGAGAGACCATATCTGCAGAGTTATGCTGCCATCTCCTACAATCCCAGGCAGAGCCAGTCTCCAGACAACAGGTACTTCAACATCAGCTTCTCAGGGCAGCTGCACAGGGTGGGGAAAGCTTGCCTATTCCAGCTTCGTCAGGAGACTGTCATAAGCAGTTTGCATCCTGACTTAAACAAATCAACGTCTTTAACAGAGATACTAAAAAGTTCTGTCCATTTAGGAATAGTGGGCTCAGAAGTCAAATCAAGGAAAGCTGAAGCAAAAGAAAACCAACAACCACATCCAATTCTTGTTCATCTCTTCATACCACACATTCCCTCATGTTATGCACTGAGAATTTTTTGATAGTTTGCAGCTTTTATATTATCTAAAAATGGTTTAAGTTTTCTGTTGCAGAGTTTGTGCATTCCTTGCACGAAGAAGAAACCTCACTACAGCAAAACACAGAGTTTTCTTCAGGATGACAGGAATCCTTATTTCTCTGCTCCTTTACACCTCTGCCCTGAGAGAATTCATAGCTAACAAGTATAGGTGAAGAGTTATTTGAAGACACACCAGCATGTCCTTGCAAGTAAATGACTAGGTACCAAGAAATTCCCCTGCAGGGAAGTAGATCACTCCTAAAGAACAATACTCTCAAAGATGCATTCACATTTCTAACAGCACTGGTATATCAACTGTTAGTATCAGCTGCTGCAGGTATGATCATGCTTCTTGCTATTGGTATAACAAATTAAAACATCAATGGGGCTAGTCACAAGTCACCTGTAAAGGGTCTGAGAATGTATGTGAAAACTTTAGTCCCCTAAGTACGGCCCCAGAAAAAGCTGACAGGATGAAACGCTCCTTTCTGGAATCTGTAAGTCAACAAAATACTGGAAATACCATAGACTTCAGAATAAAGATCATTTAAGCCCATCTTCAAATGTTTTCACTTCCCTCCATCCCCACAAAACTCAGAGGATCACACCCAGGGATTACAAACCAGAGATTAATCAACTTGCTTTTAAATCATTCATTGTAACAGATCCTGTATTACCTCGAACACAAAACCCCTTCTACTTGTACTCATTTCTCATGATCAGTTTTGACTTTTAAAACTAAATAGGAAGTAGTTTATTCCAAATGGTTGCAATATATGAGCAGTATCTATCCTATGGTGACAGCTCCCCATTAATGAAAAGTAAAGGAAACAGGTGTCAAAGTTATAGCACATTTTTCTACTAGCATACATAGCTAAAAGCAAATTGACTGAGCTGAAATCAGATTACATTATTTTCTGGCTCTTTTCTGACTTCAAATTGTGAGTTGACCATTCTGTACCTCAATGACTAACACCTGGGGCAGAGTCTTAGAGGTCAATTCGTGGTGCAGGGATATACACTACTCCAGGCAGCTTCCAGCAAATCATTCCTGCTGAGGAGGGCCAGAAAGTAAGGGTGAAGTGGAGTGGAAACATTACCAGGGAAGTCCAACTCAAGCAATCAGAGAGGATGACCTTCGAGGCTCCTAAGATCTCACAATTTACACTGCTTTCTGAATTCTCACCAACTGATCAGCTGGACAAAAGTCCTTTCAGATATACTGTGTAAGTTTTCTCCCACTTCATACTGCAAATTAAAGCAAGAATGGTTATGAGATATACAGTCACTATGCAGTAGAGCTCTCCAAGTGAAGATGACCAAAGAGAAATGATAGACAAGCTTTATGCAGACCTTATGCTCCATAGAGACCCAGATATTAGTTTCCTCTTTCCTATACCTCTGAAGGTGAATATGGGAGCTTTATGCTCACTTTTAACACAGGCTTTAATTACTGTAATGAAGCCCTGCATATGTATTAAAGAAAAGGGGAAAGGGATCAAGTAATCTGGACTCATAAGGAAACCTAATGATCCCGGGTAAGTTAGTAGGAAAAACCTGTTTTCAGTCCTTTTAGGATCCATTAAAAGCTGGCTGTTCTGCAAAGGGAGAAGAAAAAAAAGGCATAAAAAAAAAAAAAAGACTGTTAGAAACTAAATTTTAAGCCTTACTTGTAAACCCTGGTGCATTTCTGATCTGTTCATGAGAGAGTATACAGACACCCTTACAAGTAAGTCTCCAATCCATCATTTTGAGAAAAGTCCTGACCGTTTCAGACCAGAGAAGCTGGAAGTTATGTTTGTCTTTTAAAATATTCTGGTTTCCTCTTGGCAGCATGTCGATCCAATTTTACAGTCACATGGTAGATAGCAGGAACGATACAAGCTGGAAAGTGATTTGCAGCAACCATGTTTGGTTTAGCTCCTGGTTCAGTGTCAGAACAGAGACTCAAGGATTATGGGAATGCTTACAGCAACTAAATTGCTTTGGTTCTGCCTCACTAGTGTTGTGAAAGGCTATACCAAAAAGTCCTGAATTATCAAGTTTGTGCACGTTTCCAGCTGTATGAAAACCCATTAAAACCAGTTGGTTTCAATTTTCCATCTGAAAAGCCTTTCTTTGTGCAATAAGCAGCAACAACATTCAATAACAAACACAGCCTTAATCTGTCATGGCCTGTTCTGCTTTTCATTTTGGAAGCTTCTCTGAATTACACATTTAAGTGTAAAATCAAGCCAAAAACCGAAGGAATTTAGCAATTATCAGCTACCAAGCAAATCAGCATTTCAAAGTATTAGTAAACCTGCTGTGGTCTATTACTACTTAAACATATTTCCTATAGCACATATGGAACTATTTTTCCTGTGCTTCAGTTAGTTGCAAAATACCAGAAAAAGCCCTTCAGTATGAACAAGTTTTCAACAGGAAAAGGTCTCACTTGTCCAAAACCTTCATGGAAACAGAATTCAGACTGTCGAGCTTCTCTCTACTCAAGCTTTATGTTGCCCAAACACAAATCATACCATTTTCTGTGGCTCCACCTGTCACAGTGCTTTGGTACAATTGCATGGGTGATAACATGCAGTTGCTGGAGCAGGCTGACAGTTGAAGAACTTGGAGTCATGTTCCATAGGACCACCAAAGCTCCCTGGGTTTCAATTCCTCTCCAACTCCTTTCAAGTGACAGAGAAGACATTGGCTCTTCCCAAACCGTAATACCTCAACTATTACTCCTCCACAGTGGTTATGTACCTTCAATTAGAAGGCTGTGTGCATTTGCTGGGAACAAAACCAACAGTTGCTTTCATTTCTGGACTGGTTCAAAGTCCTGGATGAGGGCTCTAAAATTACACGTGCCTTCCAGTAAAAAACAGGTAACTCCAACACCTTAATCTGACTTGAATGCTAATAAATGTTTTCACCAATGGAAAAATAACATAGATGTATACTACTTGCCATCCAGTACTACAGAAATCTACTGTGCTGAGGGAGCTGGGGTTGTTCAGCCTAGGCTGAGAAGACTCTGGAAGGACCTTATAGCTGCCTTTCAATACCTGAAGGGATCCTGCAGGAAAACTGGAGAGGAACTTTTCATAAGCCCATCTAGCAAGAGGACAAGGGGGAATGGTTTTAAGCTGAGGGAGAGTAGGTTTTAGGAAGTTCTTCAGTACAAGGGTGGCAAGACTCTGGAACAGGTTGCCCAGAGAGGTTGTGGATGCCCCCTCCCTGGGGTTGTTCAAGGCCAGGTTATATGAAGCCTTGAGCAGCTGAATCTAGTTGCAAGGTATCCCTGCTCATGGCAAGGAGCTCGGAGTAGATGATCTGTAAGGTCCTTTCTAACCCAAGCCCTTCTATGATTCTATGAAATAGGGCTTTGCCATTTAACAAACCACTTGGGCACACAAATCAAGTTGGGCTCACTTTTAAGAGTTATTTCTAATCAGCCAAAACACACCAAGACTGGAGAACAGCAGTCAGCTTAACTTGCTCTGCAAATAGCCTCACAAAAATATAATTTTGTTATATGAGTTTTCTTGTTCTGTTCTCTCCTGTTTGGTAAAATATAAGGAGATTACTTTTGAAGACATGCTTCCTATTAGATTAATGCATTACCACTGAAATCTTAAGGTTTACAAGTAAAAAAAAAAGAAAAAGTACCACAAACTCCTGTCAAATAGCAAGGCTTTTATAACTGATGTTCAATGCAGGGCATTATTTTCTTTTACTTCTTGGATGCAGGGGAGATTCCTGCTTCCCACACAAAAACTAAAATACAGTGCTCACAAGCTCTCAATCGTTCTGGGAAAAATACATTTTTGACAGATGGGCTGCTTCTCTCCCTCAACATATAGGTGAGAGATGTCACAGAGCTATACCATAACTTCTCTTGTTCAGTGCTTTTAATGGACTCACTACACTGATTTGTCTTTTTGCACAGCAATATAAATGCAGCCAGCAACTAGTTAAGAATCAGGATTTGGACATTTTTAAGACTTGGCTTGACAAACGCCTGAATAACCTAGTCTGAATTTAACGCTGACCCAGTTACAGGCAAGGAGGGCTGGACGACATGACCTTCAGAAGTGCTTTCCCATCCTGGACTTAGCTAGTCTGTCTGTGGCCTGGAGAAATCCTCACCACGAACAACTTGTACAGCTACTGAGTTACTTACCTGTGCTGCTGAAAGTACATCAAGGCACAAGTTTAATACTAGCATTCAAATGACTCAACTGCAAGAAAAAGGTATTCTCTACAGAAAGGCTTTATCCAAAACAGATAAATGGTTTTGGTTTACAAGCTGCCACTTGGCCACACTAAACATATGCACAGTTTTATTTAAAAAGCAGATAGGGTAAGTGACAGTAGATATGGTTTTATCTGAAAGCTGTGGTCACATAATACAACAGGGCTTTGCTGCCATACCAAGTAACTCCTACCTTTCCCCTTCCTTGCTTCTCCCACCCTGTATTCCCAACCTGTTTTGCATCAGTACAAAGTTTAGCACAGAGCAACGTTTGACAATTCCCCTGACAAGGAATAGAAAATATAATCTGATACAGTTTAATGCATCAAATTTTACCTTGCAGCAGCAAAATATTGCATAAGCAAACTGAAGGGTAAAATGTGTTAGTAAGAGTAGGCATTCACAGCGGTGCTAGGAAAAAAGAATGGAGAGAAAAATAAACAAATTCTTTGACATTAAGGTTTCAGTCTCATCAGATCACAGAATGAGTTTGAAATGTTGAGGTGCTGCTTCATGCATACTGACTACCATAATTTCAACATACAAGTTAAGGAATGGCAGGTTTAGTTAAAGAAACTTGGGGAGTTAAAGGTCTCCATTTTCAACAGCAAATGACTTCTTAGGAAAGTACACCTGCTTTGTTTGTTTGTTTTTTAGAAACGGAAGAAGTTAGTCCCACAACTTCTGTAAGACACGCTTGCATTTATTTCTCGTGACGATGTTATAAATCTACTCTGCATTTATCATCTCAAGGACAAATATACATCTATATCTCAGTTCTTCCAAGCACATAATTACAGTATAGAATTCAGAGGTGATAGAGATGATTAGCTTTCCAAGAAATTGGTGGTTTACAGGATGTATCAAGGGTACCTAGTTCACTGAGCAAGTCCCCCACATTAGTAAATACAAATACAAATTTTTATCACACTTCACCACCTGTATATAATTAAAAGGAGTATTTTGGACTAGTTTATAATCTTGGATTGAGTGGGTTTAAAAAAAAAAAAACCAAACCAAACCAAAACAGGTTTTACAGGGTTTAGTTGGGTGTGCACACTTCCCAAATTACAGTGTATTGCATACAGCCACTTATAGCCAGGCTACCTTTGCTACTAGCTATTATTACCACACATGGTTAAAAAAAGCACATAACCTAGAAGAGGATTTCTGAAACAGTAACAATACTGCTACAGAATGTAGTTCCCAGTCACCAGATTTGAACAGCAGCCTACAGACCAGATGTAAGATTTGTCCCCATCCTGCCCTTGGTATTAATCACTCTGAGTTTAATTAGCAGCTCAGGCAGCAGTCTCTCCTTTAGTTATGTTCTCCCCTCTCTAGAACGTATAGATCTGTACTGAAATTAGGTTGAACAAAATATGTTAACTCCCGACATAAGGGCTCATGCCCACTGGGATAGCATTCAGTTGCTTATTCTAAATACATTGTACCTGGCTCATTTCTCCACTTTCACACCTTCTGAGTAATTTACCTTAATTCTGTGAAGTGCTGTAACTATAAATTATATTTAAATACTGTTTCTTCCAATAGCACCACACTTTCCTAAACATTTCTTGCAAGATGAGATTTTACAATTGAGGTGTAACCTGCCCTTTTCTTTCCCTCCAGTACTAGCAATTTGCTATTTAGATAGAATCATACCTAGCACCAAAAATACAGGTTTGTACCATCCTAAAAGTTCTCTCAGAAAGTACATTAAATACAGTATATTATAATTAAGAAATTGGTTAAGCAGTAGCATTCCAGTGAAAAATTCTCTTACCAGAGCTTGATGATGAAGCAACTCCTTTGTGAGAAGGTGCTTTGGGTAGGCTGATGGTTTTAGGTTCACATCCTCTCTTCAAGGGCAATGCAGGTGGCACTGTTCTAAGCTTAGAAGTTGATATACTCTGTAGTGTGATTAGGCTTTTCTTCGGTATGCTTTTCCCTTGTGTTGTCCAATCTTTGACAGAAGGCATCTGTTTTTTTTTTTTAATTAAAAACAAAACAAAGCTAGAACAAAACCTCACACACCACTACTGAGAGAATGTGAAGAGCTCCCTTTCCAGCTTCAGTAATGAAATACTGAGCATACATGTAAGGGATATTCTCAGATGTTCACCGTATCATTGTCCACATCTGCACTTCAGAACTTAAAGAATTATCTCCTGCATAGCCTTCAGCAACACAAAACTATTAGTTTAAAGCTAATCACTGGTAATGACAAACATACTAAAGAGGTTACAGAAGTCATTTCACATCAGAATTTCTTCCTCTTCTTCCCCAAACTCCAATTAAGTCATTCAATTACATGACTGCATCTAATCTCAATATGAATTCTTTACCAAGCAACTACACAAGTTAATGCATTGAGAAGCCAGTTGTCCTGTACTACCTGAAACATCACAGACCTTAAACAGGTTTCCTGATCTAGGTGTATTTATGTTACAACACAGAAGCAGGTTAAAATCTTTCACATTCAGATGCCACAGATAAAGACAAAATCAAGGGTACACTCAGGAGTTGAAAATAACTGCTTTTTATGTAGCATGTTTATATGTTTCACACAGGTTTCCTGCTCCAGTTTACACAGGCACTATTTTATGATCACTCCTGCTGTAAAATTCAGCCTATAAAGGTAAACTCCTAAGAATGTATAGCTTTTCACATGCTTCTCTATGACTCAAGCTGATATGCAGCAATTTGGTCATATTAATGCACTTCCCACTTTTAACTTCAATTCTCATCTTCATTTTCTGATGTTAATCTGTGCTTTTCAGAAGACCATGCACTAAGTTTAGTCCAGCTGATTGGTCTAGTGCATGTTTTATAGCATTTATTCTACTGATTTTCTGTGTCAACAGAATAATTAGTATCACAAAGGTTTGCAGCACCAAGAGGAAGGAGTGAAGCCAAACTCCTGAAAGATTTCACAATTAGCACAGACCATCCTTGCTTTCATGTTCATTTAGGTTTTCAAGTTAAATTATTTACTGTAACAGAAAAAATGCATTATTAATGTAATTTTTTTTTCTGTAAGGTTTAAAAAACGGATAGCTGCTTGAAGCAGATTGCTCTGTATACTGAGCTTTACCAATTCAATAGAAGCTGTTGAACCCACCTGTTTGAATAACAGCAGGGACTCCATACAGCATCAAGACTCCAACTCTGTAGCCCTACCGTGCTTCCTGAGATCTTGGTTGATCCAACCCAGAACTTCTTCCAGTCTTTCCCACAGTTCCTTTTCTTTTAAGCTTCTTTCAGGCGTATTTGAAAGTAGCACGTTTCTCCTGACAGGCAGCTGACTCATGTGAAAATACTTCCCAACCAACGAGCACACGCATACCTCCCGGCCAGGAAGTTTGCACCTTCCAGCTGGCCGACTGCCCAAAACCAGGTATATGCCCTCTGCCTGAGAAATATTTCCTGGCTAATCTTAACTATTCTAATGAGTCCTGGTTCTGCTTCAAATAAATAAACTCCTGAATTAATCAGGACAGTTAAATGAAGGTGTTAAAAATAAAATGCTTGACCAACTTGTTGGTCCTCAGGTTTTGTGTGACTTAATGTTAATACATGCACAGCATTTCTCTAAGTTAAAAAGTGTAATCTAGTTGTAAAGCAAGTTTCAAAAGAAAACAAATACTGAAAACAGCAATTTAATGTCTATTCAAAGTTACAGCACCACTAAAATTATCTTAATAAAAACACATATTTAGAAAAACTTCAAGCTATGCTATGCAATTTTAATCAGTTTGACTAAACTAAGAGTTGTTTGCTTTTATTAGAAATCTAACCAACTGCATTGTCTTAAAAAGACTTCACCAAAAAATTTTATACCACAGAGTAAGGTGAAGGCTGAAGACACTAAATTCCACCTGAAGCCAAGTGCAATCAGTTTGTACAATGGTTATTTCTCCATTCTCTTTAAGGGGGAAAGACTTCACCTCAGAAGTCAACACTATGGTTATACTGGTAGACAAAATCCACCCCACGATTTCTATTCAAGTACTGTGCCATTCAGAACCCTTTTTCAAACATACAAAACATTTAAATTGTGCATGTAAAGAAAAAATCCTTACCGAAGGAAGAGAGTGCAGGTCAAAAGTTTCATTTGCCACATCTTTCACCATGGTGGCTTCCAGAATTTCCATGTTGCTGCTTTGTTCTTTTTCACCTCCAGTTGGGCAAACGTTTTGAGCACAGGGCTGCATTAAAGAGTCTGAACTTTCCATTTTATCATCCAGCATCTCTCTCGAGTTCTCTACACATGTTGGAAGTGCAGCAGAAACTGAGGAGCATGATGAATGCATTGAGCTTGCTTTGCCAGTGTCTTCCGGATTCTGATTTAATGCAGATGTCTTTGAAGCCTTGTGGGAAGCATTTCTGGGATGCGTTGTGGCATGTACAACTTGGCTAGTCAAGAGGTGTTTGTTAAGATGTAGCTTATGGGGCTTACTCACAGGCAATTCCACTTTATCTTTAGCTAAATCTGTTTTCTTTTTCAGCACTTTTACAGAGGGGGACAATTGCTTTGGGGAAGCAATCAGTGAGGGTGAGGATACAGCTGACAGCCGGGGGGGTGGGGGAGACTGTTTTAATTCTACACTGTTTCTGGTCTGTGGAACAGGTCTAGACATAACCTTCGGCTTAATATTTTTGAAATTAGGTTTGGGAAAACTAACGATCTCCGATTTCCTCGCTTTGGTTACTGTTGACACAATAGCAGACCGGCCCACTGGTTTTCCAGCAGTTTGACCTGAACTAGCTTTAAACAAAGGCCTTTTATTATGCTCTCTTACAGGGGTCTTACTTGGTCTTTGTTTAGGAGACTTGTCTTCAAGTTCCACCAAAGATGAAACAAAAAATTCTGTATTTTTTGATTGTTCTTTAGGGGTTGAAGTACTTGGAGAAAAATCGCTTTCATGAGCAACAGGACTGCAGACCACAAAAGTTGCTTCACATTTCAGGTCAGGTACAACAGTCCTCTTTAATTTGGGTACACTGCAAGATGTGAGAGAGGAGGTGTGCATATCCTGAAAAGCAACACTTCCAGAGATATGTTGTTCTTTGGTTAAGGGTGTACTGGTTTCCTTTGATACTTGTTCTCTATCCATGCAAGTTTCAGCATTAGAGTTCCCAGCTTCATCATGGTCAGGATTATCCTGCAAGGATTTAACTTGGTCATCTTCATTAATATTAAAGCACGGTGATAGTGCATCAGGCCAATAAGGATCTAGACATTCAGCAAGTAGTTTTACAGACTGCGTTTCTGTTTGCTGCAATTCTCTATCAGTCTTGTTAGCAATTTTCAGATGGTGTTCAACACCTGCAGAGGCAGGACAACATACTTCAAGTTCTGCATAGGTATCCAGGCTTTCTGAAGCCACAGTCATAGAGGAGAAATTAGGTGTTCTTTCTGAGCTGATTCTATCAAGTTTCTCTCTTGTACGTACTTCAGAAGAAACTGACATTTTCCTCAGATGTATGTCATCATTTTGATCAATTCCCAGAGTTTCACCTACAATATCAGCAACATCCAATGCACTCAAGTGGCGGCATACCCCGTCAGTTATCAGGGACTGTGTGTTCTGCTCTGAAGCAGGAAGAGGTAATACATGCTTACTGTCACTCTCACTGTAAGGCACAAATTGTTGAATACTCTGATTTTGCATTTCTGCCACAGCAATGTTACCTTTGACTAAGTTTGTTGTTTCTTTCACATCACAGTTCAAAGGACACACACAAATCTGTTCAGTCATGGAGCACTTGCACGCAGCATCCACATCTCCCAACAGAGCTCCTGTGCAATCGTACTTATCAGGTGTCTTCTGTAGATGTGCTTCAGTACATTGATGTTTTAAAAGAGTATTTCTGAAGTCACCCTTGTTTCCAAGAACAGTACCATCTTCATGGTCAGTCATACTTTGGTCATCTGAATTACCACGTATCTTGGTGGCACAACTCTTTGCAGAAGGTGTAGCTGTGTCACATGCATAGTTATTTCCATTTTCATCCCTTATAAGTAAGGAAGACTTCAAGCCATTCTTTGCTTTGTCATCTGACTTTTCAACGTTCATTTTGAATGCTAAATCTTAAACTGTTTTCATTTTATTTTATTTAAAACCCCAGAGAGGAACAACTCTTCTAAACTTTGTAGAAAAAAAAAAAGGCAGCTTTTCCTTGGAACGTGTCAACTGTCCTGTAAGTTATTTAAAAAGTAGTTCCTTGTTTTCATGTTTCCCAAGCAGATTTTAAAGTCCTAGAACTGAAAAGAAATGAAAACAAGAATTAGCTAAAACAGCATTTTAGGACAGTAATCATTCTTAAGCTATTAGTCTTTGAATCAATTGCAGCCATTTTGATCAATTTCCTTAAGCAGATTAGGCTTTTACAACAATGTTGTCTGTGCATGCTTACCTTCACAAACCATTTCTGACTCCTTAACTGCCAAGCAACTTCTGAACCCTTGGGTCAGATACAATTGAGTGTGACTTTAGGAGTGCATTCTTAGATATTTGGCTTACACACAAGCAAAGGAACAACCCAAGAGTTGCCTCTTCAACAGCAAAACGGTATCTGAAGGACTACGTGTTAGAAAGAACCATAATTTTTCCCTCTGTCAATTAGAGGTACACAACAAAAGGGCATGGTTCCTCACACGGAGTGTAGCCAAGCTATGAAGCTTCTTACTGCGTGATGCTTAGAAGCTGAAAGCTTACACAGGCTCAAACATAAGCAAGGACGGGTGGTATAAGAAAAATCTGTCCACAACTGAACACCAAACTGAGTCAAGAAGCTCTCAGTTACAAGCAGCTAGAACTGTAGGGAAGGATCACTACAGACTCTGTTCTTGTACTCTCCACTCAGCATTTACCCCTGGTTATTGCTGGGGACAGGACACAGCGTTAGGGGGAGATCTTCAGTCTGACCATGGCTGGTCATGCATATGTTCTTATGTACAAATTTGCATGGAGACAGGAAATTAATACTTCAAGAATGATGAAACATTGCTGTATAAGCTCATGTCTAGAATAGACATGACTAGCAGCAACATAGAAGCAACATTATGAACACCCCAGTGAAGAAAAACTTCGGTGTTCATTCTTTGATGTATATCATAAAGAGCAGTAACATCCTGTGGCATGGTTTAACCCCAGCTGGCAACTACGCACCACACAGCCCAGAGGGATGAGGGAGAGACTCAGGGAAAATGAAACAACAAAAATCATGAGCTGAGATAAAGACAGATTAATAGGACAAGAAAGGAACAGAAAATAACAACAAAAAAAGAAACTGGAGTATAGCAGTGATGCATAATGCGTGATGCACAACACAACTGCCTTCCAGTCACCAACCCATGCCCTCTCACTTCCCAAGCAGCAGTCTCCAACCAGCTTTCCCCCATGTTTATACACTGAGTACAACATCATACAGGATGGAATATTCCTTTAGCCAGTTCGGGTCAGCTGTCCTGGCTGTGCCACCCCTTCCAACTTACTGTGACCCTACAGTCTACTTGCTGGCAGGGCAGTATGAGAAGCTGAGAAGTCCTTGACTTAGTATAAACACTACTTGTAACAACTAAAAACATCACTGTGTTATCAACATTATTCTCACACTACATCCAAAACACAGCACTGTACCAGCTACTAGGAAGAAAATTTAACTCTATCCTAGCTGAAACCAAGACATCCTGACAGCAGTTTTCTTCTACACTGTGAAGGCTCCTGTCCTGCCTTTCAAGCAAGCAATGCACAGCAGGTGCATCTCAAGATCTTCAAATTGTCTTAAGACATCTGATCTGAAATAAAAAAAATAGATGACAAGAAGATTTGTAATTTGTTCTGGGGCTACACCTGTATGCAACCTCAGTGGTGCTGGGGTAGCCAACAGGTATCCACAAGACCCCTTCAGAATCATTGGAGAGCAACTCCCGACATAGCAACAGCCTCCACCTTCTATAAAGATCACACAAGATTATCCAAATCTTCAAACAATTCCAATGTTCTTGCCAGCAGAGAGCCACATAACCTTACCCAACACCTGAAGCAGAGAAGAGAGGGGGGAAGAAGGGGAAGGAGAGAAACATCCCACACACACATACAATTAAACACAGAAACCTAAAGAAGATCAAGTTCCTAGCATGCACCAAGACTACACTCAGGTACCAAAACCAGAAGGACATGAATGACAGAAGATCCAAACTGTCCAAAGCAGCTGGATACGAAAGGCTTCTAGTACCAGAAATGAGGCCAGAGTAGGAAGAACTTCAGATGTATAAGATATGGTTGCAGTGAGGTGGGGCCATCTGGCAGGAACAATGGTCCTTTGAGGCAGTAAGTCTAAAAGAGGGAAAGGAGAGTTCACTGGATTTAACAAGAGATACAGGCTGAAAATGCATTTATTGACAAAGGAATTTATTCCCAAAACAAACTGAGTGAAGAAACTGAAGTGACAGAGTAGCAGAGGATGGTTGGGGACATTCATTGATGGCATTTGTCCTCCAGAGCAACCGCTGCATGTATGGAACCCCCGCTTCCCCAGTAGCGACTGGACCTCATCTGCTGATGGGAAGTAGAGAATAATATTTCTGTTTGCTTTTGCTTCCAAGTGTGGTCTTTGCTTTTGCTTTTTGCCCCATTAAATTGCTTCTATCTTGGCCCAAGGACCTCTTGTTACATTTCCCCTCTTCTCTGTTCATCTAAAAAAGGGAGTGATAGAGCAGCTTTGGTGGATGTGTGGCTGTCAAAACAAGCAGGACATGAACACCAGGATTAAGTCTTTAGATGGACAGAATAGTGCACACTAGTATGAGAACTGTGTTGAAGTCTGAAATGATTTCACTGTAAGTTAACTACAACCAGTAGCAGAGTCCCTATAGACTTAATTATATATTATTATAATAATAGGAGATTTCTGCTAGATCAATGTTGATAAGGCACACTGAAGAGTAACTCCATATTCATACTTTTATACAGGAATCAATAAAATTCAACAAGGCTAAATGCCAGGTCCTGCACTTCAGTCACAACAATCCCCAGGCAATGCTACAGGCTTGGGAGCAAAGTGGCTGGGGGTGCTGATTGACAGCCAGTTGAACATGGGCCAGCAGTGTGCCCAAATGGCCAAGGCAGCCAACAGCATCCTGGCCTGCATCAGGAACAGTGTGACAAGCGAGACCAGGGAAGTGATTGTCCCTCTGTACTCTGCACTGGTGCATTTTTTGAGTCCTCATTACAAGAAAGACATTGACATGCTGGAGTTGGGTCTGGAGAACAGGGGAGGCTGAAGGAGTGGGGTTGTTTAGCCTGCAGTAAAGGAAGCTGGGGGCAGATCTCATAAAAACTACCTGAAAGTAGGCTGTAACTAGGAGGGTGTTAGTCTCTTCTCCCTAGTAATTAGTGATAGGACAAGAAAAAATACACACTCAAATTAAGACTGTTCTAGAACTGCAAGAAATTTGCCTGCTCACTATTGACCAGAGTGGCTTGTGGCCCAGAACCCTACCTTTACAAGGTACTTTAAATATCTGCTTTGGACAGAGGGTAAAAAGAACACCGAACAAGGAAGCAAGCTACAGAAATTAGACAGTACCCTCCCCTGCTCCTCCTTCCTCCCCCAAGAGAAAATGGTTTCTCCAGCTTAAAAATCACCAGTTTAAGGCTGGACTAGATTCTTTGCCTATCCACTATTAATCAGTCCCTACAGAAGTATGAACAAATTTCAATATCCTCATTTTCATCTTTCATTAGAAAATCTAAATTCAAGAGCTCTTCCAAAAATGTCTTCCTTGAAGGCAGGGCAAGAACCTGTCCTGAATAAGTTTCCATGGGTTTAAGTCAATCACAATCACAGAGTCAATGGCTGTGAAATATTTGCCAACTTCGCCTTCACTGTTGTTTTGACACATTAAAACTAGTTTCTACATGTCTGGAGACTAGCCCATAACACAGCTTGCTCACCTAGTCATGCAACAAAAAGTTAATATTCTGCTTTGATTCAGGATTAGTTCAGATGCAACCAGAAGCTTTACCTCTTTCAAGAACTTTCTTACTAGAGAAAACAGAGAACTTCAATACGCCAAAAATTAACAAGACTGAGATCCCAAGAATTTGAAGAATGATACATTAGCGTACAGTATGTATTGCTAATAATGCCAAAATTTAAAACAACACAAGCAGCTAAGTAAAACTTGATTGAATTCTGAAGAAATGCCAAGGAAAAGAAAAGTAGTTTTGAGACTGCATAGTGAAGTGAGGAAGTGTGTTGAAGTTGCATATACAAATGTGTACATGCACATATAGAGGTTTGCTCACTCAGTGCTCTGGGCTTTCACATCACTAGAGAACATACAGTAATAAAACACTGATTCAAATATTTTGAAAGCAGTTTTTCACTTCAGTAATCAATACTTTTATGAACAAATAAGTCAGCTTCAAATATAGCCTCACACCCACTTCAGTCCTAAAATAATTTAGGTATTATAAATTAGGATTAACTATAGTGTATATAAAAATAATCTGTAATCTAGGTGAACATACTCCTCAAAAAAATTCACATTCTGTAACTCTTCAAGTATTAATATGTTCATCAGAACACTGTCTAGTGATGAAAAAATCTTTAGATTTAAGATCTGCCATGGCAGGCTGAATGAATTTAACCTCAGCTGTCATCTTCTCCATAGGAGTGGTCAGTAGCAGAATCATAGACACAACAGTTGCCCTTCCTGAGAACATTCCTTATGGAGAATACTGATCCTGGCCTACTAATGACTTAGGGGATTCTCTAAACTAAATACTACTTATAAACTCGCTTTAAAAGTATGTCTAATATCAACAAGCATTATGCCTGCCTGGCCTCTACAACACCCTATAGCGCAGTGCAAAAGAGTTGAGCTGTTCTGTGTCTTCTGTAAAGCTCAACATGCCAAATTCCAGTCGTGTATTTCAAGCGCTCACACATTACAAAAAGTCTTAGTTATCAGATCTCTGAGCTGCCCCTTTCTCAACCAATATAAGAACTGCAGGGTAACACCTAGTCCAATCCCCCCTTGCCATCAGCAGGTTGCTCAGGTCCCCAGGTAAAACAAAACCAAAAAACAAACCAAAACAAACCAGACTTTGACAAGCAGATTCTCCTAAAAGATCGGCTTCTGGCAGCCCCAGATCTAGGATTGTTCAGTGAAATGCTGTAGAAGGGCAGAGAGACAGTACCTCTTTCAGTGCTGGCTAGACAGGAATCAAAACCCTATCAAATACAATAGATAATTCAAGATCCAAGTTTAAAAATTACTACAAGAATGCAAGTCAGTTTGTGTCATAATGCAGACAATAATTTACACTTCTGCTACTCCATCTAGAACTTTTTTCTTTCACCCGAACTATCACACAGTGTTTATTCAAACCCATGAGCTATGTTTGTGCAGCGAACATGTCAAAGGAGGGTTGGGGGGTGGGAAGGCTGTAAATCTGAGCAGGAGAGGCTGTGCCCAGACATGCAGGAAGGCAGTCCAGAAGTCCTCTAATCAACTGAACATGGTTTGACATCAGACAAAATCCACCATCAGCATCTGCACTCATCTGAAAACCGTGCTACATAGTCACAATTACCAGAGTCACTGAAGTCAGAAGCCATTTATGGCACTTCACATGTCCACATCACACAACCACTTGACCATACCACATTCTGGAACACGACACAATCACACAGGTCTGACTTTTTCAGCACATACACCTGAAAGCAGATCGGGAGCACTCAGGAGAGAGTCCACAGCAAGCAGGCATCCTTCCCAACATATTCTGTCCAGTGTTGCTCACACGTGTTCCATCAGAGAGCACTGGGAAAACATGCATTACAGGTAACATTGCATTTACACACAATGGCAATTCCAGAGCTCCCTGTGCAGGCTCAGTAAGGTCACAGCCTGATGCCAAGCTAATGCAAACTATTAGAGGACAGGGTGTGTTAAGATTCTAGAACAACTGCAGCTAACCATTTAGAATATTATCAGTACAACACATTCCTAGATGTGAATTGCAGTAAGTGCTCACATGCTCACGGCTTTGCTTGCTGAAGAATACATAGTATCACCAGTGCAGCAACTGAGAGGGTGACGTGTTTGTCAGAAAAACACACCCATAGGGTAGCTAAGTGACATATAAATGCTTTACTCAAAGCCATCTTAAAAATCAAAATCACTGAGACATTTGCTGTAGTAAGCAGAAATAACATGCAAGTTATGTTTGTAAGCAATCATGCTGGCACAGCTCACTGAAAGGGTAGTGTCACTTTCACAGGCATGAACCATCAGGTTTTGCCTCCTATTTGGCTATTTGCCAGCCTGTTTCAAGGCTGAAGTACAAGTATGATACACACAGGATAGTATGCAAGTAACATGGATTTTCAGCAGTTAAGTTACAGAAGCACAGAATGTTAGGGGTTGGTAGGGACCCCTGGAGATTGAGTCTAACCCCCTTGCCAAAGCAGGGTTATAGGAATGCTTCCAGAGATTTTTTAAAGTCTTCAGAGAAGGAGACTTCACAAGCACTTTGGGCAGCTTGTTTCAGTGCTCTGTCACCCTCGCCATTAAGACGGGTCTCCTCACACTGAGGTGGAACTTCCTGTGTTCTCATTTGTACCTCTTGTTCCCTGTCCCATCACTGGGCACCACCAAAAAGAGACTGGCACCTTCATCTTGACACTCGCTCCTCACGTATTTATAGACATTGGTAAGATCCCCTCACAGTGGAAGGTATGGAGAGATGTAAAGCGAAGCTTAAAATGCTTTTAGACCCTTCTTTTTCTTGCCCATAAGTCATTGCCTTCCTAAAGCAAAGAGTACTTAACTACTCAGTCCCTGTCTTTAGGGATGTTAGGCTGTTGTCTCCATCTTCAAGGTGAGGTTCTTATTTGTAAGTACACAATACACTAGAGACATTCCAGTGGATTTATACAGTGCCTTGGTAATACAATTTTTCTTCCTTTAATAGTTGCCAGCTTCTGATTTTTGTTTTAAAGTAAGTTCTAGAACTCTTTATTCAGAAGGAGAAGGGTGGTCCAATGACTTTTCTTAAATGTAAATTGAGTCCATCTTTTACTTAGATAACCAAGATACTTGAAAACATTGTCTAGAAATGGCATCTACTACTTGGGAGATTTGGACGTGCAACCATCTACACCAGGATATTCTGCAAATGCCTTTCCCCTACTCTGTTTTACAGCAACTGACAAGGTGACACTCCCAGAAGTAAGAGGTAAGCATACACAAGCCAGTGACAAATCCTAGCTATTAAGATAGCAGAAGTAAGCAAGTGAATTTTATTGCTTGAGATTAAGTGCCTGATCAAAACCAAAGCCATCTATTGGAATGCACAGAGGTGAATACTAGCAGCTTCTTACTTGGATATTCCAGAATTCTCTTATGACTTAATCAGGCTCTCATTTTTTTAAAGTTGCACAGCCTACTGAGGGGGTTTCCAAAGTGTGGTGCACTACATGACTGCACACATGGTCAGTTACATAGTTATTTGTTGACACATTGCCATCACAAACAAAGGCTGTACATGGTTTTCCATAAGATCAATATTCAGTCTTAATGTCTTTCTTACAAGTTCCACAAATAAGTTGTTATTTACTGGTTAAATCAGTCATCAACTTTTCAGGAAGATGCTTTGGGGTTTTTTGTTCGTTTGTGGACTTTTTGCTATTTTATGAAACTGAATTGTGGACGCATGTGTTCTTGTACAAGGAAGAATAAACTTTCATTTTGACCAGAAAGGGAGGAGTTGGAACTTGGAAAAAAAAAAAAAAAACCAAACACACAACACAAAACCAAACCCGAACAACACACACACACAAGCACATTTATTATGGCACTTCCTTAGAAGGCCAAGGTTCAAATCCTTTTTCTTGAAGGAGGTCACCAAATAACTAAGCAGCAGCAAGACTGACTGAGCCCTATGTTCAACAATCCTAATCAGTGTTCAAATTCTTTAACTAGAGTTTACAAATATTGTTCACCTTGCGTGTTTTCCTGGAATTCAGCTCAAATTATTTTCTCCATTGCTACAATTTAAAGCATACATTTATATGTTTTGGTATCTTCAAGTTAGTGACTCAGGATTATTCATTGTATTTTCCCTTTAAGATTGAAATATCAGTGTAGGAAGGAAGGTGGTAATAGATTATGAAGAAGAAAAATGCTTTGTGAATTCATGCTAGGTCTGCCCAGCCATACAGAGAGCAATAAGGGTTGTACTCTCCAAGAATGTCCTCAAGTTTCAAGATAGCCTTCCGATATCTGTTTTCCCACAAGTCTCTCATCTTACGCTCTTTATCATGATTTTTCATTCTTTACGGAAATTTCAGCCATCAACATCCTTGGCTACCCATCTTCCTTTGAGCAAACTTCAAACATTCAAAGCAGAATTTGAGCTAACCTGTTCTGAGCTAACAGCCCTCTCAGAAACATTTCTACTCTCCGCTACCTGTTTCTCCTCTTCTACAGAGCTGTCAATCCCCTTAACTTATTCCATATTCCTCACTTGTTTCTCATCCTAGCTGAAGTAAAACCTAGTACACAAGGGAAGCTTATACCTTGGACTCTCAAGACAAGGGAAGCTGTTGCTGTGTTCCATTTTGTTCATTTGATTGGGGTTTTAAAATTTTGGTATTAAGTCTACAGATGTTTAATTAAGTGAAGACTTCTTATCTGCCGATAATCTCCTCTTGACTGGCAAGTACAAGGCTATCACAAAATAGCAAGTACCAAAAAATGGCAGAACTACTCTGCAGAAGCATCACCATGCTGCAAAGGTGGTGACTAAAATGCCAGTCATAACACTGGAAAAAAGTAATTCTTGTTTCCTAACAATGAGCCAGAACTTAATCATTCATTTGGCAAGTCAGAGCAGAGACAGCTTTAACCATCAGCACTGAAGTAAGTCCTGCATTATATAATTTGCTTTTATCATCAACTTTTAATGCCAAGCAAATATACAACAATGTGCTATGCAGCATACACCAAGGCTACTTAAGGTCATGTGCTGACTTGAAACTTTGTGCTCCTCCACTATTTCACAAAGCATCTGTGCACCCAACTCTAGCATGAGTGCCACACAACATGTGGCTGACATTAGTATTGCAGCTACACAGTGACTGTGTGGATGGAATCAAACAGTTAAGGCCACCAAAAACAAACCACCCCCAACCAAAAAAAACAAAACAAAACAAAACAAAAAAAACCCCAACAACAACAAAACCCCCCCCCCAAAAAAAACACCACACACAAAAAAAGAAAAAAAAAAAAAAACAAACCCCAACAAACAAAAAAAAAAAACCCAACCAAAAAAAAAACCCCCAACCAAAAAAAAAAAAACACAAAACCCCAACCAAAAAAAAAAACCCCAACCAAAAAAAAAAAAACCCCAACAAAAAAAAAAAAAAAAAAAAAAAAAACCCAACCAAAAAAAAAAACACCCAACCAAAAAAAAAAACCCAACAAAAAAAAAAAAAAAAAAAAAAAAAAAAAAAACCCAACCAAAAAAAAAAAATAAATAAACCCAACAAAAAAAAAAAAAAAAACCCAACCAAAAAAAAAAAAATAAACCCAACCAAAAAAAAAAAAATAACCCAACCAAAAAAAAAAAAACCCCAACCAAAAAAAAAAAAAAAAAAAAAAAAAAAAACCCAACCAAAAAAAAAAAAAAACCCAACCAAAAAAAAAAAAAACCCAACCAAAAAAAAAAAAAACCCCCAAAAAAAAAAAAAAAACCCCACCAAAAAAAAAAACCCAACCAAAAAAAAAAAAAACCCAACCAAAAAAAAAAAAACCCAACCAAAAAACACATCAGCTCCTGTGCACTTCATCTCCATTTTCAGTGGAGATCTGAAGGGACAAGCTGTTCATTAATTGGCTATATTTAACACCAGTATATAATATGAACTAGTTTACAGAGCCATTTGTAGTACTCACAACATAACCTGTAGCCAAGCAAGTACAGCAGTATTACTTAGCTCCTGTGGGTTATTCTGTGTAACAAATCTATAACCAGATTAATTATTCAGAAAAGCAGATCAACACAGTCTCTAATGACTGAAAAAGCAGCATCTTTGCCATTATATCCTTTTGCAGCACAAACTGTTTAATCAAGATGCTTAGGATTTCTTATGTTAACCAGGTCAGAAGTTTAATCAGCTTGCAGTTTTTGCAGACTCAAAAATGCTTGCACAAGTGGTCATTCATTCATAAAAGACCACAGCCAGCCAAAAATAGTTTCCACTTACTCTACAAGAAATTCTGCCACCTAGTTAGGACTGCACTTTTGCACCGTAAGAGCACCACAGCAAAATTTAATTCTGAAGATATTGTACTTGCCAATTAAAGAACAGCCATTACTACACTCTAAATTCAAATCTAGTAATTATATACAGTGAGCAAAATCAAAGTGCAATGAACTGGTTAAAGGAAAAAAATACTTTGGTAGCCAAATAGGAAACAGCTCCAACCCAGTGATTAGAAATCCTAAAGGTACAGTGGCTGTTAAGGATTTTCAGTACATGTTACTGAATAATAGTTTAAAACCTGTCAATCCTAACAGTTTCACCACCATTTCACCTTCAGTGTTGCACAGTTGGCACCTGGAACAACTGCACAATTCACAACCATTGTTTCAAAGCATGTAGTCCCACAAGATGTTTTTATATTCAAAAAAATCTTATGTTCTGTACAAAGAAAACTATTTTTCAAAGTGGGATTAGTCCTGCTACAATAGTTTGTGGTTCATTCTTTTTACAGTTTTTGTTTGTTTGCCTTTAAATCCCATATCACACACAAGATTCCAAATTCAAAACAGACTAGCTCTGCACCTCCCACAACACACAGATGACAAGAAAGACTCCATGACAGTTTTGCAGGACTGTACAGAGAAAATAAGTTTATTTATGCAACACTATTAGGTAGCAGGCTGCAGCTGATGCTCTCTGGAAAGTACGAGTTCATGGTGATGCTTGACACAGCTGCCAACAGGCTGCCTCACAAGGGCTGATATTTCACCAGGACATGGCAGGTAAAGGACTGAAGGAAAGGGGGAGCTGAGCACATGTTTCTTGAAAGGCTGCCAAAGCAAGGTTAGTGGTCCCAGTGATCCAGAAGGGACTGAGACATGCAGGCTGCCACCTGACTCCCTGCAAATCCCCGTCAGCTCTGAGGAAGGAGCTCTACTAAAGCTCTGAGCATCAGCACTCCTGTGGAATGTTCTGCATCTGCAGGGCAACAGCAGGACTCAAAGCTCCTGTACAGAAATTGTCCTGTCTGTCCCTCTGAGACCCTGTAGGAATCTTGCAGTCCAGCAAAGAGTTAAAAATTTCTTCAAGATTCATGCAGTGCAAATCCACTATTATTATTTCTTGAATCAAGCTGATTTAAGTTGGGCACCACATCTAAAAGCTACTTATTGTAGCCTATATTTTAGGTATAGCCAAACCTCTACAATAAAGCCAAAAAGTGTTTTAAAGTCAAGTGTTAGTTGAATGGGGAGAACCGTTTGAGAAACTATTCAGCTGACTTGCCTGCTCTCCACAAAAGTAAAGCATATACATATCACCAGGTCACTGCAGGCACCCTGGAACTACAGTTACCTGGAATAATGGCTTACATTTCAACTCAGGCCTGACCAAAATCAATGCCACAGGCAGTGACAGAAGGTGCAACGCACAGTGCCATATCCATACCTGATGTTCCAAGTGAGTTTCAGGTTACTTCCTCTACAGTATTCCCTTGAGAGGAAGAGATGCACAGAAAGAGAGAATGCACACACTGGCAAAATACTGCTTCTGTGCTACTAAGTGAAAAACCAGCACTCTGGTTTTATAAAAAAATAGGCCCTTGAATAACTGGCAACTGAACAGGAGCTACATGATTAAGAGGCAAGAACTGCTGGACTTTTCATTTGGCTAGTTTTTGAGAGTGAGCTCTGTCTTTTTTGCTAGGACTGATCACACATTAACTGTTATTGTACACACCCCCTGGTCAGATGATTCACTTGTACACATGGATTAATTCTCTGGAGTCTCTAGGACTTGGTGCCATGTATAAACTACCCAGTCCGCAATTCAGCTCACCTCACACTTAACCATGTAGGATTTTGACTTCACCAGTTTTACAAGCCTGATGGAGGGAAAAACTGAATTGCAGTGCAAGCAGAGAGACAGCAGGAGCACATTTAAAGGATATTGTCTAGTACATTTTAAGTAGCCATTGTACAACCAGACGTAGTAAATATGTCTATACATAGCACACTATTTCTTGGACTAAAGCACATCTAGGACATTCAAATCTGCAGCAGAAAATAATTAGGAGAGCACAGAGATAAAGGGGCTTTCCATTACTGCCATCTTAGAAAGTGTTCAAGAAAAAAAAATACTGCAAATTCTGTAGGTTCTGCACAGGGACAAGCAATACACAGACTTGATTTAAAGGATGCCTCAAAGCTTCCTCTGCTAAAAAGCATGGAGAGCACTAGGATGTGCATTTTATTATTCTATATACAGCATCACTATGCACAAATCTCTCCAAAGCTGTGCTTTCCAGGCTTTTCCTCCAAGGACATAATACACATTCAGCACAAGGAGGGCAGCAGAGACAGAATACTATTTCTGGATTTGTGCTGGTCACAGACTTTCACTATTTAATTCAGCTAAGTGCCAACATCAAATAGCAGCTACCTGCTCAAATAGCCACCAGTACAGAAAGCCATGAAACTATCATCCATCCATATGATGAGTCATGAACACAAGCATGTCATACAGCAAGTACTTCACCACTGCAATTTGAGAGCAAAACTCCCACACAGGGCTAACAAACGCAC
Organism: Indicator indicator; assembly: GCF_027791375.1. Lineage (NCBI taxonomy): Eukaryota > Metazoa > Chordata > Aves > Piciformes > Indicatoridae > Indicator > Indicator indicator. The sequence continues at coordinate 11,278,116 of NC_072017.1, forward strand.
TTGTAAGTTCATACTTGACATGAGTTTGGGACACGGATAAGCAACTCTGCCTCCTGTGTGTCAGCTTAGAACAAGGAAACAATTCTTTCACTGGGATCAGTATTTGGGCTGCACATACCATAGGTAGGGGGTTTTGTAGGAATGAGGAAGAAATGCTGCTGAAAAAGGAAAAAGAAATGTTCCTTAAGTGCTGATTGAACTACTGGACTTGCTCAACAAATACTGTCCTGTGAAGGGTGACCAACTTTTTTTTCAAAGCAGTATCAGTAAGTTCAAGTTGCATGACAGAGTTGCTTCATCTAGCAGCATCAACTTCACCAAAGCATGTTAAGTAATGTTGCAGTTCTAGATACCCATCTAGAAATTCACCAATTCAGTACACAAACAAGGATGCTCAAGTCCTGCTCAATGAGGATACTGAATGCACAGTTTGTTGATACAATTTTCTGGTAAATGAATTCCCAGAATGCTGCAGAAGTCTGAATTTAAAAGGGTTGCCGAGGCAGAGGGAGGGGAAAAACGTAACAACACATAAAAACCCCAAACCACAGACACACACCCAGTGGTGAGTAATTCAAGAAAATAAATAGGGGGAAAAGTCAGGAAGTTTCTCCTGCTATGAAAACACATAGCCCTAACTACTGAATGCTGAAGAAAAAAGTTGAACTGAGGAGACCATTCAGGAAGAATCCATAAGAAATCTCCACCCCCCAGATCTCTGATTTACATTTATCTACTTTTAGAGAGTATTTCATAGTTCAAGTGCTCTCTTCCCTCCTTTATTAGGTATTGGGGGATGTTCTGGAAGAGGAGACTGTTTCTACTTAGATGATTTCCCTTCAAATCCACCTCTGGGGTTCTGTTTTACTCTGAGCCAAGTTAAACATACCAGAGGCCTTTTCACAATTTATTTGGGTAAAATACTGCTCACAAATGTCAACTCCAAGCACTTAGTGGTGCATTAGGATCTTTCTCCAGAGAAAATTGCCTCACGAGAAGCAGGGGTGGAAGGGCTGGCACCTAGAAACCCCTTGTTTCAGTCCTCTGGAAAGTCTGTCTACTGCTAACCCTTCCAGGTTGCAAAGCATTTTTTGGTGCTTAGACATAAAATTCTGCAAGTGTTTTCAGAAAACAATACAGAGGAACAGCAGTTTGTTCAAAGAGATCTAGTCAAAAGTAGATATGCCAAAAGTCAGGAAGACAATCCCCAGTGACTGAGACAACCGTCATGCAGGAGGCCAAGGTTTGATTTGCCTGCAAGTACCAAGTGGTTAGAGTTAGTTCTGCTCTTCTGATTTTCCATATGATAGACTGACTGGTGGCTTGGGTACTTCATTTCTGACCACTGATAAGGGTCTTAAAAAACAAACAAACAATCTGGATGTGTCTTCTCATTTTTCTTAAATAAGGAGGCAGATGTATATTCACAAGTGCCCATGACAGGTAAACAGGTACACCTTCTACTGAAGTATACAGATCAACCTAAAAATCAAGTTGTATGTCAGACAATCAAGCTTTCCATATAAAAAAAATTGTTAGACCAAGTCCTTTGACTGTTTTCTTCACAAATCATTGTATTAGAGAACAGCAGACATGAAAGGCATAAGCAATCATTTTCAAAATATTAAATTGTACTAAAGTCCCATAAATTGTTTCATGCAATATTCCTCTCTCTGCCCAAAGCAGAAGCAAAAGAAACCACCTGCTTAAGCTACCACTTTCTAAAATTTTAAGTCTTACCAGTTTTCCACCTCTCTCTGATTTACTAGTTGCACCAAATCTGGTTTAGGTAGCCACAGAAGGGAGCTTACTGTTAAGTGTCTGATTCATCAAGTTACCCAATCTCTATCTTATTTTTTGATATAAGGTATAACTTATTTATACTCTACAAGGCAAAAAATATCACCTCTAGTATAGCACTATAAAATACTAGTTCTTTTAATAACAAAAAATATGTTCACTAAGGTCCCTGTGAAGTACTCATCATGAAATATATATGCAAATCTACAGTTAGATCAGTGAGTAACTTGGATCCCAAATCTATGAGATGAATTGCTTCTATTCTGAGCCAAACAATGTACTAACAAAGTTGAAGTCAGGTCCTGCTAACTGAAATCAGAGCACCAGCAACCATTAAGCATCAACATCTCACTGAGCAAAAGTCCATGCTTACAGAGACTCACCCCTCATCTTGCACATACCCAGAAGGTCACTACATTCAAAGATACTGAGTATTGAAGAGGAAACTAAATACCAACCTAGAGAACATTCCCATGGTCTCACCACCAGACCTCTCTTAAACTGAGGCTGCCAAGTTTCGTGTATCTCATATTACACAAGCCACAAGGGTTTGACAGCCCTGTCATGCCAACCCACCTCTCTGCTGAGTTACATGCAGCCAGCCACAGTCCAGGAAAGCTGACAGCTCCTCTCATTAGCATCTCATGAGAAATTATCTCATTAGCTTCTAACAGCTAAAGAGATGCGCTCCCAGCAATTGGAGCTGCCCAGTCACTTAAATAGCAACAACAATTACAAGGGCTACATTACTAGTCACTAGTGGTGTCCCCCAAGGATCAGTGTTGGGCCCAATCCTGTTTAATATCTTTATTGATGATCTGGATGAGGAGATAGAGTCCACCATTAGTAAGATTACAGACAACACCAAGTTGGGGGGAGGGGTTCATCTGTTGGAGGGTAGGAGGGCTCTGCAGAGGGACCTTGACCAGCTGGACAGAAGGGCAGAGTCCAACATGATGGCATCCAACAAGTCCAAGTGCCGGGTGCTGCACTTTGGCCACAACTACCCCATGCAGCCCTACAGGCTGGGGTCAGAGTGGGTGGAGAACAGCCAGGCAGAAGGGGACCTGGGGGTACTGACTGACAGCAGCTGAACATGAGCCACCAGTGTGCCCAGGTGGCCAAGAAGGCCAATGGCATCCTGGCCTGGATCAGACACTGTGTGGCCAGCAGGAACAGGGAAGTCATTCTGCCCCTGTACAAAGCACTGGTTAGACCACACCTTGAGTGCTGTGTCCAGTTCTGGGCTCCTCAATTTAAGAAGGACATTGAGATACTTGAACGTATCCAGAGAAGGGCAACAAAGTTGGTGAGGTATCTGGAGCACAAGCCCTATAATGAGAGGTTGAGGGAGCTGGGGTTGTTTAGCCTGGAGAAGAGAAGCCTCAGGGGAGACCTCATTGCTCTCTACAACTACCTGAAAGGAGGTTGTAGACAGGTGGGGGTTGGTCTCCTCTCCCAGGCAACCAGCAACAGAACAAGAGGACACAGTCTCAAGCTGCACCAGAGAAAGTTTAGGCTCAAGGTGAGGAGAAAGCTCTTCACAGAAAGAGTAACTGGCCAGTGGAATGGGCTGCTTGGGGAGGTGGTAGAGTCACCAACCCCGAAAGTGTTCAAAAAAAGCTTGGATGTGGCACTTGGAGCCATGGTTTAGTTGTCATGAGGTGTTAGGTATTAGGTAATAGGTTGGACTTAATGATCTCTGTGGTCATTTCCAACCTGATTGATTCTGTGATTATCAGGATGGAGGGGACACTCCAAAACCAGCCTGTCCTGGCTGCAGGCTACGACACATTTTCTTAACAAAAAGAATAAATCCCACTAAATTCACGCACTCCTTTAGAAAGTATGTCTGGGGGGTGAAAAAAACCCACAGAAAGCAAAACTAAGATTCCTCCTGTAAAAGGGTGCCTACTGCTGTCTCCATAGCCTGTACTCCATCCGTTGAGGAAAGGATCAGTGTCAGAGAGTAACGGAAAGCAGCGTATTAGTCACCTGTGACCATTTCTTCCCCTTTTCAGTTTGGAAAGCATATCTGTGCTCACACAGACACGGATATAAGTCAGCGACCATTCCTCACATGCTCACACTTCCTTGCATGCACTTTTCACATTTCAGTAGCAATAAGATATTTTATTTATGAAAATCATAAGTTTTTTTGGAAAAGCACTGGCACCAGCCCTACTCTGTTAGCAGAAAGCCACAGGTGAAGATAGGCATGAAACTAAAACTAATTCCTCCCTTTCCCCTCTAATCCTTTCAGGGTCAGAATGGGGGATACTGAAAATATTTATTATTCTTAAAATGTTGTTAAATAACCCAAGAAACAGTATTGGAAATTTAAGATATTACCATTGCACTACAGGTTTTCAAAAGCTACATCTAGGATTTCCTTAGAAATAATTACTACTCTTCCCTAAGAGAGAGTTACGTGCCAGTCTCACTGTCACAACCAGCCTTTCTGCCTGTACATGTTTCAGAGAGAAAGGTAAAAAAATCACAGTAGAGCTAAAAACTAAGGTGAAGCCATAGCTACCTGTTTGCCTGACCCAATGCCCTCGAATCACTAAGGGAAAATGGTAGCAAGAGAGAGGTAGCTCATCATTACCTAACTGTGTCTGATTAAGCAGTCAGATTTGTCTGTCCCTGATGTTGAGCTCTACTCGGGCAGTGGATGTTTGCTTCTAGGTTAGTTAGTTCTGCCCACAATCTGGTTCTGTTAAGACAGAGCATTGCAAGGAAAATAATTCATTCCAGTTTAAACACATTTTGCAACGCTACATTAACGTCCTTTTTCCGCCTCCCTATTCTAAGTACAGGTCTTCCCCCTTTCCACAAGGGATAAGACATTACATTTTCTTTGCCACCTTTCCAATTTTCATTTTTCCTTCTACTTAGAAACCAAATACTCACAGCTCCTATTACAGAATCTTAGCTTAACTAAAGATAGCAACAGACAAAAAAAGGCAATGCCTTAACATGTAAAGATCAATAATCAAAGACTATCTTAAATACTGAGAAGACAAAAAAGCAGTTAAGTAGAGGCCTTTTATCATCCCAAATTCTCAACTTCAAGAGATGCAACTTAATTGTTCTTCCAAAACTTATAGAGAAAATGGCATATTATACTAATTTTGCCAACACATCAACCAGCCTTCCAGGAAATAACGTGTCAGTAACATATGGAAACTACTTAGAGGGCTTTTTTTGGCATTTCTCTCTCAGCCTGGCATGTTTTTAACATTAATTGTGAAAGCCACTAATGGTTATGGTTTAGCTGTTAAATTTAAAACACCAGGGAACCAGCATGTGGTTATCGTTTGACAGAAGTCATCAAACCTTCCTCAAAGACTACCAGCTTCTCTGTAATTCTTGCAACTAAAAGCTTTACTTTGGACTACATTTAAGCAAACAGCTTCAGAAAGTACAAGTAATCTTATTATCCTCTAAGTAGCAAAGAGCCACATATAAGAGCATGATTCTGTATGTATGGAATAAACAACTTTCAAGTAATACTTACCACAATCAAAGCTCAAGCCTTTTAAAAGAGATGAGTTAAGGCTGAGTTAGATTAGTCATCAAAAGTTCTCCTCACAGTGGCATACATCAGAGCAAAAGCAATCAGTAAGATTAAGGGGGGAAAAAATAAACCAAAACAAAACCATATAAGCCAGACTATATAAAGTCCTCTCACGAGATTTCAGCTTTCAAAGATCAGTCCAGCCATGCAGCAATAAAAGGCTCAAGCTGAAAGAATTTTTCTTAGACTGTCTGCCAGCACTGCATCAAAAGCTCCCGGCATGCTAGCAACAGGTCCTAAGAGCAGGCTTGACAAGGATTGGACAGATTTGACAGATGAGACTTGTGAAGAGGTATTTTCTGTAACACTTCAAACCTTATTTACAGTGAGGGACAAGGACTGTGTTCAACAAAGACGTGGTTTGCTCAGCCAGGTCAGGAGTAAGAGAATGGACTTGTCCAACTCCACTTTCTCTTACCTAGGGACCCATTAGATGTAAACACAAACTGCTATTTTCATAAATCTGTGGGCTACCAGAACCCAAACATAGAGCCAGGCTACAAACTTACTCCACTGTGCCCAGGAGTTTTTGCATAGCGCCAAGCCGTGCTCCCTGCACAGGGCTCCACAAGGAGCTGAATGTTCAGAGCCCACAGTGCACAGGTGCTGGGGTGGTGAAACATTGCCCCTGTGCTCCAAGTCACAAAGAGAAAACACACAGAGACACACCACCATCTTTACCCTGCTAATTAAACAATCAGATACCCTAGAAGACAATTTGCAAAGCAGATGGGACAAATTTAATCTCAGCTTACATTCAAACAGCCTGGGAAAAGAACAGTTGTTTAGAAAATTCATATTGCAACATATCAAATATTCATTTTTGCCCTAGAGAACTAACAGTACTCCATCACCTTTTCCAAGTGACATAAACTGCAGTCTCTTACTCCTGTCTGCTACAGGCAAGGGAAGATGAATATGGTGCTTCCAAAAAGCTGAACTGGAGACTTTCCCTTACTCAGTTAATTTAACCACATCATAGATTTGCCATAGAAGCATATAATTTGCTTTTATACCTATTTACAGTAGCATTCTCAATTAATTCAGCACTGCAGGAAAAAAAAAATAAAAAGAAAAGCTAAGACAGACTAGCTATGTAAAACAGTGTTAAGGTTACTTCACTCTCTGAAGGTATTTCTTTCCTCAGGGTATAAAAGAACTGCAATAAATATCAACAAACACATTTTAACAAAGTCAATTTAAATGTGAAATTATGACACCTATATTAAACTGCACTGTAACACAGTCATCATTCACACTAAAACATTTGAGTGGCATGTGCTCACTGTTTTAAACACAAAAACCACTGGCTTTGGGTGCATTAACTTAATAATTAAAGCATCTCGTAACTTCTCTTTCTGAACAAGAAATAGAACTTGCTCTCTGTTAATGTAACTTATTCAGTTCAATGGCTGGGTTTTCATGCTGTAAGAAATTTAACCAATTTGAAGTCTCTTAAAAGGTCACAGAATTAATGACATTTTAAAAAATAACCTCTAATATTTCTGAAAAAAAGTTAGGAATCTAATGTATAGAACACATAACGTGCATCCTGTTGGATATACAGAAGTACTACAAGAAATGATGCAGTTATCTGTGATTATAAATGAGAATTAACAACACATCCTTAAAAGAAAGCATAGAATATCGACTAATCCTTTTTCCTACAGAGAAATATGTGAAAACACTTACTCTACCAAGATATCCATTAGCAACAGATGCTAAATGCTTGCTTTCAGAGCAGGAAACAACTCCTTGGGCTACACCATGTTCCTAGACAACAACCTCTACCAATGAGCTTTGTAGCATCTAAGTGCTTCAAGGTGTCAAATGAATTAATTTGGTAAATCCAAGACTCTGCTCTTGCAAGAGCCTTGCAAAACTTGTCTGGATGGCAATAGATTTGTAGTGCACAGCATGCTACAACTCAGCTGAATTACCTGTGGAAGAAGACAATGGAATACTGAAAAAGACTTTGGCACTACATGGCTTGTCATTGAGATTGCATCTCAATGCCTCAGTGGCTCCCAGTTCATTTTATTTACCATCAGAAAGAAACACTACACCAGACACTTAATAGAAAAGCAGAGAGCTGAACACCTGCAGAATAGGAATAGCTGTCTGCAAAAGGAACTAAAGTATAATATCCACTGACTAGGAAGATGCTCCATTTGAAAAAAAAAAACAACAAACCCTCAGCACCACAGGCATCCTCCATGCAGAGCTTCACTGGGTGGCAAGTCCTGCCACTGCTCAGCTACGCACAGGACAGGACACATTAATTGTATCTAACAACCATGTGTTACCACCATCTGCAAAACAAACATCATCAGCTAAAGCTTGCATGTTCAGGCCATTCCTTACCTGTTGTGCCAAGCATGGCATCACTACACCATTACCTGACCTCCTGGGTCACTACTTGAAGTTGTTACAGCTTGGTCATAACCGTAAAGATTTCTGAAAGCAAGCTGATATTTCTGCTTTCTTACGAGCAAAGTGGGGAGTAATCTCCCTTGTGGAGACTAGCATACTTTTGATCTATTTAAATACAGCTCCTTGCAAAAAAAAGAAAATGATCAGCAACCATCCTCCCTCCTCCTCTTCCCTTCAGAACAACACGGATCCAGGTTTATCTTCTGTTTGACTCATTCATATTCCATCAACAAATGAAATGTGTGCTTTCTTGGGCAGGTTTCTCAAATTGTTCACCTGCCACTTTGATTGCAAGAGTCTCTTCCCTTGACTAAGGGTGCTAAAGAGTGATGCCTGGAAGCAAGTCAACTACGTATAGCAGCAGCAGGCAGAGATCACAGTTAAGTGTCTGAGAGTTGAGTCAGTAGTCTGAATACATTGTTCTCCTTCACCCAACTTAATACATACGGGTTAAAAAAAAAAGCCTTTTTCTTCAGAAGCATACTTTTTAAATTTCATCTTAAAAGGTAGATGTAGTAAAGCTCCTACAAAAAAAAATTCTGGACAAGGTATTTACTGTCTTATTTCTTGGATGAAACAAGGGTTATCATTTTATTATCCATCTGTAAAACACTGAAAAATTTCTTTCTCCTCTGAACCACCATCAGTTGATATGAACAGACTGGTCAACCAAAGGGATGTCTGCCTCCTCTTCCTGGGATGGCAAGTGAAACAGCTATTTAAGTAGAAATTTATTTCTTTTATAATGAAATATCCAAATATATGAAATTATCATAAAACTTCATCTCAAAATTACCGACATAGATGACAGAAAAGAATAAGCACTTCATACTAGAGTTGTAGCACTCATGCTACCCACAGGAAGATGCTTTTTGTCACTGTGCGTATTCCATAATCATTTACAGAAGCACCACCCCTTTAGGCCACATAAATCACATGATAATAAGTGATGTATTAATTCTGTACTGGCCATTTGCAGCATTGTTCCTTTCTTTAGTGTATGCACACAAGAGCTCAAGCAATTAACTGAAACAGTGGCCCAGAGTATTTCACGTCCATGCTGAAATACAAATACCACAGAACTTGATCAGAGTTAAGCAAAACACTAGTTTGTCTGGAAGTTGTTGCAACCTCAAGTATTTCTTTCATAGGCTTGAAATTATGGGATTTGTATTGATTTTCATTAGGAATTCTAAAGTGTAAGGTTGCATATCTACACATCTATTCACATCACATCAAAATTCACATACTACTTGAACTTGCAATTTAGTGTGAAAAAGCAAGATGAGGAAAGAAAATCTTCTCCCTCTGCCCAGGCAGGTTTATTTTAGCACACCTTGCATGCTGTTTCATTCCCTGAACTACAGAGAGCCTCCAGTCACCAAAGCAGCGTGGCTGTGACCACTAATAGAAAATACTTAGGATACTTGGCAGAAAACCTGGGCTTACATCATATGGCAGAAGAGACGGGAAGCACTACCCTAAGAGGGATGCTTGTGGCAGAGCTCTTGGTAAGGTTAAGGTCAGAATAAAACCAGATTAGAGATGAAGTCCCAGCATCAAAGCCCCCAGTTCTCCTCCAGACACAGGCAACAGAGTCTGCCAGATTAAGGTAACTAGTACTAGACATCTGAAGAATGCCAGTGCAATTGCTCTTGGTTTTCTTTTCTAATTTTTTCCATTTTGAGTCATAAGTATCAAGACTCCCAAATTCAGTTTGAGCTTTACACTCAAACTTTTTCTTAACCTTTGTGTTCCAACCCAAACAGAACTAAAGATGAAATCCCATTTTAACAACTTGCCCAGTTTTCAACAAGTGACAAATTCTTTCATGCAGATCAGTATCTTTTAGGATTATTTTTACTGGAGTCTACACTACCTTGTTTATATTGTACTTTGACCTGTTCATGAGTGTTCCTATTTAACCTAGAGAATTTTGTAAAAAGTTCCAATACCATCTGTAAAAACTCCCTTCCTTCCAGCTGAATAGGAAAATCAAACCAATAGTCCTCCTTTAAGATACTCTTGTTCATGGTTAGCCTTCAATTATAATGTTTGAAGTTAGCAGATCACTGCGCTATTAAGTAATTTTTGTTTTTGTTGGCTACCAGGGAACTGTTTGAGTCTCAGGGTTAAGCACATGCTGTTCTACTTAAATGGCAATATGCCAAACCTGTTAAAACATTTAAACATTAACCTCAAAGTCACTGGTTTATAGAAAGGCAGCCGTTAGACCGGAGATATAAAATTTGTTCTCCAGGCAGTGCACCACTGAGTACAAAGGCCATTTTGCCACTTTCTGACAGTGATTTCTGGAAGAGCTGAAGAGCATGGAAAGTTACTGGAGTATTCATAATCACTTCAATGACAGACTTCTTTTCTTTGCAAGTATGGACAGGCGCACATTATGTGACATTTTCCCCTTCTGGCACTACAGATTCATCTTCTGTGTTTAAAATGAAGATTCCATAGGCAAGTCTTCCTTTGGTTATTTTATATCAAATTTACCTCCCAAAAACCAGTAACCAGTATGCTACACTGACAGCTTAGATTCAAAATAAAGCAAATGAAAAAAAATTTATTCTGGAAAATGAATTAAAAAAAGGAAAAGGTATACATACTACAAGGGCTTAAATAAAACCCCCAAGACAAAAGAGCCCTCAAACAACAACAGGGAGCTCATATCTATGTTTACAAACCAAAACCTGGACAAGTAAAAGCGAAATGAACAAGCACAGAGATGCTACATTTAACAGGCTGTATTATTACCCCATTATTCAATGTTATTTTGAGACAGAAAAGAAGCTGAATTTTCCATTTAAGATTTCTCTGTAATTGTGCTTTTCTTAAAACCAGAAAACAAACCACATGTGCTGAAAAGCAATTAAGAGATTAAAGGATCTGCACCTTTGTGCACAGTTAAAATTGTTTGTTTATAACTAAATATTAAATGGGATGAACACAAATTAATTTTTGTTGGGGAGAGAGGGAGAGGCCAAAGAGATGCAGGGAAGGAGCCAGCACACTACTTTTGCAAGTATTTCATAAGCATTCTTCTGTAACCTGGAAACCATGGTTAGTCCTGGAGACCATGGTTAGTCAGTTCTAGAGACCAAGAAATCTACTTCTCAACAGTATCTGGCTGTACTTATAGTTGACAAGCACAAAACCATTTTAATATGAAACTATTGGTTGGCAAAACAAAACAGCCATCAAGAACACGTGGCAACTGGTGATTTTTTTTCTTCCCTAGAAACCTTTTTCTCTGCGCTTTTTTTTAGGAACAAAGTTCTAGGATGCCCCTCTACAGGAAACTGGCATTCATTTTATGCTTATAAATAAATACGCAGTTTGTAACAGTAGCTTTACTGACACCAATCATCTATAAACAAGCTCTAAATTTAACTTACGTGGATGCTATGGTATGACCCCTACAGAACCATACTTTTAAAAAATCAATTATATGCATCTTATTACAGACTAGAGAACAGAAAGACTCACCCCAAAATCCTCCACCCAGCTTTCAGTAAGAATCTTGAACAACTGGAAATATCCAAAAGCCTATGATGGAGTGACCTTGTAGAAGATAAATCTTTCCCACTTTGCGCTGAAAATAGTCCTTTGGGGGGAAAACAGCAAACACCCCACACAGGCTTACTATATTTAGATGACAACTTACCTAGAGTATTCCACATGAGAGTAAAGGCTGGAGGCATGCCCACATGCCAAGCTATACCACTGAAGTGTCAAGTGTTCCACTAGAAGGGCTGCTCTAACTACTACGATTCATCACCTCTGCTCTTGTCAAACAGTTTTGGGTATGTTACAGTGACTCCTCCCAAGGCTCCACAGAGATTGTCTAGATGTTCATATAAAAAAAAAAATAAAGTATGTTTGTGACTACAAATCAGTGTAGAGTAAGGCTTAGACACCATTTCAACAGTGCAGTGACCTCTGGGATGCCAACAGATGAGTTACAGGAGACTGCTATAAAGATAGCTGGGCACAGAGGGAAAGAATTACAGTGCTGACTGCCACTAGGTAGGATAGGTGGAAAAACCTGTGCACCGAATAAAAAAAAAAATCCTGAGACACCAACTCATATGGCAGGCATCACTGAAGCTTGAAGCACCTAGCCAAGAGGCTATAGGGCAAGCAGGGAAGCTACTGTTACAATACAAGAAGCACACTCAATACTTTGTACATGAAAGAAATGGCTGAAGCTGCAATACCCCTTTCAATAGGCGCAGCTTCTGGCAAAAAGGTCTAATAATATAGCCTCTTCATCCAGGAAACTGGAGACAGTTGCTATTCATTTATCACCTTGCAATTAAGCTATTAAACAAACCACCAGCTCAAGCTGACTAAAATTTGGAGCCAGATTAAGTGTCAAGATGCTGCACTATTAGAGCAGAGAAGCACAAATAAATACTAGTTATGTCTAATGCAACCATTATGAAACCTACAAGAAGTTTATGAGATGAAAGATGTGCTTTATGGTATTTGACTTGGGAGCCCATTTGCTAAGTAGCATGAAATTTTATTACATAAAATCCATGGCACAGGCAACAGAGTCTGCCAGATTAAGGTAAATAGCACTAGACAGCTGAAAAACAAACACAAATAAGTTCAGGGCAAAGAAAGCAAGCTAATGATGAGTCCTAACCACATACAGAAACTGTTCAGATATCTTGATCTGTTTCTGTGGTAAAGTAGAAGCAAACTTCCACCATGAGCAGTACACATAATTAAGCAGATGACCAAGAGCCTTTATAATCTCCTGAGAAAATTGTCAAGGTCACAAGGTTTGTATACTTAGTATTAGAACATCATGGAACTACAAAGAAACCTTAGATGAAGCAGGAATTTACACAAGTCCAAATGAGTATCAGAAGAAGCTACTCATTACATGAGTTGGTGCAGAGCAAGAGCATTCATTCTACAAATACAGATTCAAGCACGCTAAATAAACAAGCTTCTTAATTGCTTGACAAGCCTCTGCCATCATTCTAGCCAGATACCAAGAGTGCAAATGCCTAAAGGCATTCATCTGCCCAAGGCCACCAACCCATGCTGACTGCAGAACCAGCCATTATTATCTCCTGGCATCAAGGCTCTGGCTTATTACATGACTATAGTTGGAGACAACACCCAGACAGTTCAGTTTCATAATACTCAGCTATTACAATTCCTGAACAGGTCCTAGGAACTATTCATGAGCAAAAAACAAAGCAGAGGAAACACTACAGGGGACACCTATAGCTCTAAGATGCCTTTATACTGACACAAGTAAGGACAAAACCAGATTAAAATACCTGCCAAGAATTCCTTTTGTTTAGGAAAGGCTTGCAAGGGATAACTCCAGCAATCCACCCTCACTGCATCCCAAAAAGTGTGTAAGTATTCTGTTATGCAAGGGAAGAGTGCTTCTCAGAAAGACAATGCTGTCAACAAATTCATTAAACCAAGCCACGTGTTACACAGTAACACGTGCTGCTCTATGAATCCTATCAGCCACTTTTCTTTCAGTACTTTCATGCCCTTGAGGGCACCTGCTGCTAACAGAAACCTGAAAAGGATGAGAATGCAAACAACAAAAAACTACATGCTCCATACTGCTTGAAAGATAAAAGATTAAATTGCTGTAAGTCTGGCTTGCATCAATAAACATCAAGTAAATCAAATTCATGAAACAGCATTCTCTTTAATGGAAATCAGCAGGGTTTAGCTCCTGTAAACTTACATCTGAAGTACAGCAGATAATACAGACACCATATAGACTGCCCAGTTACAAACTTCTAGCAGAGAATATACCTGAAGCAAGAAGTTGTCTGTATAGAAATGTGGCGTTTATTGATGCTAGTGCTACAGACATCTCCTAGGCATCTACAACACAATAAAACTATCAAGTCAGCATTGAAGGTGTCTTGCAGAGGCAAAACTGGCAGACAAGCCATGCAATTAGATAGTATTGCAACAGTGGGATATTGCAATCAATTGGCTTCCCAAGATTAGATAATAGTCAAGCAAGGAGCAATGGTTTTAAGATCCTTGACTACTGATGTGAGGAAAGCAATAACCGGTGCCAAGAACCGCTAGGCCAGCGCATCCAGAAGTGGCCTCCATCAAACAGCCATAAACAAACAGTATCAAAGGTGAGGTTCACACTGTCATGCAACACTGGAGAGATGGAGTCAGGGCAAACAGCATCAAAGTGAAACTCTCAACATGCTTAAGACTGCCAGCATCAACAAGGAATCCACAGGACCATCAGGAGCTTTAGCTATGACTCAGAAGTAATCATGTATACACAGGACCAAATGACTGACATCCAAAACATGGAAAGGAACAGTTGATACAAGCATTCCTCTTCTTCACCCCAAATCAGTAATGAAGGAGGTGAGGGAAAGAAAATAAAGTAACATTTTAAAAAAGCTAAAAAGAGCCATGGAGTAATGGTTTGAACACCAGCACATTTGCAGGAATGAAAGTTGTCAAGCCTCTTGGAGGGAATCACAAAGTCTGCCCACCTTTGAATGCAAAGTACCATACATTTTCATCCACCAGACACCTACAAACAAACAAAAAACCACCAGGACAGGAATACCTGTAGCAAAGCACACTGAGCCTTACACAGAACTGTACATGGCATTAAAGACAACAGTAGAGGCTCCCTCAAGCAATCCAAATGCAGTTGCCCAATCTCTGCAAAAGACCCAGATCAGGTCTCGTGCTGTGTAACAGTATGAGAGGACAATTTCAGTGCTAATTTCTTAGACCAGCTTACTGTTTCAGTCCAATAATGTGTGTAAATGCATACTTTCAAAAACGAAGACAGGAGATCATAAAATTTGCTTTTACATTCCATAAAGTGGAAACCGTAATACTGCATCCACCTTGCTGCAAGAATTAGTTATTCAAACAATCTGTCCTTTCACTCTAGTGCATTTTCATTTGATTTGTGCTGAGTGCATTTAATTCCCAGCTCCTCCACAAACACAAAGTCAGTGTTCAGACCTGGGCCAACAAATCAAGACAGACCAGTTAATTTTTTATTGCATTGTAATTACTCTGCAGTTTCTAGGAAAATTATAAACTTGTTTATTTGACAGAAGAACACTCACTAGAAAAAAGCATGAATTTTGGGTTTGCTAATCCCAAGGAGCACTAGTCAAGTGCAAAGAGAATCAGTGCAAATTAGCAGAAGGTTTAACAAGTGGTTAAACCAAGCCTAATAATGAAGATGTCAAGAAGTTCATGCCTTTTGACAGGCAAAACTCCATCGAAAGTTTAATCCCTAAGTGACATCATTGCAGATGACAATATTCCAAACATCACTGCCTGTCTTTCAAACTAAATTTCAATTTTTCTCAAAAGAACATCACAGACATTCAAGAACAGTACAGCATCCTGGTAGTGTTAGATTATGAATCAACATAAAACTGTCTTTAAATGATGAAAAAACTGTTTTAATGTTGATATAAATAATCCTATCATTGTGACACATACTGCCTATTGGATTTGTTTATGGATAAACATCTCCCAAAAGGAATGCCTACCCAAGTTACCTATAAATGTTGATGAGTACATCTGACACGTTCTGCCTTTTTTAAGCCGTCTTTAAAAAGACAACAATTTAAAGGCCAAGACTGACAGGATAAAACTATCAATATACAATATTGAAGCTACAGAGGAGAGACACTAAATAACAGAGAATTCAAGTAATCAAAATTCATAAGTGAGAATAAACAAATAAAATCCAAAACACCCCAAAATCACCCAAGCAAAAAAAAAAAAAAAAAACAACAAAAAAACACCAAAAACAAAACACCAAACAAACCCAACATGAAAAGCATGATTAGATATTGCAAACACTGGACAAATAATCTTTTATAATTCTCTATAACCGGACACTCACTTTGCAAACAGCAACTAGCTGTGCACATGTTTCTGCTCCACAGATTGGAAGCTGTACCGATCACCACCTAGCGCAGGTTAGCGGAGCTCCAGAAACTTTATCTAAAGCTTGCACTGACAGACTTCCAATTTTACACATGGAATATGTGCCACTTCTCTGTGTGACAATTTATAAAGCTGTTGATACTTACACCACAAAGCAGCCTTTTAGTTTCTCACCATTTACCCATATACCACTATCAACATCAAGGTTCCTGCTAATTTCTGCTAGAAAACTTGGAGATTATTTTTCCCCAACATAAAAGCAATTCTAAGGACATCCGACACCTTGCAGCTTCAACTAGATTAAAGGATTGGTAGGTCAAATGGAAGGCAACTATTTCCAAGGGAGCATAGGAGAAGCCAGCATTCCAAGAACCATACAGCACCTACAGGCAGAACTACAGCCTTGCAACTTGGAGCTGCAATAAAGAGCTAGGGCCCTGCAACAGCAACAGGATGAATCACCCGAGCACCTGAATTTTGGAGACAAGAAACACCAACACTTTAGGCTAATTTCCTTGAAGGTCTCTGACTTTCATCTGAAGGAGTATAGTACTAGAAGTCAAAACTGGGTACAAGTGCCAATTGACTCTGTAACATTCCTTGCCTGTATTTCTTCCTCTGGAACAGTTATTTGCTAAAATATCTAGAACCTCCATCCACAGAAATTTTTTAGACTTCGACCCTGCCATGACTGACCTGATGTAGCACAGACAGTAGTCCTACTTCAGTCTGAAGTTTGGAAAAAGTGACCTCCAAAGGTACCTCTCAGTGAATTTGTAGTCCTGTAAATTAAAGCATCTTTCAAAGAAAAATGCCAACTCAGGGAAGGTATTCTGCAATCATTTCTTGGCTTCCCTTTTAAACTCACATCACTGGTATTTCAAGTATCTCTGGTAAATTAAATATTCCACTACCACTAAAACATTTGAATCAGATATTAAGAGCAAGGACCTGAAATTTTGTCTAAGAACTGGTACTCTCCTAGACCAGGCATTAACACGATGCATGCTATGCATAAGCCAGTGCCAGCAGCATTTATACCACCAGTTTAGAAATCTTCTCACATCATGGTCTTGAAACACCATAACTACTTTAGCTTTTCCCAGTAAACTAATTGCATTTGACTCACTAGGAGCACAAAGGTAAATCAAG
The DNA here is from genome assembly GCF_027791375.1 of Indicator indicator. Classification (NCBI taxonomy): domain Eukaryota; kingdom Metazoa; phylum Chordata; class Aves; order Piciformes; family Indicatoridae; genus Indicator; species Indicator indicator. The sequence continues at coordinate 11,295,043 of NC_072017.1, forward strand.
TAAAATAAAAGTAAATTAAGTAAAACATCATGTTTATTGTGACAATGGGCACATGAACAAGCTCATAAACAACAGTTTACCAGCCCATGCTCTACCACAACTCTGTCAGAATGCCCACTAGCATACACATCCTTATGACCCAAGCCCTACTGAAATGAGAGTGCATCAATAATCACACATGATTATTCAAGTATCTTGCAATTCAACACTAAAGATATACCAGTCAGCATCTCGCCTCATTGGGCCTCAGCTATAATTCCAACTGGAGATGAACTGAAGGAAAAGTCTGTAATACACATCCATAGAAAGTGTAGTAACACTCATTGGGGAGCACAATGACAAAAAGCATCTCCTTTCTGGCCAGTTGCCTAGATTCACAGCTGATCGCCCAACAAGAAAGTGAGCACCATTTCACTGAACTAACAAGTCCAGGACACACTAAATCGACCTCAAACTGCCAGGTGATCAGGGGAAAAACAGTTACTTAACAGAGCTACAAACATTTTTCATAGTAATGAAGTGTCCTCCTTCAATAGCCCTGGTTTTCCCTGAAGAAGGCCTGCCCACATTCTTTGTTGACAGGGAAGTTTTCTTGTTTCTTCCTGTTAGAGACAGCATACAGAGCATACAGTAAAAGCTATCAGATACTAGGAACACCAGTCATTAGAGTGCTCCATCACATACATTCAGAGCGTTTTACCCTACCTCAGGGATTCTGCTGTGCAAGTGATGACCACCATCACTCTGAGCAAAAGGACAACCAGCACACGCACATTGAACAGGGGCTGCAGTAGGAACCAGTTCATCAAAACCTAATGTGGGTTAAAACATCTTACCTCACAGTGCTTTGAGTGTAATACTTCCATTTCCCTGCAGGATTCCCATATTGCATAATAACATGTAGCCACATTTACATAAAATACGAAAATTTGCCAGGGTCTATTTACTAACAGACAGTTCAGATTACAAAAAAGAAAAATAATTACAAAATCTCCAAACATTTTAAGATTGCTGAGAGCATGCTGTCAACTTAGAATAGAGATTTCAGATAAAATTTATTTTAGCTCTTCAAGTTATGACGAAGTCAAACAAAATGATAGACCTAAAAGAACCATCTAAAGAATTACAACAGACACCAGAGAGTTTATACAAGTGAGCAACACACACATCAATAGCTATCCACTAACTGCTGCTTTGATTGTTCCTGACCAAAAAAAAGCACTAAACAGAGTACTAACTGAAACACTTTGAGATAAGTAACCTAAGTGGAAGAATATCAGAATCATTAAAGATTAATGCCATTCATCCAAAGGAAGAAGAAATCAACATAAGACTGGTGTTAGCATAGATGCTAGGAATGGGGGGGGGGGGGGGAAGGAAAATTGTACTGTTCAGTAGAAAGGCAAGCTTTGATTTAATTTTTTGGTACTAGAAAAATCCCACTAATGTAGAAAACTAAGACTTTTTTTTTTTTATTTAGAGGACAAAAAATTCTCAAATCCCACTGATTTTTTTTTTCCAAGTAACAACACATACCTATGCATAGCCAATGTACTCTATGAAATCATCCTGTGACAACAGAGGAAACCAGAAAGCAGAAAAGGACTCTTCACATGGCTTTGTTACAGCAACTGCTGAGTTCATGCATAAAGGAGGAAAAGTCCACAGTGCAAGTACTCCCTCAGAAAGAGCTAGGCTTCTGTTATCATTCTCACTTTTATGTTTGCTGAAACAAAAGTTACAGTAGTCAGTTCAACTTCACAAACACTGAAGAAGCACTAGCTCTTTTTTCCCTTTCCACATGAAATCAAGTAAAGCAGAAGAAAAGAGCCTTGTCCAGCTTTAACTCCAAATTACTCCACAGACTGAACAGTCCACAAACTCACCAGGTAATCTTCTGAATTCATGGGATTAAGACAATTTTAAAAGGTCCTGGTTTTCCCAATTAAGCAGAAACCCAGCATATACTATGAAATTGAATCAAGAGAACAAAAATGACCTAAATAGAGGGAAAGACTTTGAAACAGGCAATCACTTCAGCAGCTTCTGATGTATAATACCACATACCTCTTTCACTCACACAGCAGTGGCATACTTTAACATCTTATATGAACATCTAACATATCACATTGATCTAGCTAAAATGTGCACATTTATACATGCATAAAACACGTATGTATAGAAAATACACATTATTTTTCTATAGATATAAAATCAGTCTCACAGTATCAGATGGCCAATCTGCATTCCACAGTTCCTATTGCAAGTAATTATTTTGCTAGATCATTGAGATCATTAGCTACCTGACATGTTAGAGCCAAGATCTTACAAGTTAAAAAAAAAAAAAAGCTTCCTTGCAGTTGACATTTTTCATAACAATTCCCCTCTGTGTAAGAATCTTGGCTCTTCCTTAAAATAAACAAAAATAAAATAAAAACCAAACCAAACACTTCTTCCATATGTGACTGCTGACAGAAGTTTGAAACCACAAAATGCAAGAATCAGAAATGGGAGCCCCGAATATATTTATAGTGTCACATCTTGACTCCGTCAAGGCCTTTACATCATGCTTCTGCAGACTTAAGTCTTACAGATGACATCAATACCTTGAGAAGTGCCTAAATAAAACACATGAGAAGCAGGAACAGTTATTCATCCAACAGTAAGGCTTGCTGCTTACTCAATCTAAATTGCTCAAAAAGATATCATGAAACCCATTTTAAGGTACCAGCTACTAAAAGTTTAACATTCGTTAAATATTTTCAACTTACATATTCTTTACACCCTGAATCCTATTTATCCTGGATGGAAAGTGATGCTACGTAAAGCTTTAGCATCGGAGTTACCCGATTGTCACTGCTTTAGCCCCATTCCTGAAACAGACTGAATGCAGCTAGAAATCAGAACTCTGCAATAATTTAAAGTGACTATAGGAATTTTAAACACAGTCTTGTTACCACGTGTACAATTATACTCCATAAAAACAGGGCTCAAAAAGCAACCTACTGCTTACCCACAGTAATTAGCATTAGGAAAACTAAGTTAGCTGGTATGGAGTCACACGAGCCAGCCGCTACAATGCATCGCTGTAGTACCACAAGAGCATAGTGTTACGTCACGAGGAATAAGCAATTTTTAATTCCTGGCTTATTTAGTAATCCAGACTGTGAACTCGTCATATCTGACACCACCATCCACTCTGAAAATCTCAGTGACACAATAAATCAAGCAGCTTAAAGCTTTTCTGTTCCGCTCCAAAATATATTTCATTATATGAAAAGCTTACCTCTCCTCACTTCAGAAAGAGAAGTATTACTGTGTACTGAGTTTAGAAAAAGGAGAAAGAAAATCATTAACCACATCCATTCAATAGCATAGGTATTGCCTGATTTGATAAATTTAGTATTAACTATATTTTATAGGTACTTTTAGACTGTTCCAAACCTTACAATGCATAGGCAATGACCAGTAACTATTTATTTTACCAGTCTAACTGAAAGTCATGTATCTGCCACAGCAGAAAACCCCCAGTGTGGCGTTTAATCAGCTCTACCGTCCATCATTACAGGCATAAAACAAACAACAAACCCCACCAGAGAACAGCCTTAGTGTTGGTGGCAGACCGTCAGAGCTGTCTGATACAAGAACCTACATACCCCTAATGAGAAGGGGATGCCCAGTTCTCTGCTTTGATAATAAAGCAGAAAAGCAGAGAGAGCAGGGCTGTTTTGAGAGGGTTGTATCCTGGATGCCTTTTTTTGTTGTTGTTGTCGTTTATTTTAAACATCTGCGATCTTGCCTTGGCCTTGGAACAATGGTGTCAAGTTTAAGCTCAATGTCCTTTTCAAACGCTGGCTCTCCTTTCCTTGCCAACCTTGCGTGGTATAAATAGCACCAAGCGGGGGAAGCGAGCATTAAAGATACTCTTAAAGTCTCAAGAGTGTTAGTGCTTCTACTGCAGGACCACAGCAGTCCAGGTAACACGACAGCAATCTCTATCAGATTTTAAGCATTTCAAACATGACACCGACATTCAACTAGCCAAAAAAACTACGCCAGCAACATACAATTTCCGTATCTTTACATATATTAAAAAAAAAAAAAAAAAAACAAAAACAAATACACAGAAGTAACGACCCCCTCAAGTTTCAACCCGTCAACCCAGGAGAAAATCCCTTCTGTGCGGACCTCGCTGCAGCTGCACCTGTGCTCTTTCCAAGGCCGTGCCCTGGATCACACCTTGCCGGAGCGCGGGTGCGCTGTTGGTCGCCAATGAAAAGCAAAGCGAGCAGGAGCAGCGCGGAGCGCCAGCCGGCAGTGACCCACTTCCCCCGTCACGCACCTCGGCGACCGGGCAGACCCGATCCGGCCCCACTCCGCACCGCCCCCGCGCACTGCTTCGGGAAGCCGGTGCTGGGGTACTGGCTGGGGAGCGTGAGTTAAGAACTAATACTTTTTTTAAAGAAATAAAATAAAGTCGGTACTTACGCCGGCACTTGCACGCCGCCCCTCACTTGTAGCTAGGTTATGCAGGAGACACTCGCTCCCAACCGCCGCTTAGCCGCCAGCTCCGCGTCTAGTGCCCCCACGGAGGCCCCGGCAGCACCGCCTCCACGCCCAGCCCGCCTGCCCGCAGCAGCCTGCGGTGGTGTATACGGCTCCCCCTCCCGGACTGCTCCTCACTGGCCCCTCCGCTCCCCCTTTCTGGGCTGGGTTGGGCCGTCCCGAATGAGGCGTCACAAGTGCGCTCCGACCGCACCTGTCCTGCAGCGAGCCCGTGCTACGATCCGCTCCCCTCACCTGGCACCGGGCCGCGAGGCTGAGCCGCCCCTGGGCGGTGCTTTTGTCGGCGGGGACTGCCGCCCGCCCCGGGGGGGGGGGGGGGGGGGCCGGCCGCGCTGCGGCGGGCGGTGAGGGAGGTGCAGGTAGCCGAGCTGGGGAAGTGGGTCAGTGACTAAAAATACCGCCCGGGAGCGAAGAGAAACATCTCGCCACGGCGCCCGGGAAAACTGACGCCCCTCCGGAGGGCTGTGGGCGATGCCGGCGACTTTCCGGGCGCAGCGGGACCCGACGGACGGGGGATGTGGGCAGGTGGCTACGGGCAGCTGCTGACCTTGCTCCGGCTAAACAAGGTTGCGCTGGTTTAAGATGACAACTTGTGAGGACAAAACCTCTCCTTGATTGAATAACTGAAGCGCGTGCCCCCACAGAGGGCGAGGAGCGAGAAGTCTCGAGGCGTCCCGTGCTGGAGGGGGAAACTGACCAGCGCGAGGCAGCGACGGGGCAGGGCGGGCCGCGTTCCCCCGGCCGTGCCCTGGCCAGGCGGGGCCGTAGCTGGCCCCGGGGTGCCCACTGCTGCCATCCTCAGCGAGGGAGCATGGAAAATGCAGATTGCTCATGCAAAGTCAGCTGAGAGCTGCCGCGGGTCTGAGGTTAGCATAATGGCACGCAGCAATGCCCAGCATATAATAACAAAAAATTCCAAGAGGTGCTGTTCAGTGCTGGACTTGTGGTAATCTTCCCATTTATGCAAAATAGATTACAAATGCAAACCCCATACAAAACGCTTGAGATTCTAGCGATTGGCCACAAGTCGGTTTGCCTTTTAGCACTCTGTCCGCAGTATTACTTGCTGCATCTTCTTTGTGCTTGACAGCCTGAATTTGAGGATTAGAAGACCTAATGCTTTCCTCCAGGATCTGTTCTCTCGGGGGTTTCAATGGGCAAGGCACATTTCATGTCAGTTTCCCAGACCCCATCCAGTAGCTCCTGGAGATTCAACTCTGAAGTGGTGTTTTCAGATGGTGGCACTGCCTGGGACAGGAGGCAATGAGGGAAAATCACTTGCTGATCTTTATAAATCCCCCCAAAGCAAGTTTTGCCTATGCAGTGTTGAAGGAGGAGATGCTTTCAAATGTCAGCAAGGTTGGAGACATTTACCTGGTGTGTCTGGTGCATAAAGGCAGAGCAGCCTTCAGGCTCCCTGTGTGCCAATGTAGGAGTCTGTATCCGGGACAGATTTGGTGACTCCATAGGAAATGCTTTCTCGACATCAAGCTAATTCTCTGATCTTCCCCTCCACCCTCCGCTACTATATACAGTTGCTGGCTGTTTATATATGTGATGAATATGATTCAGAATTAAACATGCCAGGAAGACACTGAATCTTTCAACCTAATAATTAGAAAAGGAACACAGCATGATTGCTTTGTTTCATCACCACATGAAAGGGAGCTATTTATTTTTATTGTGGTTAGTTTAGTAGTAACAAACAAAATATGTTATTCCCATCCATGAAAAGCAATGGCAAGCAATCTTGCCCATCTTTATGGGCTTCATCCAAAGCGTGCTGGGTTCAGTGGTATCACGCAGGGGTTTTCATACGACTTCAAATCTAGTGAGATGAATTAGAGCAAGAGTGCTTTTGGGCTACAAGACTGAGCATTGTACAAGGCTTGAACATCTTGAGAGGGAATAATGCCAACCTTTAGTGAGGATCTATACAGTAATCCAGACCTTGGGAGGTCAGAAGCACAGCTGAAGCACCCTGGCATGAGTCCGATGCTGTGGCTGGACGTGTAGAGCAAAGGACATTGTGAGATTTTTGTGGTGTCATTAGATTACTGCTCATGTGAAACTGAGTGATAGATAGTTTGCATACCCAGCCTTTTAGCAAAGTTCACCGGCATGGCTCCAACTGTATGTATCAAGGCTAATCTCAATTACAATTTAAAAATGCCTCTGTCTTTATCACTGATGGGATGGTCTGGAAAGTATTGACTGATCACTACAGCTGTAAGCTTGTCATGTTGATCTTATCCCACCAAAGATCACAGTTCATTCAGCATTTGCTGAACCATTCCACTCTGATGGCTCTTTCGTTTTTCCTGGCTTTCTTGTTTGTCTGGCCTTTTCATGCAGCAGCAATCAAGGAAGAAAATCAATTTGAAAGCCAGAGACTTGGATTCTTTCTTTTAAAATGAGATTATAATGAGGGAATTCAGGAACAGTTGCACTGGCATTCCTTTAAAATTTTCCCACCTGGGAAGATTATATTCAGGTTGATGGTAATAGTTGAAATCCCTACACTGTGGAAAACGTCAAATCTTATCAAAGAGGGTTTCGCAGTAGTCATGGATTCCCAATGCAAGGAAGGAAAATGACTGGACAGGCCACTGAGGTCTGTATAATACCCTTCTTTTTTCTTTTTCATCACTTACTCTTGGAAATCCTTTTCCTGGGATTCTAATCAAAACCAGTAGGAAAACAGTTGTTCTGATCAAAACCTCATGACAGCTCTTTCTCTCTTGCTAAGTACCCATTAAATTACTTTTGCTTCTCTGCATTTTTAACTTCCTCCTCAGCTTTTCTGGCCCATGCATTTTGAGTTTCATAAACTCAGGTAGGAGGAAGGCTGCAGTATCATGTCACTTAATGTTGAAAAGGAAGGAAGGAAAAGAGAAAGAAGAGGGAATGCGGAAAAAAATTACATGAGGAAGAGAAATGGAAGACAAAGGGTGATAAAGGGGAAGAGAACCAAGACCACAGAGAAGAATAAGGCATGGCAAAGAATTAGAGGGCAGAGAAAGAGGTGAATGAATTTCACAGTAGATGGGAAGGGAAGAAATGGAGTAGCAGACAGGTTTTATGTTCTTTCCTTTTTTCTTGTCAATAGGAGGTAGTTAGGAGCAGGCTCCATAAATGCCTCTGAAGGGGCTGAAAACTAAAACTACCCTGAGATGGGTGCATGTCTGTCTTTAATAATAAATATGCAACAGGTGTAAATCATTTGAAATAGTACCAGGTAACTTGAGTATCAATAGCAGTAAAAATGCAGCAGCACAGGATGGCTGAGTCTGTGTCCTGTTGGTATCCAGGGTAATGGGTAGTTTTGAATAGGTTATTAGGGAACTCACTCAGTTTCTGCTCCTGACTCTTAATGGTTGCTTATGTACTTTAATATTACATGGTAATTGCCTAGAAAAGCAGTCTTGTAACAGGGATTGAAATTCAAATTTTCCCGCTCCCAGGTAGATACCTTAATTGTTGCATTGCAAAGTGATACCTTGCTTCCCTGGCCCAATGAATGTGGATTAGTTTGTTCAAAATAACAGCCTTTCGGCAGGCACAATGAAAGGCATTCCTCCCAGCTAGCCTCTGGCCTGGTGACGAAGGGAATTTCCTGGGAAGCGCCAGAGAGAAATTCAGTGTTGTCCTAAGGACTCTCCAGGTCTAGGCTCTACCTGTTTAGCTGCTAAGAGGACCTTTCCTTCCACCTGTCATGCTTTCAAAAGATGCCAGACTTTAAGTTCAGCCCCTGCTCCAGCTTTGGATTAAGTGCTTTGAATGGCAAGAAGATGTAAGTGGCAATGTCAGTAATTGGTAACTCAGGTGCTTCTCACAGTGGCTGTTAGAGATTCTAGTCCAAGGTAGGGATGCTTTTGGTGTGGTAGGGAATGGGAGCACCTGCCTAGGAAAGTGGTGCCAGAACTTGGCAGTTGCAGCTCTTAACCCTGGAACAGCTTGGCTTGTTGCAGATATATAGTCTGTGATATGTCTGTCTTGGCTGTATCTGGGAAAACACCACGTGGCAGATTTGTTCATGTTACACAGTGGTGTGTTCATGGGTATTTCTCAGCTTCATGAGGCTGACTTCTGCCAGATAAAATTCCAGCAGACCAGAGGTTAACATACTCTGTTGTGATTCTTTGTTTTTTAACTTTTTTCTTTTCTTTTTTGAGGTGAGGAGAGGACTAGTGGAGACATGCAATGAATGTCGATAACTGCATTTAGCAGTGGTTAAGTGCTGTTCCCCTTTGTTTGCTTATGCAGAATGTGTTTAAAGTATTGCATAATATAAAGTGAACCTTTCTGGAGGCCAGTGCCAACTTCGGTTAAAGAAAAGCATAGCAACACAGTTGAAAGTCTTCTCTATCTTCTGAGGCTCAATTACTAATGAATATTCTTTAATTTTTGTTACCACACACTTCACATTCATATGAGTTCTTTTTTTTGCCCAAGGCCTATTTGAATAAAACTGTATATTTCCTGCTTTGACAATGTACTGATGGTGTACACTAGAGAAAATCATTAGTAGTCCTGCTGAAAATGTTGACAATGTCTTCAGATGGTAATTTGGGCTTAATCTTGTAATTTTACTGGTGATTTTATCTGTAATGGGTACGAGTAAAATAATTCTAAGAATCCTTGCTATTTCTTCTTCCCACAAAAACTACTGGTGAACAAATCACAGATTTCTGGGCTAAATTAATCCCTAAAGTTGTTTTTTGTTTGGTTGGTTGGGTTTTTTTTGAGCGGTGGGGGGGGGTATGCCTTTTGCTAAACCAAGGTTCAGGCCTATACTTACAACTAGCTCTGGAAAATACTCTTAACACTTTACCCATTAGACTAATTATAGTTCACTAGATTCCATAATGCAATAAAATTTTTTTGTGAGCCATTATCTGTTAGATAAACCCCTGCATTGTATGTGGTATTAATTATTTATTCCTTCCATTATTCTTAAATGCACATTAAAGATTGGGTTATGGTTTCTAGCACAATTAGTAAGAAAAGAAAAACTTTTGAAAGCATTTTTTACAGTAAATAAAGTAATTAGGAAAACAGTAAGTTTCATTCTCTATGGTGTTCAGATACTAGTTTAACCATTTCACTCCTGTTAATATCTTGAGAAATCTAGACAAAAGGCTTTCTTTCTTCCTGATATTAGTGATTGAGAATTTGTAGTCTTCCAAACTATTTTAATTACTTTTCTATTTTTCCAGTTAGGAAAAAAAAACCCCACACCCTGATTTTCCCCCTTCTTTAGTGTCATTTCAATGATCTCACACAGCCATATGCAGAATGACAACTTTACTGTTCTGCACGTGTAGGTGTAGCCCCTTGGTGTTCTCCAGATTTGCCATTTCCTAAGCTAACATTTACATAAACACATTTGGTTTATTCTGACTGTTCTGAGAGGAAAGAAAAGAGATTGCATAGTGGACATGATGGCCCAGCAGAGTTGTCTTTAAAAGAGTATTTTCAAGCCATCTGAGTACAACTGAGAATTTGCCTGTGCCAAGGCAGTGGGGGAGGGATATTACAGCAAGGGAGGTGGCTAAACCTTGAACAAGTATACTGACTGGGAGGATGGCTGCTAGGAAAGCTTAAATCTCAGATCATGTGAAGATGATGTTTGAGACATCCATATGTTGCCACAATGTGAAGATTTCCAGTCAAACCTGCTCACTTTCTAGGAGAACAGTGGTGTTCTTTGTAGATGACAAGAAATGACTGAATGGAAGGAAACTTTAGAATCTTGGATGTTTAGCTACTAGAGATAGTGAACCAGGAATGGAGACTTTCAGTCTTGAGTGCAGGATGAAAAGCATCCAGCACCATACACTCTTACTTTTGTCTATTACCGATTGTTTCTTTGCTTCTTTATCTCTCTCTCTCTCTTTTTTTTTTTTTCTTTAAAGGAGAACACTTTTTCTTCCAAAATACCTCCTTAAGATCTTTCTGTTCAGGGAACTATCTGTGAGAAAAAAAATTGAAGGTAAAGATAAAATTCCAAGAAGATGCTTATAAAGATCTACTTGAAAGTGTTTCTTGCAGGAAACATTCTCCTGAGCCTTTAAGGGCTATGCCTTTGCAACGGCTCCAAGAGATACTTGCCTTCAGCTATATAAAGAGTAGTTAATGGAGGAAGAATTGCTAGCACTAAGACTTATCTAAGAGAAACTAATAGAAGGAAAAGGTTACACAACCAATTTATTTTCCTATTTTTCCAGTGGTTTCATCAGTAGCTCAGTGTAGACTTACCATTTTGAAGAAACATTATTTTGCTGACGCAAAACCAATCCCATTCTTATCTGCAGCAAGTCAGCTGTTTAAATGGCACCAAATATTATTTGCTTCTCTGACTTCTCTGTGATTAAGGAACAAATCAATTGCATGGCTATGTCCCCAGTGTGAGGCTTGGACATGAGGTTAAGTTAGCAGGGTTTAGCAAGTATCATTTAAACAGTGGCAAACGCGGATGTGAGGATGAATAGGCTCTTAGCCAGCAGCAAATACATGGTGATGTGACTTGCTCTGACATGCAAGAAAGCTAAGCTAATGTGCACACCGTTTGCCTATAGTAAATGCAAAGTAATACATGCTGACAATTTGTAAAGACCAGCTGATGCACAGTAAGCTGTTAATAGGTGCTAACTTGATGGTGCTTGCGAGCTCAGGAGACAATGTGTGCCACATAGTAGTGTACCATGTTGCTTTTTGCTTAGACCCTGTTCTATCAGTAATAGGATTTTTCTGGCCTTTCAGTAGGCTTCCATGGGTGTCAGGCCTCTATGTATGCGAATTTGTATTGCATTAGACACACAGCACCTTAATATTGCAAGTTATGCCAATGTTCACACTGGCTGGAGGAGCCCTATTTAGAAGTAAGTATGGTATATGTAATGGGACAGAAACAAGAAGTGGGAGTAATTGTGATAAAGGTACTGGGTACTAAACAGAAACTTGCACCAACAAAATAGAAAGGAAAAGCTTGAAATTGGTTCTATGTGGCACCAAGATGTCCTCACTAGAGCCTCACTGAGATGGAATGGAACAAAACAATGCTATGAGGAAGCTGTGCTGCAGCAGCCTATGACAGGATTTGAGCACTGACTGCTCTAAAGGAGACTGCTGAAGGTGTAAATGTAGATAAATGTAGAATGAAAACCTTTCTGCTTCTCTTTCCCCATCCTCTCTAATATGGACAGATGAGCTGCAACATCAGTGAAGGGACAGCATGTGCTTTTGATTCGGTGGTTTGAAGTGACTGCTGGTTTGTATGCTTGAAAGGTTAGTGAGTGGACAGTAAGATGGAGGTGGGGGCTAGAAACAAGTAAAACACAAACCAAGTCTTTTCCGCTTGTCAGAGAATCACAGAAAACATCCAGTTCGAAGATACCTCAAAGATCATCCAGTCCAACCTTCGACTCAGCACTGAAGGGTCAACACTAAACCATGTCCCTAAGCATCAGGTCCACATGCAGCTTAAATGCCTCCAGGGAGGGTGACTCCACCGCTGCCCTGGGCAGACCATTCCAATGTTTGATAACCCTCTCTGTGAAGAAGTATTTCCTAGCATTCAGCCTGAACCTCCCCTGGCGCAGCTTGATACCATTTCTGTCATTTTAAGAAATAGTATGCAACCAACAGGAGCAAGAAAATTAATGTAAATTTAGTATGGATTTTTGTCTCCTGGGTGGTAACACAAGGGAAAGGGAAGATGAGAAAAACATATGGAATTTAGGGTGAAAATAATCCAAGGGCGAGAAGTCCCCAACCCAATCAGTTTTTCATATTTACACTTAATGAATTTTAGTCCATGTTTTCCACTGCAGCATAGATCACTTAGAAGTCTTACATGAACTCATGTCTGAACTGATCGTTATTTTCCTTAGAACAGGTCTGGTGTATTATTTTTCCTCCCCTGATACTTACTCTAGCTGGGCAAAGAAGCTTTGCTAGGGAAAAGAAAACATGACTTAAATGCAGCAGCCTGGAAGAACGTTGGTTTTGGCACAATTTTAATGGCTGGACAGGCCTTACATAAGAAAATTTAGTCCTGTCTATGGATCAAACCCCTTGACTTTACAAAATGGACAAAATTATTGTTGAATCAAGTGCTTCTGAAATAAGAAAAAGATTCTTTTGCTGGAAAATTGCAGGTAAATGAGAAAGGTCATGCATGTATTGTCTGCAAGCACTTTTCACCTGGGATGCAATAGGATTTATCTCTGAAATTATGCATTGTTGATATTTCATACTGTAAAGGCATTGTGAACTAATGAAGTTATTAATAAACCAGATAAACGCTGAATGAATACTTTAGATTTGTTATTTTGGATAAGATTAATTTGAAGTATAATAAACTGTAACAAGAAAAGAAAAAGCCAGACATACAAAGTTACAAAATCATTAACACAGTCTGGGAAATCAGTTTTATTCTTTTTTCTTACTTCAGGTCCTTTTTTGTGACAGACCTGTAGTGCTGGATACTAGGAGGAAAAGAAACAGCGGAGTAAGAATGAACATGTTAATTTCTTTGTTGCTAGCCTCTTGCTCCTCCGAGCTGAACTTAAGGCTGGCTTGTAGGTAAGCAACCAAGATGCAGTGCTGGAATCTTTTGAAGGCAGAAGTCAGTTTATTTGCCCAGGGGATTATAAAAACATGTATGTTTTCTACTGTGACGAGCTTCTGAGTCAGCTGGAATGTGCAGCGGAAGAGTAGTCATCCCTGCTGGCCCACATGGCGCCCTCATTAACCACAATCTCTTGCTCAGCCTCCTATTAGTGGCATTTGTCAGTTTTTATAATTTTCCACAGTCTGAAATGCAAACTGTAGCAAAAAAAATGTATTTTCTAAGCCCCTCTGTATTAATGGAATTCTCTGAGAGTCCTTGTATGCTTGACTTTTTTTCTCTGCTTCATATATATCACAGAAAACTGACTGTAATACCATACTGTGCACATCAACTTGGACTTCTGGATTTCATTTGCCATTTAGGATAAGCGGGTCTCAGAGTGCTTAAAATGGCTATAACAGGCAATGCTCTTACTAAAAGTTACTGATCCTGCTTCTTTCTGAATATTGATATAATGGATGGTGGTGCCAACTAGACCCGATTACTTCCTGCTCTTCAATGCTGCTGTCTCTGTGGAAGTTTAAGCTGGAGACTTCTTTAATTAATCATGTTGGTCTAGAAACCAAAGACAATAAGGGCTTAGTGGAACCTTCTGCTATAGTAAGCACTTCTTTCCTTTAAATACACAGCTTGAATGTAAGCTAGCAAAGGTAATCTTTTAGGGAGAACTCTGGGTATTTTAAATATACCCTGAAATACTTTCACAGTACATCTCTGCCAGAGACTGAATACATCACTGTGGTAAATGCTTCTGAAATCGAGCTGTTCTGCTACCTGAAATCAGTACACACCACACAAAAGCCTTAACCTCTCTTCCTATGTTCTATACAGTTTAGGAACTGCTGCTAATAAGGTTTTATCCAAGTGAAAAACCTGAAGATTCCTAATTATAGACATGGATCAGACAGAACTAGTAGCCTAGGCTAGTAATAGAATTAAACATAGTCCTTGATTTATGTATTTCCTGAGGGGGTTTCTAAGTGCTCTGTGAAATGGTTAAATCATATTTCTCTCATACATCAGGAGAGTATCAAATAGTCCAGTGATATCTGAAGTGCATCATTTGCTATGTGATACAGAGAAAATCAGAGTTGATGGGGGGAAACATTCATTCTCACTTTTACATCTAGGTTTCACTTCTTAAACTGAAAGTGCATACATTTGATTTTTATTCTTCATATTAGCAAAATGAGATCCATGAGCCAGAAGGGTTCCAAATTTTCCCTGCCTTTCAAAAATCTGTATGTCCCAGAGAAGGGATTTTAATTTTAGTCACTTTTTCTCTTCCCAATATGATTGGACTCCTTCATGGTAAAAGAAACAATTAAATAGCACTAAAGTACTTTTCTTTTTTCTTTCAGAGACTAGTACAAGCTTTGCTTAAACTATTTATTTTTACCATAGAATCAAAGAAACATGGTTGTAGATGAAGATTTATGCCACAACATTTCCAAGAAGCAGTCTGCTGAAGCTTCTTTGTTTTTAATGAATAAACATAAATACACCCCAGTGGAGGCTTTGTCTGGTATCACATCAGAGTTGCTTGCATTTAAATTAGTGGGTCAGCAAGAAAGGACAGTGGAACCTTTTGTTAGCAGCTGACTTCTCTCGAGTCTCATTTTACATTTTTGGTTCCAGCACTATTCAATTGAAAGGAGATACCATAGGTGTTAAAAAAAAAAGGAGATGAATAACAGAGACAAGGCAGCTACTAGACATCAGCTTCCACTGTGTTCTTCAGAAATATCTGTATCCTCCCCAATATTATAAAGAACCTTCATGCAGCCTGGTTCCTTGTGAAACAGGTAGTCCTTTGTGTTCTCTGGTATGAGCTTTTCATGAGCAAAGGCTATGATACAGACTTCATTAATTTTTTAAAGATATCTTAGGTGAATAGGTTGCCCATCAAGTATGAAACAAAGGTAAATATTCATATAAATTGTATTTTTTCTGCTGAAATCATTGTGGTAGTGTTGTTCACTTAGAAAGTCCATACATTCTCTACAGTCACAACCACCTTCCTGGGCAACCTGCTCCAGGCTTCCACCACACTTATGATAACGAACCTGTTCCTAACACCAATCTAAATCTGCTCTTCTCTAGTTTGAAGCTATTGCCTCTCATCCTATCACCACAGGCACTTGTAAACAGTCTCTCTCCATCCTTCTTGCAGGCTCCCTTCAGGTACTGGAAGACCACTATTAGGTCTCTGCGGAGCCTCCTCTTTTCCAGGCTGAACAACCATAGCTCCCTCAACCTGTCTTTGTAGCAGAGCTGTTCCAACCCCCTGATCATTTTCATGCCCCTCCTCTGGACCTGCTCCATCAGGTCCATGTCCTTTTTATATTGAGGACTCCAGACCCAGACACAGTACTCCAGATGATGTCTCACCAGAGCAGTCGCAGAATCACCTCTCTGGATCTGTTGGTAATGCATCTTTTGATGCAGGCCAGGATGTGGTTTGCCTTCTGGGCTGCAAGCTCACACTTGTCTGCTCATGTCCAGCTTCTCATCCATCAGCACCCCTATGTCCTTTTCCACAGGGCTGCTTTCTATCATTACCACATAAATAGCCCACTGATTTCAGGAATGGTGCTTTTCCCAGATGGGTGTATGACACCTTGGCAGAAGATGGATTTCCTTCTCTTCCTGCAGTGAATTTGCTATGGCACAAGCACTTAACTTTATCCTGCTGGCACCACGTGTGTCCACAAAATCAGTTCCCTGAGCATGAGAAACATTCAAATGCTTTATTATTTGTGTTAGGATATAAAGATGGGCCTTACAATAAACTTCCCTTGAGTTTCAAGGTAGTTGAGATGTAAAAAAGAGAAAGAGGTCCCATCAGAGAAGAGCTGTAGAGGAATCATAACAGAAATACAGTAGTGCAGATATGTTCAGGTAGCATTTAGGACTTTCATGTTTCTGTTTCTGGTTGCTAATCAGCAGAAGAAATGAAGTACTGTTGTAATGTAAGGCTTTTTAAATCAAAGAGACCACAATTTAACTACCTAACTGTGCCATACCTCAAGATATTTAGATGCTGTGAATTTCAACAGGATTCAGGTAATCTTAGGATGTCATGTATGATTTCAAAAGTGAGTTAAGGACTGAATTAATGTAAATGTTTTTAACTTATTTTCTGTCAATTAATAATTAGCTTAATCAGGTGAAACGTGTATTAGTTTACAAATGCAGTATTTCCTAAGAAAATACATGTACAGAGCACCATCTAGTGCAGGGTGTCACTAACACAAAAGCATTTCTGCTCTTACCATAGAATCATTAAGGTTGGAAAAGACCTCCAAGACAAACCCACCATTAACCATGTCCCTACAAGTTTTTTTAACACTTTTAGGGATGGTGATTCCATCACTTTCCTGGGCAGCCTGTTCCAATGCTTAACAGGTCTTTCAGTGAAGAAATCTTTCCTAATATCCAACCGAAACCCCCCCTGGTGCAACTTTAAGCTGTTCCTCTCATCCTGTGTTTAGCTAATTTAATATGAACTATCATGTTGCAGAAAGTGCCAGCCCAGTGGCTCCTGTGGCAATAAAATTTTGCAATTAGATGGGAGCCTGTGGATTGAAAATTACTCTGGTCCTTTTGCAAGGTCACCAAGACTGAATGTGCTTACATTCAGGTAATCATTTGTAAGAATCATATACTTTTAAGAGGCATCTGCTTATCTTCCTGCCCACAGTTGTTGGGTGTATATTTGTTACAATTATTCTATCCAGTTGATTCATGAACTAGCTTGGACACTGATTCTCACAAAGATTTAGAGATCCAACTGCCATTTTAGAAACCTTAAGTACACCATTTATATCCTCAGAGGCATTTGTCAGCTTCTGCAGGACCTCAGAGCTTCCCAAATTCCTTAAGCCAGGCATTCACAGGTATGCAAACTATGACTAATGATCAAGATTAAAGATCTGACTGTCATTAAGGAGGGAAGAAAAGAAGAAAGGAAGGAGGCTCAGATTCAATAGGAGACAGGTAAAAGAAAGGTATACACATGAATGAGTTGCTGAGGAAGGGTGAAACCCTAACAGGGTTAGGGGCTTTTTTTTTTTTTTTTTTTTTTTTGCAAAAGCTGTATATTTTAGTCCTTCTGCAAGCAAACAAACAAACATATGAATTTGACCCCAGGGTTGTTTAATCAATGTTTGGATAGCAACATTATGTTTCTGATGCAATCTATTTAGTGTCAAGCTAGGATTAAGAGGAACTGTCTTAGTTAACTGATTATGTAGCCATGACAAGCTGCATAACATCCTGCACTAAATGAAGGTTAAGATGGCTCTCAGATTCTTGGAAAAAGATGATTTTTGGATGAACACTGTGTACTCAACAAAAAATTAAGCACCAAAAAGATGCTGTCACTGTGAAGTTTTACATTCTGTTTGAACAAGCACTTCAATAGAAAATTATAATTTGTCTCTCTCTGTCCACATGTCGCATATGGGTTTTGGCTGAATGCTTGACACCTTGCTGATTTCCCAAACCTCAGACCCACTCTGAGAAAACAGTAAGCATATGCTCATATTAATTTCAAAGTACCTTCTGGTTATGAAATGCTCTATTTTTTTGCTTTTTATGTGGACCTCTTAATAGACAATTAAAACAAAAAGAGGGAAAAAAAACCCCACAAGACAGAACTAAGTGGCAATTTTTGAAAGTTTGTATACGGAACACTTCCCTGCATACTTTCTCTACCTCTTCACAACTGAGCCAAAGAGAACCTACTAAAGCAAAAAAGAGTATAAAAAGCTGTGTTTTCATTCTGTTTGAACTAACTGAGGAGAAAACTAAAGGAAATTGATAGGAATGTTCATAGACCTGGCAAGCTGTAGTTCAGTTCCCCTTCCTGGGTATACCATTTTATTAACAGCAAGAAGTAGCTTCAACAGAACAAAATGTTATACTTACAAAAGGGGTTCAAGAATTGGTGTTAGGAGTAACTGTTTTGGAAATGTTGAGGAGAGGTAAGCTCTAGCTAGGCAGTGGAGCTGAAGAGAAGACTCCACTGGAAAGCACTAGGCCAGATTGCAGTGCTTCAGCTCTGTTAATGCAGACTAGACATTTTAGGGAAAACAAAGGTAGCATAAGGCTCTTTTACTGATCACTTAATGCACCGAGTCTGTGGTTTTAATTCTTTTAATCTCCAAAGTGTTTAGCAAATAGAAGAAAACAAAAATAGACAACGAAATATGAAGGTGCTTCCCTTCCACTAATACTAACAACCCAGGCATTTTTGATTGCACATTGCTGATAGCTGTCATTGTTGTCTTATCAAATCATGACTGACAAAACATTTCTCTTCTTATCTCCTTGATTCTTATTCTTATTCTGCTGGGTTACCTGATTTGTATCAAATGGCATGCATTCATTTTAAGCTTTATTACGTTTTTCTGTCTAATGCCTGAACAAATAAACTGGCTTTTGTTCTGCTATCTAAGAATAAGGACTATTTCAAAACACGGTCATACCTGTTGAGGAAATAAATTAGCAAGAACAGGCCAGGCAGAGAAATTAATCTTCTTCCAAGCTGTACTCTCTTTTCTAGAGGCTATGTAATATTGCATTTTGAAAATAAAGACTTTTTTTTTTAGAATAATTTTATGACCATTTTGAATTGCAATACTTTGACATTTTTCTTGTGGCCCAGAAGATTTATTACACTAAGAAAGACCATCTAATGACGATGGGCATTAAATACTGTATTTGCATATTGCTAGCAGTAGACTAGATGCTTTTCAAACAGCTAGGATATGAAAGTCCTTGTTCTGAAGAGCATTCAGTCCAAATAAACATAAATGCTTTGAAAGATGCACAAAGACAAGTTGGATCATCCTTTGGTTTATGATTTCCAGTGGAGAAAGGGAGTAAAATTTTACATCAGAATAGGACAAAAGCATTCTAGCCCAGCTGAAAGATTTCATTAGCATTCTCATAAGTCCAGAAGCATGGAATTATGTTGCAGTAAATGAAAAAAAAATTACTGTAGATTTTATGAGCACAGTCTGTACATGCTATTAGTGTTTTGTGTGCTAGAGATCAGGCTTTGCTGTAGTTAAATCCTCCACGTCTTTTATTTAAATTATGTGGAATATGATCTGGTTTGATACTTTCCAAATGTATGAGGTAATCTTTCCATTTTCCTGTGAAAACTAAGGATGTTTTTACAATTTCTACACAATGTTATCCATGGTTTTGCAAAGAAGTTAAAATTCTTCTCCTCTAAGAGTAGCAAAAGAAATTGAAAATCATTATGAGAAGTACTGTATTTAAAACATTTTTATAAACTACTCAGGAAGTTCTATCATTAGGGCAATGAGTGCATGCAGCCATGTTGAAGGCAAAGGTGCTGCTGGTGGGGCCCCAGGAGTCTGGGAAATTGGTGTTGGCAAACTTTCTTTCAGAGAGCATAGAAGGGATTGGCAGCTACAGCCCCACACAAGGTGTAAGGATCCTGGAGTATGAGAAGCCAAACCTGAATATAACAGCAAAGGAGCTGGGTGTCAATTTGAGCTGTAGGATTGCAGTGGTGATCAAAAGTTTGAAACCTGCTGGCCAGCTGTGATGAAGGACTCTCATGGTGTAATAATAATCTTCAACCTTGAGCTGCCCAGCCACCCGAAGAAGCTTGACATGTGGTACTCCTGTTCCGTGCAGCAGCAGCTGCTGCTGGACAGTCAGTGTCTCCTGGTTGCACATCACAAGCCAGGCAGTGCAAGTGAGACACAGAACATCTGTCCTTGGGTAAGAGGATGGAAAACTCCATTTGTAACTCAGAGGTTTTTAGTGATCTGTGTAACCTTAAAATTGTGCATACCTTAAAATGTGCATTTTAAAAAAATTAAATCTACCAAAGAATACTAGAGAACTTTGCAAAACTAGAAATAATGAATTTCAGAGGCTCTAGAAGCTGCGTAAATTTACGTTGCACAAAAAGAAAAGCACAGTAAAGACAAGTTTGAGAGACTTCTCTATGGTCACACCATGAATATGCAGCTGAGCCTTGGCAGGAAGGTTGGACTCTGTGATTTCCACAGGTCCCTTCCAACCCCTAACATTCTGTGATTCTGGGATTAATGTCCCATACCTATACATATACTCACAGAGTCACACAGGAACCTATTTTAAATTCTGTAATAAAATTGCATAAAAATACACATCAAATATTCTGGTTTAATGGTGAATGCTGAATATATATATGTGTATAAGTTTAAACATATATTCATACACACACATAGCTAGGCCTTCCTGTCAGATACAGAATTTAATTTGGTTTAACTGATCAACAAAGGTTCTAAATAAGCAGTCCTAGAGCTATCCACTGGTCCTCTCATGCAAGGGATACAGGGGTGTGCTAAAGTCTAGAAATCTCTGAGTCCTTATTGGTTCATCAAGAAAAAGACTGGATTATCTAGAATATCTGCTATCACCACAAAAAGCACAGACCTCAAAATCTCTATTGCAGATTTTTATCAGCACCATTTTTGCATGATAACATTCTTTTTAGTTACCTGAACCCCATTTTTTTCTCTGCTTAATTCCCTTTCTGTTTTTTTTTTTTTTTTAGGTGTAATCTAATTTATCTTATAGAGTGAACCTCTCTTTTAGAACCCCAGTTGTTCTACACATCATTCCTTCCTTATTCTCTGCAATTCGTTCAAGGCTTCTTGCCAGATTTTTGGTGTTGGAGGATGGAAATGGAAGGGAGAATGGCCATGCATGGAGTTTTCATTCAGCTGACCTGTGTTCATATTAATGTAGTTATAATTTGGCTGATAGTTTCAATTGTTATGCTTGACTGAAACTGGCTGCTGGGTTCAAAAACTGCATTTGGACAGACAGAGAGACTGGCAGTCCAGCCGCTAAAGCAAAATTATTTTAGAAAAGCAAGAACATATACATGCCCAAGTTTGGTTCAGATCCATGTGTTTAAAAATCTAAATTTGCATCTGTTCATCAGAAACTGATTACATTACTTTTCTCAGATTGTTTTCTAGAGAGTGTGCCTGTCTTCTCCATGGCACAAGCACTCATCATGAATTCTTCTCATTACTGGCTATTAGAGTTTGTGGAGTTAGCCACCAAAGCCAAGGATAGACACAGTCTCTCTTAAAATTCTTCTTGTATAAGAAAAACATAAATCTGCAGCTTGAGAAGGGATAAAGCCCAGGGAGCCAAGAAAAGGACATAGGAAAAGAACATAACAGGTTTAGAAGCAGAACCTCTTTGAAGTGACTGAACAGGGCATTTGAATTTGGAGAAATAAGGTAACTTTTGTTATTTAGCCTTTTCATAAACACTAGATGTCAATACATTGGACTCTATGTTTTGTTAGTTTCTTTTGTTGGTAAAGCAAAATGCTTACCCAGAAAGACATAATTACTGACCATTTAAAAATGTTAGAAAGAAAGGCAAGGAGGGGCAGATAGAGGGTGAAGTGCCTGGAGCACATGACCTACGAGGAGCATCTGAGGGAGCTGGGGTTGTTCAGTCTGGAGAAGAGGCGGCTGAGGAGAGACCTCATCGCTCTCTACAACTCCCTGAAGGAAGGCTGGAGCGAGGAGGGGGCAGCCTCTTCTCCTTGGTGTACCAGGGGAGGTTCAGGCTGGATATTAGGACATACTTCTTCACTGAAAGGGTTATCAAATATTAGAATGGTCTGGCCAGGGCAGTGCTGAAGTCACCATCTCTGGGGGTATTCAAGGGCTGTGTGGACCTGGTGCTTAGGGTCATGGTTTAGTGTTGACCCTCCAGTGCTGGGTTGAGGGTCGGACTGGACGATCTTTGAGGTATATTCCAACTGAATGTTTTCTGTGATTCTGTAAAATGATGTGACCAGCCCTAGAAATGTTTCAGCAGTAACAGACAATCTACTGCTGTATGCTGGCTTGAACTGATTGTAGCTTTCATCCCTTCTCTTCCTTTATTTCCCTTCTTCATTCTTTTTATTTTTTTATGTATGCATGTGTTGTGTACACAGCAACAGATCAGAGGAATTTACAGGCAGCTCACTTCTAAAGACTCGAATCATTCCTAATAAAGTATGTTCCATCCACTGACTAAACCAGAGCTACATTTGTAATTCCTTTTCTTGGTTGTAATAAGTACAATTCATTTTCATTTTTGAGGCAACACAGTGACAATATTGTTTCAGTTTGGTTTTTAAAATAGTTTTAATTTTTATTTTAAAGGTACTGATGATGTCCTTATTCCTAGGTGAAGGCCTGCCTTTTGTTTTAAAAGTCCTGTATACATATTAGCACTGGTATTTGTATTTACAGATCCATAGGCCAGATTATCTTCTCATTTACATTTCATGAAACTACTGGTTGCAGAGGAAATATTCCAGATTTATGTATGCATAGATGAGAAGTCTGAGAGCAAAAGTCTGACCATCTGTTTTAACTCGGATTGATTTGCTAAGAGGTTAACTAGATAAATCGTCTTAATAAAATACTTAAACAATGTTATGGTCAAAGTCTGCTGGTCTGACCTTCATGACAACGGATTTCAGAGAATACCACCACCCATGCCAAGTGTACCAAACGATGCCGTTGTCAGTCTCTGCAGCGTAGGGGCCTTTGTAGTACAGACCGTTCAAGTTGGCAGAGTGACACCTGGTGGAAAAATAAAGGGAAACAGAAATATGGCTTCCTGCAGAAAAGTTGTAAGCATTTGCTGGTTTTGTGTGAGCCAAAGGTTTTGCCATGTTGATAACAACCCAGTTTGACAGCTGTAAAAATGTGTGTTTGTGGACTTCAGTGTGCCTAAAAATAACAGTTTAATTAGGGCACATCTGCAAGTGCTCTTCCCATCTCTGAACCAAAGGTTTGTTGTTCTTTCCACACGTTTTCTGACATTACTAGCTCTCCAAGTTTTGCCTGTTAATCTGATTCATCTGAGAATTATTCCAGAGTTGTTTGGGTCATGTGTGGCAACAGGGCATACACCAAGCAAAACTCTGGGAGAGAAATACTCTTCTGGGTTTTATTGTTCCAGAGTAACCTCTCTTAAATTTCACAGCATGTGGTGTTTCTTAGGACAACACTTGAATACCACCAATTCAGCTGTGGACTTCTACTTAGAAAGAGATCAAGTCTGACAGGCAACTCAACATATGTATAGCAATTCTCTGGATCATCAGAGCTGCCATTTTAATTTGCTATACAAAGTACTTTTTTTTTTTTTTTTTTTGTCCTTTTTCTGTTCTTTAATACACTGAGGCAGAAATGTTGTTATGGTTTATTAAATACAGTGATCAAAACAAAGGAACCCTAGGAAAAGCCCAAAGCCTTGAATGGGTGCTAGCACAACCTTGATACTCATTCAGTTTCTACAGGGAAGAAGTTTAGAACATTATGTGACCAGAGAGTGAATGGTTGTTTCTTCTGCAGCACACTGTAATGAATAGGCTTGGTTTATCCACACTTAGCAGCTCTTTTTACCAGTTATGAACCTACTGACTTTTGCAATGCCCTGGATGCAAGAAAGCTGCTGACCTGGGTGTAGTATCAGAGTGAACCCAGTTCTGTGGATGTTGATCCAAGCTGAAAATCTCTTCTAGGCCTTTGCTTATCAAAGTATGCAGATGCCATTTTTCTGCACAAGTCCATAATTACAACTCCTGTGTGGGAGCGAGACCGGTGGCTTTAAACTAGATCCGAGCTACTTCCATGTGGCGTCTCATGTCACATCCCCTGGTATTCCTATTATCTGGGTGTTTCTGAATTTCATTAGTCCAGATAGCATAGAGCTGGCTATAAAAAAATTCCTTCATAGCTGGGAGCTCCTACACAAAGCAGCCAAGAACATTAATTCCTTCTGTGTTTGCTAATCTGTGCATGACAGAGATGTGTTCTGAGTGCTTTCCTTTCTCTGCCAGTAATGTTCTTTCGGTTAGGATTTAAGGATATTGCACTTTTTACAGTATTCACTTTTATGTTAGGCTTAAAGTCAGTAGCAAGGCAGTGGAATAACACTACA
The DNA here is from genome assembly GCF_027791375.1 of Indicator indicator. NCBI lineage: Eukaryota > Metazoa > Chordata > Aves > Piciformes > Indicatoridae > Indicator > Indicator indicator. The sequence goes on from NC_072017.1 coordinate 11,319,251, forward strand.
AGGAGCTCATATCTCATTTTCATTATCCAGATAGACTGTCACTTTAAAAGCATGAGCTACACAGCCATAATAGGAACTAGCCTTCTAGAAGTCAGCTATCTTTAGTAGTTATGTAGCAGCAAGTACAAGGTATTAATAACTGTCAAGTTCTGCCATGCAGCTACTTATGCAAACAGGTCATTCTTTTGTCCAGACTAATCCAATTTTTTAAAAAAGTTTTTAAAAGACAAAAAAATGTACTCAAGTTGACTAAACGCATTTGGTTATTCCCTCTTAATAAACTCCATGACAGGGTATCAGAGTTTTATGCTATTTGAGGTCTAGATATCCCCAAAAGTTCTGATTTCATGGGAAAAAAGATCTCCAACACAGTTGCCTTTCCATTTTATATCTTAATTTTTATGAGAACTGCAAAAAACCTTTGTCTACATGCAATTTGTTTTCCATATGACTCAAACATTTTGCTGATCCACTATCTGTGCAAATATCTAAATAATTAATTGGGAAGCATTGGGCTAATAGCTACATCATATCAGTTAAGGTGGTCACAGACTACTTATGGAAACAGAAATTGGAAAGTAAGGAGTTAAAAAAGCAGAAACAAAGAATTACACGATAGAGAAACAATGGAGTTGATCCAGCCTGGCAGCTCTTGCCAAGTGAACTGAGATCACAGTGAGAGAGCAGTGTGCTTCCCTGAGTTTTATCTTAATCGTCTCTTATTACACAGCTAGATTGCAGAGTTTTTCTTCATGGTTACATTTATCTAATTGAGGTGAAGAACATAGCTGCATATACAGAAGTGCTAAGACTACCAGTTCTAGATTTTCTCTTTTAATGGCTATTTTGTATGCAAGTAGAATTTTACAATTCTTTTACTGAATCCTATTTTAATAAAATTTTTCTCAGTCCAGCTATGCTCACTGACAGAAACTGAGTGGACACATTTGATACAGAAGGAATAAAAACAAATGAGATGCTGTGAACTGAGGTGAAAAAAAAATGTGGCTTAATAACCCAGCACTAGTTTAACTTGTCAAATATTCCACAGTACTGCCATATCTGGTCAATGTGTAATGCAGGAGAAATGGAAGAATGAAGTACAATAAGGATACATCTGCAAACTCTGCATGACCTACTTGTGTGAAAATTGGTTACCTTAAAGGGGTGGAATTGTCTTCTCCTTACTGTCTGATAAAAATGAACAAAGCCTGTAACAGACACAATTATTACAGACCAATTTGAGCTGTGGAGTAGATGCTGTCCCTTCTAAGGCGAGTCTCAGTCTTACCAGCACTGAGATCTCTAGCAGGGGTTGATAGCAGATTGCATATAATAAACACTACCAATCCTATCTTCTACTGTCTGTCATTGTTGTATGAATACATATAAAGGAGAATAGTTGACAATACAAAATCAAAATACCTGTTAAACCACCAGCCAGCCTTTTCCTCTTCAGCACAATTCCCTTCATAGTTGTCATTATCCCTGTCTCTAGTACTGAATTTCATTCCCCGATGATCAGCCCACCATTTTACTTCAGGATGAAATCCACCAGTAAGGGAATCACCAGCTGTACCAGAATATTCACCACAACTCATCTCATAAGCATGCTAATGAAAAATGTGAAGAAACAAACAAACAAAAAATTCCAACATGGCTTTAACCTTTAGCATGTCAGAGCATGAAAACACAAAGTGGAAACAAATTTGCTCCACTTGCTACTATTTTTGTGCTCAGAAATGTCATGCCACTTAAACACTGTGCACTAGATAATAAAGGGCTGTAAAAACACTTACCAGGGCTAACATTTGTTAATAACCTGATGTTAGTTTGCATTACATATAAAATCAAAACATCATGTACCATTATTATTTCATAATACCAAGAAAACCAGAAAAACTGCTGTTACAATGCATACATTTTACAGAAAGGGTAAAACTGATGTATCAGTGTAAACCACTATTATTCCACTTGAAAACTCCAAGCATAAGAAGGAAAATATGATAATAAGGTTCTGCACAAGCCTTTATGAAAATCAGGGAAAATGCATGTTTAACATCTGTCTCCAAGAATCCACATTTTAATTAAAATCTCTCTCCATTATTTAGTATTTTATTACCTCTGCACTTGCAACTCTGAATTTTGCATATTGTGCAAAACGCCGTTCTCCTTCGAAATCAGTTAAATCAATTCTCAGAGTATAGTTCCCTTAAGAAACAACAAAACAAATTATTTTGGTTAAACTATATCATGACTTTTCAAAACAGTATTGTTGTAAAATATTAAAATAGTAACTGTGTTTTTATCAGTAATCTCTACTTCACAGCATCTTTTATGGGGTTTTATCTTCTTTCTTTATGCATATTAAAGCCTATCTTGATATTCTTTGTCTTTATTCACCTAATTCAGCTTAGAAAATTTTAGGATTATTCCAATATAGATTTTCAAAGGCAGACAAAAATATTTAACAAAGAGGATGTAACAGGAAAAAAAAGGCCTTATGGGCTTAATATTTTGGTAAAGTATTTGAGGTGGTAATGAAAGGATAGTGAGAATCAATCGATCAATAAGCATACAACTAAGAAAATTAGATTTTTATACTCCAAAAATAGAAGAGTTAAGCAAGGACCACATCCTGGTGATATTGATTTCCATATGAATTAGCTGGCTAAGTCAATGGGTAAGTTTTGTATATGTAGCATTCTACAGAAAAGCAGAGGCTGTCTTAGATTGACTGACAGAAGAATGGAAATAGCTTTTTAAGACTAGTCTAATCTACAGGACCAGGCCTATATTTACCTTCATGTAATAGCCTATGCAGCCATGTAGAGCCCTGACTAAATGAATTGGTACCTGACTCTGGGCTGTTGGTGGTGCTGACTATGAAATGGGTAGAGAGAATTCTTTTTTAAGGTAGACTCCCTTATATTGTTACCTGATTTGCAGAAGCTCCTGGCGTACCACTGGCCCAATGACTATTTTGAAGCTTTTGTTAGAAAACATATTCAAATATGTTTGTTCTGAAACCTGAAGTTCATGTAGAGTAACAACAGAACTCAGGATTCATCCTAACAAAAATGGTACCAAAAATGGCCTGGAAAAACATAAACAGAAGACTATTGTTACAATTATTGTTACAATATGAATCTTACCTTGATTAGTCAAATAATGAAGATTTTTATTTCCAAGCCAATATTCACCATTTGCCAAAACAAAATTTCCAAAGCCTTCTTCATAATCAGCCCAGACCCTGAAAAGAGTATAAATTACTAATTTAGTAAAAAAAAAAAAAAGCCCAGTTGCTGGGATGTTTATTTTAGCATACAGTCATAGATGACAGAATAATTCAAATTAGAAGGAAACTCAGGAGGCAATCTAGTCCAAAGTTATATTCCTCACATGTGAAACGTTGAATCCCATAATACACTGAATTCTACTCCAAATAATAGTCCTAAGAGGTACATTCAAAGTGGTTTAAGACTAATAGATTTTAAGACCAGAAGAAAGTAGTCCAGCAAAGAGAAAGCAGATCATGTGATTTAAATAGCTGGCAGCCTCTGGCAGGGAAGAAGGTTTATGGTGGCAGCAACTGTAAAATGCTATAGGTTGCTGCTACAGGTTGTCTGACCATCTTCTATAAGTAAAGGACAGCAAAGTTTTCTTAGCTGAATTGCAGTTTTTCACCTTCTCTAGGGATTGCATTTCCATTCCATAAAGGTACTGTAAAGTTATAAACAGAGGCTGCAGATATGTGAAAAGCAAATTGAGCAAAGCAGAGGTTCTAGGAAATTTTTTGTTGCTTCTAATATCTAGAAATATTTGTGGGTTTTTCTATTCATGTCTTACAGCACCAAAAATTTAACTTCTGAATGTTTCCCCCAAAAAATCTTGAGACCTGGCAAAGGCACAGAGGTTAGTTGTCCACAAATCAAGTTCTCATCCATCTCATCTTTCCTGGAGACACTTTACTATGAGCTACAAATTATTCTGTGGTAGTTTTCTTTCATACTAGCTTGCTGATAGTATTTCAGGTCAAGCAGGTTACTCTTATTTTTTACTGTTTTAGATTTCTACTGTTTGCAAAAGACAAATTAGTCCTTTATTTGTCATTAAGAGTTTTTGCTCCAACAATTTTTAATGCCTTTGACATTGAAGTGTCCTCATGTAAAATGCTCAAGATGTCAGAAAAAGACCAGATGTCTCCCAGAAAAGAGCCAGAGCCAGAAGTGCTATTTCATCTGGAGGCTGTCCCACAGAATAACCATCTTCCCTGTTATCTGGGATAACAACTTATTCATATAATTATAAAGTTAAGATTTAACTTAGCTTCTTCTGGTTTAACGTTTTCCAACTTTAATGACTAGCACTTACCTATCAAAATTCTGGCTGCCATCAGAACGTCTCTGAAACACAGTCCAACCACCCCCTTCATACATGTCACAGAAGGCAAGGAATTCAGTAGGACTCTGGATAGGTTTCATCTTATAAAATCCACTTTGCTTATGGCCATCATTGTAGATTTCTGCACAATCTGTTCACAAAATATTCATTGGACACAGGTTTCTTTTAGTGCTATACTTACTGTCAAAATCAGAAATCAAGTCATATCATGTAAGAGTCACTTATGGACCAGGCTACTACAAAGGAAATCTCTGCTAACACTTATACGACTTTTTGGCATTTTCTTCTATTTGTGTTGCTTTAAAACTTTATTATGCTATATTTATTTTGACATTTCTTTAAAATAATATATTTTTTCTACCACAAAATATTATAATTTTTGTTTTAATTTGACTAGCAAAATAATTGCTCTGGTTTAAGTGGTGTCACTTTTAACTTAAAACAGTACCACATCCCATTAGAATCCTGTTACGATCATGAAATTTCTCTACATATTAAACACACTGAGTTTTAAAAGCAAACATGTATTTCTATGTTCAGAAAATTCACAAGGGAATTGCCAAAAGAATCTGGAATCAGCAGTGTTAGAGAAGGGATACTCTTGTACCCTTGTCCCTTGTACCAAACGTGCAGTGTATGTGCAAAACGATTACACTTTGGCTTGATGCTGTTTACAGTCTGGTCTGCATTGGTGTTAACAAGTAAGCAGTATTTACACCAAGGGCAAAATTCAGAGCTCATGAAAATATAACAGCAATGTAATTGTATAATCTCATCTTTTTTCCTCTAGGAGTTAAGAAATGAAAGGAGTTCTTTGTTTATATGCTATCTACCATCAAGCAGTCATACAGGAAAGCAGTATAATTGTCAAGGTTTCTGTTTTTCCTGGCAAAGGTAGGGCTGATTAACTGCAAGATCTTCCAAGACATTTACGAACATGTTGGCTGAACTTCCAGGCCACTTTATAACTTTCTGAACTATTGTATTTCTTCTCAGTGAAAGCATCAGTCAAGATCAGACACAGAAAATAAACAGTCTATACTGAAAACAAATAGCTAGACCAGGATTTGAATAAACTTTAATAGAAAACACGATTTAGATAGTACCTAAATTTCCTCTGTAGAGAATGTTTGATTAGCTTATAGAAAATTACTATTTTTATCCATTATTTTCTTAGTAGGATAACAAAACACTTAAAGGTTTAAATTTTTTAGGAAGCAAATATAGTGTGGAATATCTCCCTCACTATCTAACTCCAAATTATGCAGCTCTGTTGACATAAAAATGCTACAGCAATTTGAATGAAATAATGTTTGTTTCCCAACAAACACATTTCCCAAGCTGTAAAGAAGGTGAAAAAAAAAAAACAAACAACTGGGGTGAAAAAAATAAATAAATCAGAAACTGGAACAACTTAGATCTGTTATTTAGAGTCACATTCAAAGAAAATAAACTTGGGCATATGCTAAGAAAGGACAAATACTTGTCAGCTAAATGCGGTTTTAATGATCGTTTCCAGTAATAAATGAGTCAGCCATAATAATAATTTAAAAAGTATTCCAGGACATTGAATACATAAATGTACAGCTAAATTTAAAGTCAGACCTACAGCTGCTTTTAATTTTAACAGGACTTTATTGCATTTGATGCACTGCAATTATGTTGTGATTTATTCCAGCAGCATGAACACCACAAGTATGTTCAGTCAAGGCTATTGAAAATTAGAGAAGATTAGACTCTAGCACTGGACAGCTAGAAACACACAGCATCCAAGAATCAGACCCCAAAATTGTATTTTCAATCTAACCATGATTAGTGTTTTATTATTTTAAGAGTTTGGGCCTTACTCCAGCTGCTGTAGGTCAACACAGTCATCTTCCAATGCAGAGGGAAGAAATCACCAGTAGAATGCTGATGAGAAACTACTTTAAACCAGTATTTCAGAAGCTGTCACGTCCTGAAATGATCCTAACTCAGTCAAAATTGTGCAACATACAGAATATTATTACAGTAAGATGCAGATGCCATTATGGCAAGCTTATGAGTATATATGGAACGGAGTCAGTATGGCTTGTAACCCACATGACACTGAATGTGTGAATGTGAACCTACCCTGTGGGTTAGAACTTTGAGATTAGTCAAAGAAGGGTGTTTAGAAATCTGTAGCTGTTTATTAACATTTTGTAAATATCTGTTATTGGCTTTTTTCTGTTTTATTGATGAAATTTATTCTGAATTTATTGTTACTTTTTAAATTATGGGCTATTAATAAATCAAACCACTTCAATCTTCATTTGATTTATACCCTGTGAGATCAGCAATTTTACCCTGTGGCAGCAGGCCTAGGTAAAAGCTGAAAACTACATTTTAAATGAACAATATTCTATGAGCTTTTAGAACAGCAAGTCAATGGGCCCAGTTGTATTAAAGCTTCTGGGTATCATGACAATGAATGGTAATGAAAAGAATAGCTTCATTTCTAACCTGAATACTGTCTTTTTCCTCCCAAGTCAATGACATTGTTTTCATCTCCTCTCTCACTGTACTGAATCTCTTTCTTCTCTAAAAGCTGTATAATTTTTAACTGCTGCTGTTTCACACGATGTTCCAGAAGCCTCACCTGGCCCTGAAGCTGTATATGCTCTTGAAAGCAGTTCTGTAGATCCTAGAGAGGAAAATATGTCTCACTGTAAATCAACATTTTGGGGTCACATTTAACATATAACACACAAAAAACCCCAACCAACCCATAAATAAAATTTTACTTGAATAAAATATTTTTGTGACCTTGACAGGTCTCTGTAAATTCTCAGGCTATTCCTAAATGTAAACAGAAAGTTATGGAGAACTGGGGAGCTGCATAGGTAGGCTGAGGAAGAGTGAATAAAAAATGTTAAAAAAAAAAAATTTGCAGGCTCACTCTGATGAGTTAATGCTAACTATAGAAGTAAAACCCCATGTTGACAGTCAGACCAAACATTAATCCTAACCCTTTCTCCTAAAAGTGAGAAAGAAGCCATCATGCCACACTTACCAGTTTTACTGCAACATCTGTTCATCCACAATGTCAGCCTGTATCAGTCTTAACTCACTACACACCACCTTGAAGAATATGGTAAAATACAATAGGAAAGACCTGGGTGACCCTGGAAATGGCAGCCCCTGTCACCAGGGAGATCTTCAAGTCCAACTGTTAACCTAGCACTGCCAAGAACATATCTACATTACACATAACAACTTCCTGATGAAATGCATTTAAGGTCACAGTGCTGGTAAAGAGTAAGTGACAATCAAGGCATCACCAGCTATACTGACTAACTACACCATAAGAAACAAATGACTGAACAGAAATGTGGTTCTGAAAGTAGCCTAAGGAAGTAGTATCATATGATTCTTTGTATTATCTCCCTGACTCCAGCCTCCCCATTGATTTCCCTTTCTGTCAACTCCAGATTTGTTTCATTAAGCTTTGCTGTGGCACAGCAAACCCACAGTTCTCATACTCGGAATTCCACACTTATTTTTACCATGGGACAATCACGAGTTCGATGAGTAATTTCAAGGTGGATCAATGTTGCTTTTAGATCTGCAGGTTACCAGATTGTTCCAATGTGCTACCAGAATTTTTCCACGGGATATAACTCTTCTTAAATCATTGGAGTTAAACCAGTGCACAGCTAGAGTAATATGGAAGCAAAATGTAACTTAGGGTTAGGAGCATCAGCAACTACAGCATATTCCTATTCCTTTTGTTAGATATGGACTAAAATTAAACTATTGGAATATCAAAAAAAACACATCAATTTGTGCCTATCTCCAGTCAATGGTAGTGGCCACTGACTGAAGCCAGACTGAACATAACCTGTTCTGTTTCAGTGTAGCAACTGTTTGCACTACGCATTGAGAAAAAAATGTCTAATGCTGACAGCCCTGCTTTTGGACATGTGGTCCCATGTTTAACCAGCTGCTTCATCTCATTATTCTGTGAATTATTTAGCAGCTAGTGACCTTCCATTAAAATTGATGCTATAAATTGAAGTCTGAATACTTCATGAAAACTATAAAAATACAAAATTTGAGGTGTTGTTTCCTACGTTTTTAGAATTTAAATAAGTTCCCAAAAATCTGTAATGAAATTAGTTTTTTTAAATGAGATTAAAGTATGAAAACTTAAAGATAAACTTCAGAGCATTTTTAATTTTTATTCACAGGGACAGCCAAAGCCCAGAATATGCTAAATGAATAATCAAAAGAAAGCAAATACATTTCATTGTCTTTTTCTCAGTAGGCTTCTGCAGCAAGTAGTAGTATTTTTCTTCACTGAGCAGAAGTGATTGCAGAGGCAGGTGCTTCCTACCCTGCCCCCATAAAGCTACTTACCTGAGCAAAAGATAATGTCACAAACAATGATGCTCGCCTAGTTGTAAATTCAGCAACCACTTCCACCTAGGCAATTAAGAATTAACAATGCAATCTCCTAGATCCCTGCTAGTTAGAACCTGAATATCAAACTAGGAATGACTGCCCAGACAGGCAGCACGGGACTGGGGAAGTTAGAAGTATTTTTAGCAGTGGAGGAAGTGTGATTGTGTTATGTTTTTCTTTTGGAGAGGCAAAATACACAGCAGAAGGTTGGGAACCAGGAATGAAGAAGTTTTGATCAGTAATATGGGAGCAAGAAAGAATATGAAACTGTGGATCCAATTTGAGAAAAAGTTGTACAGCAAGTGAGCAAGGTAAAAAATGTTAGAAATGTTCTTCGAGTGGCAATGACTGGAACTACAGCCACTGCTTTAGGAGTGCCTGAATTTAGCCATCTATAAGTATGCTACTCAAAACTAAAGGTGTTACTCTGAGTTGCATTATCCCTGAATGATAATACAACTGCCTTGTGTGTCTTCTGTGCAATGTGTCTGTTAATGCATTATTTAATACCTTTTCTAAGCAAAGATATTCTATTGCTTCGTTTTCGTGTCAGATAGAGTAACAAACCGACTGATCACTTTCTTCCACCATGAGAGTGGTGAGAGCCTGGAATGGGTTGTCCAGGGAGGTGGTTGAGGCCCCATCCCTGGAGGTGTTTAAGGCCAGGCTGGATGAGGCTGTGGCCAGCCTGATGTAGTGTGAGGTGTCCCTGCCCATGGCAGGGGGGTTGGAACTAGATGATCCTTGTGGTCCCTTCCAACCCTGACTGATTCTATGACTCTATGATTCTATTGCCTAGTCATTCCACTGTATATTTATGTATTTGTTTCCTCTTTGTCAGAAAATTGTCCCTACTAAACATCATGTGATGTTATTTTCACACCCTTCAAGTTCAGTTCTTTTCCATAAAAGGTTCTGCTAGCCAACAGAGTCAAGCATTTAACCCGTAATTGGGGCTAAGTTACATCAGTTTATCACCCAATGAGCCTTCCCCAGCAGTGAAATGGAATCAGGAAAAGGAGAGAAGATCCACAGGTTGAAATAAAAGCACAAAACACATTTGATGAAACAAAGTGGTACCAATACAAAATATACAAAGTTATATTTAGCTCAGCAAAACTGCAGCAGTCACAATATGCAGGCAGGCAGTCCTCAAGAGCAGGAGAGGGGTGAAGCATCACCAAAGCAAGAAGACCAAGGAAAAAAAATCTAGCCAAAAAACTCCACTCTCAACAGCATGGGCTGAGATAACACCTGTGAGCCAACTAAAGTCATTTGTCCTGGCTAAATCGAAACTGTTAATGGCCTGCAGCCCATGACTGACTTGGGATTCTGTCCCAGCAAGACCAGGACACAGATACACTAAGGACACTAAGGACATGGCATGAAACATTCAGAATAAATTCTATAGGCAAATCTAACTACTACAACTTACAGAGCTGCCAATGGCATCCATCAGGCTAGCTGCAAGAACAAAGTCAATCAGTATCAAAATCTTCATGCTTTGAAACCTGTGAAGTAGAGGAACAAAACTATTAGTTAAATATTAAAATGAAATGTTGTTTTAATACATGACATCTTCAATTTTATCCAAAATAATTGATTTAATTTGTAATTATTTTCTTACATTTGTCTAAAATAGTCTGATCAAGTACAGCTCCAAAACCTAGTAAAACCAGAATTTATTCTTTTGGACCACTTTGTATCAGAACTCTCCATGTATTTTAGGACAGCTATTCAAGATTCAAACCCACATAAAGACAAAAGCAAAACATAATTTTAAAATGCTCTGAAAGGCAGGGCATTATTTCTTGTTGGCCCTTTAAAGGGAGAAAACTCTATTGTATTTCAGTAACTAAAGTCTCAATTGGGCTAGTTGCCCTTGAACTAAAGATTTGTGCAACCTGTATGTGCCAGAAGAGGATGGAGATAATTTTGTTACTACTAAAAAAAAAAAAAAAAAGCACAGCATAGTAGTTACCAGGTTTTATTCCAGATGTGACAAGGATAATATTTTTAACTGATAGTTATGCATTTTTTGTACTGTATCACTCATAGTATTTAAAATCCTTTTATTTCATGTGAAAATTATTTTATACGCAAAAAAAATCATCATTGTATCTCACTAGCTGATAAAATTTTATGAGGTAGATTTGTACTTTTCAGCTCACAGACAAAAAGGCCTCCAATTACTAGAATATTTACATAGTTTGTACATGAACCAATTCTAAATTGCTTAAACAGCTGCAAGCTATCAATTGAAAAATGTTTGGGTTTAAAAATTTATTTATTTAACTTAAAATATTTTCATTTAGTAGATGGTAAAGCCTGTTTAAGCCAAAATAGGTGTCCACTCTTCTTTTTCTACTTATTAAACTAAATTAGATATCTACATGTTAAAACCTTTGTGGTTAGACAAAGCATAAGACCTATAATAGGGATTTAGGAACAAGTTCTTTACCATGAGGGTACACAAACACTGGAACAGGTTGCCCAGGGAGGTAGTTGAGGCCTCATCCCTGGAGATATTCAAGGTGAGGCTCAACAGGGCTCTAGACAACCTGATCTAGTTGAGGATGCCTCTGCTTCCTGCAGAGGGGGTTGGACCAGATGACCTCTGGAGGTCCCTTCCAACCCAGGCCATTCTCTGATCCTATGATTAATCAACCAATGCCAGTTTGTGCTTATTGAAACAACAACTTTATGGAAATTTCCACTCACGTTTCTACAGGAATGAATATAGAAGACTAATGGAACATGGGCAGACTGTGCTTTTTACTGTACAAAGATAAGCAAGGTTCTTACGTGAAAAATGATTTTAAGTTCTTGTAAAATTGGACATGACCAACTTTATTTTCAACAATATCTGAAAATCTCCTGCAAGAGAACGAATTACAGCCCAGACAGACTTCAGGTTTTGAACACCTACCTATAAAATACGTAAGATGCTTTTGTAAATTACAGTTACCTTAAATAAGTAATGAAAATTGGTTTTGTTTTTAGTTCTGAGTTTTGCTGGTTTGAAAGCATCATACTTGAAAGCACAGATTTGTGAAGCCCAGGTACATCTGTATAAAGCTCACTATACCACTTCTTGCATTGCAGTGAAGCACTGCAGGAATTGTTGAGGGTACTCTACCTATTGACCGATGTCACAAGACAGCTCAGAAGGTTTTTTTTAAGCATTTTGGACATATGCAGCATGTGACAGTAACTTGGAAAGCACTATATTAAGGTGATGACATTGAAACAGAAAGGACACAGGAAAAAACCCACAAAGTTGCCCTGAAGTAGGAACGAGGGTTGGGAGGACCAAAATCTTTGTACTGTTGTGTTCCCAATCTGGAAGGGCAAGACTAGGAAGAAATGTGAAAACTCAAGCTCTGAAAGGACATGGCTGACCTCATGGTGTTACTCTGCCTCTGTTACTACCCGGAGTGGGGAGACCCAGACAAGGTAGAAGACAGTGAGCAGTGCTGATCCTGGGAGGAGAAGTACCTTGTATAGGTGCAAACTCCTATGGTTTACCTGATTTGAGAGTTGCAGTGGCATGAGATTGACTGAGTGGTCAGCTGTATGATAACAAAAGTGGTAAATAGGGTCAGACCCCTTATATGTTCAAAGTGCTTTGCATGCACTAACGAATCAACAGATTCAGTCTTGGAATTAATGTGGGTAGCTCTTTGTTTATTTTTTCACATTTCTACAGAAAGTTTCAGAAAAGATTGAGTTAGTAACAGTTCTCTGAAAGTGTACATCCATGCTCTTTGGTAGTATGAAAAGCTAAAGTTCTGTTCAAAGGAAGTTTAAAATCTTGCTCTAGGAAGACAGCTGTGAAAGTCAGTTTCTTAAACTAATTTCCCAGTTCATTTAAATATTTACCATTTTCAGAAATGTTATGTGGAGGATAAAGAATAATTTAAAATGTAGGGAGAGAATACAACTGCTGATAAACATTTATACACAATGCAATAAAAATACTCAAGAAGAATGCATGCAAGAGATGAAAACAACCACGTAATTTAGCAAATATTTTTGTGTCATTGATACTAGTGAGTACAAAGAGTTAATAAGTGCTGAGAGACTTCCAAGTCTTTTGTTAGAACACCTGTGTTGACTTAACAAAAACAAAAACAAAAACTTGTGCAGGGAAGATCCCTTTCCAGGAAAATCTTAATCTCAGACAGTAGGCATGTGTATTAACTATTGCACACCGTGACAGAGTGAGAAAAACTTTGTGTAATATTTTCAAGTTGAAAACACAAGCCCTTAAAAGTTAGCTGAAAAAAAAAGAAAGAAAACCAATCACTTTTTGTTTTAATAAAATAAAAGCTTAAAGGCAGCTCTTGTGAAACCTTGAAATTCTATCGATATGAGATTACTCATTTACTCTTCAAAGATTATACCTGGAATGTGCACTTGTACAGCTGTGCAGAAAGCTTTCTTCAAAGCTATGGGATAAAAGTTCCAGAAAGGTACCTTTTCCCTGCTCTGTCTAGGCTTTCTTTACAGGCTACTCAATTGATTTTACATTCAAATTCCCCCTAATCTGATGCTTAGCAATAACAAGTTACTAAATAGACTTGATGACATTAGAGAAAGTCTGTACTACTAAAATCCTGAACTGTCAGCCTGTTTTCTTGTTCTTGAATTCTAGACACAGCAAACTAGATGGAATTCACATGCCTGTTTCTGTTTGAACAGTGACAATAAGAATTGATTTCTTAAAATTCAAACTGGCTTTAATGATTGAATTAAAGAACAAATTTTGCTTTTAGTTATGTAGCGTTACAAAAATGGACAGAATTTGTAATTTTATCTGCTTTCAGGTTTGAAAAGCACTCTTGTTCATACAGCCATTTGTTATTGTAAGTTTATAAACTACAGATCTGAATAGGTCTATTAACTAGATGTCATAGCAAAATAGCTAGATCCTGCTAAAACATTCATATATCGTTAGCAACATAGTACGAGTTAAACAGCTTTCAAAAACACACTGCTTTTAAACCAGAACTATAACAATTATCCCAAATTCTCCTTTCTTTCCTCACAGGTACCTAAAATGTTTACCTTTACCCTCTGGACAGAACTCAAAAGTTGTTAAATCTTCTTAAGCTGATGCAAAGAATTCCAGAGCCCTTCCCAGGCCACGATTGTTTTTGCTATTAAATTCTGAAGAGTTAAGGCTCACATCTGCTATGAGTCACCAGACAGGAATGTTACTGAGAAGTTGCAGTTATCAAGACTATGTTGCAACATAAGAAGATGGCAATTCTGTGCCTAACACAACACTTCTGAAATAAAAATAACAAATATAACAAAGGATCATCCATTCCCTTTCACTGCTCTGATCCAGAAAATTGCTCTCAGCATCATATTCAGCTGAACACATGCTTTCCCGAATCAGAATCTAAATGTCTTGGGCTTCAGAAGTACATAAAGTACATAACTGTCTCAACTGATTTAGAAATAAAACATTATCCCTCAGACTAGAAGTTACAAGTTAAAACCCCACAAACCCAAAACAAAGTAATAGACAATACAGACAAAGCCAAAGGAAAAAAGAAAATAAGGACGAAGAATCTTGTTTGACGTCAGTATGTTTTAGCTAAATTGGAAGGCACTCAGAAGCACATGATTTAAGTGACAGCAATTTAGAGACAGATGAATACATCAAAGAATATTTTAAAATGCCATTTGTTTTGGCTATTTGCCTTCCTTCTATGTTGGCTCTTCCCAAAAAACTTCAATAAATGAGTATGCTTAAAAGAATGCTGCTGGAAGAAATGAACTCTTAAGGAAATACCGAACAAAAGCAGTAAAAGGAGTTTTACATTCCACAATACAAACATTCACACCCTCGACTTCCTTTTGAAGACTAATACTTGTACAATTCTTCTGAATAATCTCTGGTATATTATTTGGAATCTGGTTATGTGGCAGTATTTATCTTTATTAATTACATCAACTAATTCACTTCATATTCTGAATTTCAAATATGTAATAATTGAAATAAATTTCTCCTGAGTAGCCTACACTAAGAATCACTCAAAAATTCAAAATCATTCAACAAGTGATTTTTACTGGGAATTTTGTTATGGCTAATGACATTTGCAAGGAGGGCGATACCTGTTCATACAGTGACCCCTAACTGACTGTTACTCAGTGGGTGGGCTCTGAATTTAGAAAGTGGAAAAAAGGCATGTCATTTGGAACTCAGATTTATTAACTATTTAAACAATTTGTTGAGGATTACAAGTAGATTCTTCATAATTTGAAGTCTTTAAGCAAAGACAAGGTGGTCAAAATGTATGGCTGTGGTTCAGTTAAACAAGGATTACATACACCATCAAGTCAGAAGTGTGTGTTATTCAAGAAGTCCATAGGCTATGCAAGAATGAACATGATAAATAGAAGATTCTCCAAGAGTATACAGATGAAAGTCATATAAGCACAGAAAGAAAAGAGAAAGAGCTTTCTTAGACCTGTTATATACATTCAATACTGAAACAGCAAATGTCATAAGACCTTAACACGACTGGTAAAGACCTGGAGGCTCATACAAATCTCACCCAGATTTGCTGCTTTTGGGAGAGTTTGCACAGAAGCGATGCGAAATAAAAATAAAAATATTACTGGAGTGGAAACAGAAAAAAAATAACCAGATGAGACTGAGTAGCTACAAGTGCAGTGTATGAAATATAATGTTGAACTAAATAAAAAGCAAAGAGGGACATCCAGATTAAGCACCATATTTGCAGGTTGGTTGTGAAATTGCATTCTAATTGCTTAAGAGTGTAATAGCACTTATGGCCTTGCTATAGAGCATTCTTTTTAAATGGTTTTCAACCTCAGCTTTAACAGAGCTTTGCTTCAAAGGGGACAACGTTGAAAACGTGTTCCTAGGCCTTCTAGACAGTGCAACAATAGTACTTCTGATTTGTGAAACAAGCATGCTTAATAAAACAAGGCTGGTTATTCCTTGTAGCTCCATTCTATCCCTTCTTAGCAATAGGTTAGATACCAGTTGCTAATATTTTACTAAAATGTTATACCCTGAGTGTATTATATCAAATATTACAGACTGATGAGATGACAGCAGTATCAGGAGGATTACTTTTCCCACCCTTGTGGATGTGCTGATGGTTTACAACAGAGACCCTGTCCATTCTTCAGCTGGGATTCAGGTGCTTCTCTGGGGTCCAGCCAGGATAGCTAATACCCATCTCCCAATTACTCTTCCTTCTTTTATTGCTTCTGATGGCCATTATACTTGAGTGAATCATTGAAAATTGCTTTCTTCTTCACTGGCAGTGAATTAGCTAATCCCTCAACCAGCCTAATGCTTGGCTTTGGGGACTTAAACACCTGTGCCTCCACCCAACACCTGCCTAATTTATTATCAGATTCCACAGAGATATGTAGACACTTTATCTTCCCGTATAAATCAACTCAAGACTCTTCGTTAATGTCTTTAAAGATCTTTCCAATCTAATGTCATACAAAGAAGGAAAAACTACCTTCAGTATAGTAGCCTAGTAATCACTGTGTAGTCATATTATGGCAGACCAGTCATTTTTGATCAGTTCCATTTTTGCAGCAAAAAACTCTTTGTCACAAAATTAGCAAAATGTAGACAACTACTATTTCAATTGAACACCATATTAATTACTGCTGTTGTTTCTGAGCCTTTAAAAAATCTCTCTCCCCAACTACTCCTCACATCTCCTCTGCCACAGCAAAATTTTCATCCTTCACTACTTTTTGCCTTTAGTCCTTACAAACCTGTATTTTGTGTGTTCTTTCCTTTCAAGCCTGTATAATAAAATCAAATTAATAAGATATAGGCAGCAGATGCACAATTTAAAAATCATCACGTCTCTGACATAGCTTTCAATTCTAATTAAACTGAGCTATCTCAAAGATAATCCATTCAGTTTCTGTGAAAGTGCATTCATTAGCATGTCTGCTGATGGAAGCACTTACCACATAGATCTTTGTAGGAGGAATTAGTTACTGTCTATCTAGAGGCTCATTAGTGTTGATATAGAACTTCCCTCAAAAGATATTTTTATTTTAATTATCAAGACAAGACTCACAGTCATTCCCAAATCCTGTGACGTTATTTTATAACTGTAGTGGAGAACCACCTACTGGAAGTAATGCTTCTTCCAGTGAAATCCATGATTTTTTAATGCTTATTGTATCTTTTTTCAGGCCTTGTGCCTAGAAAAATGGCACTGAGAAGCTGACACTGGTTTGTTTCTTTGGAGCACAAAACAAGTTGGCAGCCTTTTCTGGAAGAGGAACAGAAAACAAGAAAAAAAATAAATATTATCCTGCAAATGTCAATTTGGAATCAGAATAATAATGCTGTAAGTTCCTATGAGAAACATACCAATATATGACATCCTGTGAGAAGGAAAATACAAAATTATAACATATAGGAGCCTGCTGTAAAGACATTGTTACTAAAACATACTAAAATGTATTTATTAGTTTTCTTTTTACAACAGTTTCTTTTTTCCTAGAGGAAATAACAGAAATGAAGGAGATGTATTTCAAGAATAAACCACAGCAACAAAAAATCACGATCGCCATTATATTAAGGCATTATTTTCTCTTGAATTCTGCCTCCACCTGCCGGGCAGTGGGAGGCATGCCACTATGATAGAAAGCACCTTTCCAACAGCAACTTTGCCAATGTTGTTCTGAATATCCAGACATGGTACCCCAGCCCATGATAAAATGTCATTAGCGAAAAGTGTAATTAAAAAAGGCTGATAAATGAACTTCTTTACTACCTGCAGAGTTGGAATACAAATTATATACATACATACATACATATATATATGTGTGTGTGTGTATGTATACATATATAAATTACACAGGTTCCATCAAAATGTTGCAAGTTCTTTTTAAAAGTCATGTAGCCCATGGGAGAAACAGAAAAAAATGCTGCTCTAATAAGCAATCTTTTGCTCACCTCTTCCATGCACTACATATTGTGCAGAACTATCCTTTGGTATGGGGGCATCTGCTGGAGAAAACAGTGATATTTTTATTCAAACATTTTTATTTCATAGGTTTTCCAATCATTTAGTTCCTTTTCTAAATTACAGGCATTAATGTATCATTGAAAAGGATTCATGTGTAATTTTTTTTCTTTTTTGTGGAGCAAAATATATTGACGTAAGTATTAATTTGGGAGAGGTGAGGAGGTATTTCCATGTAGAATCAACAGAATGTTGCTCACCTGGGATGAATTGAGAGGCCTATGCAAATATTTAATGCTTCTACTTAGAAACTCAGTATAATGGAAATGCTGAAAATGGTACACCACTTTTCCCATTCTGATGAGGGACAAACCCCTTAGATGAAAGAAATTTAAATTATATTAGCTATACTGCAATGGAAATAAAAAATCCTGAGTATATTATACAAGTGCAGTCCCCTTCTTAGGCCTAATAACAAGAACTTCTGCTAAATACCAAGTTTATTTCCCTGGAACAACTGGGCAATTGGAGCATAACAGCAAACCAGAGAATGACTATTAACCACAAACATATTTTAAAATGTCAAATCCTTTGTTGTGTTTTGTCTGTTTTTGGGGTTGTTTTGGGTTTTTTTTTTTCTCCTTTGGTTTTGGTTTATTCTTTTGTGTGTGGGGGGTGCTGGAGGGGGGTGTTGGTTGGTGGGTTTGGGTTTCCCAAGAGAAAGTTTAAAGAACCTGGATCTGTGAACTCCAAGCACTAAAGCAAGTTAACAACAGGTCTTATGAGAAGAAGCTCAAGGAACTGGAGTTGTCTAGCCTGGAGAAAAGGAGGCTGACGGGAGCCTTCCTCTCTTTCTACAACTACCTGGAAGGAGGTTGTAGCAAGATGGGGATTTGTCTCTTCTCCCTAGTAGCAAGTAGGACGAGAGGAAACGGCTTCTAGTTCTGCCAAGGGAGGTTTAGGTTGGACATTGGAAGACTCTTCCACACTGGAAGGGTTCTCATACACTGGAACAGGCTCCCCAGGGAGGTGGTTGAATCCTCACCCCTGGAGATGTTTAAAAGATGCAGACACATGGTGATGAAAGACATGGTTCAGCACCAGACTTTGTAGAGTTAGATAATGGTGGGACTCAATTCCAATCGAAACAACTCCATGATTCCATCGACGCAACGGCAACATTGGCATTGCGGAGAAGGAAACAAGGCAGAACAGACTGCAATGCTTTCCACCTTCCATCGCTGCGTGTCCAGCTGTGACTTCTTACAGCAGACCAAACACAGGCAGAACCGGACTCTGCAAGTCCACACCACTCCAAATGAGGACAGGATTTGACGTTCTGACGTGACTTTACTAGTCCTCCTGGCAAATTTAGTTCTAGTCTTTCATCACGTTTTCCTGTTTTATTTTAAGGGCAAAAGAGACCCGCGCTTGGCAGCCGTCCGCAGCGCAGCACAGGGCCTGCGCTTACCCTATCTCAGGTCCGGGCGATGCCCTGGCAGGAAAAGCGCCGCTGCCCAGACACACTGCTCCAGAGCGGGCAGGGCACCCTGGGACTTGAAGTCCGTCGCCGCGCTGCCCGGAAGCACGGCGAGAGCTGCTTCTGCTGCCGGCGGGCGGTGCTTGTGCAGCGCGGAAGGGCACCGGCGCGGGGAGGTTACTAGGTAACGGTGTGTATCCGTCCGCTAGCGCCCGTCTACCACCGCGGAGTGGCGGCCAAGATGGCGGCGTCGGTGGGTCTTGAGGCGGGGTTGTGATTCCCCTTGCCAGCACTGTTCCGGGGCGTTGAGCGAAGCGAGACCGTCGCTCATCTTCATTGCCGGAAGGCGAAACGCTTGGCCGGGCAGCTCGGGCCCCGCGGATAGTGGACGGCAGAGGAGAACCCAGGCCTGGGTGACCTCCCCTCCGACGCGGGGTGAGCCGCCCTATCCTCCCCTTCGCGTGGCCGGATCCCCTCATATCTCTCCAGCAGCGGAGCGGGGAGAGAGCCGGGGGCCGCCGCTAATGGGGCAGGGCCGCTCGGCCCGGCCTAGGCTTTGCGCTACTGTGGGCCCGCGTGGGTGGGCACTCGGCCGGCAAAGAGAAGGGATTAGGCTCGCTGCTCGGCGCGACAGGGAGGAGGGGGCTAGGGCGACGAGGGATCCGGGCCTGCTGGGCCCAAGGAAGGCTTTTAAGTACCGGCAGGCTGGGTAGGACGCTCGCCTCCGCCCTAGGTAAGGCTGCGTTACTCGCTCTCCAAGGAGACACTGACGGAACTGTGGCAACGGCCGCGCTTTTGCCTGAGGCGCTTTGAGCAGAGCCCGCCTATCTCCTCCCCGCCCCCCCTCCTCCTGCCGCCCCGGCGTTTGGCGCCGGGAAGGAGCGGGCTTCCCGCGCTCCATCTGACTGCCCGTGGCCTGGGTAGCGCCTCGCCCGCTTCTCATAGCAACTCGGCAGGCAGAGTCGCGGAGGGACCGCGCTTCTCTGTTGGCTCCTGTGCTGGGACCCGCGGGCCTGGGCTGGGCGCTTCGCCGTGGAAGTGACGCAGGTCGCGACGACAGCCTGGGGGCCGTGCGCGGCTCGACTCCATCTGCGCGAGTTGGTAGTGCTGGACAAACCTTCCTTGTGCCCGGTGTTAAGAGTTTGTAGCTCTCCTAGCGCATTGCTCATGTCAAGGCTGTCCGTGCAGCAAGACAGGACTTGCTTCGATGTCTGTGGCTGTTTGATGATACTGTGTGGACGAGAGTACTCTAGGCATTGAATGAATTAATGCTCAGTGAAGAGCTCATAGCTTAAAAAGCTAGATTTAAAGAAGTGTTGGTCCCATCTTCTGTCTTTATGATGGCTTTTTACAACTTTTTGGTTTTCATTTCAATTTTTAAAAGTTTCTGTGTGTTGGATTAGGTGCTATTCAAAGCTCTTGCGGTTCACATGAATGCTATAGAAAAAATTTGTTAAAGACTGGTAAAAGCTTTGTTAGCATTTTTGTAGTGATACTTTGAGCAATTTGCATATTGCTGAAACATGTGCAGAATATGTTTTTGCTACTGTCTTACTCTGGCTACAGGATTGAATGTTAAGTTATTTTAGTAGAAAATAGACTTGAAGGTTTTCTTTTTTTCAAGTGCCTAGTAAATGTTGAAAGGGAGAGGCAGTATGCACATGCTGAAATACGAGGTTCTATAACAGATTCTATAATATGCAGGAAGCTGAGATTCATAATGGGTTGCTGGATTCAGAAACAGCATAGAATACAGCTGGTGAAGGGACAAGCAAGGAAAAATATGAATTAATGGGAGGGGAAGTGAAAACCAGCTTCGCATGGAGAGTTTACTGAGAAAAAAGTTAGCTGAGTCTGTATTTTTTTAACAGAGTTGAAGGGATAAAGTATCAGCAAAGCTCTGATCTTAAGCTCACCTGACTATAACTCATTTGGAAGTAGACTGTAATATGAATGTTTAGACACTTGTCTTCTGGATAGGTCACAATTCTGTTTGAGTACTTGCTTGAAGTTATCAGGATATTGTTGTTACTAGGGTGCACTGGCATATACCTAGTGGCCTTGTTTGAGAATATTTTTCAGAATATTCGATTTGTGGTAATAAATGCTCCAGAGGTCATCAGGACTCTTACAGCAAAGATAGTTGAAGATAGCTTTTGTCAAAGTTTAAAATTAAACACATATGAATAGTTACTTTTATTATGTAAAGATGAATGTTGTTGCTTCTTGGTTTTACTGTGGAAAACAGGAAAAAACTTCATTTTCTGTGGTTTTGGTGGATTTATGTAACATGATGATGAGGAAACGGCTTACTGAATTGTACTGTAAACCCAGATGGCCCTTAATCTTGCCAAGATGAACTCATTACACTTAGTGGTGTAGGGTCATGATGGAGTGTTTGTTGAAATACTGGTTCTTGCATGTCTACAAAACTGAACAGTTCATCTGTAATTGAAAAAAGTTTTCTAAAGTTAAACTGATAACTATGCATCTGTTTTGAATGCCTGTCAAGTTTACCTTGAGTTGGCAGGAGAACTTCCCTGTGAACTTTTAATAGAATGCTTGTGCCTCTATGTGAAAACATAATATGAAAGGGCATTTTGTTCTTATTTTGTAAATAAATCTGGCAGTTGATCTGGTTAAAAGTTGCACAGAAGGTGTGGTTTTACAGCTGATCTGTCTGGGTTTTGCTCCTGCTGATGACATGGCTTTTATTTGCCTTCCTTGAACCTACGGATCTTATATGGTCCTAAAGTTAGCCAGATCAAGGAGCTTATCCAGTTGAGAAGTCACCTGGATTTTTATAATTCCAGTTTGTTTGTTGGCTGGCTGGTGCCCTGGCCATGGTACCCTCTCACTGCGTGGCCTACTTGGTGCTTTCTGTTGGGATGAAGAAGAGAGTATGAATTGAATGTGCAAATACAGTAGGGCACAGACCTTCCAGTTCCCAAAGCAGCAGGTACTTAATTATACCCTTGTTGTGATTCTGATTGTGAGATGCAGATGCTCAATTACTTCTAACTGTGTTAGGGTGACTTGGGTTGGTGCATTGCCCAGTGGAGATGTGGTTATGGTATAATCAGCATACCTGGTAGTTCCCATTTCCTCAGTGGTATAGTGATAGGAAGTGTTTGCATAAAAATACTGGTTTGTGCAACTGCATTTACTGTGAAGCCTGCACTTCATGATTTTGGCTAAGGGCTATAGCTAAGCAAGATGGGTGTACTAGTACAGCTTTTAAACTTAGCTCTGGAACTGATGATAAAACCCCCAGCTTCTTAATTCTTGAATTTTAGGTGACTTCTTCAGCTGCACTTTGTGAAATTTCACTATGAGAATTAATAGTTGCAGTGAAACGTTTAAAAAATAAACGGTCCTTTTTTTTTTTTTTAAAATCTAGGATCATGTCCTAACATTCCAGTTAAAACTATCTTTTCTTGTGCATCTGTAAAATAATGTCATAGCTCTTAGAGAAAAAAGTTTAGCTTTGCACAGTAAAACTGCCAGCAGCACGTAGGCTACACAGTTTTTATTGCAGCTGGAAAGTATATACAGTTACTCATTTCTCACTTTTGTGAATAGGCTAATCTAATTTTACTTCTATAAAGGATACTTTGTATCTGACCTTTCAGCTTCAATAATTTTTTTTATTATGAATGTCAGAGAGAATTGAAAATGAAAGCCTTTAATGCATAGATTACCTTATACTGCACAGAATGATGCTATTAGAGAGCAGCAAAGCTCTAGGAAATCTAAATAGTGTAGTAAAGAAAGTAAAAATTCATGTTTATTTTCCATATATTGCATCAAATATCTTCTTCAGTGTGCTGTCTTAGAATCATTAAACTTGGAAATGACCTCTAAGATCATCAAGTCTAACTGTCAACACCACCATGCCTACTAAACTGTGTCCCTAAGTGCCATGTCTACATGGGTTTTTGAACACCTCCAGGGATGATGACGCCTTCACTTCTGTGGGCAGCCTAGTTAAATGCCTCACCACTCTTGTAGTGAAGAGATTTTTCTCCTGGCACAACTTGAGGCTATTTCCTCTCATTCTATCACTTGTTACTAGGGAGAGGAGACCAACACCCACCTCACTACAACCTTCTTTCAGGTAGTTGTAGAGAGTGAGAAGGTCTCCCTTTAGCCTTTTCTCCAGACTAACCAACCCCAGTTCCCTCAAGCTCTTTCTCATGAGACCTGTTCTCGAGATGCTTCACCAGCTTTGTTGCCATTCTGTGGACACACTCCAGCAATTCAATGTCTTTCTTGTAGTGAGGGTCCCAAAACTGAATACAGTATTTGAGATGTGACCTCACCAGTGCCAGAAGTTTGGCACAGTAAGACTTCTAAGTCACTTACACTGAACACATGTAGCTGAACCTGAAGGCTTTATGAATCGCAAAGCTGGTCTTTCCGAGGACTGTACAGTGTGTGTTAAAAGTGAGGAAAATTGGGAGCCTTGTAGAAAATAATAAGAGCAGAGATTAAAAAAAAATAAAAAGAAAAAAGACCCCAAACCCACTGCTTCTTTTTTATTTTTTCATACCAGTATCTGTATTCTTCTCACTTATATTTTAAGTAACATGGTTCAGTAAACAAGGGGTTTAGTGTCCTAAAGCAGCCTTGTGTTTGTATATTATAATGAATATGTAGTTGCCATCACAGGTTATGAATCTTTAAAATATTCTGCATAAACTGATTTTACTACAACACATTTCTTTCAATTATTTCTTTTAGATTCTTTTTATTGATTGCCTGTCATGGCAACAGGAGGTGGTTCTTTTGAAGAAAGCATGAATGATCAGGACTTGCCTAGCTGGAGCAATGAGAGCCTTGATGACCGTCTGAACAACACGGTATAATTAATCTTTAAGTTGCCATTTGATGCTGTTCATTAGAATTACCAGGTAGATTCTGTTAGTGGCAGGTAACAATGCAAAACCCTTAGCCTTGCCCATGCAACTTTGCAGGTAGGTATCTGGAAAAAAAAAACCAGACAAACAAAAAAAAACCCCAAACAATAAAAATATTTGATGTAAGCAAGCAGTGAGTGTAACTCAGAGATGGTGAAGTCTGTAGATGCATTTGTAGGAAGTGTTTGGAGTAAGTAAAATAGATAGACACAAAAGCATTGTAGGTGTCATGAAATTGACTAACTTTTAAAGTTCTAAACTGCTGAAAAGTCTTCAGTAAAGAAGAAAAACTACAATTTTAGCTTCTGTTGAAAGTAATGTACTGTAGGATGAAATAGGTTTAAAATTTCTTGGCAAGCTATTTTTAATTTATATAGTAGAGAAAATTGTGCTTTGTAATGTGACATTTGTTCTGGAAAACTCTTGATATCACTTTTTATTTTCACTTCAGTAAGAGAGTTTACTTCAACTTCAGAACTAAAACATCTACTTTTATCTGTATGGATAGCGACTAAGACTTTTTCTTTCTTCTCCTTCTGCTTAAGGACTGGAGAAGTCAGCAGAAGAAAGCAAACAGATCATCCGAAAAAAACAGGAAAAAGCTTGGTGGGGAAGCTGAAACAAGGCTTACTAATGCTATATCTCCAGAATCCTCACCTGGAATGGGACGACGAAAGACCAGAACTCCCCATAGTTTTCCTCATGCCCGATACATGACCCAGATGTCTGTTCCAGAGCAGGCTGAACTGGAAAGGCTTAAACAAAGAATAAACTTCAGTGATCTGGATCAGGTTCGTGTGCATACTAACTCCCACTAAAAATGTGACTGCAAAATGTGTTCAGTCATCTGTTAATAATTTGACAGATGGGTAAAGAAAGCTTAAGTGAGTGATTAAGGTAAAAAATACACATGCTCATAGGTGCCATAGGAGCCAAATCAAAATTCTGGTTTTGAACTTGAGAAAATTATGGGCAGTTCAGGACTAGCTTTCCTGTGCTTGAGAGTATACTACCTGTCTTCACTTTCTTCTTTTCTATCTTTAACAAATTCCTGTGTCCTCAAATCAATATTTCTTACTCATCATACTTATTTTGGAAGTTTGTTCTTGAAGTGCCCCTTGGTGATTCTGATTATTATTATACATGTGTATTTAAGCAGAAGAGTAGCATTAAAAATTGCTCCTTGATTGAGAGTAATGTATGGCATGAATTCTTGAGCTCTAACTGCTTCCTTGGGAATATGACACATCATTCTTCCCTTGTCCAAAACAGTAAAAAGTATGAGGGATGCATTCTTTGCTGAGAAGGCATAAATTTGTGCTAACAGCTTCAGAACAGAGGTTCATTAATCTTTGCCAAAGTTTGTTGTTAACTGCTTTGTGTTGTGAAGATTCTTTCAAATGCGTTTCGTTGCTTTGACTTAGAATATAAATATTAGGCATAGATTCTTCCCCAAACGTATGTTTTGGCAACAAGTTGCTATTCAGAAGGTTCTAAAGAACTGATAAGGTATCATATTCTGCAAGTGACTGTGTCGCTTTTTTGATTTTTGTTATCCTCTCAAATGTACTGGAGAAGTAAGATGCCTTTCATTGTATTAAATGTGGGGGCCACAGCAAGGATGAGGAACTAAGCTCTGAGGAACTGCAGACTCATTTTGCTTCTCAGATGTTCTGAGAGGGTGGACTTGCTATCTGAAAACTCTGGCAAAAAACACTGGCAAAGTCTTTAGCTAAATTTTGGCCAGTTGGTGACTAGTTAGGTAACTCTAAAGTCAGTCTAATAATCCTGCAGAACTAGTAATCCAAGCAGTGAAGATAATCAGTTTTGAGTGTATATTGCAGGAAAAAAAAATAAAGAAATTGTTCTTTTGTTTGTTTTATAGAGAAGCATTGGAAGTGATTCTCAAGGCAGGGCAACAGCTGCTAACAACAAACGTCAACTTAATGAAAACAAAAAACCATTCAACTTCCTGTCCCTGCAGATAAACACTAACAAAAGCAAAGATCCTGCCTCAGGTTCCCAGAAAAAGGGAAGTGGGGTATCAGTGCAATGTAAAGAGTTGTTTGGAGCTGCTCTAAGCAAGGATTTCTTGCAAAATTGTCAAGTCTCTGCTCAAGAAGATGGAAGGGGAGAACCAGCTATGGATAGTAGCCAGGTATTTACATAGCCTATAAAGTTTACAGAGTATTGATTCTTAGCTAGGTTTTCATTACCTTGTTACTTTTCAGAGCATCTTTCTAAATTTCTGTGAAGTGTAACTGTTAAATCTTTATTGGAAATACTTCCCACTGTTCTAAAAGGCAACTTGAGGAAAATATGAAAACCAAACTTAATCGTGTATTGTTCTTTAGAAATTTGCTTGTTGGTAGCAGAAGTGCAGTATTAACTTTCATCTTGGAGGCTGGCTTTCTTTTGCATAGTTCCAGAAAATAGTTTCACAGCTTATTATTTTCAGATGTTAACAAGCTCAATTCTGGTTTAGCCAGTGTTGACAAGAGGCCTTGTGCTTCAGTCTTGCAACCCTTGCATGCTTTGGTCTATCCTTATAAAAGCTGTTGACTTTTAACCAGTTACAGAGGTGTCTTTATAGGATTGAAAGTACTAGTATGTCACCCTTTAATTACTACTTTGCTGTTACTGTGTCTTTTGCATTAAATACATTGAAGCTGTAGCTGAATGCATTCAGTAACTTTAGTGTCTTTACAGATTGTGAGCACACTAGTTCAAATTCGCGACTATATTGCTAAGGCCAGCTCCATGCGGGATGATCTTGTAGAGAAAAATGAAAGATCGGCCAATGTTGAGCGTTTATCACACCTTATAGATCACCTTAAAGAGCAGGAGAAATCCTATCTGAAATTTTTGCAAAAGATGCTTGTAAGTTTGAGAACATAATATGTTTTTTTTTCTGCACTGTAAGCTTTTTTTTTTTAGGAGTTTTGATGGTGCTACTGGGGGTGTTGGTTTTGTTATGTAGTAGTACCTTCCATAGTTCATTTTTACTGCCCCCTTATATAGCTCTTGATTTATACCAATGAAATATTTCAGGCTAGAGAAAATGAGGAGGATGATGTTCGGACTGTAGATTCAGCTGTGGGATCTGGTTCTATAGGTGAGAGCACATCGCTAAACATTGATGTGCAGTCTGAGGCTTCAGATACCACGGTAAGATGCCTTTTAGTAATTAAGGTGCTAGAAATGAAGACTTTGTTTTTGTCATGATTGTTATTATAGTGTTTTAATCTGCAATTGAATTAAAAATAGGACATGCTCACTGTTCAGGTGGTGTTTGTGTGTGTGTAGGTAAAAATACGTAGAGAAAAAATTATTCTGACATAATATATCTTAATTAATTTAAAAAAAATCTTTAGCCTGTTTTCAAAGAAGAATGAAAGGTTACATGTTTATTTTGGCACAGCATGCATCTGGGCTGATGTAGGAAAGAATAATTTTCTATACAAATTTTTCATTTATAAGTTTGATTCTGTTAGTGGGGAGAACTTGCTGGTGTTGGGTGGAGAGAGGGTTACAAAGGAGTAGGCCATTGCCCAAGCATCTTTCTAGTGATCGATAAGTACTGACCTAACACAGAAGTTTCTCTCCTTTTTTGGATAGGTTAGTACCTTTTAGAAAAATGTGTTCTGAATTCTCTTATACTCAGGCAATCTTCCTTTTTAATTATAAAAACTTTTATGTTAATGTGGTAAAGAATTCTTGTAGTAGATGCAAAAGCTTTTTATACAGAAGTTTTAATAATGACTTGGTCATATTGAAAGATGTAAAAGCTGGACTGAGGAAGAGTACTAGAGAGCTGATACTCTTTTAACCGATTAATACAATGAGTGTTCTCCATATGAGGAGAATTTACATGCTTGGACATAAAACAGAAGCTGAAACATTAAATTTTGGTGGTAATTTTTAGCTTTTTAAGAACTCTTTCTGTCCTTGTAAAGAAATGAAATGATAGACGTGGAAGATGTACTTTAATTTTTTTTTTTTAAATTAAATGAAATTAAATACAGAAAAGGACCTGTGCAGTTTTTTTTAGATATTTGCATTTTAAATATTTGCCTTTTTCTTCATCTTTGTAAAATAGAGTTTTATGTTGGGGGTTAATTTTAAATCTAGTTTCTCATTACATGCAGCTTGAATATATTATAAGCAGAATGAGTATTTCTGGTCTTTTAAGGCTGATTGCTATATGGAGCTTTATTGTTACGAAAATTCTAAGAATTACTAAAATTGTCCTTGCTTTCTAGTAGATTGCATTTTTCTATTAATTTTTGTTATTTGACAAGATAAAAGTGGATAGGTTGGTATCTTAAAAATGCATGTTATGTTGGAGCACATGTTCAAAATCTAACATACTAAACTCTTTAATAAAGGAGGTATCTTTTAGTTTGAGCATTCGGCCCTGCATTGAGGACAAACTAGGGAATTCAGCTTACCGAGAACAGGTTACAGACATTGATGTTACAGCAAGCCCTAAAGGGAAAAGTGACAGAGCTGCTCTGAATGACAGGGAAATATGGCCTTGTAGGATTAATAACCAAGAACATGGATTGCCTTCAAAGGTACACTTCCAAATATTATTTTAGCCTCAAATAGGGTTGATACGTGCTGATAGTTTTTTGTTTGGTGGGAGGTTTTTGTTTGTTTGTTTTTCTTGTTGACAACTTCAGATGCCTTTGGTGCTCAGAGTTAATGTTCCCATTTGGCCTGCTTATCTATATCCAGCTGTCTTTTCGTTGAATGAATCTTCTTTGCCTAGAGTTTTTTTTGAAGTGGAGATGTTTGACAGCTTTCTCTTCTGAAGTGTCAACACTGACAGAGAAAGTGCTATGTGTACAGCAGATACTCTGGGAAAACATACTGTAAATGTGATTTCAGGTGCTTGGTATACCAATAGTCTAGCGATGCAAATTTAAGCTAATACCATCTAGAGAAAATAAGTTAGAGAATAAGTAGCCTTGGCTTTTTCTACTGATGTTTTTGCATAGCTGCTTGTATAAATACTTGGTTGGAAGGGGGAAGACTAAGACTAAAATTTGCTTTGTTACCTTTTACCAGCTTTTCATGGCTTTCTTTAAATTTTTAATTTTTTTTCCTTCATAAAATGGTTAAAAGGTTTTTCAAGCTTTTTAGTCTAAATGTAGAACTAAGCTTGCAAATTTTATGTGATTTTAATGAACTCAAGTGAATCTGGCATTTTAGGTAAAGTTCAGATTATTTAATAGGTAAGTGAGCCTGAGACACACATACCCTTTATCCCTTTCTTCCCTTTGTTCTTTCCTGTGTTGATTTCACTGTGTACTCTCTTGCCTCTACTCTGTTTTTTATATATAAGAAGAAATTTTAACAGGAATGATCAGTGCCAGTTGCAGTGCGTGTTTTAGTAACACTTTACAAAGTTTAGTATTCTTGCTGTGTTCTTTCTCTGCTGAAAAGTTGAGCATTCCCTGGTACCCAGAACTAGTTAATAATCCTACTTCTATTCTGGTATTTGGTGCAGAATTGTTGGACTGAGAATTTTGTACTTCAGGAAACGAACACTATGTGGGGTGAAGAGGATGCTTTTAAGTTAGTAGAGTTCTTTTTAAGTACCTGTCAAGTCGTAAAAAATTGAAACACATTTTTCTGTGGTTTCATCAGCATAGTGTGATAATCCAACTTCAAACAGCATCAGGATCCAAACTGTGGATGTCTCATTAAAATATTAATTTGCTGACAATCCTTGAATAAAAATATTGAAGCAAATCTCCATCTTTTAAGTAGGATAACAAGGAAAATACATTTTATAAGCCTTCATTCCTTCAGATCTGTTTCTGTGCATGTTTTTGGTTTAAAATGGGTTTACTTAAATCTGGTCTATTCTAGTATCTATGGTGTAGATATAGCATACAAAACCAAACACATCGTAGGTTAGAGTAGAATAACTGCCCAAAATGGTCTGCTGAAGACTTAAGAGGTTTAGGTCAGTAAATCAATCTAGACGCTTTCTTATATATATAGAACTCCAAGATACTATGCCTTATCTTGCTTTACTTTACCAGTCTGATAGCTTAGTGCCTACTTTTATGATTCAAAAGACAGAAGAATATTTGGGTTAGACCTTGGGACACATTAGGGTGGCTTACTGGATTTCTGAAGAAAACTGAGTGAGGAGTGGTAAGCATCTCTTGATGGTACAGCCCTCTATTGAATGTCTAAAATTTGTAGACTGAAAAGGAGTATTAGAAACATGAAGAAGTTTCATTTTCACCTTTTTATACTAACTAGGCTATTTGGTTTTATTAAAGTCCTGCTTGTTTTGACACTTCTGTCAGTAGTACACAACAAATAAATTGTCAGGATTTTATGGTCATGTTGTTCTGCATCTTGCAGGCTAGAGATCCTCAACAGGAAGCTAAAGAGGAGTTGGAGAATTTGAAGAAGCAGCATGATTTATTGAAGAGGATGCTACAACAGCAGGAGCAATTGAAGGCTCTTCAAGGAAGACAGGCAGCTCTTCTTGCTTTGCAGCATAAAGCAGAGCAAGCAATTGCTGTCATGGATGATTCTGGTATGTGGAATGGTGATGTCTCTGATAGCATGTCAAGCATGCTGATTGAATGATTATAAGCTGCAATTGTGGAATATTTGTGCTAGATCTTTTCTTATGAGTGTTGGTTCCTGTTTGGGGAAAGAGTTACGTGGATCTCTCAACCGCCAGTTCCATATCTTAGTGCTGTTTGAGTCTGAGCTTTCAAGGAAGTTGAAAAAGCTTCCTCTCTAATTAATTCCTTTCATAACAAAGGGGGACAAACCCCCAAGACTCTATTTGCAGCTGTAAAGATTAAAACCTACACAACGTGAAAGCTTGATATCCTGCTAATTTATTATTTTAAGGAAGTACAATTCCATTCACTGTTCCTTGTTTGGCTATGCTAAGTAATAATGATTCTGCTTCTAACAAACAAAGATGTTGCCATTAGCTCTAGAGAACTTGGTGATTTTCATATTGCTTTGACCTTTTTAGCAAAACGTGCGATAGACTTATAAAGTCCTTTTGTATGATTCTTCACAAAGGAGCTGTGAGTTGGCTTGGTAGTATTTCTGTAATAGAAGTAATCTTTCAAGAGTAAAGTTGTTAGGAAGGATGTAACATGACAAATAATTGCGGTATTTTAAGAAGTGCAGTGTATTGGTGTTCTTGTTAAACAGTTTCATCAAAGAGCCTTTATTCCATTGGTGTGGAAAAGTCTTTTTCTTTTTTTTTTTTTTTTTGTGCCCAGTTGTAACGGAAACTACAGGTAGTGTTTCAGGAGTAAGCCTTACATCAGAACTGAATGAAGAACTGAATGACTTAATTCAGCGCTTTCACAACCAACTTCATGATTCTCAGGTCAGTCCTTGGACTGCACTGTGTAAGTTTTGCCATTGTCTGTTTTTATTACCATTTTGAACAATGCAGTTAAATGTTTGTCTGCCTTATTTGTGTGCATGTACTAATGGCATCATTGGAGTTCCCAAAAACTTGATAGCTCATCGTCTTTGTGTTCTTAAGAGTAATTAGCTGACTGATGTATGCTTTGTGTCTCAGAGTTCTCTGTGAAATTCCAGAGAAGTAGTTTTCATATTGCAGTATAATCCTATATGAACTCAGTATGTAATTTGAGACATTGTGACAGTGTTTTCTGTATCCCTTTATGGTGTGCTTTGTTCTGGTGTAGAACCTAGCAAGCCTGTAATAGGGTGCGCTTTCTCTACGATGTCGTTGGCTTTTTTCATAGTACTCTAAAACGAAATTGCCTTTTTTTCTCCCACAGACACAATCTGTGCCAGACAATAGAAGGCAAGCAGAAAGTCTTTCGCTTACCAGAGAGATTTCACAAAGCAGAAACTCTTCGGTGTCCGAACGCCTGTCAGATGAGAAGGCACAGCTTTTTAGCAAGATGCGAGTGCTGCAGGGTAAAAAGCAAAAAATGGACAAGCTGTTAGGAGAACTTCATACACTTCGTGACCAACATCTAAATAACTCCTCCTGTAAGTAAATATAAGCTGTGTTTAAGAACACAGCTTTTTTAATATACATAGTTGTGTGACATGGTCTTTCAATGTGCAACTGGTTAATGAAATGCAAGTGATAAAGCTGTCCTGGGGCAATATTAAATAGATGTCTTTTAATGCTGTATAAGTTTCTAGCTTAATGGAGAGCTCCACAAGTAATGATGATGAGGGTTTTGGCTAGTAGCACTTCGGTTTATAAGATTATCAAAGTTGACTAATGTGAGGGTGTGATAGGCTTGCCTGTGACACATCTGACTTGTGGAGCGTACTATATGAACTTGACCTTTCTGTATTGCTATCACAATATTTATGTGCTAGGCCCTTCTGATGATAGTAGCTCTGTGGTGTTTGCTGGTTTGCTTGTCTGCTTGTCCATTGCCAAAAGACTTTCTCGGGCACTAGTCAGGCATTTTGATGTTAGGCCATACTGGAGAAATTTAAGTGTCTGAATGAACCAGTGTTTTGGCCTGTTCCTTAGATGTTTTTTTCTTCTTGAAGTCTTGATGTGGGGGCTACTTGCTGCTTTCGCTTTCTATTTCTAGAACTACATTTGCACTGGTGAACTACAAATATATCTGGAAACTTCTGAGGGGTGATTACAGCATATTCTGGTTAACATTAAGAAATGAGGCACGTGCTTCTGGAGAGGAGCAGGCTAATTTAATAGTTACATTACATTACAGTAGAAAGCTGTCTTTCTACATGTACTTAAGGCATACATCTTTATATTTGGCTAGTGTTTCATGTACCTGGAAAAACCAAACATCAGATCTCAAATCTACATTCAAGAGCATATGGACAAAAAAGTTCAGCAGAGGAGATTGATAGTTTTTTTTTTTTTTAAGAAAAAAAAGCTATTTAGCATTAAATAGGCCTTTAAAAGAACTCTGTGGGCATGTTCATAGCATGAACGCTTCACCATATGAAGTTCAATAAAACTAAAAGGAACTGACTGAAGTCTTGTTTAAAAATGCTACTTATTACTCTCTGCCTCTTGCCATTGCATGCCATGAAACTTAAGAAAAAAGCTTCCATTCTTTTAAGAAAATTTAACTGCTGTTTTGTCTGTTGGTAATATTTCCTGTAGTTTTAATATAATTTTAGTATCATTCTCGTAAACATGTTCCTTTTTGCAAGTTGTTCTATTGAGCTCTATGTCTTTTCTGTAGTTTTTCCTTCTTCAGGTTCTCCGCAAAGGAGTATTGATCAAAGAAGTACAACGTCAGCTGCTTCTGGTCCTGTAGGCATAGTAACTGTGGTCAATGGTGAATCAAATAGCTTGGCGTCAGCTCCCTATCCTCCTGATTCCCTGGTTTCTCAGAATGAGAGTGAAGAGGATGACAATCTAAATCCAACAGAAAAACTTCAGTAAAAGTTCTTTAATTTTTTTTCATAATGTGATTTAATGAGTTTGAGTGTTACATTTTTAAGTTGTATATTAAGAATCCATTTCACATTTTAATTTACTTCTTTTACTATTATAGACCTTTTAGTAAATGGTTCCAAGACAGTTAAAATGGTTTAGAGCTTCAAGCAGTAGATTCTTACAGCTTTAAGAACCTTCAATTGAATGTGTTTGTTTCAGCTCTATAAAATTTGATTGCTATGGCAAAAGACATAGCGTATTTTCTTTTTCTCCCCAGGAAGCTAAATGAAGTTCGTAAGAGGCTGAATGAGTTACGCGAGTTAGTTCACTACTATGAGCAAACATCCGATATGATGACAGATGCTGTGAATGAAAACACTAAGGAAGAGGAGGAAACGGAAGAGTCAGAAAGTGATTCTGAACGTGGGGATCCACAACCTGTTACAAACATTAGGTTGTTGTATTTTTTGTCATCCTAAATCTTTCTAGCTAAGTTGTTATCAGTTTCTTGGAACAATACATTATTTCAGTCCATCATAAATTGACTTAATTCTGGGATTACATTAACCTTCCAAAATTTTTTAATTTGATGCAGCTTTGTTATAGAGATGGTTAATAATAATATTTTCTGGGTAAGTTATTTAAATAGAAAAATTTAGATTAGATTGGACATTTAGAAAATCTCCAAAACAGACTCTGAGTCTGTAATTCCTTTGGGTTGAACCACTGAATTGTGTGGAATTCCATTAGAAGGTTATCAGATCTAGACTAGAGAATTGCAATAAAAACAATCTTCAGTTTAGAGAGGCATTTAGAGCTGTAGTATTGATAGGGCAACTGTGTGTATCAGGGGTCTTCACTGTGCAAAAATGAATACTGATTTAGCTATGAATCATATAAAAGCTGTGCAATATAGACATATCTTGAAAGCTTCTTGTATGGTTGTAGATTAGCAGGAGATAATTGCTTAAAAAAAAATCTATTGGAGAGATGAATATTGAGAAATTTTAAATGGCTGGACTGATTTTTTTATGTTGTTGAATTTTTTTTTTGTTTGCTTTTGTTTTTTAGGGTCAGGACACATTCATATGGAAGCCTAATAAAATGTCTCAGGCAAAATTTCATCAATGTCAGTTGTTTAAAAGTTAACGTGAGTCATGTGTTTTACCCTAGAAATCCTCAAGGAATCAGTAGTTGGAGTGAAATAAACAGCAACTCAAATATACAGTGTGGAACTAATAACAGAGATGGAAGACAGCTTAATACAGACTGTGAAATAAATAACCGATCCACTGCTAATATAAGGACTCTAAAAATGTCTTCTACTCCAGGTATGTTCTAAAATCTTCCAATAAGTTTAAGTCGTAGTGCAAATGATTCTGATGTCCACACAGAATGTGCCTAAGATGATACTTTTGTAATGTCCAGTAATTACAGTGGACTTCAGAGGTTCAATAATGTGTCATTGATATTGTTTTGTTTCTTCCTCTCCACTTCCAGATTGTCATAACAGGGAGGATGACAAAGACATTGACCTACCCCAAGGTGAAGATGATGAAGTAGAAGAAGATAGAGCTAGTGAAGATTCCGTATCTAGTCACAGAAGCAGCCTGGGTGATGCTGCTGAAGATGCTGAGTTTGAGCAGATCAATAGGCTTAGAGCTGCAAAACAGAAACTTAGACAGTTACAAAACCTTGCTGCTATGGTGCAGGTATCTTGCAAATCTCTGCATTCCATTCGTTATTTACTGTAATGTATAACTTCTTATAGGGAAAAGTACTCTGCTTAGTGTAAATTTAAAATGCTCGTTTGCAGGGTGGCAAAAAGACAAGGAGTTTTTTTGAAATCAGGGGTGATATTTCTGAAGTTCAAATCTGAAATTTTCTTGAGGGCTGCTAACCTAACAGAATAATGGCTTTAATGCTTACCTTTTAGCACTGGATTACAAAATAAGAAACAAGAAGCCTAATACTTTTAAAGTGATTTTGATCCACATTTTGAAGCTTATAATGAATATCAATCAGTTTTAGTTTCTCGATTGTAGATTTTTGCATTATCCTTTAGTCATTGGGGAAAAAACTACTTGGTTTTGATTAAAATCTTCAGGTGTTGCAGCATTTTGGTTTGGGGTCTGTGTGTTTTGGTTTTGTGAAAATAAGTAAAGTGGAATAGAGTACCATGTAGGAGACTTACTAAAATATTTCAGATTTAACTTTAAAGAGTACTTTTGTTTCTGTTTTAAGCTGTTAATAGTGATATTTAACTTAGTGACTTCAATAATTCAGCAGTCTTGTTCACCTCAGTCTCCTTCTATTTGTCTTTTGGCTCCCCTTTTGTTCTTAACATGCCATTGTGTATCTGTCCATGTAGCTGTAAGTGTAGAATACAGTTCAAGGGGTTTACACTTCTGGAGTGAGATGTTATCTTACACTTAGTGAAAATGCCAGTATAGTTAACTTCATAATTTTGGATTTTCTCATTAACTTAATTTGTGTTAAAGTCGTGATGCTATTCAAAGTGTTTAATTCTGGAAAACTAGCTTGACAAGCTAAACTTCTTATATTTTCTGTGTCAAAGTGAAAGTAGCTTTGACTCCCTTTCTGACATCCTTTCAGGGTGATGATCCAGAATCTCACACAACTGCAAATGCATCTAATACTGGTGACTTGTTTTTGGGTGAGATGGAAGAGACAAAGCAACAACCAAACAACGTCCGAGCTAGCACCAACAAGTTACAAAAAGATGTATCACTGAATGAAAAAGCAAGGTATGCCTTTGTCAAAGGATAGTAGAATCATGCCTTAGGCAATTTCTTGCCAAGTAATGTGTGGATAATCTCTTTATACAGAGAGAAGTTTTATGAAGCTAAACTTCAGCAGCAGCAACGGGAGCTTAAGCAGTTACAGGAAGAAAGACGAAAACTGATTGAAATTCAGGAAAAAATTCAAGTGTTACAGAAAGCTTGTCCTGACCTTGAAGTAGGTAGAATGTATTTCTTTGCTCTGTTAAGTGATGAGCAACAAAACAAAATATCTTTCACACCGTTTTTTTCACTATGAAAAAAACACTGAAAAACATCCAAACTTAAAACTGATAATGGTTGTATACTGTAAACAGCTGGACTTCTAAATGTAGAGAACCCTGATGATCTCATTCCACTGTAGGTTCTTACTCAGTGATTTCTGTATCAAGTTCTGATTTCACTTTGAGTCCTCAAAAATCTTCTGTCTTCTATTTAGCCTGAAATTTGTCTATCCATATCCACTAGTCACTGCATCTTCACCCCTCTTGGTAGTTATTTGCTGGGTCTGGTAATTTGAAGCAGTATTGCACCTTGTAAGCATGATCCACATTTTGTTGTATTCAGACTTAACGGTGCAGTGCTGTAGTGTTTCTTATGCTCCTTAAAGATGAACTATTTTTCCATGAAGTGAGCAGTAAATTATCAATAACATTATATAATACTATAATACATACAATTAAGTTTAATTGATTCCTGTTCTGAAATAAGTGTTTAGCTTTGAGTTGAAAATCCCTTCTCACTGAATACTAATTATCCTATATCAAAACCCAAACTGTGTTGGATTTTACCAGCAGGTAATTTTTAGAAAGCTATTGTACTAGATTTTGCTGTTTTACTTTATCTTGCAGTTGTCACCTGGCCTCACTAACTGCCCTGCAAAAAGGAAGACCTCACCATCAACCTCAACTCCAGCCATGAATGAGCGTAACACAGCTGGCAAACCTTTGCTTGCATTTGATGAATCTGTACCAGTAGGCAATGAGGTATTTCATACTTGATATTCTTTGACGTGGAGAAGGTTTAGAAAGGAAAAACGTTCTAGGCAACTTGGACACATTTTCAAGTACTTGACAGGGGGAGTGCAGTAGTAACTATCTTAACAGAGTGTATATAATTTCTTTTTTTTTTTTTTTCATTTATGGAATGAAGTAGATATTGACCTAAACTGGCAGGAAGTCTTTCCCCAAGTATAGCAGTTTTTGCTAAATGTTAATGTGGAAGTTGAAAAATTTTTAATTTTTACTGTGAACATTTGATAATCTACATACCACAGGCAAGTCATCCATAAAACAAATGATGGCAGTATTTGAAATGCAGTCAAGCTTCTATGCATCTTCCTTCTCTTCTCCCCCCCCAAATTCACATCTTAATGATCTGGATATCAGTTATTCTAGCATTTGTAGAGGTGAAGGGATGTGTGATGAAAAGTTTCCTGGCTAGACTAGAGATCTGAAAAAAGTATCTGGAAAATAAGTTTTTTTTTTTTAAAAAAACTTTCTCTGAGCTGCTTTAGTGTCCTTGTAAAATTTTCCTTTAACAGTTTAGGTGAAACTGATTGGGCAATGCCTGTGCTGTTGTCATTAAATGCCAAATTTTCCTTTACCAAGAAGAGAATTTCAGAACTTTGGCATATTCCAAATAAATATTATAGGATAATGTCTCTTCTCAAAAAGAAATGTACTGATGCATTTGCTAGCGCTCTACAAACAGGCTGGGTTATTAGTTATCAAAATGCAAATAGTTTGTTTTTTTGGCAAACATCTTGGCTCTTGCACCACCATGTAGTTCAGTTGCTTTCAGGCTTGAGTACAGTGTCACTTGCCTGTCTTTCTGAAGTCTTATGGTTTCCAGTCTTCTTCATTTACACAGTTGTTTTGCTGTTACGTTACACTGTTCGTGTTTGTAAAAGCATTTTGCCATTTGTGCTTTCGCTGATCTAATGTAAGGCAGATGCAGGCCTGTACCTTTCCTTTTCTGTGCTCTTCTTTGTAAATCCTGTCTTCCCTAAACCTCCTTCCCACATAGACTGCAATGTGAAGTTTCTGTGGGTTGCAGAAAATTGTGTTGTATCCTCTACTTTATTGAAGAAGTGCTTGGCAAAATTTTCATATTTCTTCAGTGGGTAGTATTCTGTCATGCTACCTAAAGAGCCAACTGTAATGCATACATTGTGGGATAAAAACAGTGTTGAATGAAACACACACTTTTTCTTTAAAAATTCTGCCCTATAATATTTAATTACCTTCTTAGATTTTGTAGTATTTGGGATAAATAGTTAATAAGGGATGTGTTTTACAGCTTTCTGTGGTGTGGCTTCAGTTACAGTACAACCTGAAAAGTAAAATAACATCCATGTAATAAGAAATTTTGAATTTTAATGTGCTTTAGTTTACATAGTATTAATTTTGTTTACATTCCAATGTCTTCCATTTTACTGCAAACAGTTATGGTCTGAGATGAGAAGACATGAGATTTTGAGAGAAGAATTGCGGCAGAGGAGAAAGCAACTTGAAGCCTTAATGGCTGAACATCAGAGGAGAAGAGAGCTTGCAGAAACAATATCTACTGTTGCTGCATCTGTTAAAAGTGAAGGATCAGAAGCTCACCATACTCCACAGCAGAGCAGGACTGAAAAGTAAGAACTCAAGTCAGTCTTAGTCAGTGGATGCTTCTGTTGTTTAGTGAGATTCCAGTCTCTAGGCAGTTTCCTATTTTTATCTCATCACTGAATATGATGATAGAGCAGTAAATTAACTTCTTGATTTCTGCATTGACTATTAATTAGCAGGTTGACAGTTTTATGGGAATTCCCAGCATATTTAGTCTCTCTTCTGCTCCATAACTATTGAAAAAAAAAAAAAAAAGCCTGAAGTGAGGAGAATTTGTGGAAAATACCTAAGGCCCAAGAGTAATTTTTCTTCATCTATACGCCATTTATAACAACAGTAAAGTAGTGATTTTCCAAGAGAGCCCCAATATCAGAAGAATACTAGTTGAAGTTTGCATTGGCAAGATGTTTATGTTAATTTTGGTGCAGCTTAGTTAATTGAAGGCAGACTAGTAATTGTCAGCATTTTAATAATCTGTCATAAAGTTAAAAAATATTGCTTCTTTCCCAAACACCCATTTTTTTTGTCCATCTCTCTGATGTTCACTAGGACAGTGGCTACCTGGGGAGG
Source organism: Indicator indicator (assembly GCF_027791375.1). Taxonomy (NCBI): domain Eukaryota; kingdom Metazoa; phylum Chordata; class Aves; order Piciformes; family Indicatoridae; genus Indicator; species Indicator indicator. Next base: position 11,358,876 of record NC_072017.1, read on the forward strand.
TTCCACCCAGTGTGCTTTAGAGGAAGAGAATGGAGATGAAGATGGTTATCTTTCTGATGGAGTTGGTCAGGCAGAAGAAGAGGAAGAAGATGCATCCAGTTTGAATGACAGTTTGTCTGTTTATCCCAATAACAACATGCCAGAAACCGCATATTTTGTTAAGGACAACAAGGATAGGTTAGTGACATTACTTGTTGATCTGATGCTTGTCAGAGGATATTTGGAAGGGGTGAAAGAAGCATTGTGTACAAGGCATCCTTCTGTACAAGTGAAGTGAATTTCTTTCTGATTGGTAGGGAGCTGCTTGTAGTGGCCCTTTTTTGTCTGAGTCTCTGCAGCTGCACTGTGTATAATTCAGTTACTGCTTTTGTTTTCAGGCATATTAAATGTCTGCCATTGAGCACTCCAGCTGTGTTGTGGTAGCTCCTTTATGTTCTCATGTTTTCTTTAATGAGCTTAAAGATAATATATATGAGGTTTTTTGCCATGCTGTTGTTTAGTCTCTTCAAAACAACTAATTTAGAGAATTAGAGTAACACTGAAGTTTTGCTTTCAAATTGTTGGCTTTTGCAGATTTGAAAACTATTTCTTACTAGATATTTTTAGCATGAATATTTTTTAGGTCTTGCTTACCTTAATAAGCATTGTGTGACTAGATGGAAATAACAAGTTGAAAGTAATCATGGGATGTTTTGGGTTGAAGGGACCTTTTACAGGTCATCTAGACCACTCCCCTTGCGGTGAGCAGGGACATCTTCAACTAGAGCAGGTCGCTTAATGCCCCATCCAATCCAACCTTGAATGTTTCCAGGGATGGGGCTTTTACCATCTCTCTGGGCAACCTGAATCAGTGCTTCAACACCCTCCTTGTAAAAATAATTTCTTCCTTATATCTAGTCTAAATCTGCCCTTATTTAGTTTAAAGCCATCACCACTTGTTCAGTTGGAACAGGCTCTCTAAAAAGATTGCCCTCATGTTACAAACTCTCTTTAGGTACTAAAAAGCCTGGTGTCAATCTGCAGATTTGCTGAATCCCACTCTGTACATTGTTGATGGATGTTAAACAACATAATGTGTATCTGTTGAGTTGATTTTCTCTCTTTTGACACCAAAATAATTCTAGTTGGTAGTGGCCTTCTAGGAAACACACCTCTGAATTCTCAGTGTATTATATTAGTGGCTTCTGTTTTCATCTGAGTAGTTATCATATATCAGTAGTGGGTAATAGAAAGATCCAGAAAAGTCCATAGCAGTTCTTTTTTGATGGTGCCTCTCAGTTGGATAGCTGTAGTTTTCCATTTGTTCAAGATGTTGGACTGACAAGTGCATGGGTGATGAGCTGGCACATTGAAATGACCTAGGCCAAGTGAATTGTTGTCATACAACTGAAACACAATTTGAATAATGGACGTATCATTAGAAGTTTTGAAATGTTAGCTGTTGTCCTCATTGGTTTTTTTTTTCTTCTCTCATCCAGGTGGAAAAACTGCCATCCTCTTTCAGCAGATGGGAATTACCGGCCATTCTCTAAGGCAAGGCAACAGCAAAACATAAGTATGCGACGTCAGGAGAACCTTCGGTGGATGCCTGAGCTATCGTATGTGGAAGAAAAAGAGCAATGGCAAGAGCAGATCAATCAGTTGAAGAAACAGCATGAATTTAGTGTCAGCATTTGTCAAACTTTGATGCAGGATCAGCAGGTTAGATAAGAAGAGAAGTTATTTTGCTGTTCGTTTGGTTTGTTTTTTTTTCCCTGTAAATCTTTCCTTCGATGACTTCTGGTTTTGGTACTTTGGTCACTGTCATGTGGTTTGTTTTTTTTCCACAGACCCTATCTTGTCTTCTGCAGACTTTGCTTACGGGCCCTTATGGTATGATGCCAAATAATGTTGCATCTTCACAAGTATATCTTATTATGCATCAGTTAAACCAGTGTTACACTCAACTGGCTTGGCAGCAGAATAATGTCCAAAGGTTTGTTGATTTTATTAGTGTTTGAGGAATTTTAAATGCTTCAGTAATAGAGAAAATGGATATGAGAATTAGAGAATACAAGATAATAGTTAAGTATGAGACTGTTGAACTTGTGCATTGATTACAAGCTTTTAAAATAGTATACAGCATTTTAAGTTGGTTGGTTGTTTAACTACTGCTTTAACACCTTTGAGTTGGTTCATTTTGAGTTATCTTTAGTGAAGAGAATCAAAAGTTGCAATCTCTGGAGAGGACCTGGGAGTCCTGGTAGATAACAAGTTATCCATGGGACAGAAACACGCCCTTGTGGCCAAGAAGGCCAATGGGATCCTGGGGTGTATTAAGAAGAGTGTGTCCAGTAGATCGAGGGAGGTTCTCCTCCCCCTCTACTCTGCCCTGGTGAGACCTCATCTTGAGTACTGTATTCAGTTTTGGGTTCCCCAGTTTAGGAGGGACAGGGACCTTCTGGAGAGGGTCCAGTGGAAGGCTACGAGGACGATTAGGGGCCTGGAGCACATACCTTACGAGGAGAGGCTGAGGGACCTGGGGCTTTTTAGTCTGGAAAAGAGGACACTTAGAGGGGATTTAATAAATGTTTATAAATATCTGAGGGCTGGGGGTCAGGAGGGAGGGCACAGGCTCTTCTCACTTGCTCCCTGTGATAGGACAAGGAGCAATAGATGTAAGCTGCGACAGAGGAGGTTCCACCTCAACACAAGGGGGAACTTCTTTACTGTAAGGGTCACAGACCACTGGAACAAACTCCCCAGAGAGGTTGTGGAGTCTCCTCTGGAGACTTTCAAGGCCTGTCTGGATGCAGTCCTCTGTGACCTGAGCTAGGCTGGTCCTGCTCTGGCAAGAGGGTTGGACTCAGTGATCTCTTTGGGTCCCTTCCAACCCCTGACATCCTGTGATCCTGTAATCTCTTCCAAAGGTCAGTTGCAATAACTTTATTTGGCTTTTTGATTTAGACTTGCTCTCCTCGAATATAATTTTGTGTATTTAGTCTTTGCTAGGATACCTGTTAAGATTCTAGATTCTAACGGTTATGGAAATACAGTGGAAAAGGTTTTTGTCCTTACTGTTGTCAGTCAGAATTTGGGTCTACTATTTTTACCTTCCAAGCAGTGATATCCCATAAAGAAAGGTGTAACAGTCAATTTATTTCATTGCATGGAAGTTCAAGCTCTTAATCTCTATTGTTTTTTGTAGTAAATATAGTTGGTCTCATATAATACTGTGAAGTAGTTTTAATGCCACTACTTCAAGTGTTTTGTATCTTCAATTGTTTCTATTTAAGTTTCCTTTTCAGCCTGCCTTTCTTTTATTTCTTTGTTTTTGTTGTTCTTTCAGGGCTGTTTAGCTTCTGTAAACATGACCAGTAGTACAGAGTCGTTGGTTTTAAAAGTGTTCTATGGCTCACATTTAAATCCAAGCTGGTTTTCTCGAGTATTTTTTTTACTAGCAAAATGGAGCAGTTTTTCACATGGGCATGTGAAATACAAATCTGAAATGATGTGAATTAAAATTGCAGCTTTCTCTTAGCATTATTTTTTCCTCAAGTACCTATTTTTACTTTTTTTTTGAAGGTTGAAGCAAATGTTAAATGATCTTATGCATCAGCAAGAACAACAATGTCAAGAGAAGCCATCAAGAAAGGAAAGAGGCAGTAGTGCACCACCACCTCCATCTCCTGTTTTCTGTCCGTTTAGCTTTCCTCCACAACCCATGAACCTGTTTAATGTACCAGGATTTACTAATTTTTCTTCCTTTGCTCCAAGTGAGTATTTCTGCAGGTGTGCAAAGCAATAGGAATTTCATATTTCATTTGCTCACTGAATTGGTATCTTAATGTGAACTTGCTGAAAACTCAATGACTTTTCCTTCATAGTGAAATGTTCAGAACCAGTACTTGCTTGAGTCCATATTGTCTCAGTAAGAAGCTGGTTATAGTTGCAAGTATGCACTACATAAAATTAACATTTTAAATGTTCTTCATGCAACACGTGAAAAGCAACGTTTGAGGCTTTGGCATACCTTCAGCAATTTAATAGTGTTCTAAGTGAATCCTCTTATTTTAAGGTGGCACGTGGTAATTCTTGGGATTTTTTGGTTTGGTGGTTTTCAGTTGTTTGTTTGTGTTTTGTTTTGTTTTGTTTTGTTTTAAACTTCCAGCACTTGTTTTTGTTTTAAATGCCTGTAAATAAAGCATGTTACTAATTTTTGTTCCCATTAGAGATACAGGTTAACTGTTGACTTTTAAGTGTTTCTAATCTCTTTACCAAACCAACTTTTACTTTGAAATGGAAAAAGAAGTAGGCATTTTACTGCATCCTTAAAAGTTGTTAAAGCTGTCTTTTCAGCAAACAGGCATAGACCTAAGTTGCAGCTTTCAGGTTCTAAAGCCTCTTTTCTGTTGAAGAATGTATTTGAAATTATATGGAACCTGCACAGAAGAATAATCATGTTCAGTTACCTGGAACCAATATAATTTTTACCTTCACTTCTGGGAGCCCCTTATTGGAGTTTCTTGAAGTACCTTCATCTCCCTGCTAACAGGATTGTAGTGGCACATGTAGTAATATTTGATGCATTTAAGATAAATTCCAACCATTTGGGGTGCTTCAAGATGAAAGCAGATTTTGCTTACTTCCACACTGGTTTTTTGCTTCATAGTTTTCTGTTGCCACATAGTGTGTCTGAAATTTGACTTTTATCACACAGATAAATGAGGTAGTATCTTCTGACTCTTGTTTACTTCGTAGGTATTAACTGTAATCCAGTATTCCCATCTGGTTTGGGGGATTTTGCACACAATATCTCCCCACACTGCAGTGAGCAACAGCAACAACAACATCCTCAAGATCACCATGCTTGTGGGAAGACTGAGTATATGGCATTCCCCAAACCTTTTGAAAGCAGTTCTTCTAATGGAGCAGAAAAACAAAGGTATTCAATGTTACAGTGCAACTCTCTTTTACTCGTTTTTCCTCCTTCTCTCCTCTATTTTATGGGACATATGGGAGTTCTTCATTCTTTTAAGGAATTTTATTGTAGTAGAATTTCAAGCTGAGGTTTACTTTTGCAGTTTCCCGTTCTGATTTTTCTGTGTATTAATTAGTGTATCATTTCATTAGTCATTAGTGGAGAAAGATTTCAACTGCATGTTTCTTGAACTTGAGCTGTTACATGATCTCAATGAATGCTTGCCTTTTTAATTTTTTTTTTTTTTGTACTACAGTAGATTGTAATGAACGATGTTTTAAGATTTTTTTTTTTTTTGGTCCAGTAGTACTATTTGAGCACAGCAAAAGTTGTGTAAGTATATTCAGATTTAAATCAGCAATAAATCTGGACTTCTTTCAGAAGTTTTCCATTTGGAAGGAGTCTTACTAGATACTTATTTTTATTAGTATGTTTTTGCCAGTGTTTATTAATAACTAAGTAACTGGGCAGATAACACTTGTGTTGTAGATAAAGCTATTTTCCAGGTAATAGATGCTGTTTCTATCTGAGAGACTAGGTTATGATATATTGTGGTCTTGTTTCTCTCTTTCTGGCAGAAGGAGTCATAGACAACCTGAAGAGGAAATGGAAAAAAGATCAACTTGGCTTAGTGATAGCCAGGAAGTGAAAAACGATGACCAGTCTCAGCAGAAAGCAGGCTTTTCAGTTTTGGCACAGAGTACTGCTTCTGGCCATAGAAGTCAGTCTGATATGAGCAGGAGAAGAGACTTTGATGAAGAGTCTTTGGAAAGTTTTAGTAGCATGCCTGATCCTGTAGACCCAACTACTGTGACAAAGACATTTAAATCTAGAAAAGCATCAGCGCAAGCAAGCTTGGCATCAAAAGATAAAACGCCCAAATCAAAGAATAAGAGGAAGAGTTCTTCCCAGCTAAAAGGCAGAATTAAAAATACTGGTAGGTTGCAAAGTAGTCTTAGGCACCATGGCAAACTCAGCTTGGATTATAACAACTCCATTGCAGAGAATTTACTCTCCACAGATGGTATTTGTAATAATGAAAATAAGTTGCTGAAATAGGAATTCATTTTATATAATGTAACTGTGTAAGGTTTTTAGTATTTCAGTGAATAAAAAGCATAACTGATGAGGACATTATGATTTGAATGGATAGTGGATGCTAATACATGAAGATTTAGAATAAACCACCAGGAGAATCTTCATTATGTTTTCATGTTCAAACTGGATGATTTACTAAAAGATGTGCTTCAGTAAAATAGTGAGAGGAGTGGTGCTAGATTTGTAGTACTACTCCAGTCACAGGATTAAGTGTGCTGCACAGCTTCAGTGTACAGAGGAAGGATTTTGACTAGGAAACATCGTTGGTGTTTAGCATCTTTCAGATTGCCCTTGAACAAATTTTTGCAAGTAATAAAACACTTTCTAAGCTATTCTTTTCGGTTTCTTCCTTTTCATTCCCTCCCATTAGGCTATGAAAGTGCAAGTGCTTCTAGTGCATGTGAACCCTGCAAGAGTAATAAAAGCAAACACTCTGAAGAGGTTGTTCATGCAAAGGTGTTCAGCAAAAGGAATCGGGAACAACTGGAAAAAATAATTAAATACAGTAGATCTACTGAAATGTCTTCAGGTACTCTTTTCTAAATGTCAGTAATTACTTTGTGAACTTCTGCATAAAGTATCTCCATACTTAGTTACTAGTATATTACCTAAAAACATTGTGTTATAAGGAGAAATACTGTATATTTAGCATGTGGATTTTGCTTTTTAATTTCTCAGTATGCTGTAAACATAGAAGTGTGTAAAAAGTTGGCTATCGTTTGCTTTTGGGTATTTTCTGTAGATGAGGTACTTGATGAAAATAATTCAGAAACAAACCTGTTACTGTAAAACAGACAAAACCCCAGCCAACCAGAAGCCTGGACCCTTTGTTGGTGTTTATGTGAAAGTATGCACAACTGATGAAACTGTTTAGTGTTTCAATTACATCCTGTACTACATACATGTTTTCTTTCTGTTCATTCTTAAAAGGAACTCTTATCAAATATCATTTAAATTCAGTCCTGTAACATCACATAAACCTTTACATTTTTGCTATCTGCACTGCTTTTCTTGCATCTAGATCATAAATATATTCTCCTCTGTGTCTAGTTAGGTTCTGCTAGAATCCTTTGTTCAAAATATGCAGAAATTTTAGTCATTGTAGCACAATGTGCAGCTTTGTCAATGTAGCTGTGTCCACTCTAAGAGCTGTTTATTGGCATACATAATAAACTTTCACGGGTCAAGTTCCCACAATAAGCAGCTTTGCTGTTGTTTGGATGACTAAGCAGCCTTCCCCTGCTGTTTTGTATAGACCCTGTCTTGATTTCTGGTGCGCGTTTTGTGTTTATCACTGTCTATCCCCACTTTCCTACAGCGCATGCTAGGAGAATTCTGCAGCAGTCTAACAGAAATGCATGCATTGAAGCGCCAGGTAATGCATTCACTGCTTAGCTTCAACAATGTCCTATTACTTTTTTTTTGTTTGTTTTCCTCTTAGCTTTTGTCCTATAACTCAGACTGTTTAGCAGATGTTCAAAATTAGTACTAATGCAGCACCTTCTCTGCAAACAAGGCAAAAGAAGTTACTTGTAATTTGCATGAAAGGCAGCAATGCAAACTACGTTGAATTATGATTGTGGAGAATTGGTTTACCATGTTTTGGGTAGCCACAATTATTAGCAGAAAATATGCAGGTAGATGATAAAACAAAAAACTACTTTCAGTAAGCATTTTCAGTATATTTAAAAGTTGCTATTACATTTTATTCATGAAGGAGGAAAGTGATTTCTGGTGGCATATTGAAGGTTGAAAAAATTGCCTCTGTTTAAAAACACTGAGTTATTTGCAGATAATCAAATCATACAGTAACATGCTGTATTGCTAATAACTTCTTTAACTTGAATACTAACATTATGCATCTGTTAAACTAAACTGAGTTTTCCAAATTAAACTTTTTTTTCTCCATTTAACACTTGCCAAAAGATGTATGCAATAGTTTAGCTGTTGTGATGCAAGGACAATGCTTAATTCTCAAAGGAATAGGAAAATTAATAGGGAGCACATTGTCTTCTCATACATATGTAATAGGGTTTAAGGTTAAGAGGTCTCATGTGAGCCTCAGAAGTGATGCTAGACATATATGAGAATGAAGAATTTATGCTTGTGTGGGAGGTGTGGGGAGGAATGGCTTTTTTGAATTTGGTCTAGAACTTTCCTAATGTCTTTGCTTTTGTAAAAGTGTGGACTACTTGCGTTACGGAAACTGGAGACCTTTGATCTTGTTTGAAATAGGTCAAAACTATTTTCAGTGTTGAGCACTTGTTCTGATAGCAACATTGTGGTGTATGCAATATTCTTAATGTTTTCTAAAGGTGGTGTTAGAATTGTAAAGCAAGTTTTTAGATTCTATTTTGTATATAAAGTATTGCATAAAATATTATTTCTGAATGTTTAAATCTTTACCCTTCACAAAATGAGTAAGCTTTAAGAAAGCATTTAATTTTGTGTTTGTAACTTGCATACCTAATAGGCAGTTCTCTTTCAATGGGATGCATGTCAAGGACTTAACAGGTTCCTTTTTTTTCCTGTAGAAACTGGTAGTGATCTTTCTATGTTCGAAGCGTTGCGAGACACAATTTATTCTGAAGTGGCAACTCTTATTTCTCAAAATGAGTCTCGGCCCCACTTTCTTATTGAACTTTTCCATGAGCTTCAGCTGCTAAATACGGATTACCTAAGGCAACGGGCTCTATATGCTTTGCAGGTATGCACAAAATTTTTGATCTTGCATCAAAGAAATCTTAGACCCTTTTTTACAATGTAGGCTATCTTTTCCAGGATATAGTGACCAGACATTTATCTGAGAAAAATGAAAAAGGGAAGTACACAAAATCACTGAGTTCTGCAACATGGATGGCATCAAATTCTGAACTCACTCCCAGTGAAAGCCTTGCTTCTACAGATGATGTAAGTTTTTTTGAAGTTCAGAAGCTGGCCTACTGTCATGTTTTCCTGTTTTTTCAATTTACATGCCTACTTTTGTGTTGAAATGTACAAGCGACTGAATTTTTCTAAAATTAATATTGACTTACCCAGACATTTCAAAGCAAAGAAATGCAAGAAAATACTAATGTAAAGGTGGTTAAATATGGTATTCTTGGTGTCTGAAATGAATGGTGTGTCAGGGAGCAATAATACATGGAGAGGGGCATAAATCAGAAACTAATATTGTAAAAGATTCAGAATCCTCTTGTGAGTAAGGCCAGGGTAAGTGCTGATTACAAGATTCCCCCAAATGTTTGCTTTTTTGTATTTAAGGAATCACTGATGCCTCTGTACAGTTTCTTGCATGTTTTATAGTTGAAATATTTGAAACAAACATGGTAGAATCATTTGATGGATTTATATCCTGGAAGTAACATTGTTCCCCAATCAAGCAGTCTGGTGACAAGTCTTGATACCGCAGCATAAGGCTGAAAAGAATTGCTGGCTTATTGATAAGCCTCAGAGTATGTTGTATTTCTGCTTTATATTCAGTTGTCTGGTGTTTTTTAGGAAACTTTTGTCAAGAACTTTTCTACAGAAGCATGTCAAGATTGTGAACAAAATGATGCAGACAATGGGAGTACTATGTCTACGTCTTCAAATTTTGAACCCTTTCAAACTGATGACCTTGGTAAGAACGATGTGATTTACAGTATTGTATTCCTCCCTTCCTCCCTCCCTCCCTTTTAAAATGTCTGCAGTTGTCTCTGCTTAAATAGTATCTTCTTTGATTTTTTTTTTTTAAGTGTGTAATCATGTTTTGTAAAATAGCACTTGGAGAAATTAGCCACTTGTTGAACACTTTGTATTGATCAAAATGTGTAATAGAATATTCTAATTCAACTACAGTTATATGTAGATTTCAAATCTTGTGGCTTTGCATTCATTTTTATCATTGTTTACTTGTCTCTCAATTGAAAACTTTTTATTTAGATTAAAAGATGTTTTTATTCTAAATATAGGCAACACAGTGATTCACTTAGATCAAGCTTTGGCTAGGATGAGGGAATATGAGCGTATGAAAATTGAAGCTGAAAGTACCCTTGACTCTGAGGGCTGCTCTAGTAATTTTCAGGGTGCTTCTGCTGCTAAATTAGAAGGTATGCACATATATACATATTTTTCTTAGTTTTAGAAAATAATTAACTATCAAGAATCTTTTAATTGGCTGAATTGCATTCCTCTTCATTTACTTTGAAAACTTAGCAATGTTTCAAAGGATCTTTGCATACTTAAGTAAATACTATTTATTTTTAAAACAGAAAAATCTGTGTTTTTAAAGTTGATATTTCTTTAGCAGTAATGTTCAGTGACTAAATGTTTTTGGGTTTGTTGGTTTTTTCGTTGTTGTTTCATTTTTTTTTTCTAACAAGGTCCAAGCACTAGTGAATGTCTTCCTGTGCCACAGTCAGGTGAAGTTTCTGCTGTTCCTTGTCCTCATATAGATACTCAGCAGCTTGACCGGCAGATTAAAGCAATTATGAAGGAGGTCATTCCTTTTCTGAAGGTAAGAACTCTCTTCAATAGTGGGGGAATTAGAAGGATAGGAAAAGCACCTGTGTAATTGCATAAAAGAACATTAATGAAAACTGATAACTTGCATTTTGGCAACAGCTGCCAATAAATATGTTAAGTTTCAGACCTTACTGAGGACAAAGTAAGAATTAAATACTCCAACAGAAACGTTAATGTTGGAGAACGTACTTCTGAAATATTTTCTGCCTTCTAGCAAAGACAACCGAGATAATTTTCATTAAAACTTTTACAAACAGTGTTACTTGCGATAGTTCTGAAGAATAGCTCCGAGTTGTTGATTGTTAGCATTTTTTTCTCTTGTTCATAAATGTCTTTGAAGTTGTTGAGAGATTGTAAACTTCAGTAAATACAGTGGAGAAGTGTGCTTCTTTGAAGAAGTAGTAGTCACAGTTCTGTGCAAGGTTAAAGAGCAGAGAAGATTGAGTTGTAAGATGCTTAAACCGCCTCCCTGTTCCTTTTATAGTACACACAATGTATGAGCTTTGGTTTGTTCAGTAAGATACTTGGTTGACAGTAGGTTTGAAAGCCGCGTGTGTTGTTGACCTGCCACACTCTCAGGGCCCGAAGAATTCTGTTTTGTTTGCAATTTTAGGGAAGCTTACAACATCTTAACGTAGAATTTAATACACTTGAATATCCAGCCACACTGTATAACAATTCCTAGTTTGTCCAAATACTAAACGGTGGCATGTACTAATGTATTGGAAAAGTGAGGTGAAGCTTTGTGTGTCATGGCTAATCTGTCATTAATGAATTACGGGATCTGCCATAACTGTGCTCCAGTTAGTTTGTTTTGTAGGATGGGTTAGGACTCTTTGTGGGGTGCTATTCTTTCAGTGGCTGGATTTTTTTGTTTTTTTTCTGGGTTGGGACTTTTTTTGTTTGTTTCGTTGGGTTTTTTTAAAATATATATATGTAAAAATTAATTTTAGGGCTTGAGTTGATGGCTAATTTTTTGAAGTGGTAGCTAAGTTCATTCTATGTTACTTGCTTAGGAACACATGGATGAAGTATGCTCTTCTCAATTACTGACATCAGTAAGACGAATGGTCTTGACTCTTACGCAACAAAATGATGAAAGTAAAGAATTTGTGAAGTTCTTTCATAAGCAGCTTGCCAGTATACTTCAGGTTAGTAGTTTTTCAGTGATGTTTTTGTAACAGTATTGCAACGTGGATAACGAGCAACAGATAAACCAGCTTCCCTGAGGTTGTATTCTACATCTTCAGTAGCACAGCTGCTGTTCTTCTTCAGCTTTGACAGAGGGATGAGGTATTAACCTCCTAAAACGAAAGCTTTAGCATTCACAGAACTTCTTTTCCATCGCTGCCAGACAGTGAGAAGTATCTCCTGCCTGGAGATGACTTCAGACAGAGTTCTTGATGATCTTCTTTATGAACATTTTGTGTAAATTCCTGAAATTCAATAGGTTGCTCTTTTCATCCCCCCCGGTATAAAATTTAGATTAGTAATGAGAAGTTTTGTTTTGTGAGTAGAGATACTACTTAAAATCTGTTCAAGACATTAAAACATTTTTTGAAAGTGTGAGCTATTTTATAACTAATTTTTAGTTATTAGGAATATGACAAATATTTAGTTTTTGACGTTTGAAAGCCTGTTTAAAAAACTGAAGAATTATTTCTTTTCACAGGATTCACTGGCGAAATTTGCTGGTAGAAAACTAAAGGATTGTGGGGAGGATCTTCTTGTGGAGATCTCTGAAGTATTATTTAATGAATTAGCCTTTTTTAAACTCATGCAAGACTTGGACAACAACAGTATTTCTGTAAAGCAGAGATGTAAAAGAAAAATAGGAACTACTGAAGCGATACAGTCTTATGCTAAAGAGGTTTGTTTTATTATTTTTTCTTAAAATGTACTTTTTCTGAGATTCTTAAATACCTCTGTTTTCTAAACTGATTTGATTACCTTAGTTCAGACTTTGTAGATATACTACTCTTGCAAATAAGAGCTGTGTAGTTACAGTATTGCTTGTGTACAAGCTCGAACTCTGTAATGAGTGTCTGTTACAGATATCTAATTGTGTAGACTCTAATTCAGAGAAAGTGTTTCAATGGTTTTATGTACACATAGGAAGGAGTAGTCAAGTGTTGAAATAGTATTAACATTGTGTAGTTGTGGTTTAACCCCAATACACAGCTAAGCACCATACAACCACTTACTCACTGCTCTCTGGTGGGATATGGGAAGGGAATTGGAAAGGTAAACGTGAAAAAAATCATGGGCTGAGATAAAGACAGTTTAAACAAATAAAGCTAAAGCCATGCATGCAAGCAAACAAGAAATGGACTCACTGCTTCCCATCGGCAGGCAGATGTTCAGTCAGTTCCTGGAAAGCAGGGCTCCATGTGTAACAGTTACTTGGGAAGAGAAATGCCTTAGCTGTGAGCATTCCCTGCTTCCTTCCTTTCCCCAGCTGTTACTACTGAGCATAATGCCATATGGTGCGGGATATCCCTTTGGTCCCTGTACCAGCTGTGTTCTCTCCCAAGTTCTTGTGGGCTTCCTGCCTACTCGCTGGTGAGGTTGTGTGAGGAGCAGAAAAGGTCTTGTTGCTGTGTAAACACTGCTCAGAACTAACTTAAGATATCCCTGTGCTATCAACAGTTTTCAGCACAGATCCAAAGTGAAGAAATCTAACTTTATTTCAGCTAAGTATTTTGACATTGGGGGGTCCCAGTTACTCATCTCTCCAGTTATGCCTACAGCTTTTTTTTGCAGTAGCCTAGTTAGGCACCATCTTTCCCTAAGTTGAGTATTTCAGACTGGAGCACATACTGTGCTCTGTCAGCAAGTTTTGTTAGCTTTTGCACCATTTAGATTATTAAAGACGCTGCATAACTGTCCCTTAAGCTTTCTTTTAGAAACACAGATACCAAAGCAAATCCTGAATTCATTCTTCCTTTAAAATGTCAACAGAAGATATTTTGTTATTCTGTCTTAATCTTTAATGTCCTTTTGAATAGTTTTAAGCATATCATGAGCTATTTTTCAAGATAGTTCAACTCAGATATACCAGTAATATGGCTAGTATGAGAGAGACTGCAGAGTGCAGTAACAAGGACAAAGAAACTCTCTGCATCCAGAAGGATTTGGTCATGACTTTCTCTTTCATCTGAAGCTGTTCACTGGATTTTTGTGACATAAGAATGGTTTATACACTGCTTATGCAAACGCATGGAGCAAATTAGATCCACCATTTCTTCTCTTCTAGAAGACAGAGAATTAGGGTTAAGGTCAATGTTTGCCTTGTTGTTGTGGCAGCAACAACAGATTCAGATTTAGCAGAGCTAGAGATAAGCTAGAACTGGTAGGTCCTAGTTAGTTTGTTCAGAGCTGCACAATTATCTCTGTATGATCCTCTCACGGCTTTGGGCGCTGGGATCCTGATGCAGGCATATCCGGTATTGCTTGATTTTGTGGCTACCTTAAGTCCAATAAGCTGTTTTTAGCTTCTGTGCTGAAAAACACAGTTCACTGTCGTGTCCAGAGCTGCTGTATGTAATTCTATGTCTTAAGTATGAGTCAGTCACAGACTGGAGAATAAGACTGTGTAAATATAATTGCTTAAATGAAAAGTTAGCACAATTTTTTGTAACAATTTGCAACTCTAGTAAAATTTTGAAGACATCTGCATCAACATCTTTGGTAGTATAGAGGTCCCTGTGGCTTACTGCTCTTTTGAGGTAGTAGTTCCTGGTAAATTCGGCATTTCAGCCAGGCTTTCACAAAATCCCGGTTTGGTTCAGTATTTCAAAGTTATTTCAGTTTAGAATTGAAGACAGTTTGTGTTTTTTCTAGGCAAAAAAAGGTCTCCAAGTGGATGTTTGTTCATCTGCTGAAGATGTCGATGAGGACAAAGTATGTTTATGTTTCTCAACTGTCTTTATTCCTCAGATCATTTAGTCTTAACTATTTTGTGTCATAGAAATGCAGTATCTGTAAGCACTCCATATTCTAGTGTTTATGAAGTTACCAAACATCATGGGGTTTACCTTTTGTTATTTTCAGTGAGTTACTGTATCAAAGTAACAAAGTAAATGATCGTTTCCATTTTAAAATTTGAAATGATGGTCTGGGAAACAACTCCTGAAAAATTGCCCTAATCAGTGAGTCTTTATTACATACATTCAGTAAACATGACTTGAATGTCAATGCCTTGGTTGTTCTTGTTTTTACTGATGTAAAGATTCCTTGTTGCGATTCTTCCGAGACCTGCATTCTTATCAATAAAGAGAGAATTAAGGATGCTTTTCTATTTATTATTGGTTACCTTTACATAGATTGAGTTTTGCTTCGGACTGACAGTTTGAAAGTCTAAAACCAGCAAAGTTTGTGTTGAATGGTATGCAGCTGAAATAGAATAATTTGTGATACTTGCTGAGCAGCTTTAGGTTACGATCTTGCTTTTCCTTTTAGTATTTATCTTTAGTATTTTAAAGTAAAAAGACCTGTTCTGAAGGTGTTTATGGGATTTGATCTTTGTGGGACTTGGTCTGGGCCTGTTGCCTGTATTCTTAGCTCAGAGCACTGAGAATGTCGTCCTTCGCTGAAGAATTAAATAACAAGGACAGCTAACTATTTTAAGAATTAACAATTTCCTTTTAAATGGCCTGGAATAAGTTTGTTTCCTTTTAAGCAGAAGACAGATGTTCTGTGTTGGGACACATGGTATTTGAATCCTCGGAGTCAAAGCCTGTGTGTGCTCTGAGTATTAAATATTTAGTGGTTTTGAAAACCACTAAAACAATTGTTTGGGGAGAGGGATTGTATATGAGGTTTTGTATTTTCTGCTCAACTCCAGCTTTTTTTCCAACCGAGGGGGAGAGGGAGGTAATGTACTAACTTAGAATGTTGATTGTCGTCCTGAATGGGCATAGGCGTTAAGTGTAGGCATGTATGGGCATAGAGTCAGTTGTTCTAGGGCTTAGAGCTTCTGTCACACTGCTTTGGAAATAAAAGTGGGAAGCTCTATATCACTTGTTATGGTTGCTGTAGCACAGAAGAGTCCTTTCAGCCAAACTCAGGGCTTTACTTGGAGTTCATAAAGGCTCAGCAGAATTTTATCACTCAGTATTTAGCAAGTCATTCAGCAGAGAAACAACTGATGAGTAGCTATTGCTAAGGAAATTAAAAGATGCATGCAGGAATATTTGTAATTTTTACTAGAGATGGTTTAGAAGAAGCAGGGAAGTTGCTAGAAGGTATTAATGCTGATGTATCTTCCTCTTGATAATGACAAATCTAATTTAAACAGATGTTTGAACATCAAACGATCTCTTGTAGTAAGTTCTGATGGATGGTTTGTTTCAGAGTAGCTTTGTAGTATTCATTTCAAGGCCTTAAGGACTACTTAGATATGAATTATTAGCCTGTAACTTTTAATTTTGAGGAAAAAACTTGTGATCCTTGATGCAGAAACCATAACTTCATCTTTAGATAAACCAGTGTGAAATTACAAAGTATTCCTTCTTTTCCTAGGACAAGGATGAGACTGAAACGGTTAAACAAGTACAGGACTCGGAAATGTATGGTGGTAATGGAGTTCCTGAAAGCATTAGATCTGATGTGTCTGATCAAGAGGAGGATGAGGAAAGTGACAGTGGTCCAGTGGCAATAAGTGAGTGATTTTTATTTAGCGCATTCAGCCCTTTCACTGTCGTTATGATCAACTTATTTTACAACAGGATTTCAAACACCACTCTTTAATGCTTTCTCTCACAGATTTTCTAATGAGGTCTTCTTCCATGAAAGCTTCCCAGTACTGTATTTACTACTACTGTGTAAAGGATTAAACGTTGCAATCAGAGGAGCTTTTTCTCTTTGTAATCACAGATCTGTGAAAACATTTGTTTCATTTGTTCGTTGTTGAAGTTACATATCCTGCCTCAGCTAAACTTCAGTTTTCTCAGCCTTTAACCTGGATGATGTGAATGCTGATGAAGTTTTGTACAGTTTTTAATTTAAATGGTGATGGTTTTAATATGCTGCTTAAGCTTGCATATTTTTTCATAATTTTTTCCCCTGTTCATTAGCTTACACCAACTACTTGTGGCTTATTTTCCCTTATATTTACATTCTTCATGATAGCTTGTTTAATAAACTTAGGTATTTCACACCAGCAGAGTGGTGCTCGTTCATAATACAGTTTGTGGAGCATATGAATATTTGGAAGTTAAGTCATCACTGTATCTTAATGTCAGATAATGTTTTGAAGTAAGAATTGTGACTGATCATTGCAGTAAATTCCTAAAAGAGATTTGGATTTCTCAGCATGACTTTTACTCTGCCAGGCTCCATCAATATGTAAATCTCATATGAAGGTGGTTTTATATTGATTTGCCTTCAGGTTTATCAAAAGCAGAAACTCAAGCTCTGACTAACTATGGCAGTGGGGAAGATGAGAATGAAGATGAAGAAATAGAATTTGAGGAAGGACCTGTTGATGTGCAGACATCGTTACAAGCTGACATCACAACAACTGAAAATGAGCAGGTATCACCAAAGCTGTAAATGTAGAACAAACCTTAGGCAGTGCACAGTTTTTCAGTACTTACTTGTACATACTTTAGTGTTTCATGTCGCACTGTTTTCATGCTAATGAAAGCAGAAGAATGATGCAAGAAATTACATTGAGGTAATAGGTGCTACAGGAAAAAATCAGCATTCCCTACCTGAATTTATTACTGGAGTGTCTGACACCAGAATGGATGAACAGACACAGGCAAAACTAATGTTTAAATCTATCACAGAGGAAAAAATGTTCAATTGCAGTAGAAAAAATAAGCTTTCAAAAACATGTCATGTTTTAAATGGTTAACTGGTTCTCCTTCTGATTACATCAAGTTCTTAATGGGCTTTCCTTTGCCTCTTGTGTTCTAGCATGTCTTAGGTTTGGCTTTTCTCTATCACATTGTAATTGTTTCTGGAACAATGGTGAAATGTTACTGGCTGCTATTGTCATTTCACTGTTGATTTGCTTAAAAACATTTGGAAGTCTGTGGCCTGGTTCTGGAGACTTGTCAATTCTATACATTTCAATAAATAACTGGAACTCTGGTTTGCTCAACAGCTATTAACATTAGGCAAGGATGTAACTGGAATATTTTACTTGAAAGGCTAAACCAGTAAATCTTTTCATGGAACCAAAGACTTTATCTGGGAACTGGTATAGTGAAAACAAAATGAAATGTTCAGATAAAACACATGTATCAGCGTTAGTAGTTTCTGAAAGTGTTGGTGACAAGCTGATGAGTAGAGAGTAGAGCTTGCTGTCTTTATTCCAAACTAGTTGAAAAGACAGAAACTTGCAGCAAGTGCACAGTGTTTTTCTAGTGGGCAGTGCACAGTGTATCTCTAATTAGCATGGAAGAGTGAATTAGTCAACAAGCTGTAAAACCGATAAGTAGAATTTGTTCTAACTCCTTTTCACCTTCCTCGATAGGCTTCAAACCAAGAATTGAGTAAGACAAAAAGCAGTGAGATTTTGTTACCAGAACAACAATCTGTTAATGTTAAAGGTAAGCCCTGTGTGCAGTAACTGAGAGATTGACACTTCTACATGAATTTGCGTCCTGCAAGAATTATCTTGGACATTGCTTGTGATACATGTAATGAAAAGGATGATCAAATTTGCAACGGCTTACTGGGCTGTTTTTTTCTTGGAGCCATATCAGTTGACTAGACAGATCTGTGTTGCTATAGACACAGCAAAATTTTTAAAGAGGAAACCTGGAATAATATTATCTGGGTAGATGTGGTTTAGATGCTTGATAATAGCATAAATTTCAGCTGGCTGTTGCAGCCCTTGGCACACAGCTGCAGCAAAGTTAATTTGTCTGTTACAGTATTTAGAGGTTTAGATTTCTCTAGTGCCTGCTTTTTCTGCTACTGCCACTTACTAGCAATTGAAATCAGTTCTATTTTTCAAGGTTGTAAATAATGCTGTGTTGTAACTGCTTAAGAATTGAGAAATCATTTTCTGTCAGAAAGACTAGAGGGTGGTATGAATGTTACTTCTCTCACCGATGTTACTGCCAGCTTTTGCTGTGTTTTTCTGTTGCAAGTACTAGTTATGTTGTTGGTCTTCTTCCAGAAAAAGGAGGATTTTTTAATAGATCCTGTGTTTCTACAAGAAGGTGGCACAGTGTTAAGGAAATCATTGTTCTGTATTATCTCCTTATACCTAGAATTAATACTTTATAGTTCTAGAACCTGGCTTTGGGTTTTACTTATTTCCATTTGGTTTTTATCGTTTTTTTTTAAACCCAAACAAAAACCCAAACAAAAAAAACCCCAAACAGCAAAAAACCACCAACCAAAACAAAACAAAAAACCTAACCCACATAACAACAAAAAAGCCATACCAAGTCAGAAATGTTGAGGTTTCATACTATCTTCTGATAATTGCTGATAGTTTAACTGTGTAAAAGCACAAATAACTGCTGTCTTATTTCAGTGAGTTTTGTGTTAATCTGAGAAGCCATAACTCATTGCTCATTTGTAGCTTTGGATTATATTTTGTAAAATAATAATGCAGGATTTCTGTATGCTTAGAATCTTTTTCTATCTCCACCCAGTTAAAATGTAGTTTTGTGATTTTAGGTGAACAGGATGTGGCTGCACTTTTGCCCCATTGTGTCAATGTCATGGAGCCTTCACCACCTTTAACAGTTAATTCCCCAGAGTCCTTTGTAACAGCAAGTATGAAGACAGAAGAATCGAGCTCATCTTTACCAGTAAATGAAACTCAAACACCAGATGCAACGTGTGTAGGAAACAAATCTGCTGCAAGTTCTGACAGCTCTATGGCTGGTAGTCCTGATACAGATTCACCTGTGTTAGTGAACGAAGATGTGCGTATATTTCAGTTATAAATTATACATTCCAGAGAAAGTAGAAGCTTTTTTTATATTTCAGTGTTATTTCTAGTTTCCAGTCTGGTTCAGGTTTCATCTGCAGATCTAGGCATCGTTTCTTTCTGTACTTTATTATAATGATCTAAAATACAGTTTGGAATGAAAAAATTTCTTAAATGTCACCATTTCCTTTAACAGGAGGCTGGGTCTGGAAATGTAAGCCAAAAATCTGATGAAGATGACTTTGTGAAAGTTGAAGACTTGCCCCTTAAACTTGCAGTATATTCAGAGGTATCTTGCTATTGTTTGTGGAGTGGTTGTTTAGGAGAGCACACCCTAAGTGTCTTAATTACCTAGACAGCTAAAAGAATTATACAGAAATTTGAGTTTTGCTTTATCTGTTACAAAGGCAGATTTAATGAAGAAAATGGCAGTGGAGGCTCAAAGCAACAGTTTGTCTGATGAATTACTGGATGGAGGTAGAGCTCAAGATCAAGAATTAGTAGGAGATGCCCAAACTTTGAAAGAACCTGGTAAGGATTATTTTCTAAATTCTCTACACCTATTGGGAAAACATTCTGGAATGGTCTAGACTTTAAATAATCTTGTCACCACTGAAGCAAGCAGTTATTGTGGTGTTGAAAGAATATCCTTTTTTTGATACCACGCATTTGAAAATGATGTATTTTATATATTCTAAGCAAAAGACAGACATGGACCTGTTTGAGGCAGGTCCAGAGGAGGGCCACAGAAATGATCAGAGGGATGGAACATTTCTCTTATGAAGAAGGGCTGTGAGAGAATGGAGGTTGTTCAGCTTGGAGAAGCAAAGGCTTCAGGAAGACCTCATTCTGGCCTTTCAGTACTTAAAGGGGGCCTATAAGAAAGATGAAGACAGACTTTTTAAGCAGGGCCCATTGCAACAGGACAAAGGGTAATGGTTTTAAACTAGAAGAGGGGAGATTTTGACTCGGTAGAAGGAAGCAATGAGGTGGTGGGACCGCTGGCACAGGTTGCCAGTGAGGTGGTAGAAGTCCCATCCCTAGAAGCATTCCAAATCAGGTAGGACAGGGCTCTAGGCAACCTGCTGTAGTTGAAGATGACCCTGCTTACTGCAGGGATATAGGGCTAGATACCTTCCAAGGTCCCTTCCAACCCAAAACCCTACCACCCTCTATATACTTCTGTTACATTCTGTGGCTAATAAGGTCATAAAAATTAACAAACATAAAGCAGATGTTATAATATAGTGGGTTTTAAACTTACTGTGATGGAATGGTATTTTCATTTCTCGTTATGCAGGTTTGGATTTAATAATATTGTAAATTCTATTTGCTTTTATCTGATTTAATAATGCACAATATAATTTGCTGATACTGCTTGGTGTTTTTATAATAGAAATGTTCAAGAGATTTCAGAATAGTAAAATATCTCTTCAGGGAAAAGTATTATTCATATGAAGCATAACATGAGGTAGAAAAAACTTTCAGTGTGTATGATAGCAATAAAAACTTCTCACTTTCATGAAGCAGTACTTATGTGGTCACACACACTTAATGGTAGATCAGGTCAAGGAAACTTTTAACATATGTTCATACTGTGACACAAGTTACAGTATTAAGAGGCTCTCTTTATCATTATGCTTGTAGTGGCATGCACAAACTGGATATTTTGATGCTAGTGTAGCTAGTTCCAGTTCCTCAAGCAGTATAAACTGATAACAATGCTTGTGTTTTTAATGCAGTTGTAGTGTCAGTATAGGATTTTCCAGAATAAAATGAAGGAAAGTGCATCTTTTCTTCCATTTCATTCACTGCCTGTCACCATTCCACTTGTCAGAGCAGGTTACTACTGATGTGGGAAATGTCTGGCTAAGAATGCCATGCTCTACAAAAGTGGTAGCTAGCAACTAAGCTGTTCTTAACCTTCATGAAGGATGGCTGTATCTGTTCAAGTAAGCTATGGCTCAAAATGCCTGTGAAGAAAAATTGAGGATAAAGTACTTAATCAAGGTGCTTTAATGGACACTTCCAAGGAAGCATAGTCAAGAGCTGTGTTTGATGCCTTGTAGTTTAATATTAGACAATAATGAGTATGCCTTTTATTTTTCAGAAACCTTTGGAGCTCAAAATGCATGAAAATAACCTGAAGATGTCTGCATTTATAAATGCCACATATTCAGTTGCATATGGAAGATCATCACTAATTTCCCAGAATTCTGGAAGTGTATAAAAATGTAAAATTTTTTACACGCTGCCTCTTAGGATAGGGATGCTAACTTCTGCCTGTGGCAGTTTGAACAGCTGAAACTGAATCATCTATTCAGTTTTGCTGCACTGTTCTTTTTCTGTCTTAATCTTTTTTTATTGTGACTTGTTTAGTAATTTTAAAATTGTTCAAAATGGTAGCTTTAAATAAAGTTTGGACTTGTCTGTAAATTTGTCTTTGAAAAAAGTTTTCCTCTGGTTTACAAAATGGAGTACAGACTTTGGTGTGCCTGTAGTAGTTTGTTACTTCCCTTCAGAGAAATAAGTAATACTGCTAGTAGTCCTGGGACAAGAAAATCCTGTCACACTGTTTTTTCATCTAGAAATGAGGTGTAGACACAGTACATACTTAATATGTTGTCTTTATAGCCTAGGGTATAGCTGGCCTGTGAAAAAGTTGTTTCTGTTCAGGCCTGTGGAATTAATTTCTATCATCACACTTATCTGAGGTGAAGTAAATACCTTGGGTTTGTAGTGAACTGCAGAAACCATCTGGATTTTAATTCATTTCCTGTTTTGCACTTTTAGTCTGCAGTGGTATAAACCTGTCTGAAAACTTTATCTTCACAGGTAACACTAAAAATTACTACAGTTGAAAGCCTGTAGAATCTGTTCTTAAAATATTTGACTTTGTGAAGAGTTTTCATGTAGGAAGGAAGAAATCTAGAAAATTGACATTCAAGTTAACATTAAAAAAGTCAAAATCAGCACTTAATAAGGTCTTGTGACAATGGCAGAATTAGGATTGTGGAAAAGTAGATTGGGAAACCTGAACAAAAAGTTTCTTCACTTTTTCAGAGCTGCTAATAACATTAAGTCAAATTGAGCTAGAAATAGCTTATTTAGCATATCTGCTGCATTCTAGAGATCCTATTTACCTTAACAACAATGCTTTTCCTCAAAGTAGTTAAAGCAATCATCATTCAGGGTTGTCTTCCCTCTCAGGTTATATGCTGTGGGAGACAGTCTAGGAACAGGGAATAGTAAACAAGCTTGAATAAAATGAGTGTGATTCTTACATGGATTTCATTTTGATTTGTCCCAGGCATTATAAATGAATTTTGAAATGACAGATTACAATCACATATCTCATCTCCAAAGACAAAATTAGCTCAAAAGGTTTGAAGACTGTTTAGTTACTGTGCAGGCTTTAAACTCAGTGATAGTGTATGAAGAAAAAAAATACAAATTTGAGGACATAGCAAAAGCATTGTGACCAAGGCAAGCCTATGAAAGTGAAACAGATGTTTAGTCACTTCAGCGTAAGTCTTAAAAGAGGACATTTTCACAAAGAAGATGATTTGTGCATTTCAGACAAATCTAAATGATAGGGTAAGTTGTTAAACAGTTCAAGAAATTCCTGCATTCTAGCCCTGGAAGGGTCATACTTTCTCTCTCCTTGTTGTTTACATAATGGACAAGATTGGCAGGGACCTGAGGAGGTCATCTTGTCCAACAACCCTGCTCAAGCTGAGCAACTAAAAATTGGTCACCCAAGACTGCCCAGGTAGCCTTTGAATATGCCCATGGCAGGAGACTACAACTTCTCCAGGCCACCTCTACCAGTGCTCAGTCACCCATATAGTAAAAAAGTGGTTTCTAACATTGATGGAACCTCCTCTGTTCTGTTTTCTGCCCTTCTAGTCTCATTAACCATTGCTCTAGTAGAATTGCTGCAGGAGTTAAGCTCTCTTCTTCTGATACCAGTCCAATATCCATTGCACAAGTTCATCACTTTAGACACTTCTGTGGAGCAATGACTACAAAGAATTCAGCTAATTATTTTTAAGATGGAAGAGGCCAGAACTGATTTTCTTCTACAGCAAAGACAATTCAGTAATAGGTCTGCCCTCAATGGAGATTGCTGTGTAACACCTGTCTGTTGTGAAGTGAATGACTTAGCAATAGAGTGAAACCAAATCAGGTTGAGCTTTGACTTGCTTCCACTACTGGAAGTATCTCCTACTTTGACGAGAAGGGTGGAATAATTATTTTCTTAAAATAAATTGCAACATTGCTTTTGAAACTTGACTTTAATCAGATCCCGTTTTACCTCAAAGCAATTCATAGTCCAAAACAAATTATAGCATTCACAAAGCTGAAGCATTAAGACAACAGAAAACCCATAGCAACTTTGGATTGCTTTTGCTATAGTACAGTATTTTGAACTGTAGTTACCTACTACAGGATTATTACCTTGCATAACAGCAAGGAGTTCAAACAACTCTTCAGCCATAAGCTTTGAGGTACATTAGTTAAACTATTAGACTAACTGGTTTACTTCAAAAGAAGCCTTTGCTCATTCTATACAAGTTAGCATCTTCATGCAGTATTTATTCAAAGACAGACTTGAACATTTCTTGCCCTACCTTTATGTAAGCTTCTCTCTCTTCATTTGTCATGAGAGACACAAGTTCTGGATTTTCACAGACTTCACCATATGAATGAGGCTGACCACCTACCATTAAAATAGGATCCAGTGTTTCATGTTCCTCCTCTTCATCAAAGTTGCTGCCTGCTACTTGCATTCCTGCTGCACTTGAGTGCTTGGCCTCTTCATACTCACTAGTGTCACTGACTAGTTCAGGTAGTTGGCTCTTGACAACAGGAGCTGGGTCTTTGCTTGATGATGACTTGAATTCATGCATCAGAAGAGTCTTGATGATTTCACTATCAGTGAGAGTTTCTTTAATGCTTTCTTCAGAAGCATTTACTCCTACTATAGGATACAGAGTGTTAGACGTAGCAATAGTTTACAGTTACCACAGGCATAAATGTCTTTTTTCTACTTTTTTTTTTTTACCTAACACTTCAGAATTTTCTTGAAAGTGTAGACATTTCCAAGGGCTTTCCACTTTAAAGATTACCAATAATGCTACTGCAGGGTTAGAGCCAAAGCCTTCAGGACCTGGTACCTGACCTCTACCTTTAGGAATACTACCTACATCAGCCTGGAGGCTACTTTTTAGAAGTTAAGAGCTGATAACCACTAGTACAGAATTGAAGCATTACTCCATATTCTAAACCAAACCACCTACATTTTCAATAGGAAAGATAAAAGCAGTAAAACTGCTGAATTTAACTCACCAATGCTACTCTTGCTGGCTGGTGTTGGTCCTTCTATGGTGCTCTGTGACATCCAGATAGGTTGATCTTTTGTTGCTTTCTCTCTTTTCTTCTTGGGCTCAGAGTCTTGGACATTGATAACTAAGTTTTGAGTGTACATATTGCCAAAAGAGGAACTTCTGTTGGTCCATTTTTCAAATTGGCTGCAAGATTCTATCGCGCTTGAACCCATCTGATTAAAGCTGAAAAGTTGCCCAATTTTGGACAGGTTGAATTCAGGCAAAACCCACCTTAGTTCCCTTAAAAAAAAAACCAGCCAAACCCAAGAAAAAAACACAACAAACAAACCCAACCAAACAAACTCCAGGAAAAAAAAACAACCCAAAACCCACACTAAGTAAGATATAAGATAAGTAGATACTACATTCTCACAGAAAGGGCTATGAGTAATAGCCTAAGTAGTCTGGAAAATTACTTCAAATATAAAAAGGTAGCAAGAAATCCGAAACTCACAGAACTATAAATGCACGATGATAATTTAGAATGCCTTAGCTACTCCAGGCTTCATTAAACAGCTAACAATAGTAGAAACAAAGCAGAAAGGAGTAGAAAGTAGGATGAAAATTCAGTATTTCAAAAGTTTCACAACTGGAAAAGTGTGGGAGGGTTTGTATTGATTAGTAGATGTTCTGGGGTTATTTTCATACCTTTCAGTTAATTCTGGTATCTCTGTGGGCTGAGGCTCCAGCAAGTCGTATGGCAGGACAGTATCTTCGATCTCCCGCAGCAGCACAAAGATGGGTTCAATCTGCTCATTGAATTTTGCTAGCAAGGTTCGAGCGTTGCGCTTGGGCAGTGCCGAGGCATCTTCCTCTACTTCACTGTTGCAGTAAGTGCAGCGGAAAGTCTCTGAAGCATCGTTGAAATTGGAAATTCTCATGTTCATGGGACGCAAGAGAGCAGCAGCACATTGTTAAGAAATCCACAGCCTGAACAACTGCCCAAATATTCTTTGTTTACATTGATTAGGGAAATGCAAACTAAAGGCAAGCTTTTTGTTTGTTTTTATTGAGAAGGACTGATGATAGTCACACACTTGCTATGTAAGAGAGAAAGTTAAGTTGGCTAGAGGTTGGAAGAGACCTTTGAGATCATGAAGTCCAACTAGGCTCACAATCCCACCACTACTGCTACAACATCCGCACATCTTTTAAATATCTCCAGGGATACATAGGGTATCATCAGATAGTCCATAAGCTTTTTTTTTTCTTTTCTGTTCATAATGTAAGTGGGTAAAAAAGGCATTCACAAGCCTAAGTAGTGTCTGGTTTTAGTTGTTCAGAGCTCTAAATTTAAAAAAAAAATCCTTTAGATTCAATACATATACTAAAACCCTGTATTTATCTCTTAAAGCAAAAAAGTGAAAGCATATTCTGTCAAAATACATCACCAGCTTTAATGTGTGCTTTTGAGCAACCTCACAAAGTCGCTCCATTTAGAACAAAGGGGTGATCTGACAGTACACTAATGTCACCCTTGACAAGTCAATTTAGTCATTTAAAGTTCATCCTCCCTGGCTCTGGGCATCTTTTCCGGATACCATCATCCTGATGTTAAAACAACAGCTGCACTTAGAGTAATGTATTGCAATGTGAGACCATGTTAACTAGTTCTGAAAGAGCACTCTCTAGTTAGGCATTTTGATTTTAGAGGAGAAACCTGCAAGCTCTGATACGACTTCTGCCGTGGGTCTGTCTTCTTGCCCTGGAGGAGCCTGAACATCTCTTTTTCCAGCATAGGAATGAGAGAATGCCTCCTCTGCTGCCAAGCTGCAGTATGCTTATTGCAGTAGATGACTGCAAACAGGTTTATCCTTCTTGTCTAACTCCTCCATCAGAAAAAGTGAATACACAAATGCATGAACTAATAGATTCAAAACAAAGTGAGTACTATGTTATCCTTTCCATATGAGGAAGCCTCACAAGACTTGGATGAGTAATCTTAAACCAAGTTAAATGTCTTGTTCATAGCAAAGCTCAGGCCTGAAATCCAATTCCAAACCCCATCTTGTATATTCAAGATTCTTCCTCTTGCTTCTGTTATACCAAGACAGCTTTTCTCTTACCCTCACCTCTCAGCTTCCTTCCCAGGCCCTTCTCCACCCACAAACAAGAAGCATATTCCAACAAACATGCCTAAGATAAACATCCTAAGAAAAAGTAAACAACGTACCTGTAAGTACATCAAAGAGCTGATTGACTTCCAGGTCTGTGTAAGTGCTGGAGCAAGAGGGGCATTTAAAAGAGAACCTGGTTGTTGAATCCCGCTCATCTGCTTCTATTTTCCGGCGTACATGATCCAGTTTGTATTTTACCACATCCACCAGCACTTTGTAGTTGATGTAGTAGTAATTGTGTCTTGTGCTCTTCCCGTTGGGCCCTGTTTCAACTCGCATACGCAGCTTGACGAACTTTTCTGCTTTGAGCGTGTTGAGGATGGTGCGCAGCTGCTTGCGTTCGTACTTGAGCAACTGCAACAAGTCTTCCTCCTTCACACAGGGGTAGCGGAGCAGCACATCAAAGGCCAGGGAGAACTCTACTCCATAGAAACCACGCACTATGTATTTGGCCAGGCGCTTCAGGGCTGCTGGAACCTCTGTGATAACATTTGTCTCTTCCATCAGGAGCTGGAGGACTGTCAGAAGTGCTGGACAGCAAATGGAAGGAAGGTGAGCTGTAGTGAACCTTAGTGCTCGCAGGAACATACAGAGCACTTCCTGTGCTGCACTTCTGCAAGAGTTATCACTGCATAGATTACTGCAAAGTACTTAACCTGCAACCGGGGATGGGAAGGTATCAATAGATATCAAAGATTACCTAATCTTTATAGTACAGCAATTATGGCTGACACATTCATGTTCTCTTGTGTAAAAACTCATGGAAGACATCTAGGAAAACATGTTACAGAAAGCATGTAATAACCCTCTTCACAGAAGACAGCAGAGTTAACTGTTTTCATTCACAGCCAGTCAGGTAAGATGTGAACACTGTATTCCTTCAAAATAAAGCTTAGGACACAAGCTGGGCAACAAATCCTTAGCTTAGGTCATAAATATGGAAATAGATCTCAAAGCCACAAGAGGGGTTTGAGCACCTTTTGGCTTGCTTTATGTGATTTTTCTGCTGGATGCCATGGTCAAAGAGAGGCCTAGCAAAGCTGGGGCACAGGATGCTCCATCTAGTCTGGCACTGCCCTCACTCAGCACAGGGTATTTTGGGCTGTGCTTGAGCCTGCTTGTTCCACCACACTAAAACATCAGGGAACATTTGTAACAGAATATTTTCCTCCTTAAATACTCTTCTCCTTTGCAGAGATAAGGCTTCTGTCAATAACCAGTTCCTAATCCCATTAACTAGAGTGTGACTTATTTTAATCAGTCCAGCTACCCTGTTTCTTGTTTGTAAGGAACAGAGAAGGGAAAAAAATGGAGAGATGTTTGAATACTGCATCCCAGTTCCCTTGTCTGAGGCATGTTCAAATCCTACAGTAATACCTAATACATCAGCCTCTGGCCAAACTGAGTTGCAGAGAACCATGCGATGTGCTGCCAAATAGTGCTGGTGCAGCCACAGGATCAAAAGGTGGGTGGGTAGTAGGATGGCATTGCCAACACTGCCACCCGCTGCTGAGAGTCCTTGCTCAAGCTCAGGTGATTGTGTATTGCTACATAGAGCTTCCAAGTGACCTTCAGCAGAAATCCTACTTAAATGAACAAAACTTATTTGCAGTAGCCTGGTAGTTGAGCCATAATTAAATCTGCATCTCACAGGCTGTTTTGGACAGCCTAAGTCAAATGTGAACCTGTTGCTCTTAGGCTGGGAACCTGAAGGCAGTAGCACCACACTGATCTAAATATCCCACAGGAAGAGCAAGGGAAGCAGAATAGGCTGGCCAGGGAGGAGACTGAGTCTCTCTACTTCCACTAGACAAAAGCTTGAGCAGCCTGACCTTGCTTTGATATGAGTTGTGCCATGAACAGGGATTGGGCTAGACAGCCTTCAGAAGTCCTGTCTAACCTAAATTCTTCTGCTGCGTTCCAACAGTGTTAAGTTTTCCCACAGTAAGGAGAGAATCTTTAGGGAACGTAAGTCAATTCATTGACAGTCCTCAGAGCATAAGAAGTGCAATTCTATGCTTTTTTACAAAAGCACTGAGGAAGGAGCAATTTAATTTTTGTTTGACTCTTTCACTTCTCCTTTGCCTTTATCCTCAACACAAGCTTAAGTACAGTGCATCTAACTGCCACACACTAGCAGGGCTGTGTAACTCATGCCATGACAGGACATTCCCTTCCACAGGCAGGAAAACAGCATGTTTTCAGCCATGTCTCCCAGAAGATAAATCCTGATCTTGCTCCCAGCAAGGGTATGGCACACCATCTGTGTATGTGGGTGCAGAGGTATCTGTGCTGGGACAGGGATATACTCTAGTCAAGAGTCAGGAATTCCACCTGCTGAGAGAAGAATAGAAGTTTAACAAAAATCTTTTTTTTTACTCCACCTCTTTCCTTGGTGGATGAGCTACCTCAAGCTGCCAAGTGCATTTTCTGCCAGATAAAACCCTATGCAGTCCTGGTGGCTAACAAGTTAGTGAACACAGTGACCATGTTCATGCTCCAGCTGCACTCAGTACACAATTTTCCTTTCTTGCACCCACAGCAAGGGTTCTTTGCACTTAGAGCCAAGTAGGCTTTCCTTTGATGTTAAGATAAGGGTATGTGGAGGAGAACAGCCAAGAAGCTTCAAACAGCAGAGAAGCCACCAGTGTGTAGGACTGCTTAATTTACTGCTCTTGACTCAAGGCTGTGGGCTGGATTCCCACATTGAGTCTCCAGTGTTTTAACCCTAGGGGCACCTGAGTAAACCACAAATCTTGTGGAACACAGACAAACATCAAATTTCTTCCACAGAAAAGTATGCTAACGACTGCACTTTCTTCCTCTTTCTGGCTTCCCAAATTTGGAATTTCTTTCTGTGCAGTAACTTATACTAAGCAGGAAGGATGGACAGAGAGTGTTCTCAGCCAGCTCCAGAGATTAGGAGCATGGCTTTGAGTTTCCTCAGGCTCTGAAGAGCACTGGACTTGGTCTTTCTACATTGTGGGCAAATAGCCCACAAATGGAAGCACTGTAGGCTCCAGAAGAGGCCCAAAGGAAAGCAGCCATCATGTATGTCTGCAACCAGTCCAGTCCCACAGGAGCACTGAGCATAGCCCCAGCATCCACCTCAGATATGGTACCAGTAATTGGCATTAGTCTGGGCTGTCATCTCAG
Organism: Indicator indicator; assembly: GCF_027791375.1. Lineage (NCBI taxonomy): Eukaryota > Metazoa > Chordata > Aves > Piciformes > Indicatoridae > Indicator > Indicator indicator. The sequence goes on from NC_072017.1 coordinate 11,389,002, forward strand.
AAAGGGCCAGGATGCCCTCTGTGTAGATTAGTTTTTTATATAAATGCCAGTTGGATTGTGCCACTTAACAAAAGAACAAAAACACTTCTGCATCCTGTCCTTAGCTAACAGGGGCAGAATTCTAACACTTAAAGAACTTAGATTAGGACCAAGTCTCATGACTTTTTTTCTTACCCTAAGTCAAATACAGAACAAAACAATTTCATAGGGACTGTGATTAGTAGATAACATCATTAAGAAAGAAGTAGGACCTGAACTGTAAGCTTGTTGACCTATCAGTTCTCTGGATGACTCCTTATCCCAGCCTTGCATCTCTAAAGCAAGCAATACTTTGAAGAGCTAGGAAGTCTGGAGTCCACCAAAGTGCTTCTAAGCACCTTGATGTTTAAAGCTCTTCAGGTCCAGAGTCTTATAGCCTTATAAACTATTCAAGGAAAAAGAAAAAAAAAAAAAAAACAAACCACACAAAAACTCAACCACCCTCACTCCACCCACCCACCCACCAGAACCTCTGCTGCCATACATGAACACATACTGTGTCACGAATATATCCCAGTGAAAAGTTTTTTCCAAGAACAAATCCATACGGCCCACTGTCCATTTGCAGTGGAAATTTAGATACATTTAGAGATTTAGACTTTTGGTTGAATTTAAAAGAAATAACTTTCTTTACAAAAATGGCTAAATTTCCCTTGAATAAAGAACATTCATGGGAAATCAAACCTTTTAAGATGTGTTCCTATAAGCTGCAAAAGAACCAAAACTGTACATGTAGTAAAAACTATATAAAAATCAAAATGGGGGGAAGCTTTCTCTACAGTGCTTTGGCATGTTTGGAGGGGGTATTTTCCCAGCCCATTTGGAAAAACCTCTCTGGGTTGTAGTCACCAAATCTGAAATCTTGCAGTTCAGGAAAACTACTGGTTTCTAAAAGCTGGTCTGGATTTTTCAGACAGTAGCTCTCCTTTAAGAGCAGCTTATGACCACCCATACTAAGGAAAGAAAGAAGAAGAGGAGCAGCTTCCTGCAGAGAGAGAGGGGGGCTTTAAACAGAAATTGGCTCCACAGCAAAGCTGCTGTCTGCATGAAGAACACAGGTATTTTGCTACTCATGTAAGTTTTTCATTAATTTTTTGCCCAGCTGTTAGCATGTACAGACAAGCTATCTTACAAGTTACAGTCTAGCCTCTACCTTGAGCTGCTTTTAAATTATTTATTTTCATGAGAGCAAAAGCTACCTTATTACATTGATCGTCTTTAAGATTATTCAGTAACTTGGATGCCCAAGAGGCCCTTTTGCTTATAGCTTATATGAAGTTATTTTATTGTTCGCTAAGAGGACAAGAATGCAGTACTTGGTTTTCCTCATAAGCAGGAACTACCTTTAGGATCTTCTTTTTGCTTTGGCAAACCTGTGAAGAGTTGCTTATTGTAAGCAACTAGCAAAAGCAGAATTTCAAATTAACAGACATCACACAGAGCAAGTTCTGCAAGGTTTCTCTGAGGCCAGTTACTTAATTAACATTTTGCTTGAGCTGCCTGGAAAGGCAAACTACCCATCTCACACCTAAAGGACACTAAACCAGAAAGATTTATTAGTCTTTTGCCAGACTTCATACAACCATATCATTTGCAAATAAGTTAGAAACTTTATCATTACCTCTCCTGTACAGGCAGAAAACTTCAGGCTGGAATGGTAGAAGAATTGCTCCTTTCCTAAGAGCTAAAAGTAACTGCAAAACGAGCTTAAGTATTTCCCAGCCCTTTCCTAGACCTATCTGTGATAAGCCCTAATTAGCACCCAGCTGGAGTGTAACAGTCCCCAAATCACATTTCATTAGCAACTGAATGAATTCAGCCTTACATATATTGCATCATGATAAAGTTCTAAATCTTATTGCTCAATGAAATCCACCTACAACAGGCAAGAACTGAAAATATGACTGCAATCTTTGATTAATGTTTTCATTAGCATGACTTTAGAAGACTAAAAGTAACATAACTCTTTTTGTTGTCATTGCAAAACAAATACTTAGTATAGGTAATTTACATAACTTGTGTTTAGAAGCTCTCATAACCCTTCAGATACTGGAAGATCACAATAAGGCCTCCTCGGAGCCTTCTCTTCTCCAGACTGAACAACCCAACCCTTTCAGGCTGTCTTCATAGGAGAGGTGCTCCAGCCTCTGATCATCCTCTTATTTTAGTAGCTGTAGTAAGAATTTAGATTTGAAAATACTTCAAAGGTTTGAGACTGCAGTGTAGCAACTGCAGGAACAAGTGACTATAAAAATATCCCTGAGATTAGCTCTGCTCTTGCTTGTGAGTTATACTGTGGTTCTTGAGTATGCCTCTTTGTTGTCATCTTGTCACACCAGAAAATGCAAAGGAGCAGGACTACTTGCTGGTACCTGCTGTGTTTAGTCTGTGGGAAATGATAACAGTAATAATACCTACAGGTTTCCTTGCCAGTGTCTGTAACCTCAGTGCATGGCAGTGTTCAGCCTGTGTGGAGGTGTGGAAGCAGATCACCAGAGAACACCAAACAGCTTTCTAAATTAAGGAGAGGGATGGTCTGGCTGGTAGCACCACTTTCAGAAAGAGGAAATCACAGTCACCTCTGCAAGCCGTGGCTGACAACACTAGGAGTTGTTCGCCAGGACAGTTAACCTCCATGTAGCAGAGGTAAATCTCCATGCAGCAAAGGCGTTGCTCAGCCAGGTGTCTGCCTGTTTGGTGGCTGAGAGGCAGTTCTGTATGGGCTCACGCTGTGCTGCCTCAGAGCTGGAGTGAAAATCACAACCCCCCCAAAAAAAGAAAGTCAAGTGTAGTTTGAGCAGGTTATGTGTGACTGCAGGTTGCCCTGGCACCAAGGGCCGTGGGAAGCACCATTTCTGCTGGTATGTTGTTGCAATGTTGTGTAACAGACGTTGTTGAAAGCAGGAGCTTGAGGTGGAGATAGGCAAAGTCACCTGGCTTCATTTCAAACCCATTTGGGTGGCTAGGGTGTTTATCTCAAATGGTATGGGCATGCACTGCACTCACAGGCTACTTGATGAAAAGGAGGTAGATAACCAACTGAACAGTCTTGAGGGGAGAAATAAATACAGAGTCTGATCAGAGGCTAAAGGAGAAAAATGGGTGTGTTGCTGGTTTTGGGGGGCACAAGTCAAGATCCTCACAGAGTAAATGGATCATGTTTTGCCTGTTGGCAGAGCAGAAGTTGGTGTACCTGGCCTGGTGGGAGGTTGTGGTGTGCATCTTGGCTAAATGCAGCTGTTATAAGTTGCTTTAGTATCCTTTCCAGGCCAAACAGCTGCTGTTCTGCCTTTCCTTGGACAGGCATGTGGAACCTAAGTTCTGCTATATCTTACATTCTCCACACCAAGTGATAGCGAGCCCTCAGTTTAGAAAACAAAGTCTCTAGCTATCTAGCTTGTGCATTCAAGCACTGCAAAATAAAGAAACACCTGGCTTACAATAGATGCCCAGATGTAGGCTGCTGCCCTGTACATGAAGAGTGCTTAATCACACAATCACAGCTTTCTTCTTTTTCCCCATGCTGGCCCTTTCACAATATCTCTGCCTCAGCCACCATGTCAGGGGTTATTGCTCAGGGTGTTATTGGTCTCTGAGCCCTGTTTATTTTGTGAACCATCCAAACCTTGCATTGAGATGATTCATTTTCTTAACAGTTTTCCTGTGGTGCTCTCCTTGTATTATTTAATTCCACAATCCTTGGAGGCATGCTGGTATCAAACTACGTCAAGTTTGTCTGAGGGCTTTAGACCTTTTCTTGGATTAGTTTATGTCATAATCTTCCTGATCTGTAGAAAGATAGAGGATATTGTGTATATGTGTTACATATGGAGCTCTGAGGTACAGGATGTGAAACCAAGACTGGTGGACACTTTTGAAAGCCTGAACTGAGATGTGAAAAATCAGGATACATTTTACAGTACCTTATATGATTGCAGCATAGCTCCCTCTGTCTTTACTGCCATTGTGATCAGTATTTCCAGCATAAAACTGCTGGAGACTGAGTACTCACCAAACACCACAACCTGCTGGGCCGCCTGTCATCACCTGGAAGAAGTTGTCCCAGTTGGTACTTAAGACCTGCTTGGTCTGTAACACCCTCCTTTCTCTTGCAAGGCACTGATGTACTGATGAAAACTGGAACAAAGCAGAAGACTTTCTCCTTCATTATACCATCCTTATTCATAACAAGAACTGCAACCTGTCCTGCGCAGTGAGTGAAGCAAGGGATCTCTGTACAAGGAATTTTGAGACCATACAAAGAGACCATAACCCATCTGAAAAGGAAGGTGAATGAGTGGCTGCTGTGCTTGTTGGCATCTGGACACTTTACAGCCTTAGTATACATTTAGTGTGGCTTATCTTTCTCTTAAATCTAAAGAATGTTTGCTTAGGCTAATATGTATTTTTAATGTCAATATCTGTTTCTTAGGAAATCTATTTAGATCTACCATCTCTCAGCATAATTTGAAAAAATGTGGTACCAGCAGTTACCAACCACAAGGCTGATGCAGGTAGGGAGGCATAGTTTGGTTGGGGTTTCAGATGACAGCCAAGGAGGACTTAATTTGAGGAGTAATGGGGTCACTAGAGAAGTATACTGCAGTTATTAGATCTTCATAGCCCCCCTCTCTTGGCTGTCTTCTTGTTCTGTTTTACTTCTGTTTGTTATCTCCTGACACCCTGGCTCCTGCTCCTCTCTGGTTGGTTTTGTGTGTTTTTTTTTTTTTTGTTTCCCCACTCCAGTGTCTTCTTTTCCCCACCTGGTTCCCCACAGAAGGCATACCTTCTGCACCTGAATGTGGCTATCTTCAGAAAACTGTTTCCAGCTCTCAGAGCATGGTGCATGTGCACCTCTTGCAGGAGTGCAGATGTAGCATTTTGGGAACTCAGTTTATACAAATGATATGTAACTACTTAAGGGTTTAAACAGTGGTGTAATTCAGACAGTAGGTGTAGCCTGAGAAAAGGCTATGTCTAAGCCACACACCTCCAGGTACCTGAATTACAGTTCCACTTTAAAAACAAGACCCCAGTCCAGCACTTCACTACAGCTCAGTGCTTTGATCTATTTTTATTATTACAGGCCAAAAAAAAAAACCCTTTTGGTTTATATTTCTTAACAAGATGATCCACTTTCACTGAATTACAAAGAGGGAAATGTCTAGGGATGATTTTTTTTTCTAGGTTTGGTGTCTGCCTAACAGAGAAAGCTTAGCAAAATTAAAAGAAATACAAGACTGATAGTGGAAAACCTTCAGCAAGTTTTATGATTGGAGTTACCTCAAACACAGAACAGCCCCCAGTGGCAGCCCCACTACTGGGATTCTTCTTCTTTTTCTTGAACCACAAGAAAAAACTTTGCAAAACAAATGAGACTGAGAGAGACTAGGCCATATACAATTAATATAATTCCGAGCTGATTCACTGTAGATCACAAAATGTACTGAGCGCAGTGCTTCTCAGTATGTAAACAGACTAGCTCCTTTCTAATTACTGTCCTCTCTTCTAAGTAACAGTGTGGGAGCAGACTTAGCTACAAAAGACCTTTAAAATCTTTGATACCACAAGTTATGATGGTCTGAAAAATGGGCAGGCAGACCCAAAGGGAACAGCTGCATGGTCTGCTTCTTTCACAGTATTTGGCCAACTGGTATGTTGTGTTTCCAGAGTCTTTTAACAGTCAAAGGATGTTTCTCATAAAATGTGTAAATATCTAGAGTTTTCTTCCCAAGGCAAACTGTGGTTTCTGCCACTGCTTTGGCTGATTATTACTCTTTCTGGCTCATCTTGTTCTTCTGGTGCCAAGGATGAGAGATTTCACTGCTTGGAAAGCTTGGATGTGCCTTTCTCACAAATGCCTGTGGTCCTCCAAAAGCAGAAGAGAGTTTGTATGATGATCCATGACATGAGCAGGTCATTTCTCTGCTGTTGTCACTAAGATGAAATTCATGCTTTTAAGCTATTTGTTCATGTTTCTTTCTTTTTCCACCAGTAGCCTGAAGAGCTGCCTGTGTGAAGGTGGGAAAGGTGTTTGTGCTGAGAGGGAAGAGTATCGTGGTTTAAGTTGTGTCTGCCTAAAGCTCTCGTCTGCTCCCTGTCAGTCCACTCTCCATCATGTCTCCTAGCTCCAGCTCAGGTCTTCTCTTAACTGTTTCTGCTTCCCCAGCAGATACTTTCCAGGACACATGTGGGTGCTGCTCTGGAGTTTTGCTTCTAAACGCAAAGCGTTAACTTCTAACTGATGCCAATGCAAACTCACTTGCATGTGTGTCCCAAAGTCACTGCTTGATTTTGATAGAATCAAATTCTCTTCCTGGATTCTCCTGTCGTCAGTAGCTACCAACATGTTGCTTTTTGACATGGGAGATGCTATTCTTCCCCTTTTGAAATAGTATGGGACTTCACTGCATGGCTTTCTTAAATTCTAGAGGTGAAACTGGCAATTTTTTTTGCATTTAAATGCCAGCACCCAAACAAATGCTTTGTCTTTACTGCAACACCTTCTTTAATCAAGTTCAGAACAAAGTCTATTAATTCTTTTTACTTACATTAACAGTAAAAATCTGCTGGAAGCTAAAATACTGAGGGTATTCTCAGAACTAGACTGTGCAGTAACGGTAAAGTATGTTTGGTTTGTTGCTTACTTTTTTTTCTCCCCAACTATGTGATGATTTTTCACAACAGAACTCGGAAAGCTGTGTAAATCTATTAAGCTTAAAAGAGAAAAATACATATGGTTGTTTAATTGACCTGGGGAAATAATCAACCCCCCCTCCTCCCCAAAAAAAAGCCTCAGTGAGACCACTCTCTGAGTGTTTGTGAGGTAAATGAAGGAATACACCCACTTTCATCCTTTGTGTCTTCCTCTTTACTACTCCCAATGTTGCAAGTAGCTGCATACATCTCTTCAGTGAACTGGTCTGAGCTTCTACCACTGTACCTAGGACATCAGAAGCAGGGGGAGGGCAGTAAATGGACGTTTAAAATAGGTGTCTCTAATGAGGAAATGGAACTTCTTGTCAGGCTTGAGAAAACCTTCCTAACAAGTGCTTTCAGAGGTGATAGATAAAGGTTAAATCAATAAGCAATTAATAACATTCCTTGCTTTTCCTATATTAAGGCAGCCACAGTAAAACATGGTTGTTGGGGTTTTTGTTTTCAAATAGCTTTGTTTATTTTAGTCAGTAGCAGGCAGAGGCAATCAGGCTCTGGACAGACATCCATGGGATTTAGCTGTGCTTTTGCAATTGTAAAGCGATTTCCAGTGTGGAAATGTGGATTGTCTTACACAAGGGACATACCAAAAGCTCATTAGTTAATGACCGTAAATAGTCTGCACTGCTCCACATATGCTTAAGTGGGACAGGACTAATTAAGCAAGTAAACTTAATTATTTTTAAATGACAAAGCAATTTGATTACACCTGTTACGCAACTAATTCCAAATAAATCTCAACAAGCCTCTACCAAACTCGGAAGAATATGACAGGGCCCAGACTGGAACTGCTGACTTGGTTTAATCGCTGTATCAATCAAATGTCCCAGAAACTGCACTTCACAATATTACACATAGAATATTAGGGGCTGGAAGGGACCTCAAAGATTGAGTCTAACCTCCCTGCCAGCTCCGGATCACCTAGAGTAGGTCACACAGGAACACATCCAGGTGGGTTTTGAGTGTCTCCAGAGAAGGAGACTCCACCACCTCTGTGGGCAGTCTGTTCTGGTGCTCTGTCACCCCATGTGCTATCTGACAGGTGCTCCCATCTCTGTATACACGCATTTTGCCCTGATCAATTCATGCTATGTTGATTTTGGCTTACGTATGTTCAACATTCATGATTGGGATGTAAAAGTGTTCTCTGGTAATGCCATGATGCTAACACAGCTCTGCTTACATCCTTCAGTTTAAAATTACCTAGATGTACAGGTACACTGTTCCTTCTTTGTATGTCAGTTTAAATAGTGGGATGCTGATTTCTCTGTGCTCTGCGCCTGTCACTGCTCTACACCCCTTTGAGTCGCTTCTTGCTATGTGACTACAGGCAATGTTCTAAGGTCTAGAATATCAGTGATTCATTTCCTTCAACCAGAAGTCATGTTTCTTTATCATCTGCTAAAATTATTTAGGAAATACCATTCCTTTTGTCCCTGCTTCTTCCAGTGTTGATGGATGGAGAATCTCTAATAAGAACAGAGTTGCTGTAAACTATTAACCTAGTTACTGAAACAAGAGATGATTAAAGGTTATCTTTAAACATAGAGCACCAGCTTGGAAGGGACTTCAAGGATCACTTGGTCCAAGCTTTCTGGGCAAAAGCATAGTCTAGACAAGATGGTCCAGCACCCTGTCCAGCTGAGTGTCCAATGTTGGGGAATCCACTACTTTCCTGGTAAGATTACTACAATGTCTGATTACTCCTGGGAAAATTACTACAATTTCCTCTTGTGTTCAACTGGAATCTCCCCAGGAGTAACATACCAAAGCTTTTTCCCAAATTAAATGATTCCACTATTGCTTGTCTTTTCCATGGGACTCCTTGTAAAAAGGGAATCTCCCATCTTTGTAACCATCCTTTCAATACTGGAACAGGGGGATAAGGTCTGCCCTAAGCCTTCTTGACTCAAAGTTCTCAAAGCTTGAACTCAGCTCTCAGCCTTTCCTCTCATGGCAGGCCGCCTAGTCCTCTGATCATCTTCGTGGTCCTTCTCTGGTTCCTCTTCACATCAGTTTGCATCTTTTTTATATAGCAGGGACGAAGAATGAACACAGTATTCTAGGCGTGGCCTGACTAGCCCTGAGTGAGATAGGACTTTATTTCTGCTGGTGATGCCCTCGTTGATGCAACCCAGCATCCTGTTGACTTTCTTTGTCACACATCGCCCTGTTCGTTCATATTGACCTCGTTGTCCACTGGAGTCTCCCAAGTCCCTTTCCACAGAGCTGCTTCCCAGCTGGGTAGATCCCAGTCTCTGCTCCACTCCTGGATTATGTTTTCCCAGATGCAAGATTTTACACTTGTCCTTGTAAGTCAAAGATCTTCATAAGATTCATGTTAGCCCACTCTTCCACCTGTCCAAGTCTTCCTGCAGGGTAGCTCTGCCTCCTGGAGTCCCCACTTTCCCACTCAGTTTGGTATCATCAGCAAACCTCATCAGGGTACACTTATCACCCAGATAATTTATGAAGATATTAAACAGCACTGGACCCTCTATCAATCCCTGGGGCCCCCCACTTGTGACAAGTTGCCAGTTTGAAAAGGAACTATTTACCACAACCCTCTAGGTGCAGCCTGTCAGACAGTTCTCCACCCACCAATTGTGTAGACCATAATGCACTGGTTTCTTCAGGAGGCTGCGGGGAACCTTATTGAAAGCCTTAGAAAGATTCTAGTATTTCTTTTCTAAAAGCTAGCAATACTAAATGAAACCTTACCAGTCATCCTTGGATGAAAGTTTATTTCCATCTCAGATTAATGGGCATGAACTTGTTTCCCTTTCTGTATAGACTTCTTAAATTTGCAAGAATTAGGAAAAAAAAATTATAGTAGCCTGTACTGTTTGGCACAGAAACCAGAAAGCTGTAGTATTCTCTCTTCTGAGCTTCTGCTCTACACTAATACTGTTCTGCATATCCTGGCTATCAAGAATCCCATTGTGACTGGATATGAAGAACCTGCAGTGTCTTCTTTTCGTGTGTTATAAAACACAGTTGCTGACATGGTCCCAGCAACGCAGCCAGTGACAGAGGTAAAACTACTGCCTCCTACTTATGTGCTTCCTAGATGTTGTGGTGCCTGTACTTCTAAAGGACTTCAACTTTCTTAGTCTGAATTCCAGCCAATGGTGTAGTCTAGCTTGGCTTCCCTCCCCCACCTTCCAACAAAAATTCTCCTGAACAACCCAACCACTATTAGTAGTTGGCCACTTCCCATTACAGTAACAGCTTTAACTGCCAGTTTAAGAAAGAAAACAGGTTTTCAGACACTTCGATTCAGTCTATTTGGAAGTGAATGACCTTTCTGCCATGTGATATATAACATGCATCTACTGAGGTAAGAAATCACTGCATGTGTATTTTGGTCAAAGAAAGTAATTCTTAACAATATTTATTGTACTAGTATTTATTTTTTTGAGACAACAGAAAAATCTGTGTTAAAAATAATTTGTTAACAGGCCAAGAGTGAGCTTCAGCAAAAGATCTGTTAATCAGTGAAAAGACTTTTTTTTGGCTTAGATCTCATTTTAGGATTTCCCCAAGACCTTGTTTCTGCAACTGGTAGGTTGTAACAAAGCATCTTAGACATACTGGATCAGAACATTAGCAATTCACCTTAAGTGCTTAGAAAAGAATAACAGAACTGTACTGTTCTAGGTGGCAGCCTTATACCCAGATCTTTTTCATGCCTGGTAGGTGCCGTTTTACCTCATGTGTGCTTTAGAAGTATTTTATCTAAAAAGACCAAACCAAACCACAAAAAAAATCCAATCACAAACCAAACCAGGAATACTGTCAAGACTGAAGAGATCTAGACCTAAGTGCTGAACTCATTTGGCAGAATGGACTGAAATCAAAGCAGACATTCATTAGTATACATTTCTTGTCAGCAAAATTGCTGATCAGAAAGCAAGAAAGTCCACTCTGAGGTAAGGTCCTCCACTGTTAGAAGCTCATTGCCATTTTTGTTTAGCCATTAGATTTCTGAAGAAAGGAGTTAGACTGAGGAATCTTTTTCCAGAAGTACTTTTTCTTGGAGGATTTCCAATTCAGACAAACAGCTTCCAACACAGGAAAGGTACAGGACTACCAAGGACTACAGGGATCTGGGCATTCCCGCAGGTAAGTCTCTGTATGGCCCTTATACACCTCCATCAACGTTGTGCACACAGTCAGCTAGCAGGCAGATGGGAGGAAGAAGAATGAAAAAAAAAGAGAGAGAAAAAAAAGCCTCATTACAACAATTAGTGAAAATCTGTCTCTGATATTAGCAGGTCAACTGAAATGAGCATTTATCTTAGTCAACAACACACAAGTATGAATAGCTTGTGTCCTCAGTCAAGAATGCTGCCTCCACTTAATACAGTAACTAAACTTTGTAATTTGAAAAACTTTTCTCACTCCTTTAGTCTTTTAATTAGAGACAAAAATCTTGAGTTCAGGCTAAATATCTTCTGTTGCAGGAGGAATGTGCCTAAGTATGCCCAAACCTTTAAGTATACTAACTTGTTTCATGCTACTTGTGAAGACACACAGGTATCACAGGTCAATTTAGGTTAGAAAGGTCTGCGAGATGTCTGTAGGTCAAATGCTGCCTCAAGCCAGAGACAGTTGTGAGGAAAGGGCTCAAGCTACTTGGAGTTTTAAAGCTGTAGAGCCTTTGGAAAATGGCTATTCCAGCAATTACATTTTGCTTTTACAAAGTAATGTGGAATTTATTTAATTTTTTCCATACATGTTTTCACCTAAAAGCCCCCTGAATGTACCACCCTGAACGTGACCTCCTCCTTAGATGTACAGTAGTCAGTGGTCTTCACACCAACTCTATCGTTCCGAAAAAATAGAAGCATTACCTTATTGAGAACAGGCTTTGTGGAGAGAACATCATAAATGGTTGGTAAGGAGATGTTCTGAAAGAAAATAATACATCAGTGTTAATGGACATTAACCTTTTAGTGTAAATACTGAGAACTGTAACCATTTTACTGCTTAATTAGACTGCAAGATAAAGCTTTAAGGGTATGTGATAGACACACATCTTGAGATCAGAAGAACATAGGTTGCAAAAACTTGAGCAGACCAATCTCAGTACAGCATGAGACACTTGAGTGTCAGTGGTTGCTGCCCGATGGTGTGTGTCTGAATTTCACTGGTGATAAAACAGCCCTGGAAACACTGAAAATCTCTCTCAGTGTATCTCCAGGTTTATCACTCTACAGGCAGCCAGAACAAATGCTTGCAGGAAACCCAGCCAGATGAAGAGAAAGCCTAAAACTAAAAAGCCAGCTGTTACTTTATCACCCAGAAGCACAGATGAACTCTCACAAAACTGTCAGCCACTTTGGGCATTATGGCTGTGACTGCAAATGCCCTGAATGCTCCTGGCTGTGTCAGATAAGCACTGTCACCTGGGAGTTTCAAAACAGGAAGATGAGGCTTTCAGAGGATGTTTACCTCTTGCATTGTCTGGTTCAGGCATTTCATTGCAGGTGTTCTACGATTATCCAAGATCAGAGGAGGCTTCCAGCGATCATAGTTTGTCTCTATCACGTACCACGTGCCTCTCTTGATATCAAGGCTGGAAAATAAGGAGACAGTTGTGTTTTGCTTCTTTAAGTATACAGCAGGTACGTATATAGTATATTCTGTATACAGCCAGATTGTTTATTTTAGGCTTGCTGTGGTATTTTTCAATGATGCTAAAGAAGTGAGTTCTTACACAACAGAAATCACGAGAAACATAAGACAATTATTGGTGGAACTTGTCCTCTTCTGGAAGGCTGAGTCAGGTGTCAGGTCAAGCATACTCACTCCCAGATATCCAGTGCTGCTGTCCTGGAACGAGTTATCACACATCCCTCTCCAGAATTTTTCCCACCTAGTATAAAGTAAGCTGGAGCCAGCAGTCTTGTTTTGGCCAGTCTGTCTTTTGCATCTTGGTAACTGCAGATAACAAAATAGTGTTGAGCTACTAAACTCTATAAATGGTTCAGGTACAAAAGAATGAGTTTCACAGACACAATAAAAGTTTGGGTGGTTACAGCTTTCTTGCCCTTTCATACACATATGAGAAGATTGTATCACAATGAAGGAACACATTTAAGCAAAGCTCCTGCACTCATGAGTCTGTACTTAAAGTATAGCTGCTGAGAGATACTCTTTGCACTCTTACTACATTTAAAACAGGAATAATAACGGGACAGGCTGGATTGTATTACACCTAATTATTTACTGCATGAGAGCTTTGTTTCTATTTACTTCCTGTAATATACTGCTACCTGTTGGATGTCTTGATGCAGAATGCTGTTGTGCATTCAGATAAGTTCATCATAAAAAAACACACACACAAAAAAAATCTGAGAAAACAATTTGAGGACTTTCAAGGGATGATGTGTGATGCCTCCACCCCACCAGAGTATCAGCAAAACCAGAACTATTTAACGTTAAGGCTTCTAGGAAGAGATCTGTATCACTGAGGTACTAAACATCCATCTACAGTATTCATGCTAGTTGAAAGCAAAGCAGAGCAGCAGAATATTTTAGGGAAGGGAATACCTTGTAGCATTCTCTAATACTGTTCTGGTAAGAAAGCCCATCCACATACCATCTCTTCTACCAAGGAACCATTCGAAGATTCCTGCAAAATACCACTGGTTACAATGATTTGTTTTCAGAAGGTTCACTCATGCTACTCTAATTTTCACAGCCTCTAAAATTCACTGTGCTTCATCTTACTTATCTGGAATCTCTTCACCATTTGTGTGCCTATTTATGAAGGTAACTGGTATACCCAAGTTCTGGAAAACTTGTGCAGAGAGAAAGAAATGAGCATTACTCACCAATATAACCACCATCCAGACTGAAACGCTCATTCATTGTCAGAGTGAACAAGTCCTGAAAAACATTAAGTAAGTCAACATTCATTCACCAGCAGCCCACTAAACCCAGTAACAAATCAGAGGCAGCACTGCAGTTTACATGCCAATCCAGCTTCTTGTTTGGTAGACTCTTCCCCTTTGAGTAACGGGCTGCAAGATCAAGCCCATGTGAAGAATCTAATTTATCACTTTTCAGTAAGTAGAAGTGATAATTTTTGGCCTGGCATAGCAATCCAGCAAACCATGTTTGTATGTTAAGCAAGTCAAGCCCATGGCCATTTTTCTCTTGGTCCTTCTTGCATCACCAAATTACAAGCTTTCCTTCCCCTGCTGTATGTAACCTTCTTCTCAGATCTCTGAATACTATCCCAGTATGAAGGTAGATTGTGAAGTCCCAGTGCTAAGTACACCCTGACATGTTACTGCCATTCACATGGGCATGCAGCTGTACACAGCTCACTCCACACTACTTGCAACATGCAACTCAAACTCAAATCCCAGTCTTCTGCAACTAGTGTTTCCTTCAGAGGAAAAATGGAACTCAGCTGCACTGGAACATCTCTCTTATGAGGAAAGGCTCAGGGAGCTGGGTCTCTTTAGCTTGGAGAAGACTGAGAGGTGACCTCATTAATGTTTATAAACATGAGAAGGGCCAGTGTCAAGAGGATGGAGCCAGGCTCTTCTCAGTGATCTCCTGTGATAGGACAAGCAAGGCTGAGCACAGGAGGTTCCACATGAACATAAAGGAAAAACTTTTTCACTATGTGGGTGACAAAACACTGGAACAGGCTGCCCAGAGAGGCTGTGAAGTCTTCTCTGGAGACATTCAAAACCTGCCTGGACATGCTCCTGTGTGATCTATTACAGGTGATCCTGCTCTTGCAGGGGGGGTGGACCAGGTGATCTTTTGAGGTCACTTCCAACCCCTAATTTTCTGTGATTCTGTGATTTTCCAAATGGACTCTTCCCAATTTATTTGACCAGAAGACAAAAATAAATGGATACAATGGATTTATGCCAGAAATGCTCTACTAATAAAAGAGGGACACCTATAATAGAGGATAAAGACAGAGCATGTAGAAAAGGAGTTGTGGTAAGCTGGAGACCCTGGAATAGTTCTGTACTCTGAGATAACAGCAGTATCTATTTGCTAGCAAGAAACTCCAACCACATGAGCACATTGGATTCACTCCTGTTTGTATTCAGAATTCAGTATTTTTTTTAAAGAATTGTCCAAACATAAATATTTAGGCAATCTTCCTTTGCAAGGAAAAGTGCAGCATTATTTTTCTTTTGCTACTCTTCCAACATCTATATTGTGTACTCAAACAAATGAGGGCTCTTTTCTTAAAAAACATCCCAAGGCAGAGGATGAAACCAAGAAAATGTACATCTTAAAGGAATGTGTGAAGCATTACTAACAAATTCACAAGGCCCCCTCCTCATACTCACTGGTTTGACTCCAGACACCATGCCTATATATCCTGCAAAATTTGTAGACTTAAATACTGTTTTGTTGTTTCTCTGGAAGTCCAAGTTTACCACCAGAGGCTTCAGTTCCCGAGTTATAGTCCAGGAATTATTTTTAACATCCCACCTGCAGAAAACAGTACAGCATTGGAAACTTCCCTTAGTAGCTTTTAAAGCTTCCCCTTCACAGCATGCAGATTTCCTCTGTGTGATGCCTGTTCTCTCTCTTACTCATGCCAGCCAATGCCACTACCAGTATTAAGCAGCACCACCATTACAGCTGGTCTGTTTTGAACACATACAACTTTGTTCTACTCCTATTGGCAAAGGGAGGCTGCTACAATGAACAGCCCGTGACACTAAACCTACTGTATTCTGAAAGCATGTGTAGTTTGTTCTGCTGTAGGAGCTGGTTCCTTTTCAAAAGAGAGAAAACAAACCACATATACTGATTTGCTACACAAGAAGGGAAGCTCCAAATCTACTTTGTAAGGTAAGCCAGAACAAGGAGTTTTTGCCAAATAAGCAATAGGGTGCTAAAGAACACTAAATTCTCTGGAAACATCAAGGTTCTGGAGACAGCTTTGAAAGTTGTGCCTTGATTTTCCAGGAGCACCTTTCCAGTACTTCTGTCAAGTGGGTGAAGTTCAACATAAACCAAATAAAGGAACAGGCTGAGTCGCAGCTGACAGCATTTGAGTTTTTGATAGACAAGAATTGAAATGAAGATGGACATTGAAATTCCATCTGGGCATTGAGAGTCACCTGGATGAGTGACATTACTAAGTATACTGGGATCATAAATGTAATCACTGAACAGCTGATGAGATATGAAAGGAGAACCAAAGGAGAATCTAGTGCTGGGCAACAAACTACAGAGTTTGTATCCAAAGGAACGATACTGTTAGATCATTGGAATACAAATCACTGGCTTCTGAGCAGAAATGAGGAATGGTGGGAAGTGCCAGCAGAGCACAGTACAGTAACTAGGGGGACAGTTTGGAAGAAAACAACCACAAACCCATGCCCCAATCCAATCCAGATTTTGCTACATGCACTAAACCGGATACTGTCCCATCATATAAAGAACAAGATATGTATCACATCTCAGAGATAATGGTACATGGACCCTTCTTTGGTTCAAGACAGTTTAAATTCAAGCTGAGGAAACACTGAGTAACACTGAACACAACTATTTTACAAAGTCATTCCTGACATGCTTGAAGTAGTTTGACAGAAGATGAGCAGAACAATTCTTTTGTTCCTTTTAGCTTTCTTTTTTACAACATGCAATGCAGAATTCCTTGTCACAGTCTAATTAATCATAATCCAACATCCAATTCATCATTCAGACTCACAGACTGTATGTAGAAATGTCAAGTCCAGATAGCTTTTTCTTTGGGTTTAAAAAAAAAAGGCACAAATTTAGGTACTTACCCAAGAAACAGTCCAAAATCTAAGTTTCTGGCATGGTATAGTTTCCCTACATAACAATAAACAAACAAAGAAATAAAAATTTCTCAAGAAAGAGTAAAAAATTTCAGCTTGGAAAACCAAGAAATGAATAAAGCAGGAAGAATACCTGGGAAAGTAAGCATGAAAAAAACCCCAACAAAACACTGTCGAGTTGCCCTTTATATAAGCACAGAAAAACAGTGGTTTCTTTTTCGATCAGAGAACTGGTTTGCCATAAGTAGAATCAAGTAATCTTGTAAACTGCCATCCATCTCAACCTCAGAGGCCTTCCATATTATCTTAATGTCGTGGTAACACCTTAAACTTCCTCGAAAAATGAGATGTTTGTAAGCCCTCTGAGAAACCCTCAGAAATTTCCTAAGATGGAACAAGTGCAGATAAAGGCTGCAGAACTGAGTAAGAGAACAAGAGAACAACTCTTCTCTTCAAGTGGGCTATCCACTTTCTCTAGCACCATGCACATGTGAGAGCTAGAAGCTAGATGCAAAAATAATTGCACTGGAATCCCTCATGGCACTGAGACAGTATCAGGTGTCTGGCCAGTGTTTCTCTACCCATGGAAAAACAAATGCCACCTATTCAAAAGAAACCAAAACACCTAGACACCACAAGAAAACCCCAACAAAACCAAGCCATCTTTTGAAAGTATTTTTTCCTTTATTTTCAATGTAAGTAACCAGTGATGTCTAATTCCCTTCTCAAGGAATACCTTTTTATTATCTCTGCTTTTAGTCTCTTCTGCCAGACTTTGTAGCCTGCAGTTGAGGATTATGTGTAATTGAGAGGCAGACTCTCTCCTACATAAGACAAAACTGTTAACAGTATTCTGGGTTGCATTACCTGTTTTATCTTCTGCCACTATGGATGTACATACAGTAAAAATTTCATAGAAGATGTTAAAAATAACAATTTCACCTAGAACAAAAAGAAATGGAGTTCAATAGTTTGAAATATGAA
Organism: Indicator indicator; assembly: GCF_027791375.1. Taxonomy (NCBI): domain Eukaryota; kingdom Metazoa; phylum Chordata; class Aves; order Piciformes; family Indicatoridae; genus Indicator; species Indicator indicator. The sequence continues at coordinate 11,406,542 of NC_072017.1, forward strand.
CAGAAAAAAAAAGGTTAAAAAATGAATACTGCAAGTTTTAGCATTCTGTAATATTTCTCAATAATTTCTGTTTAAATCTCACTTGGTTTTGCAATGAATGGTTCATCAAAATCTTCCTGAAAGGCAAAAAGAATCCCCTGGCCTTACCATGCAGAAGACTGAGAATCATTGCTATTTTCTCCTCTGGGAACTTGCAAAGAAGCTGTGAAATTCATTTTAAAGAAGAATTCTAACTGTACATGTACATGACTAATACAAAGTGTCCTGCTCCTTTATGAGGGGAACAGTGGAAGAAGGTCCACAGACCTATCTTGTCTCAATTCCAGAAGAATTCAGAGTCTCCTTCTCACCGGAAACTGTGTTCTTATGCCTTTAGGATGGCAGGAGGATGTGGCAAGGATCACAAGGGAAAGAAAGCACAGCATAAAACTGAGCCTTGCCTTCTTGTTGTGTCAACAGCAGCCACACAGATGAATGGGAAACCCAGAGAATCAAGGATTTTCCCAAATTTTGGTGCATAGGAGCTGAGACTTGCTCCAGTTCCCAAAACTCAGGAGTGTGAAGCTACAGCTCTACAGAGAAATTCCAGCATGACGAAAGACTTATGTAATTTATTGCCGTCCTCCTCTAAAATACTGTTTTCATTTAGGTGCAATTTTAAGCTTTATCTACTTAATCTATTTAAGTCATAGATTTCTTCAACTATACCTGCAGACTGATACACATCAGTTTTAAACAAGTCTGGATTCCTAGTTTTCCACGACATTAATAAAGTGTTGGAAACTATTACCCAAAGGAATCCCAGATGAATTTGCGATCCCTCGGAGTTCTTCATTGAAAGGATAAGGAAGCGTGGCAGTCAGATGAGCCTGAAGGCAAAAGTTATACGTTGCTGGTGTAAATTAAAGCTATTTTTTTACTTAAAATAACCCTCTCATCAATAATTCTGTCCTTCTCACAACTGTTAAATTGAGTATGTAATTCCTCTGCAGCCTGTAGAACTTCAGGATATTTGTAAAGTACTTGGAAGACAAGTACATACTCAGGGGAAGTAAAAACTATTGCTTATCAAAATATTGACATGTGAGCAATGGAGATTAGCACAGGATCTTAATTACCATTAACAGCAATAGACAGAACAGTGAAGTAGGACTCTTACATGTTACAAGTTCAACTGGAACTGAGCTTGACGTCAGTGCTTGAGGGAACCCCCAACTTTCACAGGAGTACCTGTATATGCTACCTTTATGTCACCCCACTCACACACATAGAGATACAAATGAAGCATGGCCAGCATGACCTAAGGCTGCTGCAAATGAAGACGGAACAGATTTGATTTGATGCTGTCTCTCATGCCACACGTTTTCCCCCCTGTCCTGATTCTATGCCAAAGATTATTTTAACCAGAACCAAATTATTCTTAAAGATGAGGCTTGGCCAAAGTTGCCCCTATAGTAAGACATTTATTGTAGTTTTGAATACCTGATTTTATTCTACTGTTTAAAAGGAGTTGAACACAGCAAAGGGAATTTCAGTTAAGTGATTTCTTATAGTGAGAAAGTCAGTAGCATACAGGTCTAGCATGACTAATCTGAATTTGTAAAGATCTTAGAAAAAAATCAGAGCAAGAGGCACATGCATTTAGGTTTAATGGTTTCAGAGTAATTCAGAGTAGGCAAGAAGGCAAAATTTCACCAGGAAGGCAACATTTCAGAGTAACTCTTCAAAACTGCATTTTAATTCTGGCCTGGAAGAATTATCACTTACAAAGGTCTTAATTGGCAAATTAAATAGCATTGCAAATCTGGTAGTCAGAATATACAGTAATAAAATAACTAAGCTGAAAATACTTACTATTTCGTGATCCACTATGTCAACAACTTTGCCACTGGGGAAGAAGGTATTTGCTATGTCTTTAATATTCTGGACCACAACCTTCAGCTGAAAAGAACAAGAGCTTTTGCTGAGTAAAGAATCTTGAGAACAGAACACTAACAGAACTTCTTCATATACCTTTCAAAAAACCATTCTGTTGAGGAAAATATGTATTTAAGGAAAGTGCTAAATGTGGTGTTCTTGGTGAGAAAAACATCCCCAGCTCCCCATTAAAGAGTCACTCTTCAATCTTTGTTCATGTAACTTCCTAGATTGGGTCTGATGTGTTCCTTTACCACAGAAAACAAGTCACAGGAAAAAAATATCCTTGTCTTCTGCTCCTTTGATCACACACTTCTATCTTTAAAAATCTTAATTAAAAACTCTGCTTGATCTTGAAGCCAACAAGACTCAATAATTTCTTTTAAAAATATATGCTTTCCACTTGCAACAGGAATGGCCACAAACAGAGGTCCACTCTATGTGATCTAACTCCAAAATACAGGAGAAAGAAAACCTTTCAGAATTCAAGGTGCAACCTGAAGCTTCCAACACACACTGGCTTAAATGACACTTCTAAAATAAGTCCTATGGTGTAAATTGAATTTTTCTGGCTTTCAGAGTCGACAGGTCAAAGTCAGCAGGGACACAGCAAAAATCCTTGGCCTTTTATGAGAAATTAGCATTAACGAATTGAATTTTCAGCAACCTTCAGAACAGCTGTTCTAAGTAGTTTGGAATAGGCTTCAGTATTTTAAAAATTATTTCTGCCATGTAAATGCCAGTGCCAGCATCCCTGAAATGGGCAGGAAGTTCTTCATTTCCCCCTTGCCATTTCACCATTTTATGCAGTGTTTTGAGAGAAGTAGTGATGTGCACTGGAGAAGTAATGCTCTCTTAAATCTCACGTCAGTTTACTGAGGCTGACCATTTGGTGTACACCTCCCCCTTCATTCTGTATTATTTCATGATGACAGAGCTTTGATAAATGAAAGCCTGTTTTATCACAGAATCACAGAATACATCTGGCTGGAAGAGACCTCAAAGATCATAGAATCATAGAATCAGTCAGGGTTAGAAAGGACCACAAGGATCATCTTGTTCCAACCCCACTGCCAGGGGCAGGGACACCTCACACTAGATCAGGCTGGCCAGAGCCTCATCCAGCCTGGCCTTAAACACCTCCAGGGATGGGGCCTCAACCTCCTCCCTGGACATCCCATTCCAGGCTCTCACCACTCTCATGGGGAAGAACTTCTTCCTCACATCCAGTCTGAATCTCCCCACTTCCAGCTTTATTCCATTCCCCCTAGTCCTACCACTACCTGATATCCTAAAAAGCCCTTCCCCAAGTCCAACCTTCGACCCAGCACTGAAGAGCCAACACTAAATGTGATGGTTTTAAGACTGTCTTTTTAATTTTTCTTCATAAAGTTCAAGCAGAGAAAGTGAAAGAATGTAAATAAATCACCACTGGGTGTAAGAAAGCAAAATAGGGATTATTCTAAACGCTTCCACTGGAGAGATAGAAATGTTTAAGAATCACTACTCAAAACAAGGTTTGGGAGTTGGGCAGTCTGGGACTCAGCTTGCTCGCTCAGCTTCTGTCTGGCTGCTTCTTTTCTGGCTGAAGATAACACACTGACCTTGACAAGCTAAGTCTAACAGCCTCTCTGCTTCTTGACTCTCTGCCTTCTGCCAGGGTGGTCTGCGGGGATTCCTTCTGGTTGGGGGGGGAGACCCCTTGGGGAAGGCCCCTTGGGGGAAGCAAAGGGAGGTTGGTTGTGCTTTTCTGTTGGTTGTACATATTTGTAAATGTTGTGAATGGTGTCTATTTGTACATATTCATTGCATTTCATCACAGATTGTAGATTTGCTTGTAAATACAGCTTTCATTTGCTTCCAGACTGAGCTAGCCTGGTCATTGTCAGTGTGGAATGGGGATTCCAGCTCTCACACTGTTACACTAAACACTAAGTGCCGGATCCACACGCAGCTTTAAAACCCACATGCCACACCATTTTTTATTCCTCTACATCACAAACATCAGTGCCCCTATGGTAGTTGCTGCTAGCTCAAGTGTTGGAAGAGAAAAAAAAGTTATACATAATCAAGCAATTATTTTAGTCTAGAATGATATTAAAAAAGGCAGCTAGAAATATTATCCCTTTCAGAGACTTTTGGTACAGGTATTCCTTCCCAACCCCTTTTTCAAAACAAAAGGCCACATGCTAGTTTTATACTGGCTAAAGCAAGCTCTGTGTTTCATACCTCTGTCTTTTTGTCATGCACCAAGTTATCCCATCTTTTGCTGGGAGGTAAATCAAGATTTATGACATACGTGGGTACATTCCCTTTGAACCTGAAAGATAAATACCAGTGTTCAGACATAAAGAAGACTTGAAAACACATTTGACAAAATAGGAGCTTCCTGCCTCTAGCATTTTCTAGATTTGTAACAGGAACAAGTTACAAAAAAGCCCCCAACCCTGTTCAGACTTGCAAATCACTGCTTTTCTGTAATTTGTTAGACAAGTTGAATCAGACTACTTACGTTGGTCCTGAAGGAGGATATGTTTTACTCCTGCACTCTTCTCCATACTGTAAAGACAGTGAAACATTACTGTTTAGCTCCTTTCTTAAAACACTTCATTAGTCTAGCAGACTTAATTTTGAACTAAACCTTTAAGGACTAGTTGGGTACTTCAATTCATGATGATAAAGGACGATAAAGTCTTGGGACTCTGGAAAGAGTGGACAGAACACATGAGGTAGAGGACAAAAGCACCTCTCCTTGCTGTCTGACAGACCTTCAGTCAGCTTGCTTAATGCAGTCTGAGACAAGCACAAGTTTATGATATATACACAAACTCATATTTACTCAGGGGGATTCAACAAGAACTTCCAAAGCAAATGCTTTAGACAAGTTCAGAAACCTTTAATCTCAGTACGGACCAGTTTGTGCCACTCAATTCATAATCTTGTAGTGTCATTCGTAATTAGGCTTAGCATTAAGCTGTGGAAGAGAAAGCACACTGAACTCTGGGCAAATTACTCAGTGGGAGGAAGGAGCTGAGCTCCACAGCACAGCTTTTTTTACGTCCTGTAGAAAAGTGCTGCTGAACTGGTGCTAGACATGATGAGAGGTGCATTTCTGGAACATAGATGAAAACTGGTTACCTGCATTCTTGTAAGCATAGCTAGTTAAAAATGAAAGTTTGAGAACTGTATTTAGGCATACTGAAAGTGAGTGCAAGGGTGTTTTCCCATCAATTACACGAAGCATGCATATATATACATAAAGACATACACACCACAATTATAACTGCATGTTCTACCCAGCGAAATACAAATGCCTACTAGCTGCACTTGTGCTTTCAGCCAGTTGAGAGTAGACCAGATGTGGTCCCTGCGTTGTTTGAGCAGATCAGCAAGAACAGTTCCTAAGGACACACTGTGTGTCCCACCAGAGAAAAGGAAAGGTACAGATGCTACCCCAGGAGGCCAGACAGAAGCTCCCAAAGCCCAAGTTTTCAGGAGTCAAAATAGAAACAAAAATATGTAGGGATCCCTCCATCACTTCCCCCACTTTCTGCCCTCAATTTGTAATAGTTATTTGGCCATAGTGATTAGATTATTTTACTAGCTTTTCTTGCACTGCATTCTGGCTCTACTAAAAATGATGTGATCTCCAGCAGCTGTGTACCTGGGACAAACAACATCCATGCTCTCTTTGGACTAATCACATTATCTGTTTTGAATGCGCTAAGCTAGAAAACACCACGCCTTACACAATGCCATGGACTTTAAACACTGACATAATTTGTTACAACTGGAAACAGGAACTTTGTAGTGGGATTGCTTCTCAGTGTTACCAGGTCTTTTCTTTTTACATTGTTTCCAATAGCTGGGAGACAGCATGAGATTAATTTTGGTTTTCCTACACAAGGTGAAGGTATAGGACCATCAGTTACGCATCTCCTAGATTTCTCTGTGCTGCAGTTATAGTCTTTCCTTAGCTGGAACAAAAGATCAAACACAACAGGCCACTGATTTTTCAAAATGAGGAAGTTTCATAACATGGAGGACAGGGGAAGACATCAGATGACTAATTAGGCAACAAAAGTCAGCATCTTCTTGCAAAGCCAAGCAAATACTTAACAGTATGAATGCAATTGTCTTGTGAAATTTTCCACCCTGAAATACTAAAATCAATCAGAAAAAGTGACACTATGTATACATCCTTTAATGGATGCAGAGATTTGGACCTCCTGGAAATTATCTGCTGTCAAAAGACAGATCAAGCCCGTGACAAAAAATTATCTGAAATGGATGAAAGTTTACTTGATCTGTCACTATAGTGACACAGAGGAAAGAGTGGTGACCAAGCAAAACTGATTTCAGAAGACCTTAAATGATGTTCAGGTGCTAAATGTTATGTCACTCCTGGTGCTCTCTCTCTTGAGATTTTAATCTTGTATTGGAAGCTATTTTTATCTTCCCAGCCCTTTGCAACCTAAGCCACAAAAGAGGTGAAGAAAGTGACAGTTAAAGGATGAGTTAAGGGAGAGACAGAAAAAACGTTCCCTACTTACCTATCAGTAATTTCAGACTTCTCACCTGTCTTTAAAATAGCAAGCTAAAGAAACCAATAATTCCCAAAACAACCCATACATCTTCCAAAACTGCTAGCATTGACTGAGATATTTGAAGAAAGCAAGGAATATTAACAGTTTAAGTATACTATTACATGTTACCACATAAGCAGCAATTTTAAAAGATGTCATGTCAATCAGAAAACTAGGAGTGTTTTGGGTTGTGGGGGTTTTTTTGTCATTAGTTTTGTGTGTTGGGATTTTTTAAATTTTTGTTTTGTTTTACACAAAGTTCTAATGAGGAAGAAGAGAAATGTTACCCTTCTGCAATGCTAAAGACTAACTGCTAACTTTTCTGGCAATGTGAAATGAAAAAAAAAAAAAAAAAAAGAAAAAGAAAAAGAAAAATGTCTTTTGATACCCAAAGAATTTTCTTACAGCAACAGGAAAAACCACGAGGCACATTCTATCACCAGACTGAAATAAGCAGCTATAAAGTTAATGCTGTGTTCAGTGATATCTTCCCCACTGCAGAAGCTTGACACAGAAAGAGTAACAATAAATGCAGTGTGAAAGAAGCAGGTGCTGCCTTCCAGCACAAGAGGATCACCTTAAGTTTCCAACATGACAAGACAGAGGTAGTCTCCTAGAAAGAGCTATCAGAGACTGGCTCCAAATAGAAGGTCATTACTACCAATTTGCTTTTCAAACATGCATGGAACTCCCTAGGAAGAATACAGAATTCTTGAATGGTGATTACTCTTTTTAAAAAAAATTATTTTGTTTTAAATCATCTGCTACTAGCAGGTTGCCTATTTTGATCATCTGATGGACTTCTGACTTTCAGATTTGCATTTGTGCAATAAGACATAAAATGGATGTGTGGCAGCATAGTATCAAAAGACTGAAAGAAACACAGCAGAGTGGACAGCAAAGAAAATGTACTATGGTGAAAGAGGGATATAGTAAGAAAAAAATGAAAGTCCCACAGAACATTTATATAATGAAAAAGAAATTAAAAGAAATAGAAATGAAAAATAAAAAGAAATAGGGTGGAATAGGAACCAAATCGCTAGCAAGCTGTCAGTATTTCTCATCTTCCTGTTTAAATCGCCTCTCTGGGCTATGAAATATGATTCTATAATTGTAAAAGAATATTTTGAAATCCAGCGATATTTAAAAATCTGTCCTCTTCACAGGAGGATATTCAGAAACTGAAGAGATCAAAGAGTACTTTGCTGCTTCAGGAAGGAACAGCAGCTTGCAGCAGATGGAAGCCAGTCTGCTCCAGCTCCCCTCTCCCCGCCCCGACTTCAACTCTTCAGTTAAAAAACCCCAACCAAAGACAGAAAGTGACATCCTCAGCCCACCTGCTCTACACTTCTCCCCTCGGGTGAAGCTATGACCACTACACTCGGCAGGTTCGAGAGTCTATGCACTTAACAAGCCCTCCTCAACCTCCCCTTGGAAAATCATTACCTTGGCGTAACATTACAATATTTACATTATAGACGTATATGAAACTGAACGCAGGAACGAGCAAGGACCTACAAAACACACCCGATAAACACCAAGACTTGCAAGCGCAGCCACGGCCGCGCCGATCGCCAGAGGAGCCATTTAAAAGATACCAATCTGTGTCGGCAGCCAGACGCTTCCGTCAGCTCACACCGGTGAACATGAAGGCACGCTCGGCCTCCTGCGTGGGGAGCAGCGGCAAAGGCCAGCTCCCCTCACGCCCAGCCGGCCCACCGGAGCCCCGCCAGCTCCTCGGGCGGGGCCGGCCGCATCCCAGCCCGCCACCTGCCCCGGAGAGGGCTGGGGGCGATCCGACCCGCACCGTCCCCTTCCCCTCACGTCGTCAGGCTCACCGGGTCCGGCGCCCAAACCAGCTGCGCCAGGACGAGCAGAGCGGCGGGCAACAGCAGCGCCCAGCCCCAGTCCGCCATCGTTCTTCCCGGCTCTGCTCGGCGCTTCCCGGTGTGGCGGCCCACATGACAGCGCCCCGCCCCACCGGGCACAGCAGGGAGGCGGGGGCGGTACGGCCGGAGCGGCGGCAGCGACGACAGCGCCCGACGACCGCTGCCCGGGTTGTACCGTCGCCGCTCAGGCCCTCCTTTTCGTTTTTAATATAGCAAACGAACCGATTTTCAGTCATACTTCCAAAAGAAGAAAGCTCCACACAAGAAATTCCGCAGTAAAATCGCCTCTCTTAGGCAATCCTAAGGGTAAACCTGTAGCACCAGTTTTTGATTCATAAATATTGTGAGTTTTAATTACTTTGTGCCCTGGGGAGATCTTAGGCAGATGTTGTAGTAATGAGAGACGCAAGGCAGGCGCCTTCTGTAGGAAGTTTTCTGCATCTTGCTTCAGAGTGCTGGAAAGAGGCGACTGGAAGAGACAGCAAAACAAGAAACACAGGGCATGAGCTGCACCTGTCCAAGCATGCCACCTCTTTATTCCCTGCTATACCTATGTGCTATATTTGCTGCAATATCAAGTGCAAGACAGAAGCAGATTTAGGTGTGTTATCTAAATAGTTTACATTAAAAGGTGTATTTTAGTGTGAGCAAAACAACATACCATGTGAGCAAAGGAACATACCATGAGTCTATACATTTGTAAGTTCTTGGAAGCAGCAAGACTAAATATTAAAAATCTTCTAGGATGCCTGGGTTTTAGCTTGTGCCTCATGCTTTACGCAGTGCCTGAGATGTGTTTTTAGGCATCTGGAAGAGAAATAGTCTTCAATATCATGACTTAATTAGCTGTGCAACTAACTCTCATAAAACAAAATGGGGGTGGCAAGAGAAAGGAAGGGAAGCCCTTGGCAGAGGGTTGATTGGAAAGCTGTATGGCATTGCAGGAACTAAGAAACAGGATAGAAGAAACTCATTGTAAAGTGTGAAAGCCTTGGGCAAAGGGAGGGCATGCAGCAGGGTGTAGGAAGGAATCAGCTCAAAAGGTAAGCTTGGAATCGCACCGAGCTTCAGAGATGAAAGGCAGAAAAGCATTAAGCACTGATGGAGGAAGATCCAGAACAGATCAGGGGATTTAGGAAATGAGGAAAATTACAGTGTAACGGGAGAAACCTTGAAATTTTTGTGGGAGTCTTTCACAAACAGAGAATCAGGCACGTTCTGTTAAGGTAAGGCCATTTTTTGGGGGTTGAAAACAATGTGTAAGACAATACTGTATTTACTTGCAGGTATCTGAACATGCTATTATGGCCTATAGTAAGAAATAGATTAAGTTGGTCCTGTTATTTTCTAAACATCAGCAGCCCCTTTTGCTCAGCTTTTATTTCTGGAGCAGACAGCTTTGAAGTGCTTTAGTATCGTCAGGACTTTCTATCAGCAGAAAATAAGTGACAACTCTGGAAAATTAAAATATCTTTCTGAACGCTCTGAAGACAAAATAATGCCATAATCACATTACACATTCACAACTTAACTTTTCTGAAGCCTCTTGGTACTTCTGGTTTAGTTTTTCACCAATAAAAAATTCCGAGCTTAAAGAAAAGAGTTTACATTTTCCCATACTTGTGTTTCTCTCTGGCTATTCTGCTCTGTTCCTATCAGAATGCCTTGTCTCCAGAGTCCACACTAGCACTTTAGGTTCTCCATTTTCTTGTCCATGTTTCTTCTGTCAGCTTTCAAAAAATCTAATTGAGTCAGAAGAAAAAAAACCAAAAACCTAAGTTACATAGTTTAATCATTAACTGTACTATCAGACAGCTGGTATCCCTGATACCTAGTCCTTCATGTCCTCTCTTCTACTTCCTCATCTATGCAGTCCCGTATTGCCACTCCGCAGATTTTTTCCTTCCTCCAGGAGATGCTGCACAAATTACTTGCCCTTTTCTCCCTGTTTCAGTTAAATGAATGCTCTTTGTGCTAATGTTACTGCCAGGACATAGTTATCACCAAGACAACTTCATGAATACCTTCACTGGGGTATTTTCTCAATGTACTCTATATACCAACAGTTCAATATGCATACTGATCTTCACTGTTTTATCAACCTTTGTTTCCCTTTTCCTGGGACTAAAATTGCAGTTAATTCCTCTGACCACTGCTACTACAATATTCTACTTATTTCTGCAGGGCTACAAATTTCTTTTTGCTTCACCCATTCCTAGCTCCATAGCATGCCTCTCAGTTCCATTTTACCTGTACTACTCCTTATAGCTCCTTAAGAGTGCTTATACCCTGCATTCTCCTGTTTACATTGACAGATACAAAATGGGAAATTCCTTTCCACAGACAATTCTTACTCTTCAGACTCCCGAGTACTCCTTTCAGCACCTTTCCCACCAGCACAGCAGATTTCTGCTTCTAGGTGCATCTGATCATTTTTATGAGGATCTACCAGACAGGATTTTGCTTAAACAATACATCCCTGAAAGGAAAAACAGATGCTGTAACATCAGTCTACTTCAACCATCAGCATTCACTTCAGATACGTTTAAGATTCAGTGATTGTGGGTCAATGACACCTTCAATGAACTGCCTAATAAATACTCTGGCCCACAGCCTGCTCCTTGGGGTGCTGTCTCTTCTCCTGTATTTCTGGGAGTAGTTTTGGCAGTAGGGCACTTCCAGGTCTGTGATGTTGCAATGGTTGTACATGGGATTACTTACATTTCTGGAGAGGGAGATGTAACGTGTTACCTGCAACGCAACTACTTAGTGAGCCATAATGCCCTGTCCTAGACCAAACTGAGGAGCTCAGGGGAAAACTATTTTGTCCTTTGATGGCAGAACCCACAACTATGCTGCATTTTTATCCAAGAATTCCTGACTCCAGCCAGGAACATTTATTGAAAATCCCCTATTTATTTCCAGCTTTTGGCCTTCCCACAAATTCACACTCACACTTCTATCAGACCTCCTGAGCATGCACAATGTATCTTTTCCATAACTCAAAATATGGCTTTTACAGATTCTGGAAAGCTCAGCATAGCCTCCTTCTTCCCAATAGTTGAGTCACAGAGCATCTGAACACACACACTGAGATTCGTAAGCCTGTAAGCTACATATAAAACTGGTTTTATCTGCTTGTTCTGCTATTGGTATAAAGCAAGCCACACACTGCCTACATGGCTTTCTTTGATTGGAAGGGTGTCTATTTGTATTTGAGAGCAAATTGTGAATGTACCCAGCCTATGGAGATTTTCCTCTTCTGGTTCCATAAAATTTGCATGACCTATATCTACATTCTTCTGTAGTTTTGAAAACTAAATGCTTTTATTGCTAAGCTTATCCATCTCTCACATACCAGCTCTAGTTTGTTTTCATGTGGAAAATATCAATAAAGGGTTTGAACAATTATAATGTACTTAAATTCTTTGTGCTTCTTCAGCAAGACCAACTGCCTATGAAATTAGACCAATATAAATTGCTTTTACTGACTAGAGTTTATTGGTCTGTGCTTGTGCTCTTTTCAGACACATCTTTATCCTGCATGAGCTTGCAGCTTTGTACTAAGTGTACAGTTCAAACTGACAGCTATGAGGCTCCATAGAGACAATTCAAATTATTACCATAAACATGCTCAACATTCTTTCCAAGTAATCTTTATGACATATATTACAGAAGCTATGGAGAGGGAAATTGTTCTGAGGTAGTTCCTATGGAGATGTTGTTACTGAAAAGCTTCTTGGCAATCAGAGCAGACAGGGGTAACCATGCTTTATATGAGACACTAGAAATGCGTGTTCTACTATGACTCTTCTTTTTTTAAGTCCCTGTTGGTTTTTTATTAAATATTTTGAAGTCCATGTTGTAGAGAAATGAGCAAATTTGCAAAGTCATTTTTCCTTCTTGTAAAATAAGTGCCCTGCTAACACAACAGAGACATCCCTTCCTCATATGAAGCACCTGCATTTTCATTTGTCATAGGACTCTTGTGACTTGCTAACACTTTTTCCAGCACATGAATTATACCACTTACCAACTTGAAAATTGAGTCAATTTTGAATATTGTTTTATGAAGCCTGAATATTCTGGCCCAGTCCTCAGCTGGTACAGTATAGAATGACTCCACAGACATCCTACTTCAGATCTGGTAGGATATTGTAAGACATGGATTTTCAGCTACTTCTTGTTCAATACAGTTATGTATTTCTTAATGTTTCAATGTGCTAACAATATTTTACTTTCAAACTTCATCTTTGTTCTGTTCTGCCTTTAATGTCTTCTGCCCTGTCTCTAACTTCAAGTTCTTTTCATCAGTCTCAGAAGATTCAGGGGGTCAATGATTTCCAGTGAAGAATTTATCTCAATAGCACGTCTTACAGTAAACTTAATACCATTCATTACTGAAAGACAACATTAGTTTGATGCTTAATTATAGCTCTCAGCCAATCTTTTAGAAATAACATAACAAAAACATCAGCCAAACACCTCAAATAAAAAGAATTATAAAAGATTTTACTCCTGTTTTAAATTTGACTCCATCATCAAAGAAGCAGAAGGAAATGGACCAGCTGGTTGTGTCACTTGCAGTATCTATCCGCTTTCACTTTTGCTCTCCTGTAAGGAAACAGTAATGAAACAAGATTTAGATTAAGACCAAATACAAGACCAAATCTGCCTCAAGGCATTAAGAAAGCACTGAAAGACATTTTTCTTAAACTTCACTTCAAAGCACATATAAAAGCATAACACCACTTTCAATTTAATCGTTTTCTTAAGGTGCTAGAACTGTGGTGTCTAAAGTTCACCTTGCTTTTCCTTTCCAATCATCACAAATGGCATTTTGTCCACTCTAAGGAAAGGAATTCAGATTCAGTGTGATTTGAAACCAACCCTCAACCTGTGAGGACCTAGGTGTGCTTCCACACCACTTGCAATTATCAGAAATAGTCTTCTGCATTCCACTCACTAAATTAAGGCAAATATTTATAATGTATAGTGATACAAAATATTTTAAAATTCAAGACAATTTCTGTATCCTTAGGATGGGGAAGGAATGGGGTATAAAAATTACTCCCACTAGGTAACATGAAGGCTGTTCTTAATAAATTCCATTTCTCTTTAAAATGCAGCTTTCTCCTCTCCAAAACATTCTTGTGCTATAGGTAACAAAAAAGTTTAAAGTTAGCTTAATTTTTGTGATTAAAAATATTTATCCATACTAAACAAACTGAAGAACCTATCTAAAGATTTCCCAAAGAATTCATTTATAGGTAAATCCAAACCTGCAAGCTTCAGCTAAAGTGAAAACCCAGAACAAAAAGAGCCAACCCCAAAACTGTGGCAGAATACTGTCCAGAGAGGAAACACTCAACACCCCATACCCCTGAAATCTAGCTTTTTTTTGTATCCTAGGTGTACTCCAATTCCACCTCCCAGTAATTTTAAAATCAGTACATTATTTCCTGTAATGTGATGTACCTGTCAAGCAGCATTTCATGGAAAGTGCCTTCTTTCCTGGCTTTTCTGAGGGCTTTGGTATCTTCTTTGCTTATTTTAAGCTTTTTGTCTTGAAAACTTTGGAATTTCTTTCTGTAAGGGGGTGGTAAATGTAAAATGTTAGAAGTGTAACTTCTGTGAAATTTTGTGTTTCAATAAATATCAACTGTGTTAGCAATCTTCTCTTCCATTATGCTCTAGACAACTGGCTTAATGAAAATCCAGCAAACTGTCATAGTATCCAATACTGCACTAAGATTTCTGTAGGGGAAAACTAGTCAGGGTTCTTTTGGCAGTCTAAGTGCCAATGAGCCCTACATGATTAGTATGATGCAGCTGCAAGTTGTAAAGAGTCCTTTTTCAACTACAACTGTAACAAAGTCAGGGAGAGAAAGTATATTGGGTGTAGGTGGCAAGGTGCTGGTAAGGGAGCTGCAGGGGTGGGCTCTGTGAGGAAAAGCTAGGAGCTGCCCCATAACGGACACTGCTGGCTCCACAATGGACCCACCACAGGACACAATAAAGTCCATCAGCAAATCTGGTGGCACCTCTGTAAAAATGTGCTTAAGGAAGGTCAAAATGCCACACAGGCAGAGGAGAGGAAAAAAAAAGTGTAAATATCAAGAACAGAGGATGGGGTGGAGGTGCTTCAGGCACCGGTATTCCTTTCCAGCTTATGAAGAGAACCATGCCAGAGCAGAGCAAAAGTAGCAGAGAAAAGGAGTACTAGAGAAACTACTATGTATTGACCCACATCCCAGTCCTGCTTGGGGGAGCAGGTAGAAGAGTCTGGAATGAAGCTGAATTTGGGAGATGAAAAAAGATGTTGGTTTTGTCTTTGTTTCTCACCACCCAAATCTACTTCAATGGGCAACAAATTAAATTTTCCACATTGAGTCTATTTTGCCTGTGATGGTAACTAATATGCAATCTCCTTGTCTTTATCTCAACCCATGAGCTTTCTCATCATGTTTTCTTCCTTTGTCCTGCTGAGGGGAAGTAAGAGTGAAAGGCTGGGTGGGAATCTGTCTCTCTCACCAAAGGTGGCCCCAAAGAGAAGTGAAAGAAAGGTACTTGAATCTGTTAAGAGCTCTAAACTACGTACACATAATTGATTTCACATTGTTTAACATTTCCTTTGTCTTCTTGTGGAACATCATCTTTCTTCTTAGCTTCTCTTTCAGCACAAGTACGAATCTAGTCATGGAGAGGAAAAAAAAGCAGCAAAACAACAACAAAAGATAACCAGCAAGATGTTACAGTTTAAAAAACAACAACGTACCCTTCATAAAATCATTGTGACTCAGAAATTCTGTTAAGTTCACAACTTTCAAATTGGTTAATTAGCAACTGGAGACAACTGCAAAAAAAGCAAGAGGTGCCTGAAGTATGGGAAATATTAAGTGTAATCCCTAAAACCACTGCAAGACTTGCAAAGAAGCACTTAGTCCTTATTTTTAGCAGGAGTAAAGTGCCTTTTTCAGAAACCGACTTAAAAGTATTATTGCTCTAATAGACACCTATCTCTCTTTCCAGGCACATATTTTCCACACCCAGATGAAGTCAAGATGTGTTCCCTTACTTGCAAGATCTTCCTGTCTGCATTATTCTGGTAAATACTTCTCTGTCCCTGCTTCAGGCATAATTCATCAGTTCTGAATAGTTTGGTACAGAAGAATCTGGAGTATCACACAGACTGTCTTACTCTACGGTGTCTTGCCCTTCTATAGTGGTAAAATATCTTCTATCTCTACAGAAAGTATCTCAGTTTATGAGCCTTGGAGCTCATTTACCTTTCATGTGGCCAAATCAGTTGACAGCTTACAGAAAACCAATATAGACTGTATTGGCAGTTAAATGTAGCACACAGGCACCTGGTTGTTTGAATACCCCTGCCAATCCTGTATTCATTGTAGAAGGTATAGTTTACCTTTATCATTTCTTCTTCCCCTGCAATTTTGCTTTTGGCTTCTATGTCTCCCTCTTCGTTGCATCTAATGAAACGGCTATTTGCAGCTAATAATGCCATTTTCTTCTGCAGAAATAGTATCAGATATTGTTAGTAAAAAGAGGTTATATATATAATCCTTGATTCGTAACATTTATCCTCTACAATACACCAGAAAACTATGTACATGCCTTTTATTCTTGTATACATTCTTGTATACTTCTTTAATAGTTAGCCAGCAGACTTGCTGGCTTCTTCATTCTTAAGATTCTTATAGCTGCTAAAATGCAGTAACTTATAGTACTTTAAGAACTTCCAATTATAATTAATGCACTGAGTTGGGAAAACAGCAGATTAGAAGTTACAATATGGGAGAGATGGCAAAAGAGTTTTACTGCCTAAAAACATCAATACAGATCAGTTCAAAATACAGTCAAATGCTAGGAACATCAAATAAACCCTACTGAACAGCTTACATCTTGGAAGACAGGTTCCCATTGCTCTCTTGATCCTATTGCATCTGAACGTCCAATAACAAGTCCATCTGAATTTATACCAAGGTATTTGCCATAACCAGATTTCAGAGCGATCCTCAAAGAGGAAATGCAGGAAAACAATAAAGAATATTTTTAGATCAAGCAACTGACAATACCCAGCACATCACAAACACATTAATAGCAGACAGTGTATTTCAAGAGAGTATTAAAACAAGAATCAAAAACAGTAACATTGTTACTGCAATTACCTCGTATCAGATAACTTCACTGCTGTAAACTGTTCAGGAGGACTGGGGCCTTCGTCATCTGAGGAATGAGTTTTTCACTAATTAGGTAGGAGGTATTAAACACACAATAGTTCAACTTGTTAACACTACAATTTCTGAAGCTGAAGAATTAAACAATGGTTACTGCTAAAGAGTGTGGAAAATTGTACTACTTAATTTATTTTAAAATTCCTTTTTGAATATTCACTCTTTAAAAAAGCAATCCCAAAATGCAGGTTTACATTCATATCTATGTTTGTATACTTCAAGTGTTTAAAACAAGACAAAAGTAAAAATAAGGAAATCCTTGTGTGAAGAAATGAACACCTGAAAATGTTTTGTAATTCTTCAGGTGGCTTTGAAAACCTTGTGAAGTTATTTTTCCATTAGAAAATACATTATGGTTCAGGTATGGTAACACAATTCAGTATCCTAAGCTACTAGCCTCTCCATCCCTCAAAACCTAAATGAGAAACTATTGCCATTATTGCTTTGATCTCACCCTGGAGGTGAAACACACTGTCAGGGTTCTGGAACAGGCCTTGGCTGACTGATGGATGTCAAGTGCAAAGTAAGGATAAGATAATTATCCCACCACATTAGCAGCCCACTTGTGCAGCAACAAAACAAATATATCAAGATGAGGATGCTGTAATAAACCTTGAAACTCATTTGCCTCGAATTTCTCTCTTCAACTGACACCATAAAGATTTTATAGGATTTGATAAGAAGCAGTATAATTTTTATTCAGTAAGTGGCATGGTCTTTAACAGGTGATCCTCTCTAATGCAGTTCAATTTATTGCACACATAAACCAGCAAGGAACTAGATAAGTGAAACTGATTGGTAGTCATTAGGTTTAAGTCATCTGCATGCTACAGCTAGGATTATTGCATTATTTGTAATAAACTGCATTCAGCTGTAAAACTGCTTGTCTTTAAGTGATGCTACTTTTATGCTTTTATATCTTTTACTACTGAAAGTGCTTATTTCCAAATTTCCTAAACCAAACCTTTATGTGGTGCTCCAAGTGTAAACAAGCCATTGTCCAGGGCATGGATGTAAGCTCCTTTGTCCATTTCTATAGCTATAGTTCCTGTAATTTCACCGAAGTTACTGACAGCCCACCAGTTTCCTAAAATACAAAAGCATGACAGTAGGAGTAATTATAACTGCCGTTACAGTAGTCCAAGAGATAATATTTGTGCCTTGTCCAAGATTTGAAATTCTGAAGGTGCAATTGCTACTGCTATCTCCAGATCTTTGTGCATTACTTTATAGGTCAGAGCCAACATAATTCAGCAGCAACACTGAATCAAAGTTCTGCTGTTCTACCCGCCCTGCCATCCCTGGTTACAGGTTCCTGTACTTCATCTCTTTTTTGCCATAAGGCAAGTTGACCCATTCAGCTGATGCAGCCAAGATACACGTTACAAAGAAAATGTGGAGTTTTTTGCCTCTGGACCAGCCTCGTGCAGTTTTGGACTCATAACTGATTATTAGATTCTCCAATATAAACAGATAACCACCTTATCTTGCTGTAAAACTACTTCATGTGAGCAGCAATCCTTAAGAGTTCAAGCCAGTCTGTGTTTGAGCATTTGAGCACTACAGAATTCTGCCAAAGTTAAAGGTAGCCCTATCCACATGCATGAATTAGAATTATGACTTGTCAAATTTTTAAACTATTTTCTCCTTGTATATTGCCTTACAAATATTTTTCTACTTGAATAAGATAATAACTATTTTTAATTAATCTGAACACAGTATCTATTTTCCACACTGTAAATTTGGCAAGTGAATCTACCTTGAGCACAAATAATCTTCCTTGATTTTTATACAGTATATGGAGCTGTCTCATTCTATACAGTCAGTGCTCACAGATCCATCTATGATTTTTCCAAATCTCTCCCACTTTTTTGCCTAAAGAACGGGAAACATATTTAACATTATTCTAGACATAACAGCCCATTTTCCCACATACCATAATTTAATATTGGAGCAAGGACGATTATTCTTGCACTCCCTTAGCTTATATCTATATACATGCAACAGAAAATAATGTTTATCCTGTAACGTGCTGTGCTACAGTATACACCTACATTTCTCATGACTGTGGTTATTTTTTAGCTGTTTTTGTTTGTGAAATGAACTGTGATCCATTGAGGATATAAGAGTGCTGAAGAGCAGGTCTGTCAAGTTACTGTTCATGACCATACATATTGCGATCCTTTTATTTTATGAAAAAGGAAGAAATAAAGTTATAAGTTATTAGTAGTTCATGTTTGTGTCTTCAGCTTCAAGTTATAGTAACAAATTTACCATGTGAACATATGAAAGCAGTAAAACAAGCATATCAAATTAAAAGCAGACAAACTAATCAACTCTTTTCCATTTGAAGAGATACAACGTTTGACTGAACTAAAGAATCCAAAAAAAGTAACTTGTGGCAGAATAGTTACAGAAAGAACAGGTGACCCAACCACTAATTTTCAACGTAACACTAACAGAAGGCCTAACTTATTTACACAGAAACACACTTATCCAGTAACAGCTATAGTGCTAAAAAGTCTCTCTTGCTGAAGCAAGTAAGGGGAAAAGGAATGGGGAAAAAAGAGAGAGATCCAAGCTGATAAGTAGTTTAAGATTGTAAAAGAACATACTTTAGCTAGAAAGATAATTGGAAAATCCATTCCACTGGTGTCAGAAATTCCATCTGGAGTCTAGGAAGATCTCAACATACACCAAACATATGAGAAACAATTACAAATCTCTAATAAAACTTCCCTCAGTTTACAAAGTCCTGTATCAAATTTCTCAGCTTCTGCTTTCATTTACAGTTCCCACATTGTCACGTAATTCCTGGAAAGAATTCTAGGACAAGCAGAAACAGCCTCAAGTTGCACCAGAGGACGTTTAGTTTGGTTATTAGAAGAAACTTCTTCATTGAAAAGGTTCTCAAACACTGGAATAGGCTCCCCAGGGAGGCAGTTATATTATAATGCCTAGAGGTGTTTAAAAGACGCACAAAGATGCGGTGCTAAAAGACATGGTTTAGCACCAGACCGGTAGAATAAGATAGGTGGTGGGACTCGATGATCTTAAAGGTCCTTTCCAACCGAAACAATTCTAAGATTCTATGAAAGCAGCTCACCAACAATATCAAGTTGCTCTGCCGCATCCTCTTCCCGTTTCCTTTTCTTCTCCTTGTGCTTTTTCTTGCTGCAAAGGAAAAGTTCAAAGTAAGAACGTGCTTGCCCCTTCCAAAGCTAGCTCTCTCACACGGTCTCGCACCTAAGACCTATAGGAGCGGGTCACGGACACCGGCCGAGAGGAAGAGGCTGAAAAACTGAAAGCTCTCGCTCTGACCGGCATGTCCAGGCATATCGCAGCCGGCCGGCCGGCCGGCCTGACCCGACTCTATCGTGGGAAGCCCAGCCGGAGTTCTCAGCTCCAGGCACCACCCAACTGGCAACAGGGCGACCGAAGCAGGGAGCCCAAGGTGGTGGCAGCGAACAACGCGCTCCTTACCTTTTCTCTTTCGCCCCTTTAAGGACGAGCTTGGTGGACTTAACGCAGGAGTACTCCGCCATGTTGGGCTATCAGAAAAACAGAACAACACATCCAGCTACGCCCCGCCGAGCGGACGGAAGCCCTGGAGTGACAAACATCGCCCAGCCGCGTTCCGCTGTTTTCTGAGCATGCGCCCGCTGCTCCTGTGAGGGGCACGTAGGCTCACACGCTGTGGGCGGGCAGCAGGAGGGCAGCGTCTGCTGGCGGCTTCTCTGCTCGCATATTGCGGGCCGTAGAGACAGCGTTTGATGGGTACAATTAAAACAAAGAAAGTTTAAAGTTACATTTAAAAGCATGTGTCCCTGCACCCTCCTCTTTTAAGCCTGTCAGCCCGTTCCAGTATTTCACCACCCTCATTTTTAAGAATTTCCTCTTATGTTCAACCTAAATCAGCCCTGCTCTGGTTTCAAACCATTGCCCCTCGTCCTATCACTACAAGCCCTTACGAACAGTCCTTTCCCGGCCCTTCCTGTAGGTCCCTTTCAGACAGTGAAATGCAAGGTCTTGCTGGAGCCTTGCCTTCTCCAGGCTGGACAGCCCCATCACCCTGAGCCTGTCTTCATTGGAGGCTTGCTCCAGCCTTCTGATCATCTTTGTGGCCCTCCTCCGGACCCATTCCAACAGGCTTATGTCTCTCGTGCTGTGGGCCCCAGGGCTGAACACGGTGCTCCAGGTGGGGGTCTCACCAGAGCAGAGTGGCAGAATTACTTCTCTGGCTCTGCTGGCCAGGAATATATTATCTGGTCAAATGAAAGATACTGTCGCTATCAAATCTTGTTATACATGTACACATGCAGACGTGCTTGCATTGGATTGCTTCCATTTGGTTTCTGATGTAATTACCTATCAATGCTTGCAAGTTCTCAGCACCTCAAGGGTATCTTCTACAAGTAAAAGGAGTCTTGTATGTGGTTATGGCACAGGCTTTTACAATCACTGAAATCATGGCCAAATGATAAAACTCTTCACGTGTAATGTCCCAGGAGTTTGTGGATGACTGCAGGTGTTTTCCACAGATACTTTGTCTAGACACAGGACCGTGCCACTTCGCACCATAACGCTTCCGATTTCTGTCTACATGTCTAACATGATTAACTCCATCTGTGAAGCTGGAGTGGTTACACTTCCATGTAAAGTGAAAGCCACAGTAATGGACTTTGAGGAGTTTTTGGCAAGACCCCCATTTTGGAGGTATGGGGAGAAGGTGGTTGGAAGGAGGTGTGGGCTTGTCAGCAAAAACAATGCTTGAATGGAACTGCTGGTGCATGTAAATTCAGAATATGATTTTTTTTTTCTGGTGCGCTGCTTTCCTGCCAGTGTTGCAGTTTGTTAGTGAAAGACAGTAATTTCCTTGATCAGTGTTTGGGAAGTGGATAACTTGAAGCAGTGTGTTGCTGTAGTAGACCATATGTGGCTTTATTGATTTATTGATGTACCAGTCTCAGGAACTTGCATCCTGCAATTAGTTCTTCCAGTAAAAGCTGAAAAAATAGGCAGTACAGAAAGCTGCAGGCAGTGATGGACAGCTTGCTGACCACCTGATGGAGCTCCAATCAGGGAAATACTGTGTTAGCCAAGTCTTGTCTCTAGTTAGGTTGTGAAGGTTCAGCACATCTTACTGTATGCGAAGGACCAGAGAAGATCCAGATTTCCAAATACAAGATCATGATACCTAGACATCCCTCTAGCAATCCATCCACTGATTTAAACTTCACCCTCAGGTAGATTTTGTTTTCAGTTTTTGTATTTCTAGAGATTATTGCCTGACTTCTAGAAACCTTTTGATACTTAGAATTTTACAACCAGTAATAGAATGATTGTTCCTTAGCTTGCTTGCTTCCTTGTTTTTGGTGGTAAATACAAGATCTGTTCCATGTTTAAATATTTTTATTAACATATTCCTGTTTTGTTCTACATTCTCACATCTCCAGCCCTTTGGAAATTAATTCAAGTTAATTTCAGCATCAAGCAAATTTGAGAAATGTAGCTGTATTTGAGCTTTATTTTATCATTAAATAATTTTTTTTTCTGGTTCTAAACAGATGTGCCTATAAAGCAAAAATTTTAGCAAAGGGGATACGGATAATGAGAGAGCAATTATGTAGGAATTAAAAGAAAGCACAGAGAAAATGAGTGAAGCAAAAAGAACACCTGTCAGCATGCTGATCACTCAGCTTCACCCTTTCATGTTAAGTTGTCTTCCAGTGGGTTTTTATTTTGATTTCTTTTTAGGCTTTGTTTCTAAGGAGAAGATACCTACCTGCATTTTTTATTGTCTTAACCCTAACTTCCGAACTTTATTTGTTATAGATCTTACTGTTTGACTGCCTAACTGTGCAACCTTAGCTTTGTGCGGTATTTGTATACTCTAGTAGAAGAGGGCCGGTGTATGTTGATGCAGCATGACCAGCTCTTCAAAGTATAGAAGCACTTGCCTGAAAAGGAGAATGGCAGAGAAAAGGTAATATTTCAGTATGTTACGAAGCAATGGTCTGGACAGACAGATATGGACAGGTTAAATCAATGGGCTGAGGGCAACAGAATGAAGTTTAACAAGACTGAGTGCTGAGTCTTGCACTTTGGTCAAAACAAACCCAATCAACACTATGGGCTTGGGGAAGAGTGGCTGGAAAGCAGCTTGGTGGGAAAGGATCTGGGGGTGCTGGTGGATAGCCAGCTAAACGTGAGCCAGCAGTGTGGTCAGGTGGCCAAGAAGGCCACCAGAATCCTGGTCTCTATCAAAACCAGTGTGTCCAGCAGGAGTAGAGAAGTGATTGTGCCCCTGTACTCTGCCCTTATGAGACCACAGCTTGAGCACTGTGCCACAGTATAGGAAAGACATTGAGGTCCTGGAGCGTGTTCAGAGAAGAGAAACGAGGTTGGTGAAGGGTTTGTAGGGCATGTCATACAAGGGGCAGCTGAGGGAGCTGTCTTTGTTTAGTCTGGAGAAGAGAAGGCTAAGGGGAAATCTTATTGCTCCCCCCAACTACCTGAAAGGAGGTTGGAGTGGGACTGGTGTTGGTCTTTTCTCCCGAGTAACAAGTGACAGGATAAGAGGAAATGGGTTTAAGTTGTGCCAGGGGAGGTTTAGATTGGACATTCGGAAAAACTTCTTTACTGAGAGAGTGAGTGGTGAGGTGTTGGAACAGGCTGCCAAGGGAGAAGGTAGAAGTGTTCAAGAGGTGTGTAGATGTGGTGCTTCAGGACATGGTTTAGTGGTCATGGTACTTGGATTAAGGTTGGACTCGATGATCTTAAAGATCTTTTCCAGCCTTATTGATTCACAGTATCACAGTGTCACAGTATATCAAAGACAGGAAGAGACCTCAAGAGATCATCAGGTCCAACCCCCCTTCCAGAGCAGGATCACTTAGGGTAGTCTGCACAGGAACGCATCCAGGTGGGTTTTGAAAGTCTCTGGAGAAGGAGATTCCACAACCCCCCTGGGCAGCCTGTTGCAGTGCTCTGTCACCCTCACTGTAAAGAAGATTCTCCTCATGTTGAGGTGAAATCTTCTATGTTCAAGTTTGAACCCATTGTTCCTTGTCTTATCACTGTGAACTACTGAAAAGAGCCTGGCCCCCTCCACTTGACACCCACCCCTCATATATGTACACACATTGATGAGATCCCCTCTCTCTCAGTCTTCTCTTCTCCAGACTAAATAGCCCCAGGGATCTCAGTCTCTCTTCATAGGGGAGATGCTCAAGTCCCCTAAGCATCCTCGTGGCTCTTACGTTAAAAGATATCTTGAGTCAAACATGTGGCTTGAATCCATGACTCCTTTGGCCCCCATGAGGAGTGGGGAGATGATCTGGATTAGGGAGGATGGAAGAGAAGTATTTGGGGTGTTGCTTCTCTTCTGCTTTGCCAGCCCTCTTGTTCGGGCTTTGTCAAGCCCGATTCTCTGATTCTGTGAAAGATGCCTTGACCACTTTTGTCTAAGGATATCAAGCATTACTTAATACTTAATAACTTTAAAGTTATTAAGAATTATCCAAGGTGAATAGTTGTTTTTTTCTTGTTAAGTTTGAAAAAAAACAAATCCAAGCAAAACTAGTTTGTGTTTTAAAATTGATGGAAGTGCATGGGCTTTATATTTTGCTATTTGTCCACCAGGTGTTGCTATAGCCACAAAGATAAGTGCAGGCTAAGAAAACTGAAAAAAAAACCCAGCAGTTTTATTTTCATTACAGATCACCTCCACATATTGTGATCCTGGAAAGAATTACACACATGCTTATATTTTTGCATTGGGAATAGTCCCAGGGAGTTTAGTTAAGCAACCCATTCTGTGCAAAGTTAAACAGGTTTATAAGCTTTCTTAGGGTGGGGCTGTATCAATTATGTTTGCTATATTCTTTATTTGCTATTTTGTTTTCCCCATTATAAAGAAAAAGAGGGAAAGATGGGAAGGACAAAGACCATACATTTCTACTTTTAAAAGAAAATTAGACTTTTTTTTTCAGGCTCCCATAATGTAAAATACATCTTCTTGTTAATGAATGTGTTTTTATTTAAAATTCACATAGTTTAGATGTCTTCTTTAATTTAGTGACTCTAGCAACAACCAAGCATCACTGCAGTATATATAGAAGACAGTAAAACGTTTTTCCACAGGGCAAAGCAATGCCGTAAATCAGACTACTGTATCCAAAATGGTACACTTTAGAAAAGCTATTTAAACTCTAATTTGCTAGTTAGTATTTGTGAAATTAAAACATTTCCAAAATGTGCTGGCTATGATTGTTTAAAAAAAATCTAACAGTTCATTTTCATTATGGCAATGGAAATAAATGGAGCCTTTATGTTTGCAAATGTAGAAAACAAATCACTTTTTTTAATGACTGGATTTTCCTGCCAGCTTGGAATCTGCCGCATGTGCATTTTATTTTGAATGCCTAAAGAGTGAAATCATTTGCTGTCTCTCATGCAGATGGGGCAGATTGGCTGAGGTGTCATTTGCAAAATGTGCACTTTCATCATTCAAGTTTGAAGGGGATCATTACAAACAACATTTCCTATAGACACTCGGGATTGATGAAAATGGAGAGCTGAGAATGAGTGTCCATGAATATAGCCAAGTGTTAGAAGAGCATGGAACAAAACTTGGGCACTTGAGTTTTCTTCTGTCTTGTTTATTTATGTTGGGAAATAGAAAAGTACCTTCTCAAACCAGAGAGATTTGAATTAGCTCTGCTGATAGCAGAGTTGACAGATAGTTTATATGGGGTTTTTGTTGGCTTTCATTTATAAGTATGGTGCCCTTGTGAAATATCTAAGCTGCTGATTGATGTAACAGCCAAGACTGATGTGGTTTTGTTTACTCATTTACAGAAGGAGTGAAATTTGATGCGAGTTACAATGAGAGCAACTATATTTTAATTTTTCCCCTGAGGGACAAACTACATGCACTGAAATGTTGTAGTGATTTCTCACAGATTCACAGATTGCATTGAGTTGGAGGGGACCCTCAGAGGTCACCCAGCCCCCTTGCAGTGAGCAGGGATACTTCCAACTAGAGCGGACTGCCCAGGGCCACATCAAGTCTAATCTTAAATGTCACCAGGGGCAGTGCCTCAAACACATCCCTGGGCAACCTGTTTCAGTATTTCACCACCCTCATTTTTAAGAATTTCCTCCTATGTCCAGTTTAAATCCATTGCCTCTTGTCCTGTCACTACAAGCCCTTCTAAACAGTCCCTCCCCAGTCTTCCTGTAGGTCCCCTTCAGATACTGAAATGTAGCTATAAGGTCTCCATGGAGCCTTGCCTTCTCCAGGTCGAACATCCCCAATTCTTTCATCCTGTCTTTGTAGGAGTGATGCTCCAGGACTCTGATCATCTTTGTGGCCCTCTTCTGCACCTGCTCCAGCAGGCTTATGTCTTTCTTGTGTTGTCTGTCATGTCTCTCTGGAGTACTAGGAGTTCGGTGGCAGTTGTGTGAGAGTGTTGAAGCATCCCCAGGATGCAATGGTGCATACCATAGTGACATGACAAATGTAAACAAAAAGCTAATTTGATTCTTGGCTTTTTTAATACTGCCTGCTGAAAATGCTTTTATTATAACTTCTAAATTTTAAATGTGACCTAAAATTATCTTTGTGTTAGATTTTTAGCACAGGTAAGTAAATATTCTCAAGATGGCATTTCTACTACTCAGTTTATGGTATAGTAGTTACAGTATTTGGAAAATTGAAGGGGTTTCTCAGCCTGTCAGGGTTTGGATGGAGCCCCAGCTCAGATTCCTTGAGTCCTCAACATCCCTAGTTTAGAGACCCTGTGTTGGTTGTGGATTCTCGGCTTCTTCTGCCTGCCTCGTTGTCCTCTCCTGTCTCTCTGTAAAGTTGCTGTGGCTAAGTTGTTCTGGCTGGCTAGATCTTCTCAGTATCTGCTTCTCCAGATATTGAGACCCTGCTCTACAATTTGGCAGTGAGTGACAGAGCACACACCAAAGTCCTTTTCTGTTGGACACTGAGGGAATGCAAGAGAAATTAAAAGGCAACTCGTGCAGACACCAACACATACAGTGTTTACTTGGACCAAGGCCTTCTGATTTCTGCTTGTCATCCCAAATGCCTTATCATGTGTACTTCTTCAAATCATGTCATTCTTTTGCACTGATTACCCTGATTTTTATCCTGATGTACTTGGGAAACTTTTTGTAAGTATATGACCACATTTGTTTCTGCCTATTAGTCCCTATTTCTTTATCACTGTTATTTTAACTGGCCAGTTTTGTTCCAATTTAACAGACAGGTGAGGGTCACAACAATAATTGAACTCTAGTGAGTTCTGAAACTGTTGTTAGGTAAGTAGGAAAAAAGATATATAACTTCCCTGTAAGTAGGAAAAAGATCTATAACTTTCCTGATGGAGGGAAGGGTTGCAATATGAACTCCAATCTTACTGGAGATGGGAGAGAACCCTCACGCAGAAATGAGTCTGAGGAGCAACTCCTAGTAAATCACTGGACACTAATGAGTGAAAAATCAAACTGCATTACTTCCAGCGCTTAAGCAGCAACCTATTGCTATGTACTGTAATTTCAGTTTTTATGGGATGGAAATTTGATTCTTTGAGTGTATTTGATGTATTTTTGACATTTCCTGGCAAAACAGCTAACATGTTCGATGCAAATATAATTGAAACCCCCTTCCCTTATTTACTGGTACTGTATGGCCAATATGAACTCAACTATAAATTAAACACAGCAGAATTTTTGTGGTGAGTTACCTGCTTTGTGCCATGTGTTTATATGTGGACGTTTCCCTTTCTGGGACACACTTTCTTCTTGTCTCCAGTGAACCTCATTTCCCTTGTTACATATGGTTGAGTTTGTTTATCTTATTGTGAAAGCCACAAGATCCATAGGGAAATATCTGCCATTTCATGTATGTGCAGCACTGTTGTGGTTGTTCCTTGCTAGCTTATAATCAAGTTTAATTTAGATACAGTTTCTAACTAGTGCCTTTTTTTTTTTGTGTGTTTCTAAAAGACTTCTTCCTTTTTGTATTTCTCCTGTGAGTCAGTAAGGAGCAAACAGGTTGCTTTGCATAGTCTAGGAAGGATGTACTCACCTTCACAGCATTCCTTCTGAGAAATGGTCTACAGAGGGTAAGCTCCCCCATCCTTCCCCCAGAGTGTGTGTCTTCCCTTTGGGCTATATAATTTTCTTCCTGTCCTCTGAGACTACACAGGAGTCCTTTATAATTTCAATGAGATATGAATTGGCAGGACTTAAAAGGAGAATGAATTTGTGGCAAGGTGTTCATTTTTGGTGCTGCTGTCCTGGCCATAAAGCTGTACTTTATAAATTATGTTTCCTCTCCCTCAGGATTGTCATGTAATTTCTTTGTACCTTTTTTTTTTTCCCCAACAGGATTGAAGCATTTACCTGCTATGATTGTTTTCATTGCCCATTTGAATCTGAAGAGCTGTTCTAAGTGATTTTTCTCTCTTATCCTCCATAGCTCCTGATTCTGTGTAACTTGGCCTGAATGCAGATGCTCTTCCACAAAAAGGCAAATTTTCCTAATGCAGTTGCAGTGAATGTCTTGTAAACAATGCTTTTGTGTGTGGAGGTGGAAGGGAGACCTGTAGACTATTGGATATAGAATATGTATAGTATAGGCAAAGATAGAAAAGAGTTTTTGCTCTGGAGGGAATTCCGAACTGTTTATTGTCTCTGTCCATTCACTTCCTTGTACATGTGTAAAATCTAAGTGACAGTAGTTCTGCTTGTTGGGACTTTTTTCCCCTTTCTTGGACAAAATACAAAAGAGAAATAAATACACTGAACTCTTGTGAGTACTTGACTCAGAATATCCTATTTTTTTTTCTTTCATCCAGAGGGCCTCCAAATGATGGCAATATGTATTAGATTTTGAGGCAGTTAAAGAGATAAAAGGCAAATGTAGAACTTTCTCATCTTCACCTTAATCAGGAATATCATCAGCACCTCATTGTACTTTTGTCTTTATTTTTGCCCATCACATATCTAGTAAATCTAGTTTGTGTGGGATTTTTCCATATGCTTTCTAAAATCAGCACAAGCAGAAAAAAACAGACTCTGAGTTTAGAGCCATCCATCTTGACATTAGGATATAAAATTTCTAACCCATAGCATACTACATGAAAACTCTTTTGAAACGTGGCAGCCAGAGGTGGCAGCATTCACCATCCTAATACAGATTGACCTTTTTATTTTTTAAAGCTTCAGTAACTTAAATGAATAAAGTCAGATTTTTAGCTTCCACTGAAAAAAATACAATGCAATCCAGAATTCCTGTCCCTCATGGTTATGAAGAAGAGACATGAAACCTGATTGTAAGGTTTTAAAGGTTTGAAAGGTAGAACAAAAGACCACATCTATTGTGTTGTCAAGGGTTTTTTTCTTTTCTTTCCTTCCCCCCTCCCAAATACTGTTTTAAAAGCCATTATTGTGAGTTATTTTAGCCTGACTAATGAGTGCTTTGAGTTGGCAACATCTTTTGGCTTGTGTCCTGTCAGAGCAGGTGAGTGAGTGGGTGTTGAAACTGCTGATCTTCCAATATTCTGATCCTTTGAGAAAAGGAAAGGGAATATTTCAGTATGCACCACTTACTTTCAGGCTGTTTTCCCCACAACAAACCCTTGGTGTGCATCAGTGCTTTTCCTACAGTCTAGGTGCAGCGTGAACTACTTTTTCTCAATTAAGCTTTATTTTGCTGAAGCGGTCTCTCCTGCTCCTGAAAATTCCAAATCTAAGTTGTCAAAGATAAAAATTGTCTTTTTGCTGTCACAGCTTCATGAAACTATGTTGTGACAAGGCATAATCTGATTTACATCTTAAAAGGTGAGGTCTATGAGACTGGCTAAGGTATTTCAGTGCATCTCAGAGTCTTGGCTGGCTGGAGCAGAGTCCTCGGGAATAATCCAGGCAGAATTTCTGGTATGTGAAATAGCTAGGGTGTAATTTATACAATTAACTTCTTAATAGAGCGCTGTTCTTTGGTCTGTTGAGGAGGTGGAGTCCTTAGGAATGCGTCTGAGGATCTGCTATTACTTGCCCAGAGCACAAGACCTGAAATTCTCCCGGAACTGCTTCAGTTGTTTAGTCCTGTAGTGGGTAGGAATCATCCTTGGCTCTGGTTATGTTGGGCTCCAGGGAAATAATTCAGCATTAGCAAAGTCCATTGTTGTTGTATTTGCTGCAGATGACTGAAATCTAGCTCAGGTTTCATCACTGAGGTATCCAGATTTGTCATAGATATGACAATATAGATATGACGAAAAGAAGGTGCCAGATATCTAGTTCTGGTAGATCCATGAATGGGATGTGTGTTTTTCTCCAGTATCCAGTGGAAAGTTACAAGTATTCAAATTAAAAGAAATACTCTTCTGCACAGGGCCTCAGTGGTAGCAATGGGCAGTCTGTGGATCTGTGGTCAGATATGTAGGCTATGCACACAATAGCCATGCACCTCATTTTCCCTGGTAACAGAGAGATTCCCTCTGTTCTAAGCAAGGCAAACAGTCTGTCCCAGCAAGTGTGGAGGCCCCCTCACCCAAGGAAAGGATGCAAGAGATGGCAAGTGCAGCTGGCTGAAGTTAGAGTGAATAAAGAAAAGAACAATTATTCCCCCCCTGCCCCCGCAACAGCGATGTGAAATTCAGGAACAGGTCTGGGCTGCATCAAAAGAAGTGTGGCCAGCAGGTTGAGAGAGGTCTACTCTGGTGAGACCTCACCTGGAGTACTGTGCCCAGCTATGGGGCCCCCAACACAAGAGATACATAGACCTGCTAGAGCAGCTGTAGAAGAGGGCCACAAAGATGATCAGTGTTGCAGCATCTCTCCTACAAAGACAGGCTGAGAGAATTGGAGTTGTTTAGCCTGGTGTGTCTTTGCAAGGAAAAATTAAAAAAACAGTTTCAAACCATCACACCTGGAGAGGGCAAGGCTCCATGGAGACCTTATAGCTGCATTTCAGTATCTGAAGGGGACCTACAGGAAGGCTGTGGAAGGACTGTTTAGAAGGGCTTGTAGTGACAGGACAAAGGGCAATGGATCTAAACTGGAGTAGGGTAAATTTAGGTTGGACATAGGAGGAAATTCTTGAAAATGAGGGTGGTGAAATACTGGAACAGGTTGCCCAGGGATGTGTTTGAGTCCTTGCCCCTGGAGACATTTTAAGATCAGACTTGATGTGGCCCTGGGCAGTCTGGTCTAGTCAGAGGTATCCCTGCTCACTTCAGGGGGATTGGGTGACCTCTGAGGGTCCCCTCCAACCCAGTGCAATCTGTGAATCTGTATGTGGTTTAAGTGGAACAATTTTTAGTGTAAACCCAGTTTTGGTATTCTTGTGGTGTGAAGCAAGAAGTGAGTCCTGCAAGCTAGCCTTTATTATCTTTTAGTACTCCTCTGCTGCACTGGGATGTTAAAAAGAAGTGAGGATGTTTATGCATGTCCGGCATCTTCTCAGGGACTGATGGAGTGTGTAAAGGACAGCCCTTCTTGGTAGAGGTCTATAATAGCCAAAGTTCACAACCACATAATATTTTCAGATATTGTTTGAAACACTGTTCACGGTCGTTTACTGCAGCAGTCTGGAAGGCTTCAGCGTCAGTTCAGACTGACTGTACTCCTGTGTCTTGCTTGGGTTATGGCCTGAGACAGATTACTCACAGGAAGACAACAAACATAAACACACTGACCACATTGTGACCTGACTGTTAAAGGCAATGAGAAACAAAGCCCCCTGTGGAATCAGCATGAGTCCAAGGCGATGCAGCTATTAAAAATCAAGGGTTTGTAGGAGTGTGACCCAGTTTATCTGTATACAAATAGAGCATTTGTTTACCAAATGACAGTGACAACTCTAAAAAGGGGAAGATGGAAAAAGGGCTGTCAGGTTCCTGGATGTTGTGTGAAACCTGTTTCCTTGTTTTCCCTGGCAACTATCTCACCCCTTTGACCTGAAGGTGCTGGGTCTTTTTTCCCTCTGTTTCTTGGGGTATGGCTGTTGATAAGAGATGCTAAGAATATTTGCAGGTGCCATCTCTTATTTCTTCTCCTCAGGGAGGCATGTGACAAGACTTGCCAGACTTAGTGCTAGTGATGTGTATTTTTGAAAGAACATCTGAAAAGCAGTTATGGCTTCAAATGTGATGCTAGATTGAGAAGCAGTCATCCATTTGATCAGTTCTGCTCCCTCCAGCAGGTAGATACATTTTAAGACTGGATATCAAATTTACATTGTCTGTGTTCATCCTGGGTTTGTTGTATCAAACTTACTGCCGTGACTACAGCTTCTAACAGGTTGACTGCCTGAGTATTTACCAGCTTTTGTACCATGCTCTGCTCTTCTCTGAAGTGGTGAACTTCAGGGTAGATTAAGTCTGTGTCTTGGTACCAGTGATGCCTTCACAGAGGGGCATGTCAGTGTGGGAGCGCAATTCAGAGGAAAGTCATCTGAAGGTGAAGTGGTTTCCTAAAGGTAACCTGTGAGTTCCTTGCTGGTGGAAATAGGAAAAGCTGGAGGCATCTGTTCTTTCAAATGCCTCCTTTGATGTTAGTGACAGAGTGCTCATATTGTCTGCATACACAGCACTGTCTTATGCCTCCACAAAGCACCTACTAGAAGAGAGGCTAGAGAATAATCCTGTCTGGTGACATGGTTTTGGCTACTGCTGGGGTTGTAGCCTGCTCTTGGCATGAGAAAGTCAATGTAACCATCTTGTCAAGTGATGTCTTGAGGATTTGATCCTGTTTCCTCCTCCTTCTGAAGGGCAGTGAGATTCTGTACACAGGCTGTGTGCTGTATGGTGCCTACATTCATCCCTGAAGCATATTCAAGCTACGGAGGTTATGCCTTTTATCTCTTCCTATATCCCATAAAAAAGCTATAGACATCTCTCTATTTTATAACGTTAATTTGGCATGGCTTTTAAATCTGTTACAATCCTGAGAATGTAATCAGGCAGTTTCCTCAGTTCTGTGCCAGTTTTGGAGAATATGATGTGTCTGTCTGGCTGAGAGACAGATCCCCTAGTTCTGGGATCACATTGCCTCGGGCACTGTGTCTCATACACACCAAATGGTATTGTTTCTTTATGAGAGGTTGTGTATTTTGTGTGTACACATGCCCACCTGTCCATCACCATAGAATGTGATGGACAAGTGGGCATGGAAACAGCATGTCAAAATGAAACCAGCTTTGTCTTTGGGGGACGGTATTGGCAAACTTAAAATGCTGAAGTCAGTGAGCAAGTGGAAAACAAAGTCATGTGAATACTAATGAAGGTATAGTTTATGGGGCTGTTTATATTCCAGGGAAATACTAGTAACTTAACTGGAACATCACATGGAGAGGATTCAGCCCTTTAGTCATACAAGTAAAAATGACATGGATCTTCAGGCAAAACCTTTCAAACTGAAATAGAAATGAGGAAAAAGATGGCATGTGATTGGGTTAGTATTGCTCATATTTATGAGTAAGAGAAGTCTTTGTGTAGGACTGTATTTTCTCCTAAAGAGAAGTTGTAAAGGCAAAGAAATGTTTCCTGAAATATTTTGGAAGATCGTGCAGAAGACTGTCGCCTACGGTGTAGCTAACTTTCTAGCTCTATAATTTTGTGCATCACATTATGATTAAACAGGATAATGCCAACCTATGAATCAGCCCTATTTGTCTTTTCCTTTGTTTGGCTGACTGCACAGAGGGAGTATGTATTCTGGAAAGTTCAGATCGAAAACCTATTCTGTAGCCTAGTTGGAACCCAGCCCTCTGCTAAGTGCTCAGTATTTTGCCACAGGTGCTGCATGCAGCTGATAGGTTTGTAGTTCCCAGCATCTTCCATTACCTCCCTTAGAAGACCAATAAGGGCATTATTCTGTTTTTCCAATGTTGTGCAAAGCAAAACAATGAATGTTGAATCAATAAAATAATCCATGGTTTAACTGCTCTAAGGCAAAAAAAAAAAAAAAAAAAAAGCAAGCAATTTACAACTGCAAATTATTTATTATTCTTAAAGCATTTTAGTGGTATCATCATTTTGCGTTTTGCTTGAAATATCATTTGGATCCCTTTTATATGAAATGCTTTATTGAAGCTTTTTTTTCAGACTGTTAAATTAATAGATTAGTTTTAGTAGTGAGCCAGTTGGAGTTAATCAATTGAGAACAACTGTACAGAGGTTCTCTAAGCTAGGTTGGATTTGAAGGGTTTAATTTTAATCATACTCTGAGCACTACAGCTGCTTCATGTTTGTTTAGTAATAGAGTTGATGAGCAGCTAATTTGAGAGGAAAGCTCAGCACAGGTGTGAAATTCCTCATGAGTATAAGAGAACTGGCCCTGATTGTAGGAAGATGGTGCTGAACATATTGCTCTTGAGTAAGCCAAAGAATTAAAAAAAAAAGAAAAAAAAGTTTTAAACTAACAGACTTGACTGAAATCCCTTGACCCAAACATCTTTCACCTTTTTCATCATACCACATAAGTGATCATCCTGTATGTCAGGAACCAGGATTTGATACCCTTGCTCTGCTCTGTCTGGTTTTGAATTTGTATGTTCTGGTTCCAAGATCTGAAGCCTAGTAACAACAGTGCTCTGAGAAAGGCTTTAATTTTTTTCTGTAGAATATTATTACAGCTTGAATAGAAAAAAGTAATGTTAATTTGATTTGAGGAACACCAGTTACTAATGTCTGTTCTATATACATATAGAGGATGCAGAAGTGTGAATCCTCACCAAGGTTACTTTCTGTCCTGAAGGAAGGAGGAATGAGGGTGGGCAAAATTGCCCACATGTTGCCCCCAGAGCTCATAAGCTGGTGACTACGATATGTTTTACCTTGTACTCACCAGCTTATGAGCTCTGAGGGCATATGTTTAGTCCTAGCAAATACAACAATTAGGAGAGTAAAGGTTCTGATTTGTGATCCCTGACATCGTTGCTGTGATTGCCTTAGTGCTCCTCTAGCATTTACTGTGAGTCATAGCTCACAGATGAGAATACTGACTTCAGCAACTGTCTCCTTAACATTATGCAAGCGTACAGGCTGTGTAGTTCTGGAAGCCAAGGAGAAAACAGAGGTAGGGGTGGCAAATGAAGGGGTTGCTGCTCAGATACTGCTATCAGTGTTGACCACTTCTGCAGTTAGACCTTGGATGCTTTCCATGGGGCAGGATTCCCTAGGAAGCAGGATGTGAGACAAGTGATGTAACACAATTGCTCTTCAGTGTGGGAGTTCTTTTATGCAGCCAGTCCCAAAGCTCCAATTTACAACACGCTAACACAGAGGAAAAGAACTGGATGAGATTCAACAAAATGTCAGGAAAAGTGTAAAATAGTCCTAGCAGATTTTGACCAAGGTATCTGTATGAAAAATGTAGCTGTTTCTCTAGTTCTGAAGCCTAATGACAAATTCATGTAGAGAAAGTATTCTCCAAATTCATCCAGAAATCAGGAAAATATCTGAAAGCATCAGTTTCTTTTAATGACCTCTGAATTTTGTTGATAATCAGAAATCAGAATATAATCAGAAATACTGTGTGTTGCTATTGTAGTAAAAATTTCCATGTGCTCCAAAAGATTTGGCCTAGCCTTGGAAGTTCAAAGTAACCAGCAAACTGTGTGGGTAAGAAATTAGTTCTTTGGCTTTTTTGAATTAATGAAAAAAAAATGAAGTTCTTAAAGTAGTTTATTATTAGCGAGGAATGTTACTGGCATGTCTTTTAGCAATTAGTTACTTAGCATCCATCTTTTTAGAGATGGTATGCAAGATGAAGGTATACAGAGATATATGCAAGTCAGTGAGAAGGTGAGGAAGTGATGCAAAAAAGTCAATTTTAGTCTTCTGTTGAAATTAGATTCACTATATTCCCCACTGCAAAGTCATGCAAGTTTTGACTTCACCAGACAGAGATGGAAATGGAGATGGAGATGATTGGAGATGGAGATGATTGAAGAAGGAAACATACTTTTTCAGTTTTGGGAACCTGAGTTACTGGTACTGTTAACTGATTTTGTTAAAGAATCCTTGCCTGATCTTTAAGAGCAGCTTGTCTGATTTGAAACACATTTAGATACTTTTCTAGCTATGGGTTAATGAGGTCAATCATCTTTGTATTGGCCAACACTGATAGAAGAAGGAAAAAATAATCCTTTTTTCCATCTATCTTGATATTTCTGGCTGTTATGGTTATTGTGCTGGCACAGAATTGATTTAATTTCACACACTTTCCTTCATTTTACAAAAAATGGAGAAAATGATTTTGCTGACATTTTAGTTTCACAATGCCTGCCTTTCTTAGAGAAAACCACTGTTTTGTGAAAGGCATTGGATGCAGTAGTAAGAATAACATCCTGTGCCTGGGAGGCATTGTGAGCCACCGGAATCAATCCAAGAACCTTATCAAGTACAAGTAAACAATAAAATGAAACCCATTTATCTGAACCAGCAGTACAAATGGAGAGTATTAGGAGTGTTCACTTAACCCTGTGAAAGCCAGCACAGCAACAGGAGAAAGTTTTGTTTTTTTCCCCTCTCAGTTTCTCTTGTACATTGTATGAAACTAGGCTTGTGGGAAGGGAAGAGTCTACATGCAAACGTGTAGGTGAGTGTAAAATCATCTTCTGTTTCAAAAAGAAAAAGCCAAACTGTTTTTAATTGAGGCTTAGAGAACTAATGCATTCACACAAAAAGAAATTATTTTCATGTGATTTCTGACTTCTAGTGTAAAAATGAAATAACCCCCAGTCTTTCATGCTATCTTAAATATGACTCACTTTACAATAAGGAAGACTAGATGGAGCCTGTGTATTTCTGAAAGAACATCTGAAAAACAGTTGTGGCTTCAAGTGTGATGCTAGATTGAGAAGCAGTCATCCATTTGATCAGTTCTGCCCTCTACAGCAGGTAGGTACATATTAAGACCGAATAGCAAATTTATATTGTCTGTATCAAACTTACTGCCATGACTACAGCTTCCAATGGCTGCCTGTTTACCAGCTTTTGCACCATACTCTGTTCTCCTCTGTTGCTGAACTTGTGAGTAAAATAAGTTAGTGTGGATATGAGTTGCAGTGACTGTACTTTAACAAAGGCTCAAACATACTGATAGGCTTTTAGATGCAGCACAGATGCTTTTCACTATGCTGTTGGTAGAGTAGCTGTTTGGCTAGCATTCCAGGGTCTGCAAATGTTTAATCTATGACTGCTACTTTTAAACAATGTCAGTAAAATGTGGGTTTTTTTTAGTATCTTTTGTTTGTACTTTCATTCCAGGATTTTATTTTTGCTGCCTGATAGCAGCAAAAATAAGATGACATTATTTTAATTGAGTAAGATGGCATTGTGGTCCTGGGCAACCTTCTCTGACTGGCCCTGCTTGAGCATGAGAGCTGTACTTAGGGCTGGATTTCAAGAGATCTATTCTGACCTAAGTAATTTGATGGCAGGAGATCAGAGAAAGTAACTATGGATTAAGTGATCTTTAATAAATGTGGAAGATTATTCAGTGGAAGAATGATAGTGGGTTTTTAATTTCAAACAGAAAATACATACATTCAGCTACAGAATCATCATTTGGTCTGGAAAAGACCCCTATACATCTTCAAGTCTAACCATAAACCTAACAGTTACGTTGGCTGGTGACCTAGCCTCCCAAGTTGTCATGGTAGACCTATCCAACAACTCCACCACTAAACATATTCCTAAGGACCACATCTGCACATCTTTTAAATACCTCCAGGCATGATTACTCCACCACTTTCCTGGAAAGCCTGTTCCAATGTTTTACAACCCTTTCCATGATTTCCCCCCCCCTCCCCCTTAATATCCAATCTATACCTCCCCTTGTTTCCTCTTGTTACTGGGGAGAAAAGACCAAGCCCTACCTTGCTCCTGCCTCCTTTCAGGTAGTCGGTAGGGAACAATAAGGTCTGCCCTCAGCCCCCTTTTCTCCAGACAACCCCAGAGCTCAGGAACATGAAAATGGAGAATGCTTGTAAACTGTTAAATGCTGTTGGGAAAAATTTTCCCAACTAAGAGGACATTTAGCTGGATGACTAAGCACCTTAGAAAGAATTTAGAAACTAAGGAGAAGAATGGGTGAAGCTAAAGGATACTGTAGGTCTTGCACCTCAGAACTAACTGCATGCTTTCTCAGTAAAACTAGTGACATAGAGGTGAGAGGGATAATGGAAGGAGAGCATGTAAATTGCAGTACCCCTAAATAAGTTAGAAATTTAAGTTGCTAGTACACTCAAGTGTGTTGATGAGAGAATTTTCATCTCATAATTCTCAAAACTTTGTTAGCTTCAGTACCAAATATTTTAAGAGGTGTTCTAGATGCAAACAGAGTTAAAGCTGAAGCATTTGAGAAGCTGGCAGAAGTCATTGTGAAAACCGGAGGTCAGTGAAACTCTGCACAGTTGCCCTCAAGGCTACAGACAGAAATGCACCTTAAATATGTGTATTAAAATGGGGTTAAAATGCTACAGTGGTTTATGAAAAGTAGATTCCACAAAATTATACTACTTTCATTGATTTGGTACCAGATTTTCTAACCAAAGCTTGTATGTCACGTCTCATATTTTTGGATTTCATTACAGAATTTGCTATAGTAACACCTAATAGATGATAAATTATAGAAGGAAGTTAACTTGAAAAATGTTCCTAATGGTAAAAAGAGAAAAAGAAAAAGATAAGTTCCTAATCTGTCAATTGAAATATATCCTGGAAAGATAGGGGAGAATGGTTATCTCTGGGGGGTTCCTGAAGAGGCCTTACCTGAAACACTGTGCAATTCTGGTCACTT
The DNA here is from genome assembly GCF_027791375.1 of Indicator indicator. NCBI lineage: Eukaryota > Metazoa > Chordata > Aves > Piciformes > Indicatoridae > Indicator > Indicator indicator. Next base: position 11,445,020 of record NC_072017.1, read on the forward strand.
GTATTCAATAAAGAGAAAGTGAAAACTGAATAAAGGATACTATTAGAATAGTAAGGAAAATGGAAGATGTATAAGAACATAAGAACAAACTCAAATGGCCTGGCTTGTTTAGCTTAGCAAAATGAAGGCTTGAATGGAGAGTTTTATAGTTTTCCATGAATATAGGAGAAAAGATAAATGATGTAAACTAAAGTGATGATGAGAATAAATGGTGATAAGCTGAGTGTATTTGGTTTGCCTGAGCTGGACTTAATTCTCCCCAGAGCATCTTTCTGGTGCTGTGTTTTGCTGTGCTGTAGTTGGGTGTTGCCAACCCACCACTGTTTTGGCTGCTGCTGCTGAACCAAGCACCAAGGCTGTGCTTTGCCAGAATTTTACCCCCAAGCAGTAGGCTGAGGGATGGGCAAGATCTCAGGAGGGGAGACAGCCAGGCCAGCTAACCCAAACTGACAAAAGGGGTACTCCATGCCATATGATGCCAACTAGGATATAAGAGCTAAGGGAAAGAAGGAAGTGTAGGGGTATATGTCCTCTGGAGCAAATGCTGTGTGTATTAAAGCACTGCTTCTGGGGCATGACTGAACATCATACAGTTTGGTGGGAAGTAGGGAATAATATCTTTCTTTGCTTTTGCTTCTGCACACAGCCTTTGCTTTGCTTTTCATCCTATTAAATTGCTTCTATCTTGACTCATGGGCCTTTGGTTATATTTTCCCCTCTCCCCTGTCCATCTAAGAAGGGGAATGATAGAGTGGCTTTGGTGGACATCTGCCCCCCAGCCAGGGCCAAATCACCACAGTGGACAGTAATAAATATAAGTGGAAATCAGAAGAACAGCTAGCTGCTTTTAGGAAGGAGTTTGACAAGTTTCTAAAAGGCATTCCTAGGTGGGACACCAATGATAACAAGGAAATTAATATAATGACCTTGGGTAGGTCTTTCCCTGTTTGTGGGGAAATACATGATTCTGATGAGAATTTTGACAGAGAAATGTCTCACTTTGTTCTCAAAATCAGTACCAGAAAACAGGTAGACTCTTGGGCATTGTGGGTTTGTTCTTCCATTCTCACAGTTTAATCAGCAATGTCATTTTGATGTGGCAGCATCTGTGTATATGATTTTGAATATACCAGAACAGTTGACTTCTTCAGAAAGCTAAACAAGTATAGCAGAAATTTAATTGTCCTGGTTCTGGTAGTTATTATTTAAAATGGCATATTTAGCTGTGTAATAAATTTTGAATAGACAATGAGAACATGAAAAGAGATTTTCCTGCATTTGTTTCTTTTTTTATAACCAAGTCATAAACACTCAGAATGGGGATTTAGTACAAATAAAACACCTTCTAAAATTTTTGATTCAGATGAGGAAAATAGTAGATATATGTAGATCATCTGTATCAAATTACAGAAATTACTTAAAGATTTGGATGAAGTTTCAGAGTCTCACTCCCCTCAAAGTGAGCAGTAAATGTAACAAACATTTTCAATGATGATGCAGCTGTGTGTAGCATATGTATAATTATAGGTAAAGCTACATGGGAAAATACATCTGTCAAATAATGTAAATCAAAATAAATGCTGAGTATGTTCCAAATAGAAGTATCTAATGTATGAAATAATATAGTATGTCTCAGGCATATACAGTAAGTGCCATATTTTGAGTTAACCTCCACTGCTAATAGGAAAAGAAGGCTCCATTTTGATGAAGTGTCCCAAGAAACCCAGTATTTAAGGACCAGTGGCAGGTTGACCTTGGGTGACTGACAGATGCCCAACCAGTCACTCTTTTGTTCCACCTTCTCAACAGGCCAGGGGAAGAAAATGAGATGGAAAAGCCTGTGGGTTGAGATAAAGACAGGGAGGTCACTTACCCATTACTATTATGGGCAATGCAGACTTGGCTTGGAGAAAGTTAATTTAATTTCTTGCCAATTAAAAATAGAGTGGGATGATGAGAAACAAAGAGAAAACTAAAACCACCTTGCTCCTACCAACTTCTCCTCAGCAGGATCAACTTCACTCCTTTACTCTTCTACTTCCTCCCTACCCTGAGTGATTCAAAGAGATGGGGAACTTGGAGACTGTGGTCAGTCCAAAACAGTTTGTCTGTGCTACTCCTTCCTCCTCACATTTTTCCCTCTTGTGGGCTACAGTCATTCAGGAAGAGATAGCTCCAGCCTGGACCCCTCATGGGCTGCAGTTCCTGTGAGGAGCCCACTACTGCCTTCAGCTTGGGTTCTCTGTGGGGTGCAGCTTTGTTCAGGGCACATCTCACATTTACCTGCTGCAATGTGGTGATCCTCCACAGGCTTCGGTGTGGTCTCTCATGAGTTGCAGGGGCTGGCTGCTGCAGTGTAGGGATCTTCATGGGCTGTAGGGAATTTCTGCTTCATCATGGCCTTCTACAAAGGCTGCTGGGGAATCTCTGCTCCAGTGCCTGAATCACCTTCCTTCCCTCCTTCTCTGCTGACCTTGGTGTCCATAGAATTTTTTTTCCTCACTGTCCCACAACTACTGTGCAATGTTTTTTATCCTTTCTTAAATATATTACTGTGGAGCTGGCCTCATCATGGCTGATCTCCTAAGCTGTGTCCTCTGGTAGGTCCAATTTGGCATTGCCTTTGTCTACTATAGCCACTGTTGCCTGGTTTCTCCTTGCAGAGGCTACCTCTTGCCATGTAAAACTAATACCAGAACACCTTTTCAGGCCTCTAACACCTGAAATAAAAACAATGCAACTTGGAATAACAGCCTGAAAACCAAACCAAACAACAAAGACAGCTGAAGTATGTAAGTGTCCTCTCTAGAACTCCCTGAGTTATGTTGTTGATACTGCCAATGTGAAAATCAAGAATTAAAATAATAAAGCTGTTTAATATAGTCCTTTGTCTTAAACTTTGCCATCTATTCCTAGTTTCTAAATTGGCAAGGAAGCTACAGTGCCTGAACTTGGGAAAGGTATGGTAGAAGAGAATTTGGCATCAATTGAGGTAGTCCCATTAAACTTCAGAGAAAAATGCTATGTTAGAGCAACTCTAGACAAAGGTGTTAAAAAGACGATACACTGGATTACTGAAGTTTGTTAGAAAAATAAGAAAATCAAATACTTTCTTAGGGCCTTATTTCTACAAACACTTTTTGGCATTAATCTATTTCCATTCTTTTCTTTCCCCTCCCGACAAAAAATATAGGGGATTTTTTTTTTTTGTTTCTACACAGGATTAGTTGTGGTGAGCTCTTATGTAACGCTCTCAGAAATTACTTCACAATTTGTAGTCTCTTCAAGTTTGAGATCTTCTCTCTCTGTGGTGCTATTAGAGTGTGTGGCACTTGAACACATAGCAGTTTAGTAATATGATGAAGGACTTGAATTCTCTTCATTTGAAAGCTATTACATTGCAAATGGAGTTCCATTCCCCTACCTATAACTTGTTTTGTAGGTGAGGAACTGCTGAGAGTACTCCAGGTAGGCACACAGACACAGCATGCAATATGTATTTCACCAAACATATTGCATATTGGAAAAAACCCCAAACATATTTTCATCCTTTTGGTTATATGTGTTTTGAATACAGTTGGTATTAGAAGGCACTTTAATAGAGGCAGACAGTGAGGATTTCACATTGTCATTTGGATAAGCTCTGTTTGGTAACTCAGTTGTCATACTTATGAGTCCTAACAGTTTGAAACACATGGCTTTGGTCTCTTATCTACTTTAAGTAAACTCTAGTTTAAAAATTGCTTTGCATGCAGCGGTACTGAGTATACAAATTGTGAGTTAAGGGAAGTAGTTGATATTCTCAGGAGGATTACCCTCCAAAGCTCTTCAGGCTCTCTGCTATCTTATGACTCATCTGTTTTTTTTCAGTCGTGGGAATAAACCAAAATGTTTGGGCAACGGTTTATTTTTCAGAGTGATTTGTGAACGTGAGCTATAGAGTTCAAGTATCATATTTATCTTTCAGGCTTTTCCTGTGCTTAGGTACCAAACCAACAAAAACCACTGGTTACTTCTCTATCTGACCTTCAGGTGAAATAACACGCGTAGATCTATTAAGAAGCATTTAACAGATGTTTTAAAGCATTATTTTGCAGATAATTTTTTTTTCCCCTGTAACAAGTCATTTTTCCCCAAATGGAATGGTTGAGACAGAGGTATTTAATTTGCTCTTTTATCAAGGTAGGTGGAAGTGATTAGAGCAAATTCTGTCATCAATTCCAAGTGTTATCTTCAGTCCCTAATAGGTTGGTCATGTCAGCACACACTCTAGGTCAGCCCTTGATCTCTTCAGGCGGCTGTGGGCCACCCATGTGCTTAGAGAGATGAGGTGAAGTGGAAAGGGTTTTTGAGACTGACACAAGATTTCTAGCTCTTACCATCTCTGGTATTTTTCCAAAATTTCCAGCTTTAGGAGGCATTACAATCTGAGCTTTAATTGAAGTCAAACTTCAAGTCCTAGGAAGGAAAAGGAGTATTAGTGTGCTTGTTTGTTTGTTTTTAAATTAAATTCTGTTTTCTGAAACATGGTCCCAAGTTAATTCCATATGTTGAGACTGATTCTGACCATATTAGAGGAACACAATCCTCTTTGATAAATGGGACACACCTTTTCAAAAGTAGAAAAAGTAGTTTAGTGTTTATATAAAATTGTAGCTGGGTAGAGAGAAAAGGGTTTCTGTAGCACACCAGAGTATTCCTTTAAAAATAAATAAATAAATAGTCACTTCACCCCATAATTTCCTAGCATGTTTTTATTTAGCTTGAAATGACTTACCAGGCTGCTCTTTTGGTATCATATTCTGAGACATCTAACATTCTCCGTATGTTGTATGGGCAACCTAGCAAACAACCAACAAAGAAATTTATTTGCGTAACTCCCAGTTAAATCAAGGCTAGACAAGCACTCCCTTGGTTCATAGTTTTGTGTGTGGGATGCAGTACTGCTTCACTGAAATTCTTTTCTGATATCACTCCTTTAGGACTCCAGCAGTTTAATAGGGGCTTTATCAGTACTTTGTCATCAGCCTGACACATTATTCTATATTTTTGTGTTGAAACTGAAGTTGCAAATTTTGAGGCTACCCTGAGGCACAGCTTAGGCATTTACTGAAAGTGAAGATTTTGTAAGGGGGAAACTTTTTTTCCTTTTTGATGGAATTAAAACAGCCAGGTGAAAGAACTGCAAAGTATAAAGAGGGAGCAGTGCATTTTAACACAGTGGCAAAAATTAGAAAATGTTTTCAAGCAGGTGATTATAAAAGCTGCTTTAAGCACTAATTACTGCATACAGTTGTTTCATACTTTTAAAAATCTATTCCAATAATGATTGCCTGAAAAATAATAGTTTTAGAGCTCTGATTCCAGAACAGAAAACTTAGAGTGTTTAGGAACAGAACAGATATTGACTTACCCTGATGATTATAGAATACACATGACTGTAGCAGCTATGTGCAAAAAGTGGAGGTCATGTCACCATTTAGGTTTGCAAAGGCTTGAATTTGTGTGAATAATGAGTTACTAGTGAGCCTGATATTTCTTTGCTCCTTTTTGGTGCAAAGTATGCAATTTTGCCTTAAAGCCTTAGAAATACTTGTTGTGAGATATGTCATAGAATTTTTTGCATCTTTTAAAAATTCTATGTGGATTCAGGAAAATGGAAGAGCCATTTCCCACTGTGTCTCCTGTAACTGAACAGTTGTTTTCACTTTAAAGAAGAGAAAATATAGTCCTAGTGTTACTGGCCAAGACTTGAAGCTCTTAGGAAAGTCGTGTCTCCTATTGTGTTAGGAGGCCATTTGTGGGACTTAACAGAAAAGTGATGAGAGTTTGGCTACAGATTACAGTGACAGGTGGGAAGGCTTGAACGAAGCTTTCATTTTGGAGGTAAGAAGATAAATTGATATAAATTAATAAATCTAATTAATTTGTATATAATAACTGCGAGTAATGAATGACAAATAGGATGCTGTACATCCTCTAGAGAAATGTATCAGCACAACATTTAAATATAGGGAACTGGGACGTTAAAGTTCAGAAGACATGTAGCTAGAAGTGATGGAGTTTGGAAAATGAAGCTATTGCAGCTAAGAAGTACAAAACTGGTATGATTTGAGAAGATTCGGTGCTTTGGTCCCATGCAAGATGAATTAGAAATACAAGTGTGCCTTGCAGCTGTACATATTGTCACACGGTGATTCCTGAACAGGAGTCCTGGAATAAACAACGAGCATTATTTTCATTTATTACTTTTTTTTTTCTCCCTTGAATGGGCACTAAATCTTGAATATAAATCAAGAAAAATTCATTGCGTTGGAATATTGCTAAAAGCAGTTCAGGAGAAGAAAAGAAAATGTTAGAAATGAATGGAAAGGGAGCTTGTGAGAAAGATTTGTCTTTGAAATTGCATTTACAGTAAAAATCCTGTAGCTTCGTATTCTGCAGCTGACTACTGCGGCTTCACTTTTCTATTAACCTATGGGTAACTTCTGTCAGAAAATTAAATGGGGAATAATGAGTGTTTAGAAATAAATCAATTTTAAAGATTCAATGTTTGTACTCATCAGAAGTTAAGTAAATAGACCATCCATTTCCAAGTCAGTCTTCTGAGGACTTGCATTCAGGTAAGCATTAGTTACAGGTTATTGTTATTAATAGTTGAAAGCCAACACTGTACAAAGTGCTTTAGCAGCAAGGACAAAAAAGTTTTTTGAAATGCTTACTGTGCACTTAGACAGTATAGAGTGAGAGGATGAATGAGCTACACTGAGCAGCATTGTAAATGAAATTGAGTGGATATTGCTTTAGAATTGTATGATTTACTTTAACTTCTATTTTTTTTAGTGTTGATGGCTTTCATTTTTCTGCTGGCTCAATCTTAACTTTCTTCTATTCTGGAGTGTTGTGCGAAAAAGAGGGCAGATGTTTCTGTGAGCTTGTGAAGGATAAATATAAAGGAAGAGGTTTTATTTGTTGGGGGTTTTGTTTGTAACTTTAATCTAGTTGCAACCCACTTTGTCAAATATACATACATTTGCCACACTTCATCATTCCTGGACTGATTTCAGCAAATTTGTTATAGAAGGTGATGCAAACAAATGAAGGCAGGCAAGGCACAGATATAGATTGAGCTTCTCTACCGAGCTCCTGATTTACAACTAGTACAAGCAGATACTTAGATGATAAAGTGAAGAAGATACAGTTTTTAATAAAAGTGATCTAGGACTCTGTATGGAAGGAAATTTCCTTTAAAGATTAAATATTTCAGTTCAGTTCTAATTCTTGCAAGGAATCTGCGAAGTTGTCTCTCGATTTCTGTTTGATGAGGATTTCTCTTTTGGCAATGAATCATCCTTAGAACAACCTTCTAGTGCTGTAGCTATCCTTGGGAGTACAGTTAGGGCTTCTAAAATAAACAAATGTGGAATTTCTAAATTTGATTACTTAAACACTGGCACTTTATTTTCTGCCAGGGATTTGGACGGTCCCACAGCATATGTAACAGAGCATCCCTGTCAGAGTTAAACATTGCCAACATTTGCTTATGTTGGCAGTCCCAGCTGTGTGCTTTCAAAATGGAGCACACTGTAGGCCAAATCCTGCTTGCTTTGTTTGATGATCACCTCTGGTCCAACAGAGAAGAACTGACAAAAGGCTTTTCAGAGTTAAATGTGTGAACTGCTTCATCTCAATCACCCAGCTACAATTCTGCTAGTGAGGCATATATCAACTCATCTTTGGATGTGGATCAGGCAAAAAAGAGCCTCTCACCACTCATTCTGTAACAAGTGTTCTAATCTATTTGAGTAGTGCAAACAGGATTATGTCCACTGTTTACTTTTGTAAAACAATTTAAGCTAATTGATGTTAAATTCTCCCAAGGGCACATAATTAAGCCATTTGAGGAAGCTGCATAGATGATGCAATAGGCCACAGGGGGATTGTGGACTCTGTGCTTCCACAGCTGCATGTCTTTGAAAACAAACAAGAAAAAGGGCAGTGTTTTGTTAAGCGTAGGCACACAGACAAGTTGTTGAGATTGTACCTTGAAGCTTGTGTGAGGCAACATTGTCACTAGGGGATCAACTGTATAGGATGGATCTTGGGATACCACTGCATTAATGATACACAGATATTCTGTAGCTGCTGTTGCCTACTAAATTTGCATGCCAGTTTATCCCCTGGTAATTAGAGAATGAACAGTACCTATATAATAAGTAATAGTATGGATTACAGTCTGATAACAAGTAGCTCTGTGAGGGTCTTCTCCCCTTTGTTCCAAGTACTCCACAACTCTTCTTGGTACATTGAAGAGTTTCTGCTACTTAAGGTCTGTGCAAAGTAGACGGAGCTTCATCCCCTTTGATCAGAGAAAGGCTATTCAGAATCACAGAATATTAAGGTTTGGAAGATCATCGAGTCCAACCCCCCCTGCCAGGGAAGGATAACCTAGAGTAGGTCACACAGGAATGCATTCAGGCAAGTTTTGAATTGTCTCCAGAGAAGAAGACTCCACAACCTTGGGCAGCTTGTTCCAGTGTTTTGTCACTTTCACAGAGAAAAAGTTTTTCTTACGTTCACATGGAACCTTCTGTGTTCCAGCTTACCTCTCCAGGTCTTTCAAAGATCACTTGAAAAAGCAACACTTGAGAAACTGAGCTAAAGCAGTGATTGCTTCTATTTTTTTCTTTTTCACAGCAGCCTACTGCTGCACCCTGTTATTTTTTTCTTAGGCATAATTTGCTACTTGACTCAGGAAGCAAACAAAAGACAAGTTCTCTGGTATAGTTTGAAGCATTGCTTTTAGATGGTAGAGGTTCTGAGTAGTCATGCATGTGTCTTATGCACACTATATATGCACATAAAATTACACTTAATAATCATAGAGAAGTTGTTCTGTTACAACACTTGTTAAAAAGAGTCACTGCCATATGAGTATTTGTACTTGTAGCATAGCTTGTATCAACATTCACATGTATAGAAACCAGTTATTTTTATATCATCTATCTATCTATCTATCTATCTATCTATCTATCTATCTATCTATCTATCTATCTATCTCACTCTTTGTTGAGGTGTTTTATGTACTTGTGAGGCACTGTTGCAAAGTATGAGTAGCCTCTTACAGGAATAAGAGCTGTGTCAACCATGCATGTTCTGTTTTAGCAGGGTGGTGATGAGTGTGAAATAGGCCATGCTGTGGTAATGAAGCTTGTTTGCTTAATTCATACAAGTCCTTAAAGCATTCAGCCCTGCTTGTGATAGCTGTATTACATTCTTATGTAATAAAAAAAGAAACCTGTTACAGTTTTTTATTGTAAAAAGAAATATTCTTGATGGGTTCATGTATCTATGTATCTTTTTTTTTTCATTTATCAATATTTAGATTTTTTTTTTGAGTGTCAAATCCAACATCACCATTGGTACTAGATTTTCTGAGTCTACATGAAGACCTGAGGTGTGCAAATTGAAAGCACTGGGAATGAAGATCAGCTATTTATGTACAAGGCCAATGTGAGGAAAAGCTGCTTAAACGTCACAGTGGCTTTATAATTTTGAGAAAGCTGTTCAGTTCCAAAAGGACCTCCTATTTAGCTGTGCTGTAGAGATACTGACTTGCAAAATTGCTTTTGAGATACCTTTTTTCATATTGGAAGGGTAATGAGAATCTATTTGGTGAGTGATGTATGTTGTGAGTAGAGAAATCTGATGGTAAAAGTGCAGTAATGTAGTAGATAAAAATATAACACAGGATCTACTTCCAATAGAGGGTTATGGGGTATTGCAGAAGAAAAAAAAATTAAGAACTTCTATTTCCCTGTGGCATTCCTAGTTTTCAAAGTAAATTTTACCCTTGTTTTCATAGCTCCTCCCTGACCAACCTGTATTGTGTCCCATGTTTTGTTACTCTTCTCACTCGTTTCTTTTCTACTTTATGGATGCCTAAGGATTAACAAAACATGAGGGAGTGAGAAAGAGAGGACCAATGTAGCAACAGCATGTAGGGAAAAAACCCAACCAGACATGAATTATGAGAAAACTCAGCTTTTATTGTTTGCTTCTCTGTTCTGAGTATCTAAACAGGGACAGAGGCAGTATTCCTGTTACACTCAACAATTTGGTGTTCATATTTATTTTTGCTTTGGAGTCAGTTTTCTTATGTGGTGGATATGCCAAAAGTCATGCAGATTCACAAGTCCCTCTGATCTTTAAAAGTGGCAGGCTAATGCCTCTAGGAATCAAAGCAATCTGTCTTTAAACTGCAGGGTTTAGCTTTGTATGTCAGGGACACATAAACGTTTCTCTACTGCTTTTTCTTCCTCAGAACAATGCAAACATGTAGATTTCTCATTTGTGGTACTTTAAATAAGTCCAAAGCTGTTATCTGACAAAACCAATTGTTGACAAGATCAATTGTTCCCACGGTTGTAATCTCTCCTTGTTTTCCTTTGACAGAAGATAATTTTGAAGGAGAAAAAAGGCTTTTGTTCCCCTTCTCCCCTCTCCCCCTTTGTTTTGTAGGTCTGTGAGTAGAAGAAGAATGGAATAGTTTAATTTAAGTTGAAGATTAAGTTTAATTTAAGTTGAAGGTTTGGATGGGAGCTAATAGAAATAGGCTCCCAGTAAGTTTTGGTAGTAAGTTTTGTAGCTGATGTGCAGAGATTCTCTTCTACCTTGTGCCTGCACAGATGGGCTATAGATTTCTCTACAGTGATACTAATTTGTTGGACACTGGGGACAAATTTATTTATGAAATCATCTGTATAGATAAAATCCAGCTGTGAAAATAAATTCTAAGACTGAAATAGAGATAGTGAAGAAAGTTTCAGATTTAGGTTAATCTTCTATTCTTGTTCAACATAAACATGCACGTCTTACATGTACAAGATTTTTGTCATTGTAGTTCTGATAATTGTGGTTGATCTTATTTCCCCAACAAGTATTTTAAGGTAGTTAGCAGCAGCTGTAAGTGCCTGCTTGCTCTCTTCTCTGACAGGTATCGGAGTGACACAAACCAGAAAGCAGTTGCTGCTTTTGGCATTAGATCTGTATTGTAGGCAGCTCATCCAGTAGTGCCAGGAAATGATTTAAGAAGGATGTTCAAGAGCTTAGTATCTAATTTCACTCCAAGTGCTCCCATATCAACACTATACCAGTGTAGATCCATAAGCAGAGGCAGAGATGACAAACAGATGTTTGGTGAAGAAAATAACAGCTCAGCTAAATGAAATAAAACCATAGGAACATAAGTAGCATAGTGTCACTCTGAAGCTACTGCACTGTCTTTTCACCTTTACACTGAATCAGTCTGAGTTTGGTTCCAGCTAGCATGTTGCTCAGCCTGGCTGGGCGTTTTGGCTCAGTGCTAGATGGCAGGGCCATCAAAGATCTGGCTGTCTACTCCCACTGCGTCAGTAGCATTCTTCTGTAGTTTGCCCAGCATCTGTTGTCTGCACTAGATCTCATTGCAGGTTCTCCTGCTTCTTCCTCCTCCTTCTCCCATGAATAAATATGAATGCCTGGTGTTGTAATGTGCTCAGGGAGACAGAAAAAAGCTTTTCTCATACAGAGGTAGCTTGGCTCCACTAGCATTTCTTTGCTGTTTTACAGCCTAATTGCAACAAGCAGTTATGAGTCATCTTGGAGTTTAGGATCTCTAAACCTCTTATGATAAATGCAGTCTTTTAGAGACATCAATTTGAAATGAGACATGTCTATATTCTCAGTTACGATTAAAATAACTTTACAGTATTAATTGAACTGGCAAATATTTGCCTACAGGATGCAGAAAATCATAATAAGATACATGCACAAAGTTGCAAAAAAGATTCTCTAAGTTAGGTGTTATGATGCCTGCACTGCAAACTGATCTCTGAGATAGGTTTTGAAATGCTTTGCTCTTTGATTTAAGGCAGATGACAATGTTCATTTCCACTGGAGAGATTACTTCATTGTGCCTCTTTTTTCTTTTCTTCTGTAGTGATTGGAACACACAAATCTGTACTTTTGGCCTTTTGGCCTCTTCATAATGAAAGATAGATTCTGTGTGTATAGAACATAATACAGCAAATAATGGATTTATTAGGTAGCTTTCTACACAATGTCTTTTAAATTTCCAAACAAAGGGAATTATAGAATGGTGTACAAACACTCAGTTCCCTTCACCTACAACAAGCTTTGTCCTCCATAGGATACTAGGAGGAATTTTGAAGTCCTGGGAAAGATTTTCATGCCAACAACAGAAAGAGAATGGTATTTACCTCCTGCAGAGATGTAATTCTTTATGTACTAATGAAGTGCTTTTGTCTTATAATGCAAGTACCATACAGAAAGTCCATCCTTTTGGAAGAGCTATTTTAAGGTTTTCAACAATTACAGCCAGATAAGACCTGTTCTGAACAATCTTACCTATGTATTGGACAATAAGGCTCTTTCTGCAGAAACTAGTTGTTAGTAAGAGTGTGCAGTGTAGTTCTCTTTCCTATGTTCTGTCACTAGAGGCGGCTGGAGTAGAAGCTCTACCATCCATAGTGGTGAAAAAAAACAGATGAAAGAAGAACTTGCTTTTTGAGCAAGAGGCAATTGGAGATTCCATGTACATTCATTTTGGACTTGGCCTGACAAGCTGTGCTGTAACTGAGGAGTGATGTCTCAGTGAAAGACTACTTGCTAATTCACTGACCCGTGTCCTGTTCTGCAGACATGATGCTTAAATGATTGTCTAGATGAAGATTGTTAATGAGCTCCCAGGAGCTTGGCATTATTAACAAAAGAAGAGTAAGTACTGCTGATTGCTGACACAGTTGTAGTTGTAATATCTAATTAATATTTTAAAAATTCCATGCTCTTGGATTTGCCTCATGCCAAAAAATAGCCAGGGAAAAAGTACTGTTTGTGTGTGATTATCAAGCACAAAAAAGCAGAAAGGCTAGACTGCTGCTGTCTGAATCTTCCAATAGTTCGTATGCTTTTTAACAGTTGCAAGGTTTCTTCTGTAAACAAAAATGCCAAGAGTCTTAAAATGCAGTAACATTTGAATGCAAGAGCTAAAAATGTGTGGAAATCCACATCAAAAGGCTGTTAATATACATAATACTCTCCAGCAAAATACATTTGTGGAATTACTGATGGATGGATAGGGATGTGATTCAATAGTCTCGGTATAAGCTTAGGACAAAGGATGTTCTGAGAATTAATCTGTGTTCTGAAGCTGAGCCCTTTTGTGTCCTGGGGTAAAAGTTGTAATTTTTCTATAACACAACTTTCCAGAATGCAAACTTACTGAACAGATGCATGGAAGTGAGTTCGGTATTTTATACAATGCCTTTAACAGAAACTTTTTATGGGAGTCATAAGAATTGATATTTCTTTGATGATGGCTCCAAGGAGACCTTATTGCAGCCTTCTAGTACATAATGGGGCCCATAAGAAAGATGGGGACAATCTTTTTCAGCAGGGTCTGTTGCAACAGGACAAGGGATGGTGGTTTAAGGGGTGATGCTTTTGAACTAAAGGAGAGTAGGTTTATACTAGGTGGAACAAGGGTGATGAAACGCTGGCACAGGTTTACCAGGGAGGTGGTAGAAGTCCCATCCCTGGAAACATTCAAGGTCAGGTTGGATGGGGCTCTGAGCACCTTGCTCTAGTTGAAGATGTCCCTGTGCATTGGAGAGGGGGTTGGACTAGAGAAGCTTTAAAGGACCCTTCCAACCCTAACCATTCTATGATTCTATGATCTTTTTACCCCTTACACTTTCATCTCTTGTTGTCATTATTGTTGTGGGCCCTGTATGGCTATCCCTCAGACTTCTTTTCTTCCTTCCTTCCTTGCATTTCTACCATGTTTCATCTCAGTTGTCATTTTCCAAGGGAGGGTCTGCTTCTGTCCATTCCTTTACCTTTTGCTATTCTTAATATTAGAGAGGGTTTGGGCAGATGTAAGTTGGAAGTGGTAATGTCTGAGGTAGTAAGCTCACACTGTGTTCCCTTTAATGTCTTAGATTATACTACATGTACAACATCTCTGCAGTATGTCCAGAGAGAATACAATGGCAGATGACTGGGATGTATTCTTAACTAGTACTACTCAGTCTTTTACCGTGTCTGTGTTTACAAATACCAGGTAGTAAGAACATTTGGGCCCCTCAGTCCTGAGAGATAACTACTAGAAGACAATTAATTAAACTTGGCTAAGGCTGCATTAATTGCCACTGACGCTTCTAAAAAGAATAATAAAAATCTTCATGCTCACATCTCTAGGAATTTGGCTCTTTGTTCCATTCTTATCAATGCTCCTATTATTATGGTCTGTTTTGTTGCTATGAGTGTTATCTCAAACAGCACCAAGGATGTGGTAAGTAAAGAAATAGAGTTGTTTAGGAAATATGACTTTAGATGCTTTAAGAGTTGCTAATGCTCCAAAAAGCTTATAGTAACTCAGTATATTCTCACGTGATTTTAGGGTTCATAAGATCTGGTGGACCGTTTCCTGCTTTTGAGGAGCATGTTCAGATACCACAGCAGTGATATACCCTAGTATAAAGTGTAGACCAAAAAAAAAAAAAAAATCTTCTGTTTAATTTTCTAAGATGTTGTCCTTTTAAAGACAACAAAGATCTGTTACACTGACTCACTGGAAATGAACGATCTTTGTCTCTGATACTGAAGGAATGAAGTGCTTGTGGCAGTTGTTTGTTTCTCCTGTGGTGTTTTGCAATAAGTCTGTAAAAAAGTGTTTCCAAAAAAATAATTCTAAAAATCATTCTAAAAAAGAATGATTCAGGTTATAAACTAACCTGTGAGAGAAGCTGAAAAACATACTTTTTCCATGATTTCCATGTTGTGAATGCTTCTAACCTCAACTTTCATGGACACCTCTCAGTTTACATCTGGGCCTGCACAGCTGTATAAATTAGTCTTAACTTGATTTAATTGAGCTATGTTTGCCAAAAGGGCTTTCCACCAGCATCATATATACCTCTGTACAGTATGTTATTGTCACAGGTGTACTAAAAATGACATGAACCTGATGGAGGCACATCAATCAAATCTGACATTAATATTCTCTATTTTTGGAAGTACATGAGAGTGTGATTTTTGCAAACTAGCATGTTCATTTCTGTGTTGACCTAACCAGTACTGCCATAGGAATACTGTCATGATTTAATGCCAGTATATGTGACCCTGTGCTAAGCCAGAGGGACATGCATACACCCAACGCCCGCTGGTGGTTGCTGTGCTCTGTAATTCAACTCTGTAATTCAGTAATGTCTAAAAAACAACTAAATAGTTACCACATGGTGGAAAATTAGCAATAAGGGACCCAAATTTTTGTGCGGTATTAAATCTGCACATGGAAAAAGTTAAATATCATCCTCAATGCTATCCATGTGTTTAGTCACATTGAATGAAATGCTTATAAAGCATGACATTATTTAATTTTTATAAGGTTTCCCACATCCAGTAAAATTTATTGCAGTTGCTTTGAAAAGCTTTGTGCAGGTGCCTTTTGAGCTGATCTCACTCAAGTCAGAACATCACACACACTATGTGCATTTAGTCACTGGATACATAGTATAGTATTTAAGTAATCCCATAGTAAATTGATTTTTCGTAATCCAATAGTTTGGTGGGATTGTGTGTATATGATTCACATGCAGAAATATTGAAATATAATCTTCAAAAAAGTGTGACATGAGAATTTGCCATGGTGGAAAGTCTTTTGACATTAGGCATGGGGGTCTGTGGCTCTCTGTAAGAATGGTTCTATTTCCTTATTTTTTTTCTCATCTCACAGTCCCAGGAAATAACTTTGGAAATAGCAACATCTGCACAGGAAGGGTACTAGATATTTGCTGACTTCAGTTCAGCCCTGTACTGATAAGTGCCAACACTGATGCCTCAAAGATATTCATATTGGGAGTCAAGAGGGAATCGCTTTTTCTCTGTTGATGTTGAGAATGTAGTTGAACTTTCTTTTCTCTCAATGAAAAGTATTTTGTAAATTGAAATAGTAATCTGCTTAGTATCCAAGGATGGGGTGGCATAGTGACCTGAATCCTTAAAATCTGTTTATCATTCCTTACATATGATTTATGTGACTTCCTTGAGGTAGAATTGAAGTGAAATTCCAGATTTTTCCCGCCACAAATGTGAGTCATCATGACTCAAAATGCAACTATCTGTCATGTGAGTAATCCTGATAGATAGGTAATATTAGGGAACTTTCCCCCTGATTTTCAGGGCTTGAGAGTGAGTGTAGTTTAAATTATTTTGTTCACGAGCAGTTTGGCATTTGTTCCCAAACATTAAGTGAGGGATGCTTCTGCAGCTTCAAACTCAGTTCCACTAAGGTTCATATCTGTGATGCTCTTTGTCTCACTCTGAAAAAAATGTAAGTAATAGTACCTGCTAAAGAAAGTTCTGAAGGAGATTTGCCCCTCTGGCAGGACGCCAGGCAAAACTCTCTAAGGATGAAAGTAAGGTTCTTCTCCATCCCCTGGCTGACTAAACTTCCTTGCCTGCTAGCTACTGCATACTCAGTATTCTAAGCTAGGTTTTCAGTTAAGAGGTGGGGAAAAAGACACTTCCAGATATCAATACAAAGGCAAGTGAGATTCAGAACTGACTATATAAAAAAATCTTATGCTGCTCTCAGTCAATGTATTTTGTCCCTAATACAGTAATGGTGGTTATTATGTGAATGTCTAGCCTGGTTAAGTGTTAAGTCCCATGGCAGCTATCAACAATTTGTTAGAATTCTGTTTCTCTAGTGATAATGAAGACAAACATTATGTTGGAAAGGAAGTGTGTAGCTATTTGAATAGGTTAATATATGGTAAACTAGGTGTTAATTTACAGCAGATCTTTTACACCCTGGCAAGTGTCTGAATGCCTTTCTTAGATACCTTAAGTGAATGTAAGTATATTGCTCATCATGGGAGCACAGGCAAATTAATTTATGTTTCCTGGAGGGAGCAAATATTTTCCACTGGGGCAATTACTGCAGAATAGCTGATGAGATCCCAATTCACACTCTACATGGCATTTCAGTAATTCATTTTTATATCCATGCCCTGAACCCCAACCTGTCCTCTTGATCAGTCTTTACATTGACACCAGTGTGCTTTAGATCAGGATTTTACCCTTTTATCTGCGTTAATTTGAACTCTTGCTGCTCTGTAAATGAAGTCTGATGATCATTTTCCTTCAAGTGTTAGTAGCTGTCTTTCTAGATATTCAGCTGCTTGTAATAACTAATTTTACTTTTTTTTTTCTAGTGTATTTACTTGTAATTATTTTTCTCTATTGCATACCCAAATCTTGTAAATCCTAGACAAAAAAAGAAGATAATCAATGTTGGCAAAAAGTAATTAAAAACAATGAGGTCAGATTTGTATGGTTTTCTGTTTATTGAGGAAGAAAATCTGAAGTCTCAGAGGTGTAGTTCAATATACTGCATTATGATCAATCTCCTTTGCCACTCTTACAGTGATAATATCTTCTTCCCAGGAACTGCTTTTGTCTGGGTGTGTTTAACCATATATCATCTTCAGGCAGGTGGCAGGTGATCAAAGCCTTGAAAAGCTGCTAAATGTAACTACCTAAGTGTCAATGGTTTGAGTTTTTTTTTTTTTTCCTCCCAACCACAGCACTTTTTTATTCTGAGTTTCTTTCATGTAAAAATAGAGCTAGAGCAGAAATTGTCAGAAAGCTGCACAGTGCAGTGGCTGCACTTTTGAAGATGGTTCTAAGATTTTTTTTTCTAATGCTTCTTGAAAGTCAAGCAACCAGAGATGACTTCACAAGCTAGGCTATGACAGCTGTTCTTCACAAGTAGTGCCTCTGTAGTGTACTGACCTTTTCACTCATTGTAGGCACACATAAATGAGGAGGTTATTTGCAGGGGAGTCTGAAAAGACAACTGGAGATTTAGTGACGATACTTTTTAGACACTAGAGCACTTTTTCAGTACTCATTTTGCTCATTGTGAAGGCTTTCCAGCTTAGAATTTCTCATCTGAAAAAATATGAAGGTTAGAGCTAACGCTGTATGAAATAGAACACAATAGGGTATAAAACTATCCTGCACACCCACAACATTTTACTAAAAATAATAGAAATCTCAGACTCTCTTTAAAAAAACCACAACAATCAAGAGATCCTTCATACCCTTGCAGAACATGAAATGATTGGCTTAGGCAACTGATGCACACAATACAGAAAGGGAGACATGACAACATTTGTGAACTACAGCTCCTTGTCACAGCAGTAAGCTTACTTCCACTGTGCATCCTCAATATGAAAGTAATTGCCTTTTTTTTTAATGGTTTTTCCCCTGAGATGGACTTTAGAAGTTATAAAAAGACCTACAAAGTGCACAGTATTTGTTTTAGTTACAAGAAAAAAGTTTTTTGAAAAGGACTTGCAAAAATGGTAGCATTCCCCTAAAAATCTTGTGAAGGAAACAGAGAGATACTCCAATTTCTGGGTGAATATGCTGTTGGACTGGTTGCCACCATACTCACATTATTTATACTAGCTGTCAGAGTTTGGATTTAAGCCCTCAAGCATATGAATTCCTTTGAAGAGACAACCTTGTCATACTGCATTTTTTAATCAGAGTTCTGCTAATGCAGCTTTTGATTGAAATAAATGAAAATGAAAAAAATGTGTTTGACAAACCGAACACTTTCATGCCTGTGCAGGATGTTGTGCCGGGAGGTTTCCTGCGAGAGCCTCAGGACCAGCATTATTTTCATTCAAACACTCCTTTCACACTAGAGCACAGGCTCAGAATAATTCTCCCATTCTCAGCAAACGGTAGGAGCGCCTGGGATCCACAGAGAGAGCACTGACATGCTGAGGAGGAGGCAGGAGCAGGTCTACTGATCTTTCCCACACTGCTGTACTTATTAATGCCTCTGAATTGCATATGCTGTGGAGATTCATTGAATATCTGTTTCTTTTCTTCCTTTGCCCTCATACCCCTCTGCGTACTTGACTGAATAATGATTATGGTCTTGATGCAAAGAGTTAGCTGAGATGTTATGGATGCTGAATGTTATGGAGGAAGATGGACAGATTGGAGCCTTATAAACTCCATGTAAAGCTTTGTATTTGCAGAAATGAGTGGAGAAAATGATCATGTAGTGGGTCTGGAATTTCAGCTTGTGCATCTGCACTTTTTGGATTTTAATTTTTATCCACTTACATGTGGGAAAAAATGTTCTGTGAATCAGCAGACAGATCTTCCTTTGTGCTTGAACAGGAGTACAACTTGACCCTCCCACTCCCAGAACTGTTTTTAACTGAATGAAGAAAATAGAGATTATTTCAAGTGTTTTGTGATCATAGTGGCCTATTTCTTGAAGAAATTTCTACTAAAGGCTTATGTTTTGTATATATGGCTCTTCACTGATGTAAAACTCAGAAAAATACACAGGGAAAGAGTCAATCCTAGAAGATTTTATTTTGTTTCAGAGAGTTGCCTAGAAAAGCAACATAAGATGTGCCAAAACTATGTCTGTACTGTTCTAAGGTGAACTTCTTGTGTTGTCTCAATGGTTCTTCTTCTCTCAGCATGTGTAACAATACTTTCAATGCCACATACCTCTACTGTATAAAAGTAATGCAGACTTGCTAACATGTCATTGTACTTGTGCACACTGAAATCTCCGCTGAGGTACAGAGGGATTCCACTCCTTTTAATGCCTGCTTGGAGCTATGAAGCCATGTGTCTTTAGTATTGCATGACTGGTCTCTTTGAAGAGAATGCGGTACTATAAAAAATTGAAATAATCATTTAGACAAGACATGATTAAGTGAACAGAACTAACGAAACACTGCAGGATTATCATCAAATATGAAATCCCAAATGTCCCCCAACATGTACTTCCTCAGTGAATGAGTACCCAAAAGCACTGGCCTTAGCTTTTGAAAACATTTATTAATTTATTTCATATTTCTTTGGCTAATGGGACATCCATGATACCATTACATTAGCATACATTTCAAGCTCAGAGCTGTTCAGGAAGGAGTAAAAGTGGAGTGATTTAAGCACAATGAGTTCAGTAACTGAAAATATGCTCTACTATTACTTTCTGAGTATGCAGCTGAGCTACTATTGTTCATATCATTCTACAGGACAAAATTACTGTCATGTGCTGTTAGTAGCTGCCTAATCCTTGTCTTCTGGAGAAGGACCACTTGAAAGTACTCACCTTACTCACATTTCTTGTGCAAATTAGTCTCTACTGGTGTGCTACAGCTCTGTATCTGAAGAAACCTGTTGACAATGTTTGGAAGATTCTAAGTTTTGCTCTACTGACACAACTGTACCATGTCACAGTCAAGGTCTGTTAAATTACAGTAGAGTAACGATGACATAATATTGGAGTGAAGCTGGGGAATAAATTTTTCAGGATCACTGTGTTGGATAAGTTGTCTAGGGGTTTTGCTGACATTTTTTACTCCAGTTTACACCCACCCCCCCACCCCCCCCCCCAAACAAACAAATAACTCAAAAGGGAACAAATGCAAACCTAGGCATTTCAGCTCATGCAAACTCCTTCATAATAATGTGTTTATTGTACTCATCTGTTCGTCTTTGGTAAAGATGCTGAACCCTTATACTTTTTTTCATGTTACCAGTATGATTTCTAACAGACAGACTTATTTGAGAACCAAGCCAAAACCCCCAAAATTTTGCAAGCCATTTTGATTGCATGCTCTGCCTGTCGATAGGCACGTACAAGTATAGTACAAGTACAGGGACCTCTGATATTAAGTCCTTCTGAAACATCAGGATTTACAAATGCCTCAAATAGCAGGACTTTTAATCCTAAATATTAAGTGATACCTCAGTTTTAAATGTTTGTCCACCAGCTTATGTTTGCTCTTGAAAGTAGAGGGATTAAGTGCATTCAGCAGCATTTTAGTCCTCTTCAACACTGCTTTGATGTGTGTGAAGCGTTAGCAGCAGAGTTGGCTCAGGGTTCTCATTTATTAGCACTTTGCATGTCTCATCTCACCTCAAATGTCCCTTTTCAAATTCTCTCATATGCTCCTATAAGCGTCATTGTACGTATCATGGAGATAGCTATAATATGCAAAGCTGTGAAGAGGTGCTGAGTATACCCATTGGCAACCTGGGAATCTTTAGAAAAATAATGCATGATGATACCTAAGTTTGACCAAGCAGTGAATTTTTTTTTTTTTTAATGCCCTCCCCCCCCCCCCCTTTTTTTTTTATTTAGGGAAAAAAGGGAAGACCACAAACATACCAAAGACTGTTAGACCTTTTTTGCCTCCATTCTTGCTTGTGTTTTAGGAGTCAGATCCTAAAACAGCTAAAAAACTCTGTATGAGATCAGTTTTGCAGATAACAATGGGAATTTGTGCATCATAAATCAATCAATCAATCAATCAATCAATCATATGAGGAAAACCTCCTGTGTGTTTTAGAAATCTCACCTTAGCCTTTTAAGGATGCCTGATATTTCTGCATTTAGACTGAACTCTTTTGCTACATACCTATACAGGCATGGATGTCCTTTTTGCTTGGTTTCTAGGCATAAAATATGTATAATTGAGAATAGCTTTGTCCCCTGCAAAGCAGGAAGCTAAAGTGCAATGCAGCAAACTCTATTAATGGTACATCTTCAGGCTAGTCAGGTATCAAGAAATAGATGATTTTATTCTGAATGAAAGGTAATGGAAGAGCTAGATGGTGGCATTGTCTGTGGGGTGGTGTGGTCTCTAAAATCATACAGGATATTGATTTAAAGGTCAAGCAGTACAGTTAGTAATGTAGAGGCTGGGTGCTGCTTATGCTAAAGGAATGTGGCTCTTTTCCTGCAGAACACAACCCTCCTGGTCCCTTCATAGAAATAAAAGTAATGTAGTGAGAAAGTTAATTGATTGCTCATTTTCTACTTCATTATTACTGACATCAGTTGGCATTGAGAAATCCTTTAGGAAACTCAGATAAAGATCTCTCTTCCAATGAAGCTTAGAGACCAAATTAGATAAGATGTGAAGCTGACTTAGATAACAGTAAGAACGATTTTCCTCTTATTTAAGTCTAGAGGTGCCTGAATACCTAAATTTACTGCAGAAAATAAGACAAAGATGGACCTCAGGATATGAATGAGTTGGGAGTATTGTGTATCTAGCCAGATATGCAGGAGACTAAGAGCGTGTAAGAGTAAAAACAGAGCCTCAATCATTTTAACATTGATTTTGCTGAGGAACAGAGAAATTTTTCTTATCATGTTTTCCCCTGAGTGGCAGCAGGAAGCACTAGTGTTCTTTGGGGAAAAAGCAGATGGCTTTTGTGAGAGATTAGTCTAGAACAGTGCTTGCCAGAAATGTCACTTGCAGCAGCAGAAGGGACCAGCAAAGAGGATTTGACACCAGCAAAAGAGTATTTGACACCAGCAAAAGAACAGACATTTCTGTCTTAGGATGATGGAGTGTTGCAGAATGTCCTATGTGATATCAAACTGGCAGGTTGGATGATTGGAATAGCCAGATCAATTAAAATGTGAACAAGTTAAGTTGCTTCTTTCCCAATCTTTGTTCTTGGAACAGAATCCTTTCCAAGGTTATATGTTCTATATCCCCTGCTTTATTGTAGAATATAGGACTTAGAGTATGTAAGGAAGAGGCAACAAAGCAGTGAGTGCTTTTTGTCCTTTAGAGTCTCATGTGTGTAGACATGTGTAGAATAACAGAATGACAGGGTCTGAAAGAGACCTCTGGAGATCACCTTGTTCAACTGCCCCACCAGAGCAGGTTCATCCAGAGTGCGTTACACAGGACAGTATCCAGGCAGCTTTTGAATGACTCCAGACTATTAGACTCCACCACCTCTCTGGGCTGCCTGTTCCAGTACTCCACTACCCTCAAAACAAAGAAGTTCTTCCTCATGTTTAGATGGAACTTCACCTGTTTAAGTTTGTTTCCATTATCTCTTGTCCTGTCACTGGGCACGACTGAAAAAAGACTGTCCCCATCCTCCTGATAACCACCCTTTAATCATTGCTAAGATCCCCTCTCAGTGTTCTCTATGCTAAAAAGACATGACTACCTCAGCTTTTCTTTGTAAGAGATGTTCTAGTCCCCTAATCTTTGTGACCTTTCACTGCACCCTCTCAAGCCATTCCCTGTCTTTCTTGAACAAGGGAGCTGGGAGCTGGACACAGTACTACAGACAAGGCCTCACCAGGGCAGAGTAGAAGGGGAGGAGAACCTCCCTTGATCTGCTTGCCACATTCTTCTTGATGCATCCCAGGATGCCATTGCCCTTCTTTGCCACAGGGACACATTGCTGGCTTATAGTCATCCTGTTGTCCGCCAGGACTCCCAGATATTTTTCCACAGAGCTGCTTTCCAACATTGACCAACTGAATGTCTCACAGCATGATGACTTGGAAAACTTCTCTACTGAAAACAGACTTTGACGAAAATAAATTAGTTTTGCTGTTCCTCAAATGCAAACCAAACTATTGAAAATGTGTGGCTGACAATGGACATCTGCCTGCATTGAGATCATTTGTCAGCCAGGAGTTAGGTGGACCTATAGAATGGGATCTCTGCAAATCAGTGAAGAAAGCGGAGTGCAAAGAGCATGAGATTCCAGAGATAGCTCTGGGAGTTGCTGTGTATGAACAGAGTAGTTTGCCTTGCTAGTGGAGCTGTAAGGAAAGGTTGCAGAAAGAAATCAGATGGTTAGATTGACCATTTGATCAAAAAAGTGGCCCTGAGAAGACTGTCCTTGGAAGGATTATTTCAAAGCAGTGGGCAATCAGACACATTTGAGCCTACGCTTTAAGCTGTCAGCAAGGCAAGTCTGGTAATCAGAGGAAGGAGTTCCCAGTGACATTTAGCTTAGCTGGAAAAAGCAGCAGTGGAAAGTGAAGAGGTGCAAGGTGTGAAGAGAGATTTGTTAATGTCAAAGTATGGAAAAGTGGTGGGTTTTTTTATTTTCTTTTTTGTTCTCTCCAAAAGCTGAACTAAAGAAGAGAAGTGTGAAAAACAAAGGCAGTACAGAAGGGGGGCCTAGGAATGTCAGCAGATTAGAGGAGGTGGTAATGTCTTCAATGTGTTTTCCCGTCTTAAAAATGAGGTGTCTACAAGTGTCAAGCTTAACCTTTTGCACAAAACAACTGTGACTTATCAAAAAGGTAAAGAATACATGTTACAAGGATGATTCCGCAGAGGTTTGTGATATAAAGGAAGAGTGCTGTAGAAATGAAAAAAAGTATAGATGTTTGTGTGCCAAACCCAGTGTTACTGACTTTAAATGTTCTTCATAAAGCAAAGGCAAATACTAGTTTCTTTATTTTCAAGGGATATGACTAATAGTGCAATGGTTGTAGTTGAAAAGCTCACCAGCAATGTCATTGCTACCAGAGTGGGGGAAATTCTTCCTTCATCATATTAAGGACACCGTATTTTTCACCCTGGACTGCATGTGAGGTCTGAAAAGAATAAATTACATAGCTTGCAGCTGAATAATGGAAAATTTGTTGACACTAAAGAGTAATTTATGCTTGAAAAATATCTGTGCATACAATATTTGTTTCTGTTGCATTTATGATTTCAATTGTAAATATTGCCATCAGGAGTAAGGTTAACTTCCCAGAAATGACAGGGATACCAGCAGAGGAGGTGACAAGAACAAACAAAGAGAAAACAACTACTTGTCCTCAAGATTTAGGATCAACTAAAGAATTTGGACTTTGAACACTGTCTGTCAAGTCTGCTAATAAATGCATTTGAAGCCAGATCAGGTATCTCTACATATCACTGTGTAGACAGGGTCCTAGGAACAGGGAAGTTTTAAAATTTAAAGGTTAGAGCTTGTGACATGTTTATGTCTGTGTCAACCAGGAGTTATGGGCCATCATGAAAGTATGTTTGCTTTTGAAAACAATTCCTCTTCTTCATTAAATGTGATAGTATCAGTCACTTAGTGAGCAACCAATGTCAATAACCTTTATAGAATTATTACAGGTAGATTAATGGCTTTGAATTCTGCATCAAACAGAGCAGCAAGACAGTCACATGTGCCACTGCTATTGCAATGTTAAGAACATGACAGTCTGTCAAGATTTTTTTTATATGGTGCACATCAAAATACTATTTCACACAGTTTTGAACTGATACATAGCATTTCCCCCATCTTTTCCCCTGTATTACTTGCTTAAACTCCTAAGCTTTTATTTGCACGACCAAGGTTTTCTTGCATAGAAAGTTTTCCCTTGTGCTCACTTAGTTTGTTTTATGAAGTGGGGTTCCTTCTGCTTCTCTCTGTGCCAAATTTTCTGATTAGTATAGGTCCAAGTGCCAGAAAGAAAAATTTTCAGGGGGCTCATGTGGTTGGCCAGGATCTCAAAAACTGTCAGTGTGGCTCTACAGTGTCCCTTTGGATTTGGTGAAGATGAGGACATTGCAGCAAGGCACAGCCTGAGCATATTTGCAGGCATTACAGAGATCCTCACATCCTGGCAGTTGTCCTGCAGCTCTGTGAATTACAATTACAGCTTGGGGATAGGTCTGAATGGAAATTCTGTTCTCAGGGAACATTTGCCTTACCATCCATGTGCCAAGCCTGAAGTTTGGTGTGAAGAAAAGGATTTGCCTGTTAGTGTCCTATTTAGACTTGTAAGTAAACAAAGTGCTGTCTCAAAAGAAGGATTATCAAAGCTTAAATTTTGATACTAAAGAAATACTTTGTGGCTGATGCACAATTTCTTTACCTGTTCTTCCTGACCCATTCCTCTTTATTTTTTAAAAGTAAGAAAACAACATAGTTTTGGAAACATATTTAGCAATATTTATATGAATTTTATTAACATGAACCAAAGCTAATGACTCTGCAGGTGTGTGGTGAAAGGGATTAAAAATGCATAATTTTTGGTTTGGTATTTGATATGAGTGTCACTTTCTTCTTAAACTGAGACTGACTGCAAAACAACACCAATGATACATTACACAGTGTTCGTTAGAAAGGGAGTATAACTTCTCAAATCTTCAGGATTTCATAATCTTGATGATAAAATCTTTTAGTACATGAGGTCTAGCACTGAAGTCTTCATAATTTTCTGTGCACAACATGTTCACATGGAAATTAGTAACACTGCAGAAGCATCAAGCAATATGGTGATTAGTGATCCATTGCAATACCCAGTGCCAAAGATGTCATCATATTGATCTCTGCATGCTTAAATTATAGAATATAGTATTCCTGCCTGAACATGTAGATTCTTAGCTAGAATAAATTACAGCCAAATGCAAAATCAGTCTCAGTCTGAGTGTCTGCTAAATTAATCAATGCAAAGAGAAAAAACATGAACAACTAATAAACTTCAAAGACCTGACAATTGTGGGATCTGGTGAAATTAGGAAATTGGGACAGCTTGATAGAAACAAATGAGTAGGAAGTTGCTTTGACGCATTTCAGGTCAACTGTTGGAAAACTTTGGAAAGAAATCAAACTCTCCCTTCTAGTCTAATCAGATCAAACAAAGTCCTATTTGTATCTGTTTATCTGGCATGTTTTGAAAACTGAATTAAAACAGCAAAAGAAAAATGCGGTGACTATAAGATATGTATAAACACATGTACATGGGGCAATGCCCATTGGAGAGGATAAAGTCTTTGCTGTAAGTAGCCACATGATAAGCTAGCTATCATAAAGCTCTATTATTTTTTCATTTTAGTGAATTCTGTCTCATCTACTAATTTTCTTTCACAGTCACTACATCTTATGTACCAAAGTGAGGAACATGCCTGAGGAACATGCATTAAAAAAATACCTGATTTGAGGAGCCTGACTGCCTGTAATTATTTGCATGACCTGTCTTTGATGGCAATATGAAAACAATTATATTTTAATCCACTCTAGGCAGTCAGAGGGTCATAGGGCTTGTTTCAATAAGGAAGCAAAGCATGTGCTTAATTTTAAGCATGTGATTAGTCCTGCTTGTATGCTTCAAGTTAAATGCTTTGCAGGTTAGGGTCTAAAGTAACTAGGCTGCATAAGCAGAAATGCTGGAAAACAGAAACAAATGAAGGGACTATGTGTTTGTTTATTTTTATCCAAATATCTTTGCTTTCTCTAAATCCTCTGTTCCTATGACCTCTTAAACCTTCCCTCCTCCAAACAGTGACAGAAAACCCCTTAACTTTCATAAGAATGTGCCATTAGCAAAGCATAAGATCATGTGTAACACAAGCCAAATCCTTGCCACACCTGTGGCCTTCTGATGAGCAAACATGCAATATTCAGATTTTATGCCAAATGCTCAAATGTATTTATGATTATTAGAAGAGCATCTGTTATGTGTGCTATTTCTATATTGTATATATATTAGAAAACATTATGATAGTTAAGGATATCTTATGTGTGCAATTTGCACTTAGTACTCAAAATATTCAAGGGACCAATGCCATTTTTTGATGGCCATATCCTCCTCTTGATTACTGACTTCAGAAGTAGCAGGCTCCAACTCTACATCCTGAGAGCAATCAAGGTGACAAGGACAAAACAAATTTAAGACAGAGAAGTGTAGTGAAAAGGATGACAATAGAAGGGCAGGGAACAATAAGGAAGGTGGAAATGCTGGAAGAGAGGCTTAGACAAAATAGGATGGAAAGAATAGTTAATCATAAAAGTAACCAAAGCTATGAAACCCAAATACTGCAAAAGTACAGTATACTTGTGGGGTGAATTAAGGAAAGATGAACAGAAAACATGGGACATGTTGCTTACAATATGAAACTCGGTGACAGAATATTGCATTGATGTTTGGAGTGTGAATTAGGCTTGAGAAGGTGTGGTTGTGTTAGTAGAGGCTGGATGTTCAATCATGGTCATCTTGAATTCAGTGGACAAGTCTTATAGGGATTTTGCTGTAGGTATTATACATAAGATAGAAACAAAATTTTTATGCACAAGACAGTTTACTGTTACATTTTCATATGGCTGATGTTGGGATTTTAATATCAAATTCTGAAATGCCACAGAAAAGTTAAAGCTCTAATGTTTTTCAAGAACATGGATAAGAAAACCCCTGGCATTTAAAATATTATAAATCTTAGAATATTTATTTTTCATTAAATTGGGTGAATTGCTGGTCCAGCAATTAGTTCGTCATCTACATAGATAAGAGAATAAGCAATGCTTTGATAAATATGAGATGACTCACTTTTGGGAAAAAAATGTGAGTATTAATTAACTCTTAAACCAAGGAAATAGGGGGACTTTGGCTGTGGAAAAAGCGGTATGTGGAAATTTTTATTTGAAAAAGGAAATAATGCCAAATGTTTAAAATGTAATATGAAATGTAAACTTTATTCAGAGGTGAGAAATGATACATTTGCTAAATGCTCGATTCCAACTTTCTGTCCTTTACAAACACTTCTAAATTAGGGAACAGCTGTTTGATATGAATGCTAGCAAAATCCTGCTATTCTGAAAAAGCTTAGGAGCTTCTTTCCCTGTGGATCTCTCAGTCACTTGCAACTATGAGAGCTTCGCGTAGTGTATTTCCTAATGAAGCCATCCAAAAGTTTTTTTGATTTTCATGCATCCATCAATTCCTTTATCAACATATCTCAAACGTCTTCTTTTAGGCAAGATACACAAATTTGGCAAAATATTTTAGCACAGCTCTGAAGAGCTGCTGCATTGCATTTATCAAACTCCAAATTAATACAGCCTGAAGAGGGCAGTAAAGATAAAGCTTTATTTTTCTTGCCTTTTAACTGTTTTCATTGTGCGTGGTATTCTGAAAACACATTTCTGGACAGCACATATTTACAGGCATTTCACATTTCTAGAGGTACACTGCATAAAACGTACTTTCAGGTCAATGAAATCCTTTGTTAGGATTTATCTGAGGATCTAATTCCTTCGCATGACAGTGCAGAACTGAAGACTTGTCCATCGCTTAAGTAGCTTGCAGATAATGAAGCGAAGGAGCCAGCCTTGCTGGGACATCCCCTTAGAACAAAATGACACTGAGTTCTGCAAGTGGGTTAAAAGAATAATTTTGCAGATCGCCAGAAAATGAGATGTTATTTTCATATTTTGTCTTAAGCATTCGAAAAAGACCAAGCTCCCTTCAGAAATAGACCACTGGGACTTTATAAGAGGAAAACAGTTTTATACTTTTTCCATTCATGTGTCTTGGGAGCTTCCTGACAGCCAGGCTTACACTGAAACTTAGGTCATTTTCCTTGTGTTAAGGGGCAGTGAATTTTATATGGTAAAAATTTATGCCTGTATGGGGAGGAAACTGCAATTGCAGAACAACAGCTATCTAAATTGTTCATTTCTGACTAGGCATTGTTATTCCTTAGGAGCCTGCTATTTGCTTCAAGCTCAGGAAATAACATTCTTTTTTAAAGCTGAAGGAAATGTATGTTTGCATATTTTGTTTGTATTGATACTTATGCACATGGGCACTGTTATCATGGAATCATAGAATCATAGAATCAGTCAGGGTTGGAAGGGACCAAAAGGATCATCTAGTTCCAACCCCCCTGCCGTGGGCAGGGACACCTCACACTAGAAACAAAGGTATGAAACAAAGATATTTTGTATATACAGATGTAGTAGGCTTCTGTGTTTGTATATATATCCTTGCAGATAGAGATACTACCCATACCCATTAGGAATGGAGAAATTTAGGCAAAGCTAGGGAAAGAGCTTGATTTTTCCATTTGAAGAAGACAACTGGCAGAAGATACTAGTTTAGTCAACAACTTTTAATCAAGAGGGTGGTTCTGAGATGAATGGTGTTCCAGTATCATAGAATTATAGAATCGTAGAATCATAGAATCAGTCAGGGTTGGAAGGGACCACAAGGATCATCTAGTTCCAACCCCCCTGCCATGGGCAGGGACACCTCACACTAGAGCAGGCTGGCCACAGCCTCATCCAGCCTGGCCTTAAACACCTCCATGGATGGGGCCTCAACCACCTCCCTGGACAACCCATCCCAGGCTCTCACCACTCTCATGGGGAAGAACTTCTTCCTCATGTCCAGCCTGAATCTCCCCACTTCCAGCTTTATTCCATTCCCCCCAGTCCTGTCACTACCTGATAGCCTAAAAAGTCCCTCCCCAAAGTAATAAGTAGCAAAATAATGTGGTGCCAATATTAGGAATGAGAGTGTAGAATTCTGAATGTTCTCTGACAATATCCCAGACAAGTCTTGCAGCTCCTCCAAATACAGCAGCTCAGATTTCCTCAGATCTCTTCCCTAGAAGCAGTGCAAGGACTGCATGGTACTCTGCCCATTACTGAGTAGAGCTGTGTCAGGGGTGTAGAAGTCCTTTAGAGTCACGGCAGAGAAAAAAAGGAGAAAAATACATACTGAGGGGACAGTTCTGAGAGCTAAGAAATAATTTTCCTGCTTGGCAGAGAATTCTATTTTTTCCTTTCAAAAATAGCAAGTTTAGAATTTAACATTGAAATCCTTTAATTTGTAAGAATTGAAATATTTTTGTTTGTGCCGGTCTCTTAAACTTGTAAATAATGAAACTATATTTAGTTTAATAAGTAAAACTTTTTTCCCCCCTGAAATTGCAGGAGAAATATTTTGTTTATGAGAGAGACAGTATTTTCACTAATATGAGCTTTTGATCAAAACACCCTATCCTGTGGGGTGTTTCCTTATGAAATGTATCTCAGTCATATTCAAAGACCTCAACAGATATTATTTTTCCTAGACTTTATCAAGAATCATCCTAATCAGATGCTAAGCTGGTACAAACTGGAGCTGTTCCTTTGCAGTACGAGCATTAGCTGGCTAAGGAAAGAGACAAGTACAGTTAAGCATGTTTAATTGTTTGGAATGGCTTCATTGTACTTGAGATTTAGCATTGGAAAAAATCATAAGGCAGAAGCTGAAAATAGTCCTTTCTTGTCCTCAGTTCAGTGAAACATTTAACCACATGCTTCAGTTCATGCCTATTTAGCAATGTACTTAAGTAATATATTTAACTTTAGTCACATGCTGAAGTCCATTGCTTTCCAGAGCTTCTAAACACAGCTTTCACTTTTACCCATATTAAAATGACAGAGTTGTCCAATATGTAACTAAATGATATTTCTATTTTTAAAATGAAGTAGAAAAACATAGGAACTACACACTCTTTTCTGAGGAAGCATAAAATAACACTGGAGTAATTTTTTCACAACCAAGAGTTTCCATTTACTGTAGTTATTTGCTGTATGTTTCAGGTGCCAAAAAACCAGAAACAAGCTCAGATTTGCTTATAGTATTTATAGCATACACAATGCACTCTATTAACAAGATGAACTTGTATGACAGAATGGTATTTCTTCTACAGATAAATGGGTTGAGAGGTGTTTTGGTGAAAAGTCAAAAAAGAGCAC
Source organism: Indicator indicator (assembly GCF_027791375.1). NCBI lineage: Eukaryota > Metazoa > Chordata > Aves > Piciformes > Indicatoridae > Indicator > Indicator indicator. Next base: position 11,476,436 of record NC_072017.1, read on the forward strand.
ATGTTAACACACTGGAAATGCTTTGTATCTGTGAATAAGTTGATAGACGTATTTTTTCAGGGTAGTTTAACCTGTATGTTGCCTTCTTGGGGTTCTTCCCTCTTTCCACTACTCTGAGATGAAGAGGTGCCTGGCAACAGTGATGATGGCAACACAGCTCATATGTAACTGAGTGTACTAACCCTAAGCACGTTGCCAAATTAGCCAAGAGCCAATTAATCAAGAAAACAGCTTTTTGTCCTGTGTGATATGAGCCGGTTGACAATTTCTGTCTCTCAGTTATGCTGTGCATAGCCTGTATCTTTCTGGATGGCATCTGCTATAGCCTGGATTATTGCCAGACTGAAAATAAAAGTGGTTACTTTGCTTTTTATCTGAAGTAATCTGTTGTTGATTATACCTGACCCTGGCAAACTGTCATTGTAGCACTCATACTTACTGTGTGTCTGGTGAAAAAACACGTTCCAGTTCTGTCATTCACACAGAAAATGCACACATTTGAAGCACAGAAAAAAGAATATGGATGGTCAGTGATGTACTAGGTACACTCACAGTTTGTTCTCATTTGAAGTAATCTCCATTCATTGTTTTCACAGAAAACTATTTTGAAATGCTGTTAAATATATGTTTATATATATATTATATATATTATATATATAATACAGTTTTGATTTAGAATCTAGACTTTTATACACATTTTGTTAGAGTCATACTAATGATAATAGATACTGATATTTTATGAAAGACTTTTCTACATCTAGATGAGTTTGTTTACAGAAGTTAAGGCAAAGACATCGTAAAAAAAATCAAAGTGAATATCTGTTCTTCACGGCACCTTTCAAGAGCTTAATAGCACTATTTTTTCTGTTTTTTTAGAAGCATAGCCTATACTGTTCTAAACCAAACTAGTCTCCTAATGCACTGTCGTCCCTTTCTGCATTCTTTCCTGGAAGACCAGGTTTAGTTAGGGTTCAGCTGCTAGGTGTATACTACGTTAGAAAGTGTGGTCTTGAGTGTACTTCTAAGATGCTTTAAATTAGGACAGTAGGCATCCCTCTGGTGTGGCTAAGCCCTGCCAGACTTCAGAGAAGCTTTTTTTGTGATTAAAAAATTATGAATTTTTTTTTTGTTCTCCTATTAGGGTTTTGATATGTATTTATAGTACCCTCAGGTTCTGCACAATAAAAATGGTTAAACCTTTAGTCCTTTTAGTAGTTCACAGTTTTATTACAGAAGTTATTTTGTAGATTTTATGCTTAGAGCAAGGTCAGTGTATTGCACTGTATAAATTATTCTAAGTAATTGCTCAGTTATTTTATAGCTTAGTCACAGGATTTTTTTATTATTAAACATAGTCTTTTCTTTAAGGCCGGGAAAAGAAGGTCACTATAAATCACATGGCAGCTTGCCATTTGGGGTTTCAGCTTTACCTGTGATAAGGATTTAATAACAATCTGGCCCAGACACCAGTTCCCTCTCAATTACCTTTCCACATGGGCATTAGTTCACACTGTTTATTAAAAACTCCCCTTGTAGTTGTTTTAATGGAGTGTTTCAGATTAATGGCCCCTGTGGAGTTTAACTTCATTGCACTTCATTAAAGCTAGATTGTACAAAAGGTTACTTCAATTAAATCCAGAACTCGACCTTAAATCTGTATGGATTTTTTAGAAAATGTGGTAAAATTGCTATGCCAATCCTTTAAGATTAACAGGGCAACATCCTTCTTGGTGACTGAAGTTCAAAATCTGTTATATCTGTTCTGAATTTGCTTGCAGATTAATATTCAGATTTCAGGAGATTAGAGGATGAAAGCAACTGGATGGTGTATGATCTATAAATGATTTAGCTGAGCAGTTTTGTTAGAAACAGGACAGCCTAGGGAAGCTCAAGTGATTTTTCTTTCCTATAAAAGTGTTAGCTGGATGTTTCACAAAACTTCTGTGAGGACATAACTGTTTATCTGCACTGCAGGAGAAAGTACTTCTATAAACAACCCCTTCATATTTTCTAAACACAAGCCCTACAATGATTGGCTTTTCTGCATGTGTACACCTTTCAGTGCAAAAGTCTTTGATGTCCTCAACTGCCTATTTCCTTGCCAAAGGTTTTTAGAACAGCACACGTTGGGAGAGGTGTCCTGTAGTAAAGTAGAAAGAAAGTTTGAGGTGGAAAGGTTGATGCAGAACTTTCCTGGGAGTGAGGTCAGTTGGTTTAGCAGGGAGAGAAAGACCAGTGGAGTGATGCTGAGATTTTACTAAAGCAGCAAATAAACTTGCTAGTCTTTCTGAAAAAGACAATAGTTTCGATATCCTAGGAAACAAGGTAGGTTTATTGGGGTGGAGAAATAGACTAACCTGGTTTAGGATATTTAAGAAATACTCTCATAACTGGTTTTATTGATTTTACCTGAAGTCTAGGTAAGATTTAAAGTTTTTTAAAATAGCCTCTATGTACAGCAAAGAACAAAAAAAAAATGCTCATAAATTTTATGAATTTTATAATTTCTATTATTGTTACTGTGGTGGACTCCAGATCCAGATACTTCCATCTGGATCTGGGTTGTACTTTGTTAACACTTATGTAAACAATTAAATGATGTGAGATTGGTTTTGCATAGTTTATGAAGTAGTTGAGGAGTTGAAGATACTGTGCAACATGTGAAAGTGGCAGGGAAGTTGTTCTCATAAATGTTTGGTCATGCTGGACAATGCATTGGCCTCCTAGTAAACTGGGATAGAGTCCATCCTAAGATCTAGTGGGAGATTTCTTTTCCCAAAAAAGGTGACTTAACTTAACCTGCTAGCTAGTGTTTGTATTTTTGTAAATATCCATGATCACTCTGGATTTTCTTGAGTATTTTAGAGAATTTTTTGTTGTTATTATCAGTTTTGTCTCTCAAATACATTGTTCAGATCTTGTCAATAAATTATAGTTTAGTAGTATAGATTTTTTTTTTGTATTGAGAAAGCTTGTAGCAGGCTCTTGTTAAAGGAAATAAAAACATAAATGGGGAAAAAGCAAAAATTCATACTTCAGTCATGATCTAAATGGGAAAATTTAGAGTCTTCGTATTTGTTTCTGTGTATATATAGAGAGAGCCGAAACCGATGGCATTCCATAAACTCACACATACATCCTGAAATTACTGAGATTAAGCAAAGATCTGAATATTTACTGTTAGACATTCTGAATTTATTTTTAGATCTGTCTCAACAGTTATTATACTGAAAGAGATGTCTTCAAATTTTATAAATTTTAAGGTACTATCTTCTATTATGATCCTGGGGGGCTAGAACCAAATATTCTTTGTTAAGTGGAACTGTATTTCAGATGCAAATGATAATTAGACATGGATCTTATATGTACTGCAGTTTCAAGACAGAATATTGCCCAGCCTACATCTGAACTTGTGGACACAAGACAACTGATACAATCACATATTTTGGGCTTTTTATTTCAAATATTTAGAATGTTCTTTCCAACTCATCACATCCAAGAACTTTTCTCCTAACATTTCTGAGTTAATTCATGGAATTTAACAGAGGATCTACTGGCATTAAATCTTTCTAAAGTACTGAGAGATCTCTTGGTCGTTACTCATGATCTGAGGTCAGACCATCATGGTTAGTATTTTAAATTTTTGTCTATACTTTGAAAAGGAATGCATCTAAAAAGAGAACCAACCAACTTTCACTCATCTCCTTCTTCAAACACTTAAAATACCTGGTTGAATAAACACATACTATTTTTAATTGGACAAAGAGCTGTTTGTAGAATCCTTAGTATTGCTTATATTTTGAAGCATTCACTTTCTTGATGAGCCAGTTGGGCTGATAATATGTTAATATAAAATCATAAATAGTACAGATATAGGATTGTCAGTATGGGGAAAAGATTTTTTTTCAATTTTCTCTCAATATAGGAAGTAGAAGACATTCCATTGACAATTCTAAAGGGCAAATTTGATGCAAATGAAATTAATTTTTTTTTTTTCACATGGCCCATAGGTTTTGCAGTGCACTGTTAGGACATAGTGAAATATAAATGTGTGTAAAAGGAGATTACAAGAGTTTGTGAAAGAAAATTTGAAACAATGCTTGGATGGAACTTTCAACTCATTAAATTTTTGAACTGTGATTGCTAGAAGGTACAATTGCACAGTGGGGAGAGTTTGTTCTGTACTTCCCCTTTTCATGCTCTTCCCCATAGCTTTTACTACTAGACAAGCTGCTGCACTAGTTACACTTCTGGCTCTCAAGCTCACTTTGAAGTTGGAGCTAGGCTATGGTTATGAAATGGCTTTAAGATCACTTCAAGGATGGAATATCTGAGAATGGAGCAGTACTGAGTGTGGTGGTGTTTGGGGATAGTGATTTAGGTACTATTAAAAAAAAAACAACCCTTGCTCTTTCTGTATGCTTATACTTTTACTGTGATATTACTTTCATTATTCTTTGTTGTGACTGCATAAAATGCTGAGGCTAGAGCTGTCATCAGATGTAGGTGGTGAAATGACTGGTGGAGCAGCTGTCTTTTCGGCAGGACTACAGTTTTAACATCTTGCTTCTGCCAACTTTCTGGCTTCCTGCTGTTCTCCATCTTTGCGTAGAAGATGCTTGCCTTGGGCTGAATACAAGCACAGCAAAGAGAGTGGTAGTAAAATCAGGGTCCAGTAATGTCCTTTGCAAAATGAATCTATGCCTGTTTGTAAAACTGCTCTGCAAACTAGGAAATTAATCTTTTAGTCTCAAACCACTGCACACAGAGCTCATGACAGTATGAGAAATACATTTGTTTCAACTGATCAGAAATTGCTTATCAAATAGGAAATCTATCTTCACTCCCTCTACCTGCTTAAATTTGCAAGAATGAGGGATACTGTACCAATTCAGCAAAGCTTTTACTAGTACTGTTTAGGCACATTAGAAAGTGAGTAAATGCTTTGTGACTCTGTGCTAGAGTACTTTGGCACTATGCAGACTCTTGTCTGTGAGGGTGTATCTGTGATGAAGACTGAAACAGCTTTCAGGTATTTCAGAATGTATCATCTAGCTTCTTTCAAAGAGCCAGCCCTTTATGGCACATCATATTGATACTCACCTCACGATTCTGACTCCTCGCAGGATGCTATGTTAAATTCAAGGTCATGGTGTTAATCTTCAAAGTCCTTCACAGAATTGGTACATGTTACCTCAGAGAATCTCTCTTTGTGACTACAACCTCTCCTGACAGCTGTGTTCCTCAGGAATTATGAAGCTGTCAACCTCAAGGGTGAAGCCTGAGTGGGCAGAAGACAAGGCCTCCTCAGCAACGCAGCCAAAGCTTTGGAAATCATTATCAGAGTAGATAAGAATGACCACAAATCTCTCTGTCCTCTAGGCAAAGTATAAAACTCACTGCAACTTAACTCCCATGGGCACAACTAAAGACAATAAAGATAGAGGGTGGAAAAAGTTAACAGTAAAAAAAAAGAGCAAGACAGGTGTGGAGAAAAATTGCTCTCACATTACATTCTCAAAATAGAAGTCGTAGTTCTTATTTGGGAACAAATAATGAGAGGAGTTCAGATATTAGACACCAGGCACTTATATTTGTTCATTAGACACAGCATTTTAAATTTTATATATGCATCCATTTGTGTGCTCCTAAGTTTATCTCAGTTTCCTTTTAATGTAATATTTATACATAGTTAATATCTATTAGCAATGGAGTATAAGCCAGAACACCTATATAAGGCCAATGAAATGATAGGTAGTTCCTTTTAATTATTATGAAGGTCACAAACTGTTTCATCCGGATGAGAATGTATTATGTACTTGTAGGTAAGACAAATATCAAACCTGCTAACATCTTGTGATCTGAAACCATTACTGCAACAGCCTGATCCTTTATTTACCTGGAATTGTCTGTCTTCTGCATTCATCAATATGCATGGCTCTTGCAAGTATGAATTAAAAGTGAAGGGGCCTCATGTTGGAATATTACTGATTTAAAAACATAAAAAAGATTATGTTTTGTTTTCAGAACAATTAATTAATTAAACACAGTGAACTGGACGTGTCTTTCCTTCTTGCCATACAGGCACACAGGATAAACGGATCTCATTAGGGTGCGTTAATCCTGCACTCGTGAGAAAGATATTTATTACTTGGCTCAGGCTTGTGTTTTTCCTTTCAAAATAGGCTTTCATTTTCATTTCACCCTTTTGTTAGGGTGAAAACAAGAACCACAAAATGGTGTGCTTCTGTTTTATTTATAGTGATGTTAACTACAGAATGCAGAACCTTTGAACTGATGCTTGGAGATTTTTATGGCACTAAAAATAAAGGAGAGAAAGTCTCAGTCCCACCAACATCACTGGCAGAACTTCCACTTGGTGTCCTGGGGATGGGACTTTGTTTGCACCTGCACGCTTACTATTAGTTCAGATGGGTATAATTAATTCTTCTCTGTGTTAAAACTCTCCAAATGTTGAAGTTAACAAAGTTCTTCAGCTTTGAGCTCTTCTCTTTAAGCAGAGAGGTGTTAGGTCTATTTTACTGCATAGCTATGAAGTTACACAGGGTTATGGTGTTCTGAAAGGTGGCAGCCATAATGATGTAAGTGAGCAGCACTTGTTAACAGTGTTTTAATGTAGTGGTCTGAGAACAGTAACAAAATGGTACTTGCTATGCTTTTGATTAATATGAAGTTGGTCACTTCGAAAGCATTTGCTGATTAAAATATAACACTGGCATGGTAATTATATCCTATACAGCTGGGAAATGTTTGTGTTATTCTAGATACTTATGCACAAAATATTTTTGTGTTTTCATTCAGTGCTAATGCTTTTAAATTTGTGGTGCAACTGTACATCACAGAGAAAAGAGAAGACAAGGAAGCTTTGGATGTTCATGCTGTGAAAAGGTGATCTATAGGAATTGGAAAAAGTGCCCACAAGTAGTATTGTTACGTAAAATTGATCTAGTGTGCTGTATGGCAAAATCTTCTGGATGTCAACACTTTTTATTTAGTTTGTAATCGGACACCTACCAATTAAAATCCACAGTTTCTGTCCTCCCAATTAGAAAATGGGTTCTTGAAACTAGACCTTTAATCATCCTAATATAAGTACTTCTAAGACATGCTGTTGCTAGGTCTTAGATTGTATCAAATATATATTTCTGGTGACTAATCCCTGCCATTAAGCACTATTTTACTGGATAAAGATATGTGGAGTGTCTCTTGATGCTTTATCCCAGCTTTTTCAGACATTACTGCTGCTTTAGACCTGTGCTTCTGGTTGGCAGTAGTGTCAGTGCTTATCTCATGTGGTTGGAGGATATTTGCACCCATTTGGCATCTGCTCAAAGGCTGTGATGTAGCTTACTGACCTGAATGAAAATGACACCTCTAACAGTATTTGGCTCTCAGTGAATGACAAATTTGATCCATTTATTAAGAAATAGCAGTGATAGCTTTTGGCTTTATAGCTGCTGAAGAAACCAGTTGCTATCTTCTTTCATCTACAGGCAAAACCACCTGCTACTCATAAGCCATCATTAGTTAAATCACTTAGAAGATTGGCATTTGTTTTAAATGGCAATTAAGCTATTGCATTAAGTCACATTTGTTTCTACTGTACTAAAAGTTCAATAACCTAGTGTATCTTGATATGTACCACATTTTGTATTTGCAAGCTACAGGTCACATGCAAAGACACTGTAATAACAGGTAATAAACTAATGAAATGGTCTGGCCTGTCAAGGCCAAAGCAACGCAGAGCTGCGGCACTCGTGGCTCTTGCATTTCTGTCAGCGCATTTCTGCTGTTAGTTGCAGGTATTACAGGCAGAGCTAGCTGAATAGAGAAACATATTTGTGACCTGGTCTCCATTTGGCAGAAATGAATTTTCTGAGTAGCTAGTCTAATTACTATTTTTTTGGACTGCTTTCTAAGTTGATTAACAGAAAAAAAGGTATTTGTGAATAAATAGCTTGCCAAAACATAAGAAAAAAATAAGTCGAGCTATTCACAAATAAATTTCAACCATCTTGAATTCAGATTGCTACAGCCATGCAACGTTTTTAACTAAAAAGATAAAGTGGCCTTTATTAGGATCACAGCTCCATATGTACCCTCTTTTTCTATGCCTTTTAAGAAGTAACACATCTTGTCCTATAAAAATGCCTGAGTGCAGCTTTCCTGAAATACGTTGCATGTGTCAAAAGCTTGTGATATAAATTCTTTGATGTCAGGGCCACTGAGAGGTACAGAAAGAGTTAAGCAGTAAAGAGGGGAATATAGATTACTGTGCTGCAGGCATCTATCACAGTATTGGGTGAAATAAAGGAAGTCCAGGAAACAGACATTGCTTTCAACAGAAAAACCATCAATTTTGGGTCTATATATAACACAGCATATATATATATTATTGCACTAAAAGGCATCTATCTTGCAGTCAATACTGTTATAAAAAACACACCATAGAAAGGTTTCTGTAAGAGGAGATAGTTTGTGAATTGCACTGTGCAACTGGTCAGGGGTCTAAAGTATCTGTAAAGTGCAGTTAGTGTTTAAGATGTACTCATTTTGATCAAAGAGGGTTTGGGGCTGACTCACCATGCGGACACACATCTGTTAAATGTCAGACATTAGGTAGTAGTACCTAATAACTCCCGAAAGAATTATTTTACAGTCCCCACAAGTCACAACTCGCATCATGTTCAGCTCTCTGTTGCATAAGGATTTGTTCCTAGCAGGTTGTATATATGCATGTGACAGCAGGGGCAAGAATGATTATGATGAGTGTTGCTGTCAAATCATTATTATGCTCACTACCATAAACAGAGGCATACAGCTCTAGCACCTGCCTGCTCTTTTCCTGTAAACAGCTGGGATCAATTGAAATATATTCTGACAACAAGACCTAGATTAATAATTACTTGTTATAAATGCAGCCTTGTGACTTGCTTATTTTTTAGGGACGTGTGTGTCGGTGTGAGCTGAAATTCCCCCCCCACCGACAATAACCAGGCTAGCCCAGTCTGGAAGCAAATGAAAAGCTGTATTTACAAGCAGAGTCTAAAATCTACAATGAAATGCAATGAATATGTACAAATATACAAAAATTCACAACATTCATAAATATATACAATCAACAGAAAAAGCACAACCGATCTCCCTTTGCTTCCCCCCAAGGGGACCCTCCCAAAGGGGCCTCTCTCTCCCAGGAGCTTCCCCCCCAGACCCCCCTGGACAGAGAAGCAGAGTTGGTTAAGCAGAAAATTGTTAACTTAGCTGCCAAGGTCAGTGTGTTATCTTCAGACAGAAGAGAAGAAGAAACAGCAGCCAGACAGCCCAGCAACTGCCCCCACTGCCGAACGCAGAATGTGCAGAGTGCCTACTTTGTTTTGGGTAATAGTTCTTAAACATTTCTATCTATCCAATGGAAGTGTTTAGAACAATCGTTATTTTGCTTTCTTACACCCAATAGTGACTTATTTACATTCTTTCACTTTCTCTGTTTTGAACTTTGCAAGGAAAAATTAAAAAGACAGTTTCAAACCATCACAACGTGGTGCAGTGGTGCAAAACTGTGTTGGCTAGCACACCTACTGTAAACAGTGAAAAAAGCCCAACAGATGAAAATTGGTTTACTCTTTTCTGAGACTGAAACGACATTGAATGAAGATTCTAGCAGCTGAGGCTTTCAAGAAGTAGAGAACACTATCAGTTAATTGGCCATTACTTCTCTGTCACAAAGATTAAATCAAGTAAGATTAATTAGGTATCTCATTCCAAATAATTGACTCTGTGTAGGATGCAGGTTTGGTGGCTTGTTTCATGTGTTTGCAGGCGAAGGACTCTGGATTTTGTGTAAACGCTTGTATTTTCAGACTGCACTGAGCATATTAGTGGTAAAGGTGTACCCTTTCTTGTGGTGTTGGACTCGTTGAGTAGCAATAAAACTGGTGAAAATGTTACACCCCTGTTCTTATAAAACAGCACTTCTTTGCATTTGACATCAGATCAAAGGCTTTTCTTAATTTCAAAAAGGAAAGAAAAATGGGACTGAGGAAAAGAGACAGTGACAGGTTGTAACTGATCTTTTTTTCTTCTCAGTTTAACAGAGGCAGTTTCTTGTCATGATTCTGTTTATCAGTCTGTGCTTTCCTGCTCTGATCAATCTGCTAATCTGCTTTCTCTTATATTTTAGTAAAATAAGATTGTCTTCATTCAAATAAAATAACGTAGTAATAATTACCGATATCTTGTTTTGCCGTATGACTCTATGGTGAGCAGAAAAACTTGGCTGCTGTTAAAACACAAAGTGATGCCCATGGTCTGCAGGCACAGCAGGGACAAACAGCATATTCACTATAGAGCAACCTATGTACACTGTGGTAAACTGGAGCCTTTGACTTCCACAAATTATCCCTTAATGTAACATTTGAAAACTATCCTGAAACATAAGCTCTACTTGTGCTTAGAGAAATGTAATTTTTTTGAGATCTACTAAGTTTTTTTTACAGGAAAGGTATTTGTGATAGTCTTTTGTGTAGATTTATTTTTTTTTTCCCCTGTAAGTGAAATAATTGACCAAAAATCATGTTTACTGCTTTTTCTAGAGGAAATCACATGAATATACTTTGGCAAGCATTTCTGCAGGAAGTAAAGATTTTCTGTTATCCTTTGGGATTAGAACTCTGGATTTGTTCTTCCATGTGGTGAATGTTTTCCACGCCACCTATGATGACTGATGTCAGACTCTATCAGGATCACAATTTTACTATTTTTTGGATCCGGAAAACTCGTGCAGTCCATATGTTAGTCCAATCAAGAAGTACAGTGTTTTTATAGAGTCAGATAATTACCTCCTACAGTTCTGTTTTTACTGATAGAAAGTAATTTTTAAACATCATTACCTGACCTTCCCAGTTCTGGTAGTTTTTAGGTTTTCTGTCAATCCCAGTCTGTTCCCAATCTTCTTCTTCTCCATGTTGTTAATTCCTTGGTTCTAATGTCCTGTGTCTGTCATGGGGAATGTGACAGTGAATTAATTACTGTCTCATAGAGGCAGCAGTCACATTACAACTCACTGAAGATAAAGGAACTGTTTCTAAAATTAGACCAATTACTTTGGTATTTAACTCTAGGTAGCTTTACATGGAAACTCTTATTAACATTTTGGAAAGCGTAATTCTTGTCTTAATTTTGTGGAATCCTTTTTGCTGATAAGAGGATAACTGACTGATTATACAGGGGTTGCAGTGAAGGATAATATACAAAGAAATCTTGCTAAATGGAAAAAGTGCATGAAGTGAGATATGATTAAGGAGAAGCAGTTACATTCTTTCAACCAGAGATTAAAGGGAGACAGATGCAGCAATTTTGGTAACTGGTTTGTACTTACATGCTAAGACACCAATTTTTTTAACATTGAAAATTGCATATAGGTAAATTTCTCTTGGAATATGAGGAACAATTCCTCTGCCAGAAACAAGGGAGTGTTGGCGGTAGTAAAAAAAACCAAACCAAACCCAAAAACCTTTTCCTTTTAAGCTGTATTAAGTTTAGATGGAGTACTTGCTGTCACTTTGCAGAACCTTATAAATAACAGAAGATAGGGAACCACTGAACTCTCGGATGGGAGAAACAGAGTCTTGAGCAACATATAGAAGGTAGACTGAATCTCTGACTAAAGACATATTAAGCATCATAGTCATTAATGAGGGATTTTTCAGCTACAGATCCATATTGATTGAAGTAACAAATACCCCTTAGAATACCTACAAGTCCACTCTTGTCTCCTATAACATAGCCTTAACACGTTGCTGTGGATTTTTTGGTGAGACACTGAACTCTGGAATGTTCAATTCTTCTGTTCCACTGCTGCTAATATATATTGTGCTAGATGCTACTTCTGATTTGAACCAGTTTAAGGTATAAGTGAGAGAAGAATAAGGCTCAGTGACTTCAGGAAAAGTTCATTGGTAAGAGCACTGTGGTATTCAGCCCCAGGATTTCTGCACAGGTCAGTGAACACTGTCACTGCTTATGTCACTTCAAGCAAGGGAACTGAAACTGCGAATGTGGTAATGTTAGTTACCATTCAGTGGGATCTTACTAGGTTGTACAGATTGTTAAATTCCCTGCCAGAAAGCAGTGCCACTCTTTTTTCTCATTGTATGAAAAAAGGAAAGCTGTGAGGGCAGAATCCTAATTTCATCTCATCATGTAAAACATTCCTTTAAAATATTTTAGCAGGAAGTGATTGTCAAGAGGTGAGATAAAGGTGATGGTGGAAAACAATGTAGTGTGGAGTGTATTCCTTTTTAATTAAACCCCTTATTCTCAGTGTTCATTTATGCAAATGGTTTATCTTCCACTCAATTTACTCCAGTCTCTGCAAATCTTACTTGTATGTTATGAAAGGAAAAAACACATAAATCCCTCACCGTTTAGCAGACACTAAGTTTGGTTTTTTCATGCTTTTTTCTGTCTTACCAAACTTGTCTTTTGTGTTAGGTCCTGGCCTGCTTTAAATGGGCAATATTAACGGAGCTCTCTTGGCATACAGAAGATCCAGCTTTGGCTCACGCTTCTCCCAACTACATCAGTAATTTGAATATATACTGGTAGTAAATTTGTATGTACATTTGCTGAAGGCTTAAATTCTTGTCAATACTGACACTATTTTATCCATTGTCTCAATGGAGGGATGAGGCTATGGAAAACTGGGATGCTGTATGGTCAGTTTGAACAACATGAGAGTTTCTCAAGCTCAGGCTTGTAATATCGAAGTTCATTACATTGTATAAACAACTTGGACAATGTGTTTGCAGATGATGTTAAACACCCAAATCCCACCCATTTTTGCTTCAGAGGCTAATTCAAAGTTGCATTACAAAACGTCTGCTCATTTTTCTTTACTTCACCACAAACAAAAGTGCACTATGTTTTTATGGTAAAATTACTCAGGAGTCTGAATTTTTGCTCATTGGCCTGTCTAGTAGCAACCTGTACTGCTTTTGTCCTAGGAAGAGACTTTTCTTCTCTATGGTATATGCTCTGAATGTGCTCTGTTAATTGGGATCACTAGAACAGTGAAGAAGGTTTGCAGTGTCCTCCCTCCCTCATACAGTAGCTGTGTTTAAAGGTCTTATTGATTAGATTCTCTGCTGTCAGACAGGATCAATTCCTTCCCCTGCCTTGAAAGGTGTGAAGACAACTCAGGTACCTCTTATGTCCCAGTCTTATGTCCCAGAAATATTCTTAGTATCTTTGCTTAATCTTTTTTAAAGGGAAATACTTTCTTGTAATGAGTGAACACAGGGAAGAATTGAATGCTGTTTATTTTACGACAACTATCTAAGTATTTAAAGTGCCTAATATTATTTTTTTCTTTTTGTAGAGAAATCAAAGGTCAATCTTTTTCAGGCTTTAATCCCAAATAACAATTTTCTAAATCTGTTTGTGTTTTTATTGGTCTTGTTTTGGATTCTCTTAAACAGCTCCATGTCCTTGTTATAAAGTTGTTACCCAAGACAGGATATATATCTTTCATCTGAAGGCTCAAAGCCTTAAGTAAAGTGGAATAATTACCCCCATATTGCAGATAAAATTGCAGCTAAAATATTTGAAGATGAATTTCACTATTTTACATTGTGTTTTCCATTGTTAACTCTGTTTGTGGTTGATTTGTTGCTTCTCCATAGTACCTAATTTAGGGCGATCTTTCCAGTTTCATATTTGGGCATTTGATTTCTTTACCCTAAGTGCAGTGTTACCTCTGGCTTCATGAAATTCAGCCTCTGATTTTGAATAATCTCTGCACATGATCAGAATTATCCTGAAAATACAGGTGAATTTAAAGTGCTCCCAACACTTCTAAGCTTTGCTATCTGCAAAATTTTTGTTTCCTGTTTTCCCTTTTCTTCATGGTCTCTGTTGCTAGTCACCCAGATCATCAATGAAAATATTGACTAGAATTTTGTTGTTGTTTTGTGCCTGAAATGTCCTCACTACTTGGGAGATTTTTCAAGCAATTGTTCTCTCATATTGCAAGGAATTAATCCAGAGCAGATTTTCTTAGCGCATTTATGAGACTGCCATAGAGAATATTACAAAAAAAGAAAAAAAAAAAAAGAAAAAAAAGAAGTTAATGTTTATCACATCTATTGCTTCCCTGCTATCCATTAGCTTGCAACTCTGTCAAAGAAATAAATTATGTTGGTTTGATTTTTTTTTTCCTTGATGAATGCATATCATATGTTTTTTATCATCTTATTATTCTTGAGGTGCTTATAAACTGGTCAATAATATGTTCCAGAATCTTTTCAGGAATCAGACTGTCTCCAATTCCCCAGTCCCTCTTTCTCTCCTACTTAAAGAGGGTACCGTGATTATCCTTCACCAGCCCCCTGACACTTTGCAGTCCACTGTGAATTTTAGAAAAATTCATTAGAGAGACAGTTTCAGCTGGTTCACTGAGGCCTCAGGACTGAATTTAATCAAGCCTTGCAAACTAGCATATGTGTAATTTAGATAAATATTCCTTAGCCTATTGTTTCCCTAACTTGCAATGTTTCTGTTCACTGTTTAAATATTTGGTTAGAGTTCTCCTTATTTGTAAAGAGTAAGCTAGTTGATATGTCCACTTTTTCCTCATAATCAACTCATCTGTCTTCCCTGTGAAACAATCAACCTGTATTTCCTCTTTTAGTGTATTTATAAGATCTTTTCCTGCTTCCTTGGTAGTTGATTGGTATTTTTTAATCTCAGCTTTGCATGCTTGTGCTTTATATTCATAGTACATTTAATACAGTTCTTTTTGACCTTCAAAGTTTTTAAAGAGGTCTTGAAGTAATCATTAAAGTCTTAATATTTTTCCTTCTTATTGAATTAGTTGAAAAATATGATTTTAATATAGTATCTTTCAGAGATTTCCATTACTCTCGGTATAATGGATGCAGTTCTTGTGAAGGATCAAACACAGCTTTTACTTTAAATTCTGCTGTGAAGAAATGTTATTTAATTGCATTTGAAAGCTTAAAGCCATGAGCTCTGTTATGAAGTGATAGATTCAAACTGTCTTCCACTTTCTCCCATCAAAACCCTCAAATTAAGTTTTGATTAGATATGGGACATTTTTCCACCTTTTCATTCTCGATGCAATTTCCATATTAAAAAAATAATCTTAGGTTAAAGTAATGATTTGCATGGCTTTGTCAGCATACAGGAGCATAAAAACATATAATTTTCTCAGAGTGTATAAAATGAGTCAACTAATTTATTTGGCCTCTAGCAGCATCCAGGATTAATCTAAATTCCTTGCTTGTACTGAATCACCCAGTATTGCTGTTTTCTTTTTTCTTTGTTGTGTTGGTGTTTTTTGTTTGTTTGTTTGGTTGGTTGGTTTGTTGTTGTTGTGGTTTGGGTCTTTAATTACTTTTAGATCTATTGCAGAGCTCGTTTGGGGCTTCTTAACAAGATAGTAAAAGTGAAATATGCTGTCTCCAAAGATGAAGGTTTTGGTCAGGGGAGTTCCTACTTGGGAAGTGGAGAAGGTGAGAAGTGGAGGTAGAATGGGATTCTGTTTGAAAAGCCCTGCATATGGAGTTCTTGCCTTTTCTGCTGCCAGGAAATTCCCTTATTATAGGGAATACAAAGGGTGGAGGGGGCTCCTCACTGGTTACAGACCTAAGGAATTCCCTGAAACACATTACTTGGCAGAAAGGGATCTAGACAAAATTTTAAACCGAAAGGAGGAGCAAAAGGAAGAACACTGTAATACAGTAACAATATGAATTTAATATAGGGGAAAGCATAAAAGAAAAGGGGACAGGAAGCATTAGTATGTACTGCTTATTTTTGAGGTGCGTTCTTTATTCTACATGAGTAGGCCATGCACCATCCAAAATATTTCACTTACATTGGTAGGTTTGGATTTTTGTTTTTGAAAGGAATGTTTTCAAGAACGACTGGCCTTTATAATTTTTATGCATCTAGGAGACTCTGTAGTATCAATGGTCCTTTCTTCATTTTTAAAAAATAAACTTACAGTAGTAAGAGCAGGTGCAGCTGAGGTATGTGGAATAGTTAAACCGCATGCCTTTTCCTAATTAATAAAAGAATTCCATCAATCAGTTTACCAGACTTCAGATTTTATTTGCGTGGTGCATAGCTTTCAAGCTGTTTTTCTATTCTGCTTACATATTAAGTGAGCTAAACTTAAACTTGCACCTTCCTCAATGAGGCTTGCAGGATAATCTTTCAATCTCAAGTTGTCCTTTGCTTGTCCTGGTAAGAACTCAAAGACAATTTGTCCAACACAAAATGTGAAGAGAAGATAAATACTTAAATAGGCTTTTATTCCCCACAGCTCATTGTTGTAGCTGCAATTTTTATCAGGTAAGTATTCAGCTTCATGGTAGCTAATGAAAAGTCTGTATCCCATTGGGTAGAGATAAAATAATGAGCACTTTCAGGAGCTTATAGCTAAAATAAATCTCTGACACGCCAAAGGTAAGCCAACAAATTTTAGAGGAAAGATTTTTTAGAGCAAGAGAAAGACCTATATGTCTCTCACTTAGGAAACCACCTAACTTATCTGATAATCAGACAAGACCCTTGTGGTTTTTAGCTGTTGTATTTCAGCTCAAGCCTTGCAGATTTGATACAGGATTATTTCAATGCTTAATTGCAGGTACTATATTGCATGGCTCACTGGCTGGTGTAACTGTGTTGTGGCTGAGACTGGCTTTGCCCTCATTTTACATCCCTGCTTGTCATTCTTCTATGTCTTGCAGCTTTCTAACCACATGCTTTTTATTTGTACTCTTTTCAGTGTTCTCATTTTAATAAACTTAAAAAAAGGAAAAGAAATAAAATTAGCAGTGCCATTTTGGTAACTGGAGTATGTGTGTAATATTGCAATATGGCAACGAAACAATAATATTTATCTGCTGCTCAGGAACTTCCTTTTAGTACAAGTCTTTCCTGGGAGGCAGAGCCCAAGCACTGCTGGAGCATTGCATTAGCTGATCATAAAAACATTTTTGGTAAAAATGCCTTTATTGAGAACTAGGTGTGGTCTCTAGTCTTTGTCTAGCTCTAGCTTTATATTTAGTGGTCCTAATCTCTTCCTTTTAACACTTATTGTAGCTCTTTTCAGTCCCATTCATCCATGTGCTGTTGTACAGTAATGCTCTCTCTTCTTCAGGTGCCTGTTTGTTTTGTTTTGTTTTGTTTTGTTTTGTTTTTTTTTTTTTGTGCCTGACCTCTTTCACCTAATCATTTCCAGGGCCACAGATCTTTTAACAATATACCTGTACAGCATACATTTACTGCTTTTTCAAGTGGAAGAGGCTCTCACTAAGCTGTTTGTCAGTTTTCAGTAGGTATCTTGGGTAATCTGCCTTTTGCTCTGTAGATAATGTGTTTCTGTTTAACCAACAGTGTCCAGTAGCAAAGCCTGTCTTCCACCTGATAATTCACTCCAAAGAGAACTGGATGTTCTGAGCAGAATGCAATAGCACATGTCAGGCTTATGTCTCCTACCACAGGTGGTAGAGCAAGTAATAAAAAAGCAAGGTGGAATTAGGGCAGGATAAGCCCCATAATTTTCAGAATTTCCAGTCTATTTTTGATGGATCTAACAGTGACAAAACTGTTCTAGTGAAGAGCAATCTGCTGTGAAATTAGAAGGGATGATTTTTCCTGAATGTGATGATGCCTTGTGAAAGTGAACCCCGTGGAATGAAGTTGGAGTGTCAGAACCTCTTGAACATCCTTGCTTTTAACATACCAACTCTTTTTTCATGTTTGACATGTGGCATTTTAGATGGCCAACAGCTGGCATGTATGTAGGTGTAAAGACAAATCTTTCAGAAGGGGAAGGAAAAATGCATTTTTTAGACCCTCCTGGGAATAGGAATTTAAAAACCCTCGTGGGAAAAGCTAACAGCACTATCTCCTTTTGCTTTCTTTGAAACATTTATCCCTTGCAGGGAGCTCTAAAAAGTGCTGTAGTAGAGGCTCCCAGTGTTTCCTGGGCTGTGGCACAGTTGTTGGAAGGGTGGCTCCATGTCAGTGTTACCTCAGCTGTTCAGGTTGGTGTTACCTCATGCATGTTATGGGGCCTTGTTGTGGTCTCACCAGGGCCATAACTGTATAGATTTGTGAGTTTGCAAAACCTTCTCTGAAGAAGCTTTCAGCTGGAAAACCTTTTGCTACCTTTACGTATATACGTAGAGTATTTTCACCTTACTTTAAAATAGGTAGACCAGATGTTACCATCTGGCACAGATGTTACCTAGTGGCTGTCACTGACTACTTCAGAGTAAAAGGATAAACACGCTATTCCTCACTAGTAATATGTGTTCTCTCAATTTTTTTCTAGACTTTGTGGTCCCAGCTTTACCACCTGCTATTCTTACTGATGTGTAGTTACACTACGTGCTGAGCCAATACAAAAGAAGACAGTGTGCCCTACTTTAATCAATGGCAAGATTAAGCTCTCATTTTCTGTTGCTTTCTCCAACCCTCTTTCAGGAACCAAATCATCCTACTTTTGGATTATGCATGCCCTTGTTTCACACCTCTCAGCAGTTTTGCATCTGTATTAACATAGAGTGAGAGCAGGATAAGTTTGAGTGTCCTTATATTATCCTGGGTTATAATTAATTTACTAATCTGCCAAATGAATATCTTTTTCATGCTGGTGGGTGGCTTTAGTTCAGTACCCTTTGTGGTTTAAAGTTTGCTCTATCTTCTTTGTATTGGATCTACGTATTGGCAACTGCTCAAGCTGAGGCAGATGAAGGAAATTTTAATTACCTTGAGGGAGTTAAGATTGCTTTTTCAAACATAATAGACCATCACTTAAACTGGGTTATTAGCCTTTCCATTTTATTTTTCAGAAGGATCAGCTGTGGTTTTTAGAGGATATTCTGTTCTATATTAAACTATTATTATCCAGACTTACATTCTTGCATTGTCTTTTAGATTTTGGCAACTGGTTTAAATTTTTAAAAAAATAATATTTTTTTTTAGTACTTGATATTGCTGATTTTTTTTTCTACCAGCTTTTGTAAATATGGAAGGTAATGCCTTTCACCTTTCTATAATGAAGCTTTTCTGTTTTGTTTTTTTTTTTTTCTTTGGTCCACCTCCCCATATCCACATTGTGCAATCTGGAATTTCTTCCAGTGTTAGTGTTCAGTGAGAGCATAAACAAACACCAACTTTCTTCTCCCTCCTGCTCCTGTTTTTTTCAGTAGGTAGGTGTGTGGAAGAAAAACAGTTTTCCTGGCAGTTCTATTGTGTATAACAGCAGGAAAGACAAAGATAAAATAATACACACACCCCAGTTATTTGAACAATACAAGCAGGGAAACTATGAATTTCTTTTGACTGCCAGGGAGCAATGAATTGCTGTGATTTGACTGCAGGTAATATTTCTGATGTAGTCTTGTTGTGGGTTTTTTTTTTTTTTTATAATGATACTTGGTGTATATGCTCAGGGTTTGAGGTTTTTTCTTCCCCATTCAAATCACTATAACCTTTTCTTGCATCAAGCAGTGCTAGCCATAGACAGTTACAAACATGTTCAGAATAAATTAGCTCATAAACATTTTATTCCCATCCATTAACGGAGAATGCTTCACAACACGCTGTCAAATATGATGAGATTTATCATTTTATGGCTGACTTTATCTACAGTCTAGTAATTGCACTTTCAATGGCACAGTATTTGTGTGGAGCAGTGGTGACATTCAGTGCCCAGTTAAACTACAATGTGATTAATCCTCTGTGTATGTTGCTTAAGGGTCTTGTAATTCATAGTCTCTTGTTTTACAATGGCAGGTAGGAATTCAAGAGAAAATCTGAATATGCAGTAAGTTCATCTACATCAAATACTGAGTTGTTTGAAATACGGAATGTATTTTCCTAAGGCATGACTGCATGAGAATGGTCTGCAAATGTTTTTCCATCTAGCAGTGCTGAGTACTGCACCTGATGATGTAGGAGTTTAAAATGGTTTTGGAAAAAAGAAATGAGATGAACTGTGTTATGTGATATGCAAACTCTGTGTATAAACTTTTCTTGGTGAAGGGTTAATTGTAAAAAGTTTTGTTGGTGAGCTATCTAGTCTATCAGGAGTCACAAACGTGATAATTATGAGTGGATTTTATTTTAAACACTGCTATATAGAGATTTTACAGAAGGTGACATTTTAGCTGGCAAGTCCAGTTCTGTTTAAATGAAACAGAGAAAACAGTTCAACTTCTCTTACCTCTTGAATTAGCCTCTATAGGTTCTTGGAATTAGGAAGGAAAGATGTGTATCACCTGGGCTGCTTTCATGGATCCTGCATGTGCTTAAGTTTCTCAGTGTTCCAGGATAATTTAATATACTTTGGAATGACTATATGCTGACAAGACAGCTATGGGTGCTGCCCTTCTGAAATACAACTGTTGGATGATGTTGTGTGTAGTATCCTCCTGGTTAGGATATGCGGGAACCCAAAATTCTGTGCTTCATAGGCCCAAAACAATCAAGTCCCAATCTTACTCATCAGCGTGACTCTTAGAGTATATAGTGAAAAAGGGAGAGCACTTAACTATGTCAGCGTGCAAAATGTCTACTGGGCAAGAATAACTCCAAATAACAGATTCCAAAACCTGAGCTTCAGTTCAGCTTGAGGACAAGAAAGGAATTTGGGGATGTAATTTACAAATTTATTATCACAAAAATTGAAAGAGATTCTGATTTCCAGCTCTGAGATCTCTTAACCATTGTTTTACATTCTACCTGGATTACTCGCTCTTCATTAAAACAACTTTGCATCCTTCAGTCTTTGCTTGTTGAAATGTATCCGATATTGGATGCTCATCAGGGCAGCAGCAAAACTGAAACATCTTTAAACTCATTAAGATTCTTCTATGAAGTTTCCCCAAAGGCTCCCACAAACAGTTCTTGTGATGTATTTTACTTTTGTCACACATCTTCAGCTCTACAGGCTGGGTTGCTTTGTTTCTGCTTTCTTTGCTAACTGGGGGCTTTGTCTTAAAGTCATGGTTGGGTCTGTAGAGTTGGATGCAAACATCAATAGCCTATTAATCCCAGGTATAAATCAATAGAAATCAGTAGAGGTAGACTGGTTTAGATTTAGCTCCTAATCCATGTTATTGGAATGAATTATTCTTTCCTTTACAACTGAGCAGCCCTGCTGATTTCTGTTAGGCAACTGAGGGCAATTTACTTCCTGAAGTCTGTTGGAGAGACATGCAGCTGAGTGACCTACCAACACCAGACTGTGAGTAGTGGACTGGCCATTCTACTGGTGTGATTAGCTGTAAGAAGGGGGATCAGCTTCTAAATCGTGTGGCTGATCATTTAGTCTGGTCACAGAGAACCCTCTTACTCTTGCTGCTTAGTTCCATTCCTGGAGTTGCAAAAGGCTTGTGTCAGTCACCACCTCTTCAACTGCCAGTTGCTATCACTTATGTGGCCTGTGTCTCACTGTTTGGCCCCATCCCTCCTATGTAGTTGAATTTCCAGTATAGCCCCTGGCTTTGCCTCCCCAGACAAATGCTCTACCTACTCCACAGCCTGGTGCCCATATGCAGCCTGTTGCTTTGGTTTCACAGGTGCTATACCTGTCACAGGTGGGGTGTCTAAGTAGGAGGTGCTTTTCTCAGTTGTCTTTGAACTGATGTTTTACTTTGAATATTTCATTAATATCAAATTAATTTGCTTTAATAGCATATGTTAGGATGTGTTGCTGACATCTGGCTGCTGCTGCACTTGACTTTCTCTTTTAAATAGAGGAGTTTGTCTAGTAAAAGGAAACTTATTGAAGTCCGTAGAAGACTATCAACTTCCTTGTAATTTATCACATGTCAGTGAGAGAGGTTAATTCTGGTGGCAATTAATTTATGGCAAACACAACAACCAAAGAGTATTTGTATATTAGTGTTAACTACCATGATTCAAAGGTAGCAATTAGCTTAACTGACAATTAATAGAAACAAATTGTAGCAATGCAAACATGAAGAAAAATTCGTTCAACCCCTCCAGTTTATTTAATGTAATAAAAATATACTGACTTAATTGATCTTTAGCTGCTCTAAGTAAAAACTAATGACATAAAATGGAGTTTAGATTCTGGCTTCAGGGAACAGTATTTTGTCACGTAATAAAATACAGTGAGATGTACATAAGTAAATACTTTATGTTCACCATTAAAAGAATGATGTACATTTCAGTGTGGCAGGATAAACACCTGTAAACAATTAATATGGGGCAGTCTCCCTGTTTTTAAAGGCATCATCTCTGGCAGCAAATGCAATGGGGATTTACATTGCAAAATTAAATGGTTATTGAAAGTACTTGGTAGGGGATATTTTGTATCTTTGTTAGCTCGTTCTTCAGGGCACACTCAAAATGTCTTGGTATCAGCAAACTGAAACTCCAGTATCTCAGTCTAGTCTGAGATTTGTGTGCTATTGTTGACCTTCAAAGTGTCTTAATGGACAACTATTACTGTGATTTTTAAAAAGTGTTGTAATTCTGTGTAAGAAGCACTAACTGTACCATGAACACCATTTAAAATAACTTCTGGCAAATTTTTTTAACAGCTATATTCTTGATAGGAAAAAAAGTTATGATTAAGCAAGCATAAGAGATTTAGGCAGTCTAAACAAACCTGGGCTGTGTTTCATCACACAACAAGAAGCTGAGGCAGGTGGTTAGTTGTCATTAATTTCACGTTCATGTGTCATAAGATGTATTGACATTTTCAAGAGTGTAAAAGAAGAACAAATTAATTTAAATTAAAAATAAAATGTAGCACCTAGCTAAAATCAATAATTTCATTTACACTCTCAATTCAAGACCAAACTGCTGTCAGAAAGAAAACGGGAAAAAAATCCTCACTATTCTTTATGTAGCTTGTAACAAGTGAGTTAAAATTAAAACTAAATATATCATTAAACTAAAATCACTTTGTTTCTCATTAAACTAACGATAAATATAAGTATTAATCAGATTTGCAATTAAGATTAAATGAATGAGCAATGCTATTAGATTGAATCATCAGGTGGGCAATTTTATCCACTCAATATTGTGGCTAACCACACTATGTGGTAATGACAAGAAATCCTTTTCTGGACTGAAGGTTAACTTGTTTCCCTTAAACTAACATATCAGAAAAGTACAGCCATTAATGGCACTTAGTATATTTTTCTGTGATGATTTTATTTAGTTGCTTTTTAAAACCTTTAATATTTAATTTTCTCTGTAATACCCTGTGCCAGTTAGTTTTGTAGTCTAGTTATGCATTGTAAAATGATTTTTGTTTGGTTTTGTTTGTGGTGGTTTTTGGTTTGTTTTGTTGTTTGTTTTTATTATTTTTCTCCCAGAACCAGGTGAGTGCTTAACTGAGTAGAAGGCTCATAGCTGCTTGGAATCTCCTGGGTGATACACCACCATCATACCTAATGACTAAAGCTTTTGTTTACTCTTGAGAAGGTAATACTCATTGGTGTTGTTTTAACTGAGGTTAGTGTAGCAAAATTTTTATGAGAATGGTTACTTTTCCAATTTTTTCAAGTCTTATCTGTCTCCATCATAACACTTGCCACTTTTTTATTGAAAGTAGTGCCAGCTTAATTGATGGTTTACTTTCTCACTATGCATGCCTGCAAATGTGAATATTCATCTCTTAGGATAACAGACTTGCTGTACCTTCTGTTATTTTGTTAGGTTATTTGCCAAAGATTAGTTGAGAATTCCTGAAAGAGGGAGATGTTTCTGCAGCCAAATTGTTTTTCATGTAATATGCTTTACTGAGGAGTGTGAATTTCAAAAGGCATCTTCTATTGCACACAAGACACTTGGTTGTTTTTCATCTGAAGACCAAAAGACATCATTAAAAACAGGGGGTTTTGTTTGGTTTGGTTTGGTTTATTTTGGTTTTGTTTCCTTTTGTGAAAGTGATTATATCTACATACCAGAACTGTCCAACATAAAATGTAGTTTCATGAGAGTAACTGTAAAGTTAAAGTGAACTTTTTCTTTAAGCTGCTAATGTGGCATTGAGTCTTGTTGAGGTGAAGATATAAGGTAACAGGTTGTTGTCACTGTAAACCAGGCAGTGTGTGAAGTGAAGCAATTAAATTTGGCAGGTACAACCCTTTCAAAGCTAGATGCTTTGGCTTTTCCAGATGGTGGTGTCAATTCCTCTGTTCTCTAGTTAGTTTTATTCCTTCATAGTCAGTCTAGCTTTGATCCTGTTCCTGGAATAGCTATGTGTAGGAAAGTGTCAGTCATAACTAGGATAGACTAAAAGGGAGGGCTCTGTTATGGGGGCACTTGTTGCTGATTTGAAGTTCTCTGTTGTTGCTCAGTCTGTATAAGCCATTGGAGAATTTCAGTCCTGATTATTTTCCTTCATATTCCCTGGAAAATCATATATCTACTTCACTATTGTAGAAAATCTGTGGTTTGACATTTGATGAAAGACAAGCTCATCTGCTTTGGAAATTTACTTTTCTTCTCAACATTTGGTAGTTTCTTTCCCAAGTACATGATCAGGCTTGCTGTTGTCTTCATTCTTCATCCAACTTCATCCAAAAATTACTACTCACAAATGATGTATTTATTTATTTTTATTTATTTATACCCATGTCTTCAAGAATTCAGTTAAAAAATTTCAGCTAAAAATGTTGCAGTACTTTCCCTACAGTCCCTACAAATTCTTCAAAAGTTTAGCATAAGCAGAGGATGTTGTACATATGAGGGTAATTTGCCTCATCTGCAAGTTCTCCAGAGCATTTCACCCTACATAAGAAAATGACTGTATTTCTATATTTGCATGGGCTTCCACCTTAGTATGGGCTCTGCAAAAATGTTTGTATTCTCAGGCTCTTTTTGAAGAGCAATATGGGTCATATGTGTATATTTGATACAGACTTCAAGGCAAAATATAGATGGTCAGAGGTAGGTTTAATAGTTCATAGTAGATAAAGTCATAGATTCAGTGTGACACCTAACAACCCAAACAGATGCCCAATTAGCAGGCTCTTGGCTTTATTATTCTAGGTAGAGACTGCTCCACAATGTATAAGTTAGATGCGTTGAATTTACTAGTCTTATTTCTCACATGTTTACAGTCAATCTCCTTCATTCTGGTCCAAGGAGCACTGAGTTAAATTGTACAAAGTGGAAGAGCTCCTGCAGTGTATGTGAAGAGGGACTGTAGAGATTGATGGGAAAAAAATCAGGCAGCTTAATGACAAAGCAGAGACTTGAGATTTTAGCAAAAAGAGCAAGAAGAATATTTCTCAATAGGATCACTCCAGTAGAAAAGTACAGGCATTGGTCAAGTATTCTCATTTGTTCATGCAACATCACAGAAACAGTCAAAATGTCACCACCTAAGCATAACTGAAACAAGAACAAATGATGTGTCTTACAATAATAGCTTAAAAATATCTCCTATATACAGCAATTTTTTCAAATTTTCAGAGAATGCCTTTTAATCATTATATCTGTGACATTGAATCCAACACACTTGGAGACCAGTGCTCTTGTAAATTGGGAATTGTAGAAGCATGGTACTACACAGCAGTTCCCTTTTCAGTCAGTACTAAGCTTTGCTCTAGCTGTTGCATTGACACTTGACAGTGTGTGCAGGATATTCCTGGTAAATTAGAAGGAGTGCATTTAGTTTCCTCTCTGCTATCTGACAGTACCCTTGCTGATAGTCTCACTGAACTGTGTCTCATGCAGTGGTTGCGTAAAATTGTGTGCTAGTTGCCATAGTATGTGTTCCCTTCCCAGCTGAGATTTGTTCCTCACCTTTTCACTCACAGTGGTGTGTAACTGTTCAAATCAGATTGCATTTGAAGACTGAGCTCCTTTTGAGCAAGTCCCTATCAGTCTGTGTTGTCATTTTGTAATCATGTCAGGAATCAATGGAGGCACTTTTTTTTTTTTTTTTTTTTGTAATTATGAACAAGATGAAATCCCAAGTAAGAATCAACCTGCTAGAAATAGCTGGAAATAAAGTTTGATTTTTGTCAGTTGTGTTAACAAGACTTTAAATACTCTGTAGTTTTGGCAAGCTTTGATCAGTGTTTTCCCTACAAATAAGCCAGAGGCTCACTCCTGGGCAAACAGCATACCCCTTTTGAAAGTAAATTTCCATTTGATAAACCAAGCTGCTTAGAGATTATCCACTTCTTTCTTAGGAAGTTGCCAATTTGCCTCTTATTTGAAAACCCTTCTTTAAAATTGGTTCTGCTTTTCTGAAGTAAGATAGTAGATTTTCCACAGGAGTTTTTTTAATCCCTTCCCTGTTTTCCAGCAAGCGTATTTCAGCATCTTTAATTTGTCAGTAACCCACTTCTGACTCAGCTCTGCTTTATTTGCTTAAGATTTCTTTTCTTTTGCTCTAGCATAAAGATGTAGAATCTTTCTCGCTTGAATTATAATAATGTAGATAATTCCCAGTCTGCCAACTCCTTTTGCCTTTCACTATCAAAAGAATTTTTGAAAGAGGGTTGATTTAAATATAGCTTTTTTTTTTTGGCAATTTGTGGCTTTTCATACAATGATTATTAAAAAGTTCATAATCTTCTATTACATTCTGCCTCCTGCCATGTAAGGGCCCTTTTGAGGGTGTTTTCACCACCTCCATGGAGGCAGCAGGTGGGAGTGAGTTTATTGCACTTTTGCGCTGTGAGTCAGCTCAATTTGAGAGCCAGAAATTTATTTTAACAAGGTAGTAGGCCTGAGCTAATTAGCTTTTCTGAGTACAGGATATATTAGTTTAGACCTAACATCTTGTTAACTGACTAAGTAGCTTCTAAACTACTTCATCTCAGGGTCCAGATGAAGAAAACCTCCATCCAAGTGGAGTGGAACTGCTTGCACCTGTTCTTAGAAATGCAGACAAATTCTTTCTGTGACAGTGCTGGTAGAATCATAGAATGTTTTGGGTTGGAAGAGGCCTTTAAAAGTCATCTAATCCAACTGCTAGTCAGTGAGCAGGGGCATTTTAATTAGATTAGGTTGCCCAGAGCTCCAACATTGAAGCTTTCAGGTCCAACCTGACCTTGAATATTTCCAGGCATAGAGCCTCTACCGCTTCTTTGGGAAACCTGTTACAGTGTTTCACCACATGAGTTGTAAGGTACTTCTTCCTTATATAGTTTGAACCTCCTCTCTTTTAGTTTTAAAACGTTCCCCCTTGTCCTGTTGCAACAGGCCCTACTAAAAAGACTTGTCCTCACTTCAAGTACTGAAAGGTTGCAATAAGGTCTCCCCAGAGCCTTCTGCTCTGCTGGCTGAACAGCCTCCATTTGTGGCAGAGCACAAACTCTTCCTTTTCATCTTTTCCCAGAACAATCTGGAGCATTTTCTAGGTTTTTCTGTTAGAGTTTACAGCTTTGAAAGCGAGTCAGTTCTGACTGGGTTGAGAAACAAAATTTGTTCAAACTAGGATAATTTTAAAATCAGAATTTCGATCATCTTTATATCAAAACTTGAACATAAGACTTAATGCTTTGGATTCCTCTTCAGAGTATGAGAAATACTCTGAACATAGCACACCCCACACTCACACCTCTCCTTTGAGCTTTCATGTTAAGCTTTACAAAAGCTAGACCAGCTGAATACGAGATCAGTTGTTCTGGTTTTTAAATTCCAGAATTGTATTTAGCCAGCCTGTAACAGTCTCTTCCACTTGATTAGAGTATTGAGGAAGCTGTCACTTTTTAATTAAAAGTAGCACAACCACCATTTTACAAGTAATTTGTTTTTTTCCACAGAATTTGGAAATCCAGCTGAAGCGTTCCCATTAATTTTAACTAGAATGAACCCCAACAAGTAAATGAATTAGCAAGTAACAAATGAGGAGAATGGGGCAAAACTTTTTACCACCTTCTTATAAGTAAGAACACATTACTTATTACCACCTGATAAAGTTAATATAAAGTCTTCAGTCAGCAATGATGGAGTTAGTTTGAGAGAGATGAATACCGGAGATGAATATCATATCACAGAGAAGAATATGAGAGCATCACTGGGATCAGCCTTAAGATTTGAAGTTTAAGAACTTTGGGGAAAGTTTTTTTAATATGTCAACCAAGTTGCCAAAATATTACTCCAGTCTATTTTTTATAAAACCTGGAAGGAGAGACAATGAAAATGTGAAGATCTTGTTACAGCAGGAGTTTAGCTTAAGTTCCCATAAACCTTGCCCAACCCTGACTTCAGGTTCAGGGTACCAGACTGGAAGAAATCCACTGGGTGATGATTACCTGGTAAAAATACCTTGAAAGTTCTACAAAGATATTGTGGTAGTTACAATTATCAACAAACATGAGATTCCATTGTAGCAAATCTTTCATATCTATCTATGTATATATAGATATGTTAAAACATTAATCCAGATGTTGTGGAATCAATGTATTGGTGGCATGCTAAATTTTAAAATTAGCCTTCCCTGTATACAGTGGAGATTATTCTGTAGTTTGCTATGCATTCACTAAGCTCCTTAAAAGTGGTGGCTTTTTTTTTGCATTGAAAGAGAGCATTTGGATGGGGCATATGCCACCTTTCTGTCCAACCCTCAAAATTCTGATTCTATGATTCCCACAGATACTAGAAATGTTCCAAGTTATGTGTGCTGACTCCACAGAGCCATGAGGATGATTAGGGGACTTGAGTATCTCCCCTATGAAGAGAGACTGAGAGCCCTGGGGCTGTTTAGTCTGGAGAAGACTGAGAGGGGATCTGATCAATGTCTATCAATAGCTGAGGGGTGGGTGTCAGGAGGAGGGGGCCAGGCTTTTTTCTGTGGTTCACAGTGATAAGACAAGGAACAATGGGTTCAAACTTGACCATAGAAGATTTCACCTCAACATGAGGAGAAACGTCTTTACAGTGAGGGTGACAGAGCCCTGGACCAGGCTGCCCAGGGGGGTTGTGGAGTCTCCTTCTCTGGAGACTTTCAAAACCCACCTGGATGCATTCCTGTGTGGACTTACCCTAAGTGATCCTGCTCTGGCAGGGGGGTTGGACCTGATGATCTCTTGAGGTCCCTTCCAACCTCTGATATACTGTGATACTGTGATATCTAGGGTACATCTGTTTTCATTTTCTTACTGACCCCTGAAGGATCACAATTCAGCTACCTGATAGAAGAAAGCGCTTTTTCAACTGTACTAGGGACAGGAGGTTGGAAGATTTGGGTGTTCACACTGAGGTCTTTCATATTACCTTCATAATCCCTTTCAGTTGATTTTTCTGATTGTCCAGTTTTGCTCATATAAATCAGAAATATATTTGCAGTTGGTTCTATGCTAATTTAATCCTTGTCTATAAATTGGCTTGAGATCTTTTGACAGGAAGCATCCTAGAGCTACAATGACCTTTTCTTGGTATTTTTTTTTTTGTGGTTAATTTTCAGAAGCAAGATAAAACGTTGCTTTTAAAACATTTTCCCCTACAGTGCTAACAAGAGTAGCTAAGGAGAAAGACCTCCACAATTAATCACTGCTTCAGGATTGCTTTGTTTTTAAAAGGAGCTTAACAGCTGAAATTCATCAGTCTTTACAAGTGTCTTGGAGCAATTCAAATTCTGAGTGACATTTCTCTAAGGCAGGCTTTTCAGCGTGAGTCTGCAAATTTCACAAAGTCTTCTGTTGTTCTAGTGTCAAGGTCATGTAGCCTTCCCTAACTGACGTGTAAAGACATTCTGGCACACACAAAAATCAACATAATAGTTGTCTTTGATGCCTTTAGGCAGTAGTAGTAGTTGGGTATGATTTTACATAGCTGACAATTGCTCCATTGTGAACTCCAGGAAGAAAGCCTTTCTTCAGTGTTTCTTCCTTCTTACCATTGTTATAATCTTGCATTATTGTAGATTGACCTTCTATTTTGCTCCATATAATTATTCTGTCGCCTACTGGTATTGAAAAATCAATCTGTATTACTACTGAATGGTACTTTCTACTTTGTCTTGTATTCTCAGGGAGAGCAAATAGTTTTGGACTGTCACTGTGTGTTCATGAGTGCTTCTCTTTATCCCAACCGTAAGCAATCAGGAAAACAAAAAGCTGCCTTAGTTGCTGCCAGTGTTAATCCATTCATTAGCTGGCAAAGTTGATGAATGAGTGGTCTTTCTAGAAGATGAGCATGCTGCTTCTCCAGTGTAGACAGAGTGACCTGGTTATAACCTGTGTGATTTCAGAAACGGTTCAACTTGCTGCTGTAGTTCTAGAGTTGGATCAATGCTAATAAAGAGTGGAATGAAGAAGGGTTATAGAAGTAATAATGGTCTCATAGAGGGCTTTCAGGGACTAAAGAAAAACAGTTTTACTTTTATCACTTCTCACACATTACACTGGTGTCTGAGTCACTTTTTCTTTAAACTGAGAATGAACAGTCTAAGTGTGCTGTGTATCTGGTCAGATTTACTGTTGTAGCTTTAGTCACCTAAAGACTAACTCTGATGTGGCTAATCCAGCAGTAATCCTCTAAGGTGTTAGCTTTGTAATGTCTCAATAGGACACATCTTATGTACAATTAATACCCTAAAGTCAAGGCTATGTTTTACAAGATAAGAGCACTTGTGAGAAGTACATGTGTGACTTGCTATCTAGACTACTCAGGGGATGATGCATTTGTGACCTGAAATGTAGGTAGGTTTATAATAAACTGTTATTGCCAGATTCAGCAATCCTTACATGTACACTGATTTGAATGCAATTATTTACACAACACACGCACCAGGGGAAAATAAGGGCAGCTGTACAGATCTATGACATGATTAACAGACTAGATTTAGTTAGGTAAGAATTCAGGAATTTTCTGTGCTACTCAAATTTCATAATATCTTCCAAGGATGCTATTTCTCCTTGTTATAAAAATATTTGATAGAATAACAGAATGCTTTTTGTTGGGTTCTATTAATGTGGTTAGAATGAGCTGCTGAGATAATACTTTTGGCAGAAAGAGTATGGTGGTGCCATACGTGGTCTTCATTGCCTGCATTAGGTAATTTACAGTGCAAAACAAGAAAAACATCAATTGGTTCAGACTCTACTAAAAACAGTTACATGCCATTTCAGTAATTGTTCCAATTTTTAGAGGTTTGTAAGGATACATTTATTGTGTGACATTCACATCTATTTCATGTGTGCAGTTTAAAAATAAATAGAATCCAATACAATATCCTATTATAAGCACCCTAATGGATTTAAATAAAAAGGAGAAAATAGTTCCCAGCATAATTACATTGAGTGCCATGGTATTATACTAAAAATGTTCTGTAGAATGTGAAGCACACAGAAGGAAATATGCCAAAAGCACAATAATTATGCAATAAATTTCTTAAAATCGTGTACTTTAATGGGGCTGAGAAAGGAAAAAAAACGAAAAGAAAAAAGAAGAAGAAGAAATCACCTCCCTCTGGTACTGTTGGGCCCAGAAATAATGGCTAGTTAAGTTTTATTTAAAACCACTTCCACAAGAACTGGGCATTAAGGTGCTGATTTATTGTGGTATCAGTATCACCACTGTTTTTTCCCCCCACTTTTTTCTTCATTAGAGATAGGAGCGCAGCATCTTTGTGTGAGTGACAATAGGACTCTGTCTGTTCTATGTACTCCAGAGAAATGTAAAACACAGGAGACTGTCTTTTTAAAGGTAGTAGGTTATGACATATACATAAAAGAACATAATGAAGAAATGCCTGAGACAAAGGTGCAATGAAAACCTGCTTGTATTCATGTAATTAAGCACCATTTATAACAAGTACTGACATGAGGCTGAATTCAGATTGCCTTGCTAAGCTTTATCGTTGACTTAGCTTCAAATAGCTATGTCTTATGCTTGTCTCTGTGATCACTGGGGGACCCCATGAAATTCTGGTTTATGGAACCAAATGTCTCATCAGTGTGAGAGAACTTCTGGATCCAGCAGCTTCATGGACTATCAATACAATACAATTTCTCTTTTGGGGTCAGTCTCTCTCAAGTAAGAATAATAGATGCATGCTTTCCCTGGAATATCACAAATATTTGCTGAGGGAAACTTGCATTTTGTTCCAGGCCTCAGGAAAATTTTTGTCCAGTTACTTAAAACTGATCCTGTCTGCCTGTGACCTCTTCTTTTGTCATGCAGAATTCCCTTCTCTCCTCTCCGTTTCTGTCTGTATTTCTTCTCTCTGGACTCTTTATAGACACTGCCTGTGAGACCACTGGCAGTACAAATCTCAGGCTTAGCAAGTCATTACTGCAGACAGTGGACTTATGCTTTTCAGCCATAATAAGTACAAGATCTTATTCAATCTTTCCAGTTCCAACATGATCATGTTTAGTAGTGTGGGAGGTCTCAAAGAGCACAGACAATGTAGATTTGTTGATATAATAATTTGAGGAAGGGAGAGAGGTTAATAGAGAGCACCTGTCACTTGTTTAGTGGCCAGCCCAGCCCTAACCCTTGACAATGTCATAAGCTAGCCCTGATTTCTGGAATTTTCAAACCTTTGAGTGCAATATAGGTTTGAGCTTTCCCTGAAAAGATTAAATTAAAATATCATCTACCAGAAGGGAAAAAGGTAAAATCTTGGAAACTTGAACTTTGCCACCCATCGCCTGCTCAAATATGGATTTAATTACTATTCAAAGAAGTTTTGATGGTAAATTCTAACAGGTTGTTATTACTATTCAACAGGCAGTTAAGTGTTGGACAACATCACTTTTTAGCCCCAGGTTGCTGAGGCTGAATTAGTGAAGTTATCATGCTTCAGCAGAAGAGGGGGAAGTTTTGTTTAAATTTCCTGTCTGCAATTGTCTTGCACAAATAGAGTATTTGGTACACTTTAACTTTTGCAAGTATCATCATCGTTCATTAGCCATGATGGAGGCAGTCATCAAGCAATGTAACACAAACACACTACTCATGAGGTTGTGAAATTCTGGAGAAGAGAGTATGTTGTGCTATTTGGAATGTTCTGCCTTCCTGAAACTTCAGACCTGCTCATTTCAAAAGCAATGAAAGCTATGTCTTTGCTTTGCTCCCATCTGTTCCACCCAATAGATGTTTGAGTGCTGACTGCCACGAAGCCTGGGTAATTATTTGAAAGACCTCAGCAACTCATTTATTGTTCCTATTTGTATTTTCTGTGGTGTTTTAAAGAGTCCTGTTTTCTGATGGGTGTGATATTTTGGGATATACTGGTATGTGCTAGGTTCCATTTAGTATTAGATGAATATCATTGTTTCACACACAAGTCATGCATATGTTGACAGTAAGAACAGAATTTGATTTGTAGGTGTTTATGACCATTCTAATGCAGTTTTTCTCTTTTTGTGAATGCCTTTCTCACTTATTGTTTAAAGGGATAAGGAGGAAAGAATGAGTATCTTGGGTAAGAAGACTAAAATTTTGTTTTGATTATGATTTACAATATATATTTTACAGAGTCAAGGGCTTGGGCTTTTGTGCTCTGAGACAAGTCTTAAATGAGGCAAAATTAGTAGTCATTGTTGAATTTGCTGTCCTTTTGTGTTAAACTTTTGAGAAGTGTCTGAAGCATAGATCCTTTTAAATTAGAGCATATTGTGCTACTAACCATCTGAAGCCTAGAGAAGATTAAGCAGAAGCAGGGTACACTTGTAAGCCCATCCTGTTCCCATTCTGTAACAAATGTGGTTCCTGGTTGCACAGTATGTAGTCTAAATGTAGTTTTATCCTAGAGATTCATTTTAACGACAGTTTAAATTGCAAACCATTAAAACTCATTTTAGGTCTTCATTATTGCCTGGCCTAGCATTTTAGTAACAGGTTTTCTCTACTATACCTCCTGTTTCTTCTGTCTCAACTGCATCTTTATAACCTAGCTTGTGTTAATAAGCTATAATGCTAACATGAGGGAAGAACAGCTATTGTGGATGACTGTGCTGCCAGAGAAGCTTCACTGCTCTTCGTGAAACCCTGTAAATTCAGTGATTCCTGATGTCCTGATGCAGGTTTTGAAATGCATATGTGCTGTAAAAATTACATCTTAAGGTAGAGTTCCTTCTCTCTTCTTCTCAGAGCCTGGCATATAAGCTCGCTGAACTTGCTGATGTGCTTTGTCAGTGTAAACCTCTTGTGCTTGTATCCTATATTCGCTTGATTTCTTGTGATATCCAAAAGAAGCAACCATTTTTTAAAGGCTGGAGGTTTAAAATATTGACATACTTTTATTTACAGCCTTTTTTTGTTCTTAGTGTTAAAAATAAAGAAATAATTCTGTTACTTTCATGGAAATGAAAGTTTCCTTGCAATACTCACTTAAACTGGAGGCATGCCAACCCTTTACAGCTGAATCTTTGCTTTTGAAATATTAATACTCTTCCATCTTTTTTTTTTTTCCTTCTCCAAATAAATGACAGTGTCTGTAGTGTTGTTTCTTAATCAGTTTTAAATTGTACTGGCACTGTGTCTTGTCAAACCCTGGCTGCAGATTCTTGCACTGATACACTGGCAACAAGAACTGAAACACTGGCAACAAGAAAGATGACAGCTGGCCCCTTTTCAGGAAAATACAGTCACATTTTCTGACTGCTTGCTCCTGTGGCTGTCTTTTTACATGTAAACAAAGGGACAGATTTGAGACTCAGCTCCGCCATTATAAACATGAGAATATCAGTGGGTGTCAAAGGAATTCTTTCATTCTTCTGAACTCAGAAGTGTAAATCATGCATATTCTGGTCATGCAGTTACTTTTTAGCATAAGGGGAACAGTTGGAAAAATTGCCTTTTGTGAAATAATACTGCAATGGTTTTATAGTATTCTGAACATAAACGGATGCTTTATCAGATATTTCATTGAATGTCTGATGCAGATTTTAAAGTTTAGTGACAATTCTTGTATTGATTTAGGAGGTAAAAAGCCAGTTTACCAGACAACTATGTCCCCATTTGTACATTTATTCATGGTTTTATCTTTGGGTTAACACGTAATACCCAGCTGGCTGACACATGCCAACTTGGTGCAAAGTGTATGATTCTTCAGTACTTTAGTGTTTATTTCATTTTCAGTGAATAATAGAAATGCAGCTTTTAAGGGAAGCTCAGAACAGGCCCAATTCATTAAAATGGGCACTAACATGAAATTAACTGCTTTTTGCTTCATACAAAGGAGTTCTAATTTTTTATTTACATTCCAGAACATCATAACAAAGATGTCTACCGCATATTCTTTAATCACTCTGCATGCAGAATTTGCATGTAACATCAAACCCCAGATCATGTATGTAATAAATTGCATTGCAGAATATGAGAATGCAACCTCAAACCATGTTTTGGGTCACATAATTTGTTTTAGAGCCCTATCTAATGCCTGAAAAATGACTTGAATTTTCAGGCCTTCTGAGCAGACCAAATTGGCTTTGAAGTCATGGAAAACTGCGGAATGGTGTTTGCACACAAATTGATAAAGCTGAAGACAAAAATTCATTTGCTGACTTAATTTGCTGACTATCCTTTTGTTTTGTACTATCACACAATCAGAACCAGACATTAGATGGAAGTATGAAACACCTTAAATTTATTCAAATACAACGATTCTATTATTTGTGACATTGCCTACTGCATGCTTTTGTACTTTGTGTAATTTGCTTGCATATAAGGCTGGTCTGTAACAGCTTTCCTCATACAAATATGTTTTTTTTTTTCTGCAAGAAAACACATTGATTTTTAAAGAAAGGGTCGGTAGTGTGGGCTACAGCAATTTAAAATAAGCTGTGACATGGAATATGGACATTAGAGGACATAGGAGAGAGAGATTTACAGCTAATTCATCAATCTACTGACCATGGTATAGAACACTTTCACTGTAGTTGTACATGGTTTTTATGAAAAGAATTTCATAATTTTCTGTGGAAGTTATCCCATTTACTGATAATCCTAGAGGCAGGCTGCAATCTGTCTGCTGAAATAAGAAAATGAGCAAGAGGCTTCAAAAGACTTTTTTTTAAATGGAGACTTAGAGGGTGAAAGACAATTTATGACAACGAAATGTTGTGTTGAAATCTATCTTTGTAAGTGGAATAATGACCCAGGAGTGGCACTAGCAAAAGTTACTGTTCAATTCTTAATGAATTGGGACAAAAACAGGACCTCTGTTTTGTGATCTTTGGGGATTCTATCTGTGGCACTTGGTAATTTAGAATTAGATGAATTTTAATTTTAATAAAAGAATATTAATAAAGTCTGATGCCTGCTATAGAGCAAAATTTTACCCTTAATAGAAAGAGCAAAGATAAATAAGTTTGTTTATTTTTCTCCTTGTGAGTTGCAAAACACCTGCATTAATGAGTTGTGTTAAGACTAAGAAGTCCACATATGCAAAGTTAGAAGATGTCAAAGTAAAGACTGCAGGTGCATAATCTTTTCCTTAGATCGTGCTGCCCACCTACTAGCCAGAATGTGCATTCTGCATAAACACAGTGATAGAACCAGCTCTCCTAAATTTTTCAGCCTACATTAAGGTTTAGTCATTTGAAAACTGCTACAGCCTACAGAGCAATCAAGCTGTCTCCATCCTAGCACTCCTTAAAATTCAAAGTGTGCCAAATTTGGCCTGAAAATTCTTCCTCACTTAAGCAGCTAAGATGCTCAGAAGCACCTTGTTGGGGAAGAAGGGTGCCTCTTCTGTGCTAAAGTTTCATTGCTGCCTAGGTTTACCAGGAGAGTTGCCTAAACTCAGGTAATGGAGTGGCTTTTGAAGATGGTGTGTGTGGTGGGTGAAAATTACCCTCCAACTAATTTGAGAGAATTACCTCCCGGAATGAATTTGCTGGACTAGCTCAGTTTGGGCTGGAAGCTATATTTACAAGCAAATTACAATCTAGAAATATGACATGCAATGAATATGTACAAAATATATACTATATGTACAATGTTTTATATATATATATATATGTACAATTTATAAACTATCTGACAGGGGACCTGTTCACTTCTTCCTCCACCCCCTCCCTCCTTCCCATTACCTCACACAGTAGTCAAAAGAGATACCCCTGGAAGAGAGAGGAAAGTTGCAAGCAGAAGTGACAGAAGAAGAAAAGAGTGAAAGAACTATTTATGCTTCTGCTCTATATTCCCATTAGCAATCCAGCGAATTACATAGATGTTACCAGTATTTTTCTTTTACATCCAATGGTAATTTATTTTACTTTCAGCCTTTGCAGTCAGGACCCCAGACTAAAGTTTCCCCCTTCAAACTGTAACAGGTAAGTTAGACCTGGAAAAAGGGTTCCGGATATTTGCAGCTTGAAGATTTTGGGGCCTCCATGTGTCTCTGAAATGTGGTAATTCTAGAAGGTAACTTTGAAAGGAATAAACTAGGAGAACTATAGTGGCACAGTGTGATGCAAAAAAGCTGGAAAATCAGTATTTGTTTGAGATGACCAGATAGATAATTTATGACTTGGACTACAATTTTAAATAGTCCCCAAAAAAATGTCTATCATGCATGCCTATTTTGAAATTGGAGGTAAAAAATCCCCATGCTGGTTACATAGTTGTATATGTTTCAGGTGAAGTATTTTTTCTGATTTTAAAACATAAGTAAATCAGCATGATTGCCTTCCAGTACCTGAAGGGTTCCTCCAGGAAGGCTGGAGAGGGACTTTCCATAAAGATGTCTGGTGATAGGACAAGTGGGAATGGTTTTAAGCTGAGGGAGAGTAGGCTTGTAGATTTACATTGGATCTTAGGAAGAAGTTCTTCAGTACTAGGGTGGTGGGACTCTGAAATGGGCTGCCCAGGGTGGTTGTGGATGTCTCCTTCCTAGAAGTGTTCATGGCTGGGTTGGATGAGGCCTTGAGCAGCTGAATCTAGTTGTGAGGAGTCCCTTCCTGAGGTGGGTAGGTTGGAGTAGATGATCTCCAAGATCCCATCCAACCTAGGCCATTCTATGATTCTATGAAGCTGTGTGACTGAAACTAATCACATCTTTGCCAATTACATGATTTCTCTAATTGCTCATATTAGTTAGACTAAAATAGACTGCAAAATAATATCCAGTTAAGAGTTTTGAGCAGATTTGCATTAAAAAACATTGCAGGCTTGTGCATCATTTGTATCATAGAATCATAGAATCAAGAAGGTTGGAAGAGACCTCAAAGCTCATCGAGTCCAACCTATCACCCTAAACCTCATGACTATCTAAACCATGGCACCAAGTGCCACGTCCAATCCCCTCTTGAACACCTCCAGGGATGGTGACTCCACCACCTCCCTGGACAGCCCATTCCAGTGGCCAACCACTCTCTCTGTGAAGAGCTTTCTCCTCACCTCCAGCCTAAACCTCCCCTGGCGCAGCTTGAGACTGTGTCCTCTTGTTCTGGTGCTGGTTGCCTGGGAGAAGAGACCAACCTCCCTTTAATTTTATTAATAATCCAAAAGTAATAATTGCTAAAATAAAACCTTGGAGTTTGTCTCTGGTTGCTTCATAAATATTTGTTCTTCCCAAAGAACAATTTTCATTATCCTGTCTGTTGCTTTCATACTGATGCAAGTTCATGCTTCACTGTTGTTATTTTCTTTTAATTTTCTGCCCTGCTTCTCTTATTCCTGAAAAGTATGTTGCACCATTCCCCCCCTTAGCTAACCTAACCTTCGATTTCACATCTCTGATAGATTTTAATTGCTTCTGGTGATATATGAGTTCATTCTGTAAAACTCCTTACAAGGGATATTAATTGCAATTAAAAAATCCCAATGTACCAGTTTGACAAAATAATCTATAATGCTTGAATGAGTTTATAAAGAATATTAAAAATTTGAATGCTGGCATGAACTACATGTGAGACAAAAGCTGTTCCCTCAGGGAACTGAGATATTTTGCTTTTGTCTCATACATTATGCATCTCCTCTTTTACACCCCATTTCCATGAAAAAATATTTTTTGTTGTGTATCAAAGAGTTGTGAGTGGAGCATTAGGCTCAGTTTGGGGTGTTAACATTCTGCTAGATTTTTGTGTCTTGGCTCTTTGTTTCTTATTACCCATTCAAAATTTGTTTTTATGATCTTTGTTGATTTTCTCTTAGTAGAATTTTCTGTTTCCTCGTTTATTATTTGAAGAGCGAATGCTGCTGATTCCTTTTTGTTGGAGAAGATCCACAGAAATGAGAAACTTTCCAAACAAGAACTATACTGTAAAAGTTTCATTGGTGCAAACACGTGAGTGATTAATAATTAGCCCCATTAAAAGGGCAAGGATTAGATTTTGCTGACCTCTCCCAAACTTGTGGATTCCTTGGCAGGCAGTGAACAGGCTTGGCCCCTGTTCTCTTGACACTGCGTTGTCTCCTCAGACGCTTTTCAGGATTTATGAGCAGAGCTTGTAGTTAAGGGAATAGTTCAAAGTACAATGGATACACAACCCTATAAGCAAGAAATCATCTCTGCCATCATGCTTTATGGTCCCTTTATGGTAACTGAGTTGATAAGGATGGATTTTTCAGCTACCTTATACTGAAGATAAAAGGATACAGATTAGTGCCACACTTATTTCTTAGTGTCCTCTCCCATTTGTTGCATATTGCTTTCCTTTTTCATGTTGCAAAATAGAGGAAATTGAGGCAGAGTCTTTGATTGGGAATCTCTAATTCTGTATCCCCTGATCTTCTGAACAGACATATATTATATGGGTTAAAAAATAGAGAACTAGTCATTTTTCTATCCAGGAACATACCACTGACCTCTGTAATGGAAGCATAGTATAGTAGGCTTCTTGTTTGTCTTTCTGAGAGTATCTATTTATTTAACAGAGGCTTTTGCTGCAATGCCTCAAAATTAAGTTTCTAATTTAAAATCTCACCTTTTCTTACTACCAAGTATACTAGTATGAAAAATAATGCATGAAAAAAATTAATAATGACACAAGAATTTAATAAGCTCTGCATGCAAATGATGTTCAGGTAAGCCAACTCCTGAAAGCCCATGCAGTTTACTAATTGGTGTGTTACATATTTAATGGACAGTAATCTTTCTTTAGACAGTTGTCTTCATGGTGTATTTGTTCTTAGATTATTTGTCATTCATCATTTCACAGGCAGGATGATGGTGTGTATATAACTATGGACTGAAAGACATTAAGAATTTAATTTTTGTTCTGGAATTACTTGACAATATTAATCCAGATCTCATATTTGCATATTTACATTTTTATATTGATGGGCAAGTATTTTGTTCAGCTGTCAGCATTCATGTCACTTTACCTTGTACAACAATATTTATAGACCTAATTTACCACAGAGATACTGAGTATGATCATTATTCAAATCACAATATGACATGTTTTATAGCAAAGGACCCAAATGGGTTGTCATTATGATGCCACTGGCTAACATGAATGTTTTAAAATATATGGCTTGTATATTAACCAGAACATGAGATAAAGCACTGCATCATTGGCTTGCTCTGAGAAAATACAGAAGCGGCAACCTGCCAGTGTGAGGAAAGAGCAAAACCAGCAGAGAATGGCCTGTAAGGTTGTCAGACTCTGAATAATGTTTGGAGATGTGTGAAGTAGGAATGTTGTTAGATGATGCATGTGATGTATGGGAGCCTTGGAAATACTGCTTTTCTATCAGATGAGTTGCTGTGCGTGACTAAACCCTGAATATCATTCATCTGCACCACACTGTGTTAACTCTGGTGGGCTTTATTTCCTACCTCAGAAATTCTGATAAATATTTTTTGGTAGCTGAAGTTCTTTTTTGGAGGGTGGTGTGGTGGGGGCTTTTAGGTATTGCCTGTTCTGTCTTTATAATTGGGA
This sequence comes from Indicator indicator, assembly GCF_027791375.1. Taxonomy (NCBI): domain Eukaryota; kingdom Metazoa; phylum Chordata; class Aves; order Piciformes; family Indicatoridae; genus Indicator; species Indicator indicator. The sequence goes on from NC_072017.1 coordinate 11,517,283, forward strand.
TTATTTGAGAAAAGCTAATGGGGGAATAACAACCACTTTCCTCTTTTGAGAATAACTGCAGTACTTAGAGTGGCTAAACACATTATACTAGAGAAATTCTTTTCTTTAAGAGCTAATCCTGATTGGCAGTGCTAGCCTCTAACAAGGTGTTAAATGCTACAGATTCCTGTTAACATCCATGGGAATAGTATTTAAGCCTTTAAATTGCACTGGAGCACTGGATGCAGAAAATCTGTGGTGTTTATGATCAGGAAGGCATATCACTGCTTTGTCCTCTTTACTGTAGAAGATGTGAAATTTTTATTAGAGCATGTATTGTGTTCCTAAGGGTGTAGTTCCAGTGTTGTGGTGTTTTTTTAACTCGCTCCAGATTCTTGTTACTGCTTAATCAGTCATTTTAACTGTGTATTTCTGATGTATTTGTCTCTTTAGCTCTTATGTATATCTGTTCATTGTGTTATTTCACACTTCTCCAGATTCTTTCCCTTTATGTCTAGCTTGCTCTCGTTATTAAAACTTGTTGTCTTTGTCAACATATTATACATAATCTATAACCCACCCCTCTCTCTTCTTGCTCTTGGCAATTAAAACACAAAGGAAAACCAGTTCCCATTAGAAATAAAGGGACACAAAACAAATAATATGATATACTCATCTGACAAGCAATCACCTCTAAAGAAAAATATTCTCTCTATGGCTATCTTTTATCCTTTCTTATTCCCCACCATGCCTGTTGTGATTATTTATGGTTATTATGACTTTGAAATCCTTCAGCTTCTGTCTACATGAAAACAGGAGAGATTTTCAAAGGCACAGATGATGGATATGCACACAGAAAAGATTGATTTCTGCTCCTTTAGAGTACAGAAACAGCATGAGCATGTGCAGCTATTTCTTGTCAGGACAGATTTTGCTGGCTGGAGACACTGAACTTCAAGAAGATCCCAATAGGAGAGGATGGACCCTCTATATCTGTGATCATTATCCTTGGTTAAAGACTTGCTCTTACTATAGCTTGCCTAGAAATATATGTTGTTTGTTTTTTTAAGTGTTGTGGGTTAATCCCCATGGGTTAATGCACCACACAGCTGCTTGTTTTCTCCCCATGGGGAGGAGAATTGAAAAGCTAAAATTAAGAAAACTCATGGGTTTAGACAACTAGTAGGTACTGCAAGAGCTGCATGTAAAACTAAAGCAAAATAAGGAATTAGTTCACTATGTCGCATTGGCAGGCATGTTCAGCTGTCTCTAGGAAAGCAGGGCTCCATCACATGTAACAGTTATTTCTGAAGACAAAATGTCATTTGTGAAGACAAAAATGCAAGATGGAATGTCTATCTCCTCCTTCTTCTTCCCCCAGCTTTATATGCTGAGCATGTTGTCATGTCACATCCCTTTGCTCAGTTGGGGCCAGCTGTCCCACCTGTGTCCCCTCCCAATTTCTTGTGCAGCCCCAGGTTACTTGCTGGTGGGGTGGTGTGAGGAGCAGAAAAAGCCTTGATGCTGTTTAAGCATTGCTCAGCAATAACTAATTCACCCCTGTGTTATCAGCACATTTTCAGCACAGATGCAAAATCATAGAATCATAGAATGTTAGAGGTTGGAAGGGACCTCCAGAGATCATCAAATCCAAGCCCCCTGCCAAAGCAGTATCACCTAGGGTAGTCTGCACAGGAGCACATCCAGGCAGATTTTGAAAGTCTCCAGAGAAGGAGACTCCACAACCTCTCTGGGCAGCTTGTTCCAGTGCTCTCAGAAGGCCTTACTGACAGTAGTAGCATGAGGGCAGGAATGCAATGTCTATCCAAGCAACTTGTCTTCTAATGAGATATTACTACTGTTTCTTTAACTTTGAACTATTACTACTACTATGACTACTACTTCTACTACTACCACTGCTGCTACTACTACTCATATCTATCCTATTTTTCTTTCTTCTTTTTTTTTTTTTTTAATTTCCCCTGCTGTGCAGTAGTCTTATGGTCTCTCTGGTAAAATGCCTCATTCTAGTAAATCTATCTCTGAACATAAATTGTTAATGTGTTGATGATGATTAATGTGGTTACCTTGGGTGTTGTGAAGCATTGTCAGATGTGGAAGTTAGTCCTAGTGTTTATTTTGTTCAGCTCAGCTTGATTAGCCAGGTACTACTCAGTGCAGGAGATAGGAACAGGGTTGGAGAAGTAGAAGGTGACTTTCAAACTGCAATTGTGTTGCCCTGATCTTGGATCAGCTAGGGCTGGTTTACTCCCCAGAATGGTCTGAAAGTTTCCAATCTGCTTCTGTCATCCTGTGGTCACAGAAACCTTCTTGGAAAGCTATGAAACTTTCCTCATCAGTACTTTATTTTCTCCAGTCCTATTAAGTGCAGCTGGAAAGAACTCGTTAGTTTTCAAACTCAGGACCAGAATGTTTAATTCTATGAGGATCTTGACAAATGGGAAAAATTGCAATGGACAGTCACTGAACTGAATGACTTCTGGCACCTTACCATGAAAAGATATTTCTACTTAGAGGCACCAGTTTTTGGAATGGTAGTAGTCACAAAAGCCATGCAAGAGTAGACACTATTAATAACTATGTGGAATGGAGCTACGACTTCAGAAAACATTATTCTGAGGAGTAGCATTACAGCCCTATGCCTAGATGTACCCCTATGTATATGTGTAAGGAAATGTTAGAAGTGAACAGACTATGTGTCGTCTGACAGGAGAGGATAAGGAGAGAGAAAAATTATTGGAAATGTTTGAAACTGTCTCATTGACACTAAGGAGAAATCATTTATACTAATGTCCTTATACCGATTTCTTAAATATTTTAGTGTATTGCCATCATAAAGTGGGAAAGTTACTTTTTAATGTGACAACACCTGACAGCTCAGCTATTAGCAGCGCTTACCATCTGATTAGCTGCTTATAGCCCAGAGGCAAACTTGTGGGTCATTAAATTTTTGATGAAAGTCCTTACCTACACCATCGTTTTGGAGCCTTGTATCGTTGATGTTACATCTGTTGTTGTGTTAGCTGCAGTGGTGCTGTAATTTGTGTTTGTATAAACCCAGCAATACAAACCTATATGTGACATCTTTCTGTTTGTTCACAGGTGATTTATTAATTAAAAGGGAATAATTTTGGTTTTATTTATGCCCAATACTTTTTTTTCTTTTTATGAAGCATAGTGCAGTTATAGATTATTGTGAACTCCTATCTAATTCTGACTGAATGAAAAATAGAAGAAACTTTTCTTGTATAAAATACCTTACAATGTCCCAATTTAAGAGACAAAATAATTGTCCTGAAAAACTGAGAATCTGTTGTATGTGCACATACAACCCTAAAAATTGGACAGGTTTAGCTGATACATTTTAAATGCAGTGAAACTTTGGCCTACTTTTATTCATTTTCTGTCTATGCAGCTCTGAAGACGTTTTTAGTGTGCTGCTGGAATGGTAAGGATTGTAGGAGAGAAGAAATCATGAATACTGCAGAACCTGCTTTAATAGGAGTTTTTGTACCTGATATGGTCACTGCACTTCTAGAGCAGGTTATTGCTGCTCTGTTGATGTCCTTTGGTCACTAAAGGGTATTTTGTTTGGCGTGAATTGTCCTATTGAGTACATCAACATTACATCTTTGAGTAATGGTTCACCAGCAGGACTACAACAGGCATAATCTTGTCAAGTTTGAAAATGCCTGATCAGGGCAAGAACATGCCCATTATTAAACACTCATTTTAGCTCATACTTATGTTCCCTTAAAGAACATTACCTGGTATGTGTAGATTTCATTTCACCTTCCCAGCTTTAAGAACCTTTGAGATCTGCCTCTTTGGCTGAAACGAGTTTGTTATGGTTGAATGTGGGAAGGACCAAATGGTATTGCAATGAACCATTTAATGTCCATTTTAAAGAACCCTCCTTACTTGGACTGTATTCATAGAATCATACAATTGTTTCCATTGGAAGAGACCTTTAAAATCATCGAGTCCAACCTTTAACCAAAAGTTCCTGGCAAAGCAGCTCCCATCTACACACTTTAGGTTAAAGATGCATTTTTGTTACACCCTGACTATACATTTTAAGGTTTGTTATTACTCCAATCACCTGTGCTCCCCTACTAGGGAAATGCTTACCAAATCCTAACACCACCAAACCTCCAAATGCTACTTTCTAACTCTAATCTTAGATGAATAAAAACAAGCTAAAAGTTCAAGTAATTCAGGTGCTTAGAAGTTCTTCCTGCTTCCCACATGACATATTGTGAGTCAATGCAATGCTCCTTTCAGTCAACTAATTAGATGTGTTTCCTCCTACTCCTCAGGTAGCCTGAAGTAGCCATAAACCAGCACCTAGTAATTTGTGAAGATGGTGCTGGAAGAATAAAATGTTTAGAAAAAGAGTGGTGTTCATGCAGATTGCAATGTTTTAAAAATTGAGATTTTTAATGGTGTAATATGAATTCAATTTAGACAGAAAGCTTCACATTGGGACAAGGTACTTTTTCACACTAATTGGATGCTCTTCAAAGGCTTTATTACCATTTTGAAATTACTTTTGTTTCCTGGATAGATACTGAAATGCTAATATCTTCACAACCATATGCTTTGTAGATGGGGGGACAATATTTTTCTACTATTGAAAATATAAAATAAAGGACAGTAATTCCTACAGACTTAAAAAAAGTCAGAAGGAAAAACAGTTGCATGACTTTCTTACTGTCATTCCTGGTAATCACTGGTGTGATAGGACCTTGGCATATGTTGACACCACCATTTGCACACAACCTCTGAGTGTTCAGAGAGGACATGAGAAAGAGGAAAAAATTTTGTTCACCAGATGTGACTGCTCGTTCAGTTTCAATCACAGGACTATAGGCTGAAAACAGGAATAATAATAAAACCCTCTGTGCACATGTGTGGTTTTTTGTGAGAGGAAGAGCAGTATCGTAAACTGTTGGCTGGGAATCCCAAATGCTTGAGAATTACTTTGCTTAGGTGCTAAGCATCTGCAGGAAGGTGAGGGGTCCCTGAATTGGAAGTAATGGCTTTCTAGCACCTGAGCTGGAAGTTTTGTTTTTCTTAGTCATGAATCTAACAGCACAGAGCTAGTTTTAGCAGTGGTGCAGCTGGACAAGAGGACTATGCAGCTGTAGTTTTGCCCTAAGAGAGGAACGTGCAGGAAATTATAATCCCTTTTAGGCCCTCGGTCCTTTCCTGATAAATCTGGCTACTCCCTCCTCCAAAACTGGTAAATAGCTTTGCACCTGTCTAAACAAGAGAAGGCACAACAGTGAATAATTATAGGTAGTGTAGATAAAGTAGTTGTGCATGATATGATGTGCTTCTCTGCTTTTGGATCCTAGCACACAGAGCATGTATTTTTCAATGGACACTTTGTCTGAAGTGATCTGCAAACGAGGATGACTGTGGCCAGTCAGAAAAGTGTAGTTTGCAGATTACCTGGTGATCATTTTCACAGAATGCTGATCTTTTTATTTTAAGAGTGATTTTTCACATGAATTTTAAGCTAATCTCGTTGGTTTTGGAAATAATCTGATTTTCCTACAATATGTCTTGATTAAGCCTCCAACTTCAAGAACCATTGCACTTTATGAAGTAGTTGGTAGATTGCACTCTAGTCGTACTGCAACTGCACTCAAGTTAGTGATTTTTGAATCCTGCAACTGTTTGCCCATTTTATTGACAGCTTTACTGTAAGACTGCATGTGCACTGCATGTGTTTGTAGGAATGACTATAACTGCCATAGCAAAATGAAGTTTCAAAGTCTTAACTGATGGCATCCTCAGGGTTTCTTTCTGGTACCTGTAACTCCTCCATGGTTAAAATACAGATAAAATGTGGTGTGGGTGAGATGTGCTCGCTGGTGGCATTTCTGTTTTTAAGGTGTCTATGTTTTTTCCAAATGAAGGAGACAGTAGGCTTTCTGAAGGAAAAGAGGTAACCCAACAGATATGGGCTGGTCCTTTTAGGGCTTTGTCAGAGCCAGTTAGAGCTTAATTTTTTTCTTTTTTTTTTTTCTTTTTTTTTTGCAAGTAGCAGGTAGGTTATCCTGACCTTAACTGAAAGTTCTTAGGAAAATTTCCAAATCAAAGGAAAGTGGAAAGGCATAATGACTTTAAATTGAAAGAGGGTAGATTTAGATTAGATGTAAGAAAGAATTTCTTTACTGTGAGGGTGGTGACACACTGGAACAGGTTGCCCAGAGAAGCTGGAGATGCCCCCTTCCTGAAAGTGCTCAAGGCCAGGTTGGATGGGGCTTTGAGTAACCTGGCCTAGAGGAAAGAGTCCCTGCCCATGGCAGGGGTGCTGGAACTAGATGATCTTTTAAACTCTGTTCCAATTCAAACCATTCTATGACTCTATGAAATAAGCACGAGGGAAGGAGTCTGGGTGTATAGAATTCCTGTACAAACAAACCATAAAATTTGGTGCAATAATCTTGCTTTTGGGGTTCACAGATGGCCATATTCCAATACTTCTGTTCCACAATGAGTATTACCTTACTCAAAAAATGTCATTTTTTGAAGGTAGAATAAGGAAACTCTTGACATTAGTGAAAATGATGAACTTTGGCAGAAAATGTATTCAAATTCTAGGAAATTCAGCTGTTTCATTAACTATTTTAAGCTACTTTATGACCTGGCCTAGTTAAAAAATGCATACTTATTAAACATACTTTGCAAACTGGCAAATGGATATTATTTGGCTGTCTGAAAATAAATGTATGTAGTCCCCTTCGGTGTTAAAGTTTTGGAGCAGGAAGACATTGCTACAAACTCTTGAAAGAATGTCCTCCCTGAAAATACATTCTGCTGAATTCAGACTTTTAAATGAAGGTTCAGTTGCTTTACCAGAAGCTGTATGACACTGTGCCTATTGCTTGGTGTGCATATGTATAAGAGCTATACCTTGTCTGGTTTTCATGGGGACCATTCTGCCTGGTATGCCAAAGGTTGGGGATGGAATAGGGAATATTGGCTTGTGATTCTGGAGGAAGCAGGGAGAAGAAAGCAACATCCAACATGCTGGAACAGATGTAGCCCTTCACCAGGAGATTTTGCTGCAAGGTGGCAGAAGCTAATGCAAATAATGGAAATACTGAGTGGAAAAATAAACATTCACATTGAAGCTCTCTTAGCACACTCTGCAGTATGAACAGTTTTTCCATAAATTATTGCATACGTCCTGAAGTATATGAAATGACAGAGGATTTTTGGCTGCTTTTCTTCTTGTGCTTCCAAAGATTTCCTTGGAGAGTCTATGCAGACTTTCTGCTGAGTTCACATCAGCGTTTTTTGCTAATTGTTCCTGATGCTTCTCCATATTGTGAACTTTTTAATAGAAAAGTAGCAGCAGATTGCCTTCCCTAGAGAGGAACAAAAAAGTCTATTGATCTAAAAAGAGAAAGAAGAGAAAATAGTACTTAAAATAAATGTTTCCATTTTAGCATGTACAGAATGAGTGGCTAAATGATATCCAAAACTTAATTGGACAAAAAGCCACATTTCATTCACAATTTCTCCTCTTAATTTGTCTGAATTTTTGCTAATACTGAATTGCTACTATGAAATTACTTATTAGAGACTCTGCATTGGCAGTGATGCTGACAAATGAAGTGTTTTGCATTGGTTAGGGCAGTGGCAAACCATGACACCTATAAAACTCATATTTGTTACCTTCTCCTCTCAATCTGGGCTCACCCACTGTATCTGTTACAGCAATCTATCATAAGAGTTGTAATTCCCCCCTCCTTCTTGCTTCTCAGTCTGCTGGGCAGGGCTGCTTGTGCAGCTTTACTCCTGAACTTATGTTGTAGATAAATTGTTTTCCACTACAGTTTGTGAAACCTTTCATGACTCCAAACAATGCATCGAGTTAAAGCTTACGTAGGGCACAATCTTCCACATGTATTTGGAGTCTCTTGGAGAGCAACACCTGTATGTATTTTTAATTTCTCCAGTAATCTCCCTGTGATAGGACGTGTTGTAATATTTTTCTCCAATGTGCCAAATTGCCAATTATTATGTCTTAAGAACAACTTTTTATCATTCTGTTGTGAACTTTAGTTTTTATGTTGAGGTACATTTATGACTGCCTTTGAAATATGACATCTCTCTCTTTTTTCTTTTCTTTTTTCTTTTCTTTTTTTTGCCTGGCAGGTATGAAATCATTGAGGCTTCCAAATCATACGCTTCTGAACACTGGTAAAATGGAGCTGCTAGTTGACGAGTTTAAATTTGCTAGAGAAATATCAGTCCTATTTTTCTAACCTTTGATGACCTTCAGTTCTACTTCAAACAGGTATCTAGTGGCTACCTTTTGATTGTGGGTTGTTTCTTGTGGGTTTGTACGTTTAAGGAACTGCCTTTTGTCACTGAAATCTTGCCTGGTTGTATGTATTTCTCTCTGTTATGAAACAGAGGCTCTTTATTCTTGATGTATATTTCACATTAGATTATTGGAATTCTTTATTTGTAGGCATTCCAGAACCTTGACTATTCTGGCTGCAGAGATTTCCCTAATCTTTCTTGTTTTTTTTTTTTTGCATCACCCAATACATCAGTGCATCAGTTCTCATTAATTAGTAATGATTGCCTAACTAAGCCTAGATTAATTTTCTGATATTTTAAAAGACAGTTTTCATCTGAAGAACCTTTTAAAAACTCTTCCATATTGTATTTATAGTGTTACTTGCTGATGATAAATACAGTTTTCCTATTCTTGAAGTTTTAAGTATAAAATTGACTGCCTTATTCCATATGATATTCACAAATGTTATTAAAAGTTTACTTTGTCATTTTTTCTTCATTTACAAAAATAGTTTAGTTAGGCTGGTTATTTGCAGAAGACAGGCAAGAAATAGAAGGGTGCTCTCCACCCTTGAATAATCAGGGAGCACCTACTAGGAATATATATCAGTAGGAATATTACAGCAATCAGACATTCATGTCTTGTGAACACAACTGAGAATCTCTCAGCTTCTTGATTAAAATGAAATGCAATGTTTCTGCTTCTTTTTATAGTAGTTCTCATTCATTTTTTCCCTTTGCTGTTCCCTCTCAAAACTCAATTTCCTTGTATCCCAGTCACTACTTTGTCCTGCATGTCTTCATTTGTACCAACTAATTTATTTTCTTCACTTGACTCATAGTGTTTCTTTTCACTCTGTAATGCTACCCCCACCCCCTTCTCTCTCTCTTTTTTTATTTCCCCCCTCTGTCTTGTCCACTTACTGTTAGCATTTGCTCACTAGGGTATAGTTATACACAGAACCTTTTCTGTAAAGCTTACTTACAGACAGCTTTGCACCAGCAGCAAACAACATGGAAGTAAACCGAAAGGCAATGATGTCAAAGTTCAAACTTTGGTTTTGGCAAATGCAAAAGAATATGAGCTCATGCATTCAATTAATGAGAAAACCTTTCTCTGTCTGGTCTCCATCTAGCAGAAGCTTCCCACTTCCTTCTGCAACATGTTATAGCTGGCTTGAAAGCACTTTTCAAGTAAGGCCTGACAGTCTTTCATTCTTGCCAACCAGTGCAAGGCAGTAGTCTCTAAACGGTAAACATACAATATGAAATCCTGGTTGTGTTGAAATGAGTGAAAGGAATTTCTACTGACTTTGCTAGATAACTGTATACAGATTATTATTCCTTTTGACTTTAGGGAATACAAATCAGGGTTCTGGAATAAAGAGAAAGCTCTTGTATGAATTGTATGCTTTCCAGACCTTTGAAAAGCCAGAGTTTACTGATGTTCTTTTAATTATTGGGTGATGTTGTACAGAAGTGTGAATCTGAGGTACTTGTAGCCCTGGTAGGAAAGATGCTCAGCCAGCTGAAACTGATTTGTATTGCACTTTGAAAAGGCAGCATCAGAGCCAGCCTGACTGTTGTTAAATCACTTTCTAAAGCTACTATTGTAAGTAGCTGTCTGTTCAGCTACTGAAGAATCAGTCTGTAACCAGGGATTCACTTTTATTTTCCTGAAACTGGTTCAGACAAATCTCTGTGATTTCCCTAGAGAAATCCTTTATATTCAGATTGTTCACTCCAGGTGCACAGCCACAGCAGTACACCTTACCTCCTCACAACAATTTACTACACATGTCAGGATTGGCTTTGCTGCTGAGACTGAGATAATTCATTCTTTCTCATGAAAGGAAAGTTGAGAATCGAGGATGGCGCAGAAAATCTCATATTATACTCCAACTAAAACCCACAGGGAGAGGTTAATTTTATACAAGACTGCCTAGTTCTGATTAAAAAAAATCCATATCAATTGTAGTTATTCCCCCAAAACAGCATCTTTTAGCTATCTCACAAAAACAATGTGATTCTCACAGGGAAGTGAGGAAGAGATGGATTTCTTCTTTTTGTTACTTGGTTTTGTGATTCTCACTATCCCCTAAAATAATAATGATGATAATGATGGTGACAACCCCCTAAGCTTTGAAAAGAGGCAGCAATGATTCTGTATACAACATGTTGACTGCTTTGAAGTAAAACATTTTCCTTATGTTCAGGTAGTGCATTATGGACAATCTCTTTCTTGTCACTTCTTTCCCCTGATCGTTAATGGGATTTTGATGCTCGTTTTTCTCATAAGTGAGGAAATATTTAAACATAACTGCACTCAGCTGGAGTGCAGAAACAACAACAGATAAAAGGGAGTTCTGCCTTTGCAGGGATTGTGACTGCTTCTAACTTGTTCAAATTTATTTTAGCATGATAACAGTGCTAGTAGAGGTTATTGAGAACCAGTATTTCTGGTTTCCAGTACTTTTTTGTATGTACATTGTTATTTCCAAATGTGAGCAGATGCTATGCATACATGTGCATTTATACATAAAATCAATTTTTTCTCCAATAGTAAATAAGGAGAAGACTTGTGTTACACCCTGCAGCTCCCATGTGGGTCCACTAAGTACCAGATCATTCTAGCAATTTTGAGGCAAAAGAACTGAAAGCTGGCTCTGGGCACCAGCTGGATGCTAGGATTTCATCTTCCTATGGCAGTCCAGCTGAGTTATCTCCCGTGGCTTTTGAGGACCTGAAACATCAAAATTTAGTTCTTGTCATCTCTGATGGTCTGCAGTGACTCCCTCATGAGTCTTGTGGATAATGACTCAGAACGCTACTGAACCTGAAACATTTAAATTGAATGGGTCAGGCTCATCAAAGTACCATTTTCTGATCAGGATTTAAGCTGACCTGAGTATTAATACTTAAGTATGTACTGTGTTTCCTGAAGGCTAACTTTTGTGAAAATCGTTTAACCATATCTTCAAGAAACCTGCTGCATGTCCTCTGGAAGTGTCTCTTTATGTGTATATGTGCAGTGCTAAAATTGAGGATAAAACTTTTAACTAGTTGTGGGCCCTCTAGTGGTGCTCCTGGACTTGCAGGTTCAGAAAATTGAAAGACTGAAATGCATGACCTTGTTTACTGCATCCCCAAATTTAGTGGTGATGCCCAGCAACATATAGTCGTTTGGACTCCATTGTATCCTCTGATTACTTCTATGATGGAAAAACAACATACAGATAGTACTATCTATGCACTATGCCTATACATTCTTCTACAAATTCTAGTTTATTTTTAATTTTACTTTCATTACCAATAATAAGCTCACGAATCTGAATCTGGGTGTGATGGTTTTCCTTAAGTATAAAACCACCAAAAAAACTCTTGGATCTTGGAGTTAAGATGTAAGACAAGTGTTAGTCTCTTGGTTTAGTCCATCAACACTCAGCAGCTGTAGTTTAAAGATTTTTTTCACAGCCAGCAATAAATTGACACCAGTGCTGAAAGTCTCACCTTCCCATGGTCCATGATCAGTGTTTTGATTGTTGTGCCATCTTCTCTCTTGTATGAGCACAGAGGGCTGAACAAGAAACTGATGCAGGAAAAAAAAATAAAAGAAAAAGACATATTATTTCTATATAATCCTCTATAATATATATGCATAAAGAAAATACCTCCATTTATTAACAAATTAACAGTTTAAAAACTGTTCAAAAGATTGACAAGTGTGCTAATTGGACTTGAGTCTCAGTTAACATCCATTTATAATTCTTTTCTTGTGAGATGTATGCTTGCAACCATCCTTTTAGGTGGAGATAGCAGGCTGCTTTTCTGCCAAAGAATGATGATGTGATTAACCCTGCAGTAGGCCTTTTCCATTTGATCACCTACACAAAGAATACCTTTCTTCCTACAGTCATTTTTTTTCCTCCCCTAATTCTGTTTGCCTTGTCTCTCCTCAAAGACCTGCTGCCAGAGGAGAGTGCGAGAATGCCAGCTGTGGTAGAAAATTTAATTATGCAAATGTAGTTCAGAGTTTGTTCATAGTTGCAGAAGATTAACAGTGTGTGGTGTGAGAAATGAGCACAGCTTCTTTTTCAGGATGAATAACTTCAAGTTAAGTTTCAGTGGATGAAACAATCAGATAAATTCAGCAGTTGCAGTGTTCTGCCTCTTGCCAGTTTGCTTGCTCGTTTTAGTACTGAATAGTTTATAATGCTCCCATTTTCCAAGATTCTGGAGAAGATAGTAGAAGTGTATAAAATCCCAAGTGGCACAGATATTTGAACAGGGAGCAGGAATCTTTGTCTGTTTTATACAGGACGTGGGATGAAATTGTAAATCCAAGTGGCAGGTTCAAAGCAAACATAAAGTGATACTTCACACTACATGTTGTAAAGGTGTAAAAGCTTGTTGTCCCAGGATTTTTGGGGTTGCTAAAAGCTTCTAAAATGGATTAGATATGTTTATGATAAGAAAACCTAAAGCCTGTTGCTTGTGGTTCAGAAAGTCTGAAAGCCACAAATCATAAGAATCAGAGAAAAATATTCTAGCAAACTATCTTTGTATGCTTCTTCAGTTCTTACATTGCTGTCCACATCTGCTACTCGCTGCTGTTAGAGACAGGATGCTGAGGTGGATGGACTTGTGATGATGTTCTTGCATCCCCAGAGAAAATCAAGTTTTGTCTGTTGTATTTCAATTTTGTATTTGTTTCAGATCCCTGCTTCCAGATGAGACCCAAACCACAAGCACTAGGTTATCCACCAAGGATTACTTAATGTAATTTCCATCATAGCTGAAACTAGAAGGAAGCATAAATTTCAAGGAAAAGTTTTGCTGAATTCCTTCAGACCAAATTAAAACAACTAGTTTCCTCCTCAGCTCCCTTGCCTTTTCAAAAGAAATAATTAACCAACAAAAATGAATGAAGACAAACACCTTTTCATTGGTCTTAAAGATTTTAGCTTTTCCCTAAATGAAGAGAGTGGACCTTCCTGAGACAGGTTATCTTTAGGACTGGATATTCTGGCAGGCTGCAGGCTTTCTTTGGGTTTGTACAGATTGAACTCTCTCTCTCCTTCTTGCTTTCATTAAAAATGTTCTGTGCTGAACACAGTTCTCTGCTTCAGTGTCCTCACGAAGGCCATTTTTTCCCTTCAGATCTCATGGGCTTTTACCTTCTCCCATTCCCCTTTGAAAAAAGACATGCCTTGTTTTTGTTATCTGGTTTTATAAGAAAATCAAGAATATTAGGGATAGCAGCAATGCTATTTGTGTGGAAGCTGCTGAATCTCCCTAAGAGAGGTGTATGGTCATTCATGGTAACATTTTATTCTCACAACTTGTCAAACAAGTAATGTGAGTTGAGGTAAAAAAAACAAACAAACAACAAAAAACATCCAAAAACATTCTTTTAAGCATTCTGACTAAACCTCTTGCTGCTGAGGTTACATTTTTTGGTGTTTGAGATGCACTGACCTCTTCATTTGTGTGAGAAAGAGATCATTCAAAACTAGAATAGTTTTTTGGTGGTTTTTTTTTTTTTGTTTTTTTTTTTTTTTTAGCACAGAATATATTTGCAGTTGGCTTATGTGTCTGCATAAAGTAGTTGCATGATTCAAGAAAGACTGTCAGGTAAGCATGTTGACCATGTGAACTGTTGAAAGGAATCTTTTTGATTCCTAGCCCATCACAGCTTTATGGCATAGTGTTGAGGAAATGCTTTAATGTCTCTGTGTCTCAGTTCCTGTCTGGATAATAAAGTTTTTTTGATTATAAGCTTCTTATGATTAGAGATGCCATGCATGCTATGTATTCAGACACAGCAGCACAAAATCAATTGTTTTCACTTCTTATTGAAGGTTGCAGTTTTTACTATCTAAATTCTTCTCTCTGTAAGTTCTATAAACACATTTTTCTACAGCCAGGAGGAGCACCTGATAGCAAAATGAATACCCGATGACAAGTGGGTCTCTTCATAGGGAATCATTATTTTTGAATGTATTTGTGTCCATTGTTGAAAATTACTTGTAGACTAATTAGTTATTTTATTTCTGAAGGATTTGTCATGTCCGATTAACTGAATCAGCCCTTCTGTGAGTCTTGTGTGGCAATAAAAATTGCTAGTCCTGGTATGTATCAAGCCCAGCATCTCCTGGATTTTAAGGGATTTTTTTTTTACATTCTTATCTAGTTGGAGAGATAAGCATGAAGGCAGCCCCCACCTGGCATACCCTTGAGAGAGAAATGGCATGATTCATGTTATTTTACCTGGACTTTAATGAAGCTTTTGGCACTGTCACCCACAACAACCTCCTGGAGAAACTTGCTGCTTGTGGCTTGGATGGGTGGATGTTTGGTTGGACTAAAAACTGGCTGGATGGCCAGGCCCAAAGAGTGGTGATGAATAGAGTTAAATTCAGTTGGTGGCTGGTCACAAGTGGGGCTCCCCAGGGCCTCAGTAATGGGTCCAGATCACTTTCTCTTGGAGGAGGTTGTAGCGAGGTGGTTGTTGGTCTCTTCTCCCCAGTAAGAAATGATAGGATGAGAAGAAATGTGCTGGTTGGTGTGGGGGGGGGGATTGGAGGGGTGTTCAGATTGGCTCTTAGAAGAAACTTCTTCACTGAAAAGACTGGAATAGACTGCCCAGAGAGGTGATTGAATTCCCACCCCTGGAGCTGCTTAAAAGACACATAGATGTGGTACTAAGGGACATGGTTTAGTACCAAACTTGATAGAGTTAGATAATGTTTGGACTCAATCTTAAAGGTTTTTTCCAATCCAAACTATTTTATCATTGTGAAATTCATGTAATTTGAACTCACTGAAAGCTTGTAGTGTTTCAGATAGGCAGGGCTGCAAACTTAGGCATAAGCTGTATGCCTTTATATGTGGCCTTACTGTAAATATGGAGACTAGTACATACCATATTCATTGTACTTTGAGTGTATCTGCAGAAACATTCTGAAGTTTATGGATAAAACAGGTAGAACTTCTCCTGCAACGTTTGGGAAACAGGATACTGCTAGGATGGCAGTGTTCTGTCCACATTGATCAGGTCTATAGGATATCACATGTCCATATGTTGCTGTTGGTTGGTCCACCGCAGCTCAGGTTCTGCGTAGTATTCAGCGGAACTGTTCCACTTGATCCCAGGTGACATATGGCAGTAGTGTGCAGAAGTAGTCACAGCACAAACTGGTAGGGAAGGAATCTCAAAATACTGCTCTTCTGAATCTTACTTCCAGGATTGTTCCTAAAACTGTATAGATATTTTTGCCTCCCAGCTAAACAATGAAAACAGCCCCACACAGCTAATCTCAAACCGTGGTTGTTTTGTTTCTCTGGGAAACTTAGTCCCATATCTTTGGTGCCTACAATTTAAAAACAGTATGAAAAGAAGAACTGGGATAAGGAAACTTGATGATGGGTTTGGTTTTGAAAATGTTTAAAAAGCACTAATGAAAGTAAAATCTTTGCATTAATTCAGCGCAGAGGGGAGGGTGAAAAGACAGCAACATCAAAAGCTAAGAAACTGCTGAATGAGAATGGAAAACACTTGAAGAACTAAGGATTAGCCAGCTAGCTTTTTATTGTCTGTGAAAATATTTAATTTGGTATTTATGAGAACAGCTTAAATGGTCTCTTCACCATATGGAGGGTTTATGTGTATAAGGAAAAAGGAAGAGGAGAAAGGGAAGGAGCAAGGGGTTTAGAAAAGGTAGTGTTATTTTCCTCCTGCTGAGACAAGTAGTTGTTAGATTAAGGGGGGTGTTAATTAAATCATAAGAACATCTCCTATACTTTATATGACCATGGGCACTATCTTAATGCTACTATGCATTCCAACAGCTTACACAAACCATTAATAAAGAGTTAAACACTGCAGAGGGTTGTATTTGTACTTCATGATGATAGGAGAAGCTGTGATCTCTCTGCCTTGCATAGTAAGAGATCTGATTCTTCTTGAGCTTACATCCATTTACCTACTGTGACAGCTAAATGAGACACAGTTTAACTCATCTTAACTCCTAAGTGCCTGCTCCACTGGGTGGCTGGGGCTTTGATAAGATCAGATCTTAGTTGTCTTATGGCAAGACCTCTAGTTATAGTGAAAAGAATTAGCTTATGATTGCATGTTAGGGATCTCATCTCTTCAGTTTTCAGGCTGTGGTGAAAAACATATTTACTTTTTAAGGAGCCCTCAAACTGAAGAGGATCCCCAATGATAGAAAGTTGGTGTTTTGAAAGTAAAATATTTTGTGCCATAATATGTTTGTTAATGCATACAAAAGTAAGAAAATGTTTGCTTTCCTCCAAAATTTTTTAAAATGTATATATATACTTTGATTTTAACTACTTAAGTAGTTAAAATTGAAATATGAAATACTGCTTTCTCCTCCTGGGTTTTGGAGAAAGTTTACACCATGCAGAATTTTTAAAGAATCAGTTAATTAATTCATCAAGGAATCAATGATTGTTGTGAATTGATGAATTTAAATTTAACTGTTGGGTTGAGAGTTCTGAGTTACTTTACTGTCTTTTTGGTTTTATCCTTTGGTTTTAGTATGCCAAAGATCTTACACCATACTACTGACTCTCCAAAGGGAAGATTGGATTTGATATGCCTGAGATCTCAGAATAAAAGCTAAAGGGAAGAAAGGAAAGAAAGGTTTCACCTTTTTATCTCTCTTTTAGAAATAATCATAGCCACAGATATAAAACTCCCTAAATTTATAGTTTAATATATAACTTAAAGATAGATGACAACCATTCACTTCCTCTGACTACAAAATCCCAGGATGATTGGGCTATCTCATTAAGTGATGTTAACTGACATTGAGAAGTAGAGACATAAATAAAATGTAGATAGAAACTCAGTTCACTTGTTCCACTGAAAGATGAACATCTATTTTGACCTTCTCTTTTGACCTCAAAATTTTATTCTTAGATGAGAGAAAAATATGTCCCAATCTTCATACATCTGAACTTGCATTGCAACTGATGTTGTGCTGTGAACCAGTTTGATAATAGCTACGAGACAATTCTTTGGCTATTTTGGTCGTGAAGGCTCTTAGAGGAGCGCAGAATTTCACAGGCAGTACTTGCTTTGCTAAGTTCTACAACCACCATTTGCTCTTTACCTCACATTCAGAGAGATGATGACTGAATCACATCTTTAGGAAATAGTGTCTAGGCCATTTTCTTACACATATTGCCTCCTTGTTCTGCAGGATCACTCATGTGAACTCTTCAGTCTGTAGGTGTTGACATCTTTTTTTATAATGCATGCTAGACATACAGTAAAGTTTGTCATAGTCTTCTGTAAAGCTTTGGGGTAATTATTTTAATAGATTTTTTGGGTTTTTTGGATAATTGCTTCATTCAGTTGAACTCTTAAGTAGAATCCACAAACATCATTTCACTTAACAGTTACATTTAGCTAAACTGTGTTTATAATGAATAGCAGTAATTTTAAATTCAGCCCTGCTTTGTTTGTGCTTTATTGGCAAAGCTGGTTTTATTTCTAATTATGTTTGTGCTAACAGCTGTATGCAAGCTAACGCATATATAATGAGTTCACAAAGTATTATTGCTTATAGAATGCCAATGCTAATTTTTATTACTTATTTTTATGCCATTTGAGTAGCTTGGCATCTGTGTACCGTGGAATTGTTTACAAACTTGAAGACCTCAAAGGAAGAAAATTGCCTTTCTCTTTGCCTATCAGTTAATCAAGGACTGAAATTAATTCATTGATAGCTGAGAGCTGTTTGGCTAATGCTGACAGTAGATAACATAATCCTATAGAAAGCTATGATTACATTTTATGAGGAAAGGCTTTTCTAGTCGGGTTGATTTAGTGCAATCATGATGTCCAGTTGCTAACATTTTTCTAAGGCTACACATTAAGAGAGTCAGATCTGGTCTCTGAGGTTGAACTGTGAGCTCCAGATGCAGCTAATTTTAAAAAGTAATCATATTTATAAGATTCCCTGATTGACATTAACCTGAGTTTGAAATCCTCACTATAGACAGCTGATCACAGTTTAGAGGTTCAAAGTCCATGTCATATAATCTATCAAGCACTTTAATGTACTAGTGTTTTTTTTATTTTCTTTCTTCTTTTTTTTTTTTTTTTTTAGATATGAAGACCTATTGTTTTCAGAACAAAGTGGAAGACTGTTCTTGTACGTAGGAGCTTCCATTTTGATTATTAATGCAGACTTCCAAAAATGGAACAATTCAAATAATTGCAATTTATGTTAGAGAATACCTTTCCATGGCAGTGTGCTGAAGACAGAAATGCTATTGCAAACAAAGACTTAACATTTCCAGTGTGCTGGCTCAGAAGGAGTTACCAAGTTCTTGTTAACAATGTCTAGATCCTGGGGGGGAAAATCATTACAATATAATTGCAACTTATCATTGAAATAATTCTTTAGAGTACTGAGATAATGGACATTATCAAGTGGCAACATTTTTGGCAGTACATATTGATTAATGATCACCTTATAGTCCTTGCTGATAGTCATGTTCATTATCAAGTGGTAAAGTAAGTGACTATGGAATGACTTTGCAAAAAGTGAACATTTAAGAGATAATGTTGCCCAGTTTAAATGCCAGATTGTCCTTGCTAGCTCTCTAAGAGTCTGCCTGTGGTTACTTGGGGAATCTGTCCTTGAACAGAAAATCTTTGGATGTACTAACTGCTGTTTATCTCTTCAGCTGTAGGAAGTGAGACTCTGTGAGGGCCAATTTTCATAACTGTTTTATCACCTATCATCTTTTGGAAGTTCATAATCTGTCATGGAATCTAAATCAGGTTGTCCTGTAGACCATGTTATTTGTCTAACTACAATAAAACCCAGAGGAATGAAGAACTGAGTTGTTGTGAAGTGGTGCAGCTGTCTCAATGCCAGTGAAGTTATGCCCTTCTGCTTTGGATGAGTATGACTTAGGGGATGCTGCTCCATTCTTTGACATTTCTTGCACATCTGTTTAGATACGAGGGGATGATCTAATACTGTAATTTCAGATTTGGAGAATTTTATACCCATTTTTCATTTACTCTGAATCTGGACCTCGATTTTATCCTATTTTACTGGACTAAATTAAATGAGAGGCTTCTAGATAATGGATAATCATGTTGTATATTGGACTGCAGTGCATAACAACCCCCTCCAAGCCCCATTAATTATTTGATTACTCAGATTTTTCTCTTTAGTCTCCTAAATTCATTCCTATTTTAATGCAGATTTTGCGGTTTCGTAGATAAATGACTTTGATACATAGTTTTTTACTAAGCTTATGTTTGCAAGTTCTGGGCTTATTTTTCTCATTGTTAACAGTAGATAATGACATGTAGCTCAGAGAGGATTTGGTTGACATGAAAGTTACTTTATTATGTTGTGAGTTATTCAAGGAGATACAGCATATGTAAGTGGCTGTTTCCTGATAGAAGATGCAGTCAAACTGGAAATGAAAACTGGCAAAATGACAATTAAAATAAAACCTCTGTGAACATTTATGCTTTGAAAATATATAACAGGCATTTTTCTAGCTGTAAATGTCATGGACGGTATGACTGGACCCACTGGATACACAAAACCTAGCAAACTGCCCTAGTTAAACAAAAAAATATTTCCAATTAGCCTACCATATTGAGACTTAATTTAGTTCTCATTTTCACACAAAACAAAGTATTAGCATGGTGAATGTGTAACTTTTCAACTGAGTCATTCTTCATGTTGAATGTATGATTGGTAAATTCCCTGAAGATACTCTGGTTAGTAATTGGCATCTTGTTCTATGCTTTCACCAAAGCCTTCATCATACCTTGTAGCGGGGCCTGGAAAAAAAATTGGATATTTCTGCCAGTGTAGGTAACTGATTTTGGACAGGCATAACAAAAAACATTTCCCTTGGATAAGTTGGATAAACTTATTGCTGTGATTTTAATTTTTTTTTTCTTTTGGTGTGTGATAGTCTCCAAGGATTTTCTCTGCCTGGGGTATTCTTTCTGCCTTGTGCCTAGATGTATATAAAATCTTAATTTGATTATTATTATACATTGGTGTCTAATAATTATTTTTCCCCCCTTTTTGCTATTTGGAAATCATAAATATTACCAGCTATCAAGAGGTCCTTATTCAGGATGGATATAGTTATAGATATGGTTATATACTTTGTCTCCAGAAGGGTTGTCAGGTTCTTTTGAAGAACCTTTCCTTGGCGCCTAGGTTCTGGTTAATGGTAATAGCTTACTTTAGTAGTCAATACTTAGAAGGAGAGTGAGACAGTTGAGTATTTTTGAGGTTTTTAGCATCTGAACTTTGGATGTGGTGAGTTGAGCTTGGTTGGCTGCCAGACACCCACCCTGCTGCTCTGTAGCTTCTCCTCCTCAATAGGACAGGGGGAGAAAATGGAATGGAAACAAATCATGGTCTGAGATAAAGGTAGGAAAATTACTTACCAGTTACCATGACAGGCAAAACAGCCTCAGCTTTAATGAGAATTAAAAATAGAGTAGGATAGTGAGAAACAATGACATAAAGAAAACATCTCCCCCTTATGCCTCTTTCCCAAGCTCAAGTGCACTCCTTTATTTGTAGCATGTCTAACCTCCTACAACAGTATCACAGGAGGATGGGAAACAGGGGTTGGGGTCAGTCCTAATAGTCCTGCTGCTGCTTCCTCCTCCTACTTTTCTCCTGCTCTCTTCCTGTCAGTCCTGCAAAAACCCAAACAGCTACAGCATGGGTTCTCCATGGGCTGCAGCTTTATTTAGGGCATATCCACTCACTCTGACATGTGGTCTTCCATGGGCTATGATGTAGATATCTGCTGTCATGTGGTGGTCTCCACAGGCTTCAGGAACAACCTCCTTCATCATGGTCTTCTGTATGGCTCCTGGGCAATCTCTCCTCCACCTCCTTCACTGACTTTGCTGTCTGCAGGGTTATGTATCTCACAGCTGCTACCCAGTATTTTTTTTACCCTTTCTTAAATATGTTATCACAGAGGGATCACCAGTTTCACTGATCGATTCAGCACTGGCCAGTGGCAGGTCCATTTTGGAACTGTCTGGAAGTATTTCTATCTGATGTGGGGACATTTCTTTTCTCACAGAGGCCACAGTTGCAGCAACCTTGCTGCCAACACCTTGCCAAATAAACCCAGTACACTGGAGGAGTAACATCACAGTGTTATTAATCAGAGTACAGCAGCAAACTCTAGGAAACCCAGTACATTAGTGAACAAAATTAACCTTAATTTCTGTTAAAGAATATGCTAAGATAAAGGGTCTAAGATGAAGTGATCTAAGATAAGGAAAAGCTGTTATATCTGGTTTATTTGAAGTGGAATGTGGAATAGAGCTGGGACAGCAGTCAGAAAAGTAATAGCTGGTGGCCACAGCAGGAGCAACAACAGGAAAACTTTGGCAGGATAATGAGATCAGGACTAGTTGAAAGAAGCTATAGGGCTCATGATTCACTGAAGAACTCTGTGACTAGGAAATCTATTTGAGAGGATATAGTACTCTAAAAGAAGACTCTTAAATCCTAACAAAAATAAACAAAGGCAAGAATATAGCATAAAATGGTTTATTATTCTGTCCAGAGAAGTATATTGCATGTGATGCCTGAATAACCAGAGGCCCTGCAGAACAAGTGTACTACAGGGATGCTTCCCTGAAAAAGTGAAATACAAACACTTCTGTCTGGTAGCCTAAAAATCAGGAAAAAATCTATGCTGTAGTAATAATACAATGTGATTTTTAACAAATTTCTGAACTTGAACTTGGAAGGACCTACTGAAATCCAACAGAAACTTACTGACTTTTTGTTAGCTTGTGATCGAATTAAATGTTTAAAATATTTTTCCTTTTTCTTTCTCTGTCTCACCAGAAATATGCAAAAGGTGCCAAACAACCCCTTGGCATATGGATTGAGCTGTACATTTAAAAGGCTGACTTGTACTTGTTCTCACTCATT
The DNA here is from genome assembly GCF_027791375.1 of Indicator indicator. Taxonomy (NCBI): domain Eukaryota; kingdom Metazoa; phylum Chordata; class Aves; order Piciformes; family Indicatoridae; genus Indicator; species Indicator indicator. The sequence goes on from NC_072017.1 coordinate 11,539,608, forward strand.
TTTTGGTCCTCAGTCACTCACAGGGAACATCTATCATTTTTGTGGATCAAAAGCTTTCTGTACCCTGAACTTTGTCTCTGTTGATTTTAATTGTTTTATGCTGCATTTTAGAGTTCGTGCCTAGAACACAGATGGTAGATATTTACCACATATATAAAATTATTATTATGCTGCTCACATCACATGCCAGGCACCACTGATGTAGTAAAGAAAGAATGCCTTGATCTGCATAAATTTGTTGCATACATTTTCAGTATCTCTTAATATATTTTTCTCACCCTTTCTTCTTCCCTAGTTTTATAATATCATGTAATATCATATTTTATAACAACTCATCCCGGATATTCACTTTTCCAGCTGTATACTGGCCCTTGATTAAATGTGTTGCTTTGACTGGATGCTTCCTTTGCCAAAGCTACCCCATTTCAAGCAAATCGGGGTGGCTCAGTTTTACATTCCATTATGTTTGGAGCAGACATATCCTGACCGATGTCATCTTGCAAATACGAATACTTTCAAAAGTAATAACTCAGGCTTTATATAATTGCAGAAAAAGTATTGTAGTGTATGCACTAATCCAATAGCTCATAGTAAGAAAGCCCTTTGTGCTGAAGCCTTACGCTTCCATGTATGTTATATGATACACTGCTACCATGTACAGGTCTAATCACAGGATGTTAGCGGTTAGAAGGGACCTCTGGAAATCAAGTCCAACCCACTTGCCAGAGCAGGACCACAGAATCTAGCACAGGTCACACAGGGGTGCATCCAGATGGGTCTTGAAAGTCTCCAGAGAAGGCGACTCCACAACCTCTCTGGGCAGCGTATTCCAGTGCTCTGTGACCCTCACAGTGAAGAGTTTCCTCCTCATGTTGAGGTGGAACCTCCTGTGCCATAGTTTATATCCATTGCCCCTTGTCCTATCACAGGGTGCAACTAAGAGCATAGCTGTTCCTGCCTTTCATTTTCTGGGGTGCACTGTATTACTCCAGGTAGTACCTTTCAGCTATGGTCCATAATATACTTTCACAGAACATTCACAGAATCACAGAACGCTAGGGGTTGGAAGGGACCTCGAAAGATCATCTACTCTAACTCCCCTGCCAGGGCAGGATGACCTAGAAGTAGGTCACACAGGAACATGCCCAGGAGGGTTTTGAATGTCTCCAGAGAAGGAAACTTTCCACCATTAACAAACATCCTCTCTCATGGTAGTAAGTTTATAGGATATGCACATGTGTTCGACCAGACATGGAGAGAGACCAAACTACTGTAAATGCAGTCAGCCAAATACCTCATTGTTAGTAAATGACAGTAACTAAATGTATTAAGATGAGAGAGAAAAGCAATAACTTAATGAAGTTCAGCCTGTGGGTCTTTGTTTGTAGTGCTCATTTAATTTGGAGATAGTATTTCAAAACAACTCTTCTTATAGCTGTCTGCCAACCAGTGAGTCCTTTTGAATTCCACTTCGCCAAATGTTCTGTATCTTATTGGTGCTGTAACACGATAGTATCACCAGAGTTATTAAAGCTCTCCTCACCACCACAATATAAGCCTTTGAAAAGCCACTGAGTACATGAAATGTGCACTTCTGCAATTATTTTATTTGTAAGATTTCTTTTTCAATGTGCAGATTTACAGATATTAAGAAGTATATTTAATCCGTTCAACTGGTTGTCTCTCAAGTTGCTGTTCCTATTTAGTGTTGCTACTTGGCTGAGTTTTAAAGCATTCTTTGTTCATGAAGCAGGACCAAAGCATTATGGAGCTAATATGATGTTATGAGCAATAGGGACTCTTAATATATGTTCACAGTTTGGAAAGGTTGTAACTTGGATAGATTCTCATGGCCTAATTTTAAACTGGTTTATTTCACGTGCTGTTCCATTGACTTGGCAGAACTCAGTTCAGTAAATGCAATTATACATGTGTAACTGAAATAGATTTCCCCCCTTTTGTCCTGTTTCTGTTCTCAGTTACTTGTGCATCCCTCATACAGGCACACAAGCAGGCAAATAATATTATCCTGAGCAAGTCTATTATGTGTTAAGGATGGCTACCAACTATAACAAACATAATTTGGTGGCCACAAAGACCACATATATAAATAATGTGTAATGTTGCATGTTAGAACATTGGTCTCCTGCACATCTGTTATTCTGCGCCAGTTCCTATGCTTGAGAGATTTTTGCCTGTTAGTATCACTACCATGCTACCACCTTAGCACTTTTCCATTAAATTGTTCTTTATGCTCTCACATCAGTTCCTACAGTATTATACATGGATGTAAAGAGTGAATGACTGACATTTGTCTTTGAGGTAAGACTCACGTATACATTTTTGCTTTAGTGAACACATACTTTCCAGCAAGAAAATGGTGATTTCCTAACATATTTTTATTTTTGTTATGGGAAAAATGGACTGAGAGGAAATTGAGTGTTTCTAGATTTCCATGCTATTGTAGTTGACTGAAGTTTTGTCATTAAAATCGGAGTACTTTTAGGAAAAATCCTCTCCATCTTTGGTAAAAAGGAGTTTTGAGAAGTGAATTTCTTAGGTTTTGTGGAGTTATATTAAAATAACAATAAATACAGGAAATGTCTCAAATACTCCATTCTATAATATTTTTCCTTTTCATTACATCTACCTGCAGCTAACCTAGGAAGATGACTGCTTTGTTGCTAGCAATTGTCTGTTACAGGCATCCTATTATTTAGAAAGTGCCTGTAGAGAAATCTAGCATGTCTGAGAAACCTACCATGTCTGGAACTTACAACTATGACAGCTATTCAAATACTAAAGAGTGGGTTGAAAATTTTTATTCCCATTAGATGCTGAGAGTGATTCCTGTGTTCTAAGTAGTATGCATGTGCTTGCAATATATTGCTTGAAATAATAAGCACATCTGAAGTAAATAGCCTAGCCTTGAATGGCAATAGCTTTACTATAGTTATGGACTCCGTGGAACTTGAAATATGTAACAAAACCCATCAGCAGAATGAGTACTAACTATCTGGCACCTAGCCATGACTGCTGCTGTGACAGCACTGCCTGCCACCTCTTTCAGATCTGCCTGCAAGTCTGAACCACTTTGGATCTGCCTGCAAAAGTTGTGGCAATATACCTTCAGTGTAGTTAACTGTGCGTGACAGTCATAGTTTATCATGCTTTGCTCGTTATAAAGTCTCCACTCTGCCAAATTACATCGTGATGTGATGCACAGTATTTGCAAAAGATTCAGTTAAGTGTTTACTTTTATTTTGGTGTGAATAGTGTTGATAGGCAGCCCTGTTCTGAAGTGCAAACCTACCTCTTGAGTAAATGTCTGTCTTGATGTATCTTACATTATCAAAAGAAAAACCCTTATACAGTACATGCTGTTCAGGCAACATACAATCTTATTTAAGTACTTTGACACAGCTATTTAGTCAACATCATTGCATAGAAGAACAGATTCTTAATCACCGTGAAATTTCTCTCATCCTAGCAGAAAGTAATCATGAAAGTGGCAGGCAATAATAAACAATCAAAAATAAACATAGACATGAAAATGGTGCTAAACAAAAATATGAAGATAATGGTCATTATTTAAGGTTTCTACAGTGCTGCTACACATTGCAAAAATTAGAAAAAGCAATGAATCTTATTTTAAAAAAATTGAAAACATTGCCTATAGAGCTGAATTTTGTGTTACATACCAATGCACATATACAATAGTTGCAAGCTTTAGGTTATAGCAACATTGGATGTAGGGAAATTTAATCAATTTATGAAACCATTCATTTCTTATCACTACCCTTGCAGTCCATTTTGATCTAATTTATAATAGAAACCTCACTTTCATGCTTACATATGTATATAAAAGTATATTTTAATAATAATTTATTTAAACTTAGCTAATGGAAAATTTGTATTTTAAAATATGTAAGAAAAGCTTAGAAAAAAAACTGACTTAAAATAGTATTTCTGGAGAGAAACACTTCACATATCAGCATGGCAGCAGGAGTCTCACTCTGTATAATAATGTATGCATGTAATTTCTTTCAAGCCTTTAAAAAATTTGCATCTATGATTTATCAAGCATTCATTGTCAGATTCTACAAGTTGCAGCAAGGGCTGTGCTGATTGTTGGTTCATTTTTTCTAGAATAGAGTTCTTTGTGGAGATTATTTCACATTTAAATTGCAATGATTGAACTATTAAGTGAATTTTATTTCAGAAATCTCCTTTTTCTCTTGTTTTGTTACCTCATCCTTCTTTTTGTTTTAGAGCAATATTATGGAGAACAATTATTGTATCAGCAAGCAGCTTCTATAGACTCATATTGCTTTAATAAAATAAATGTAATGGTATAGTATTTTCCTGTGAAAGAGAGAGATCAAGCAGATTTAGAAGTACATTTAGATTCTTTCTTTACTTGTTTAGATACGATTCACCATGGAACACCTCACCTGATTCTACAGTTATTACTCATAGTCAATGTGTCAAATCATTTCTGCATAACTCTGCTAATTTGAATGAATTTGTCCCTAAGAAACTACAGTGACCATTAATAGTTTCTTATGTAACTGACCAATTGTCTTGCTTTCTTGTACTTTATACAGAGTCTTATTTGCCCTCTTTCTCCTACTTGAACCTTGCAGTAATTTGTTGAGATGTGTATTTTCTTCTGCTATCATCTTCTCTTCATTCTGATAAGCTTTGTTTTGAAAAGGGTTTTCATTTTATTTGTGTATTTATTTTTGCTTGTGGTGCATATTGCCATATCAAAGAAAGACATCTGGCATTTGTAGCAGCAGCTAGATAAAATCTATTGGATTCAATAGTCCTGTAACTATGAGTAACCATGAAACTCACGGCAACTGTGAGCATTTTGCATCCTGAAAAATGAAGCTTTGAAAATATAGCAGGGAGGCTGTAGAGATCATGAAATGATAGAGTTTAAGATCCTCAAAGAGAATATGAAGCAACCTAACTACTTTAGTGCAAGATGTCCCTGCCCATGGCAGGGGATTTGAACTGGATGATCTTTAAGATCCCTTCCAACCTAAACTGTTGTATGACTCTATGAACAGTTTAAAATTTAGTTGACCAGTATCTGCATGACAGCATTTGTTTTAGTTGCCTGAAAATAAGTGAGGGAACACATGAACTGCAGCAAATTTGTAAGAAATAGACTGGTAACTTGGAGCATTACCTCTAGCTTTTCAGCTGTTATAGTAAAATGCACCTTTTTTTTTTTTTGTATTGTGCATTTTACTTAATGATCCCTTTGCAGGTATCTCTGTGCAGAGTTTCTGTAAATGCAAACTCAGAACAAATTACTGCCCTTGCCCCCTTCCTCTGTCTTTGGGAAGTCTTTTCTTCCTGGGACATGTGTGATGTAACAATTCAGATATATCTTCACACATCCCAAGATCTGTAAGTGGCTGTCTTTTACATAGCTGTAAACCGACCAACCAAAAACTCAAGTAACCCACTTCAAATGAATGTGTACTCAGAAATATCTTTTGTAATGATGCAATATCTATCGTAGTACTGTAGTAAGGACAAAAGTTTGCATGAATCATACTCCAAATAATGTAAAAAAAACCTATTGATGACCAAATGATCATAATGTGCACTTTAGATTTGGAATGAATGCCCTTACAAGAAGACATTTCTCCTTTAAGGAATAGTTAATCAAGTATATCATTCTATTTGCCTTTTCATCATGAAATTATTTGTTTGATATGATGGAACTAAGCATGTTGATGGATGCTGATTTGAATCATAAGCAAATTAACTCTGGTATTGGAATGATCTCTCCTACTTCATTGTAGTCTACCATCTACTCACCATCTGAAAAAGTTTGTTTTCTTATTTTTTCTGGACAAATGATTTTGATACTATCAAAATGGAAAAAATGAGAATCAGGTATTCATGAAATCATTTAAATTCTGACTGGAATAAGCATTTTTTCATGTGTGCACTTGATATTACAGTGGTAAAACTGAGACTAAAAAGTCTGTATTTTCCTGAGTCGGGATCAGGAAAAGAAATGCAGATGTTGGATTTGGAAGGTGAATGAAAAAACCATGCACGTCATATTTCTTTTCCACTTTACCCAAAGATATAACAAAAGTAAAGTAATGTTCTTACAAAATGGTTTAATGAACAAAAAGGTTTGAATTCCTATCTGATAACCATTTACAGATGGATGTACAAAGGCAATACTTCAAAATGTAAAAGATAATCAATGCGAATAAAAATTGGGCTTTGAATACTTTACTGCTATGTTATTACTTCCTCTATGAGGTGTGTTTTCAATTTGGAAAAATAAAAACCCAACTCTGAGCAGAAAAAATATATATCCTTCAATAGTGACTGCTTTTGTTGAGAAGATCTAATGGTTTTATTTTCATGCTTAATGCCTGTGAAGTTCCACAGACCATAATTTCTAAATCCATCAGGAATATGACTGCAGTACTGTTGCCCTCGAAGCTATCTGTAATGGATTGCTTGCTTTTGATTTGTAGAGTGACATGGCAACCAGGATTAACTTTCACTCCTCCCCCTTCAAACATGTATATATTTTAGACTCCATTAAAAAAATTAAAAGGGGAAGTCATAACTGTTAGATTAGATCATGTTTTTGAATTCCGGACTCTTAAGATCCCTGCACCCAGGCTGTTAAAACTAGAAGATTGATACTTAATGATGTTTCTTGCCCTTTGTTCCCCCTGTCTAAGCTATAAAGCAGATTTGACAAGCTCTTTTAAAAAGTGCTTGAAGAAAAGAAGACAAATGAGAGAAGAGTGGGGGGAGAAAATGGGTTCTTACGAGAGGCTTTGGCATCTGAAGAGTTGGGAAATTTCTTCTGAATTTGGGAAATCCACAAAAATATCTTACAATATCTATATTGGACACAAAAAAAGGTATCCTTATTTTGATTAAAAGATCAAAGTTAGATGCAGCCTAAGTTTCATGCCTAATTGTATACACATTTGCTTCTATCAAAACACATTTTCTTTAGGTGGAATCTTTGAAACTAGTAAATACAGAATATATGACAGGATTTTAGGTACAAAGCGTCCTTAATAAAATTATGAGTTCATCAGAAATCATTATTTATAAATTTAAAAACAGAGCATTAATGAGTAAGATTTGGAAAATTAGTTTTCTTTTGTGTTTGATGCAGCACCTATTAGTGTAATAAATGCTACTACAATGTCTAAACTTTATTTTTAAAATATGGTTCTGATTCAGAGAAGAGTTAGGAAATGGATTAAGGAATTGTAGAGAAATGTTTTGTTGTGTGGGATGTAACGAAAACACAAATGCAGTGTCTTCTGTTTTCCACAAAACACACAATGTGTAGTGCAAGACTCTTCAGATTAGTGATAGAAGTTAATGTAAATCATACGGCTGGAATTTGAAATGAGAAAAAATCAGGATAAACTCAGTGAAAAGTTTTCATTAGAAATACTTAGCATGGGTCCATGTACATTCTCTGCCAAAGAAAATTCCCAAATCAAGGGGATGTTTCAGGTCACTGTTTTTGTTGTTTTGAGTTTTTTTAAAATTTATTTTTAGAATAAATTTAAAGACACTTCCTATACTTGAAATGGATATTAATTTAGGGAATGGTGCAATTTGCTTTATGCAGGTGAAAATGATTGCACAAGTTCTTTCTTGCCTTAAAGTATGTGATTTGGAGTAAATTCTTCTATTTGCCTCAGGTTTTTATGCTGGTGTATCTTTATCGGAGGATGTGTTTCTGAAAGAAAGAAAATAAATGATGAAAAGGACAGCAGAAAGTGCAGGTGAATAAATGCAGATGAATAAATTAATCTATTGAAATGACCTTTTCTTTTGAGTGTGGCCAGGTGGAAGAATAGATTATGTGAAAGCTTTTCAAAAGGAAAAGCAGCTATCTGAGCCATCTCTCTCCCTGTGCTGAAAAACCTGTTACCTAAAAATGTTTAAATGCATTTCTGCATTATTATTTCTGCATAATTTCTGCACCCCCCCATTTCTCCATGTGTGAGACAGCAGGAGCTCAAGTCCACTGACAGAAACACATTGTTCTGAGAGCTTTGCATTTGCTCACTTCTACGGTCTTAAATCTGAAAATCACAGACTTCATCTCTGTCTTGTTTAGTTTCTTCTTTTTCTCTTTAGAGGTCAGAAAGTAGTTATAAATTGCTCAGTCAGGTTATGTATTAGTTCTAGACACCTTAATCTTTTCACATATCCCACAGCTACTTAATACAGTATTTCTAGGCAATATTCCAAATCTTCAAAATGTCATCAAGGTACAATTTTTCTTTTAGTTATCTGTCAGACAAGAAAACTTAACTCTGTTATTTTCCAGTATCAAAAGCTAATCCAGTTGAAATAATCTAAGTAATGGACTTGCAGCACAACACAATTGATCTGCATTTTTTTTTAAATGAAAAGTTAATGTATATTTGGGCTAGATGAATTTATATCCCATGGACTGCAGACTTGAAAAATGAGATAACCTTTGCTATACCATTAGTGAATCATTGTAATACATCAGATAATTAAACGCTGCTTTAATAGTTTTCAAGGGAATTTAGTAATGATCTTTTAAAAGGAGAAGAATCTCTATCCTTTCTGTAGCTTTCAGTGGGGTTTGAAACCTGGGCTGTTTGAGTAGTATTTCAGTTTAGCAGAGAACAGTAAAATTGAAAACTATTTAGGCATGGAAATGAAAAGAATTTTGCATGTTATTGGCTGTCTGATCATTGATTCCCCTTCTGGCTGAAATGGAATAGTTAATAATTAATTAATAAATAACATATTAACACAGAACCCAGAATAATGAATATATGAACACAATAACAAGCAGCATGAAAGAGATACTAGTGGTATACCTAGAGAGGAAACACCTGCTGTGTGAGGTCAGTCCTTATTAGATGACAGGAACTTCACACATGACAGTGACTTCTGAGCAACTTAGCTTCTCAAAAAATTACTGTCAGTGTTTGTCCCTTAGCACTAGAAATTAACTCCTAGGCTGAGTATTCTCCTCAGTTTTGTGAGTGTAGCAGTTTTACTGACACGAAATCAGATGGGAAATTCCCTTGCAGTTATGACATTCTTAACAGTACCACTGACATGATTTTTTGATGTCTAGAAGAGGACGAGATCATTCTGCATACTTAGTATAAATCACTTAAAACACCACAGAGCAATTTAGCATAAGTCTACTGGAGATGTGGCATCATTATCGCTGCTGGTTTTGTAACAAATATACAAAACCAAGGAACAGCGACCAACAATGTTTTTCAGTACCCCAAATCTGTTCCATGAACACTTGAGAACTTTCTAATGATGCCCAGTCCTTGTGAGGCCTCCTTTAATGGTGGAACTGTAAATTAGCCAGCAGTTTTGTTTGTGTGAAAATGATGTACAGTTGGTCAAGGGCAAATTGGAATATCTACAGAAAATAGTCTAGGTTGGATAGATGAGAAGGAAGCCATGCACCCCATACACTGATTTACTCCTGGAAACAGGAGTAACTAACTGATAGTTTGCAACTAGCTTTTCTGAAGGGGCTAAAGGGTTATTCAAAGTTGAAGTTTATTTGTTGCAGAAATAAGTTGAGGGTTGAATCATCCCTTTCCCTGTCTTTCATTTAGAGACAAAACAAATGCAAAAAACACTAAGTCAGTTTCTTTCATATTTACAAACAGGACTGATTTTATTCTGTTTTCTCAGAGATGGCCCCAAATTGAGAAGCTCTCTTGATGTATGTTTTAAGAATTCCAGAGTTCATCTCTGCTTATTTCAAATTTATTTTTGTGATTCTACCAGTCTTTTTATTGGGCAAAAAAAAGAAAGTTGTTTTTTTTTTTTTCCTGTTCTGGTCCTTAATGTAGACAAAGCCCTTTTACTAAATTTTTAAAATGTAAACCAGCTGCAGTATTAATGTTCTAAATGACAACTGCTGCAGCAGTGGCTTTATCATGCGGTTATTATAGTATGTTTAAATGATATTATGTGTGTAAAGATCCAAGGGAGCAACAGTGGCATGCTGGAATACAGATTACGTCTTACCACCCCCCATCAAACCCTGCAAAAACTGAACACCTTTCCCCCTCCTCCAGACTTCCAAGTCCATACAGATTTATGGGACTGTCCCAGAGGTCCTGAATTAATAATATGTAGCATGTGCACAAGAATGATAGATGGAACAGGAATGGCTTATGTCTCTGTTAAATACTGTGTTGTTAAAGTTGTACAATACGTGTTTGTGACACAGGTCCTATTTCTCTTGCTTTCCTGAAGGCTGGTAATCTTTTGGGCAGATAAAGAAGGAGGTAGCTTCTTAGGTTTTGGATTTAAGAACCCTGTAGTGTACCACACACTTTGAAGGGAAGTACTAAAGCACCATTAAATTTTAAAATACAGTTCAGAAGCATTGTGTTTTCTCCTACCCTGCTGTTCTCAGTCCAAATGACTGAATTTCAGATAAAACAAAACAAAACAAAACAAAACAAAACCCAAACCAAACCCCAAAGAACAAAACAAGTGCAAAGCACTCAGGAGTGTGAGAGAGAGAGTGATCCCAGTGAGTCACTCTGTAATACTCCGTATCTTGAAAGGAAAGTGGCAGCTGCCTTTTCAAAAAGGCAGGTTCTCATTCAAACTGAAGATTGTAGGGGTTGTGATAGTCAGGTTACAGTTGGACTCAATGATTTTGAAGGTATTTTCCAACCTTAAGGTTTCTTTGATTCTATGACAACACTTAGAGCAGCCTCCTTTCATCTAATAGAATCAAACCTGTAAATGGGGAGAAATAGTTTTTACATTCCTCTTCATTGTAGGTAGGATAAAGAATTGTAACACTTTGAAGAGTGAAACGAGTACAGGCCAAATAATTTCATCTTCACTTAATTTCAATTTCACCTCTTCAAAACTGTGATTATATATATTCTACAAAGTAACTTCAAATAGGTGCTATGAAATGGGAGAGTTGTAATGTTTATTCCTAAAATGTTAAGCTTGAGATGTTTTAACATTGTTACAATAGCATTTCTTTATGATTAAATACTGCTTACGCCTCATTCTGCGGTAAGGAGAATGAACACAGATCACTCAGGGAACCAGGCAACCTGGAGAGTGTCTTCACCAGGAAAGTATGAAAGACTAAATTACCTGGCTAGTTAATATCTTGAAGGTCATTCCTAAATCAGCCTTCAGTCTCTGACTTAATTTAAATAGGGATTCTCAATGTGCTGTTTCATGTGCCTTCATGTGTGGCAAAAATGGTTCAGCATTCAGGATGGATTCATGTTCGAACAGAAGTTGCGTTGTTAATCAGCTGCTGAAAATTGGATTTTTTAGCCTGTTTTGTAAAAGTTGAGCTATTTTAAGGCACGAGAACTTTGGGCTCTCATTTAAGTTATCATATAGCTGGGAACCTGAAGACACAGGGAGCAGACGGCTTTTGGCACCGTAGAATAGGATGTAAAGATATACAACCCCCTCTGCTCAAACCTTCTAAAAATTGTCCAGAGCAGTTGAGTGGATTCAAACACTACAAGGACTGAGTCACAGTAGCCATTTTCTGGGCTTCCTTGCAGAAAATTAGATGAATTGATGGAATAATTATTTTTTTTCTGGGGATGTGAAGGAATGCACCAAAACATTACGTATTTTGAGAGAAAAGCAATCTCTTTTTTGTATGTCGAAATGAATGTTCTGTTTTTCTTCTGATATTAGAACTGTGTTTTCTTTTTTTTTTTTTTTTTTTTTCTTTGGAGTGTCAGACCTTTCTGATAATGTGGCAGCTTGATCAATTCTGTCATTTGATATCAGTCCACTAATGAATATCTGGATTCTGTGTTTGAGACCAGCCTTCAAGAAAGCATGTTTCTGATGGCATAGGTAACAAGCTGATACATCCAAAAGCCAGACAGGTAGAACAGAGAGATGTCTCTAACAGCAGTTTGCCATTTGTGTTCATGCTACTTTCTTACAGTCCATATTGAATGACATTTTGTGCTGAGCAAGAGCTGCTCAGAAACTGTGTAGTAGATTTTTCTTGCTCACTATGGCCAAATCTATTTCTGCTGAAGATCAATGTGGGAAAGTAATGCCAGCAGGCATTAAAATGTAATTGATGGCAAGAGTAAACCACCCTTCAGGCTTGCAGACAATGAAATAATGCTTACTGATATAAGCCACTTACTTATCCTGAGCTCATCTACAAACTGAGACTGTGTAGCTTCTACAATAGGTTGTGTTTTTCTAATGACATTTTTACAGTCTCATGCTCTGTATCAGTTTCAATTGAAATTCAGTATTCCCTTTGTTTTCCAGTTTATGCCCTTTATATTGTTATCTCCTACACTACTAAAGTTCTGGGCTTCCTAGGAGAGCTCAGTTACCTGTGGAGGCAGATGTGCTAAATGGCAATACAAGGATGATTTGCAGAAGCAGATTTGAAGGCTGACATCTGACACTATCTGCAACACTGTCAGGAGAGCAGCATTGACAATAAGCTGTTAAAAATTATTTCTAATAGCCAAATAAAGTAGATGAAGCATCAAAAATATCTACTTATTCTTATAGATTGCCTAATTTAATCGGCACAGTTTTATTGAATTTTTTAACAGAACAAAATGAGATTTTAATGTAACCTCACTGAGGTTAGTTATAATTAGATATATTAATTTATTATGACTTTCTTGGTTAGAAGAAATCAAACACCTAATTAATTTATTTTATGTGAAGTTATTTTAGACAAAGTCCCAGTACCTTCCAGCTATATGTAAATTCCTGATCATATTGGTTGATACTTAGCCATGAATGTACAGAAGACTGTGAAAAGACCAAATAACTCATTTTACTTAATCTTCTGAAATTCAAACTCTAAAATCAAGTAAAAGCATTGAAAAATTTGATATTTTGTAGATATGCTTCTGTAAGCTTCTCAGCCATTGATACATCTGTGCTATCAATCTTTTTTGGTACAGTAAGACTAAGACAGGTCTAACTAGAGTTCTTTGTCTATGTAGCTGTTTAAAGGCCTAATCAACTTACTACTTTCTTGATTCATGGTGACTTAAAAACTCAGGAATAAAAGACGTAAGTTTAATTTTGTTGGATGTTCAAGAAACCGCAATACAGAGCATTTTTGCTTTCAAGCAGGCTGCTTGAAATATGATTTTTGCCCTTAACTTCATTACTACAAGACATTTTGGATTGGGAGTAATTTTGAAGTTCTCTGGTATCATCTAAACTTGTTCATTTCCTTACAGGGTTTATGCATTGAGCATGTGGGCTTTATGGGACTGTGGGGAGTGGGGTGGAAAGTTCGTACAGATTCAAAGGGGCTGTTCTGTACTGAGTCTAGATAGGACTTTGCTTCCTGCTATTCAGTTTCAGTTGTGGCATGGTATGTATTGGTGAGGAGATGCAAAGCTTTGGTAATACTGGACATTTTTGAATTCCTGGTTTAAAGTAAGAAATATCACAGTGGTCTCTTATATATTCAGTCACCCTTAAAACTTTGCACAGGAGCTAATCACCTTAAATTACAGTTGCTGGATAACTCTAGATTTCATTGTTTCTCTTGAACAATGATTGTTATACAAGAATGCCAAGTGCTGCAAATCTCTCTATTACGTTTTGTAAGGGAATTTGCTCCTTGTGAAAATGAAACTCTAAAAGTGGCTGTTCCAACTAGGAGTCACATTCATACCATGCCATGATATTTGAAAAGTCCTAAAATAAGTTTTCCATTTCCCTTTATGAAAATGTATCATAAATATTCGCTCCTGGGTTTCTTCGGATGTAGGATGGTAAGAAACAACCTCAGCAGACCATCTTAAGTCAACAGAGAAGTATTTTATTCAGCATTTTGGGCCTTGGTTTCCAGAGTTAAGTAACATAAAAATCTAAAATATAAATTATTCTACTTTTCAGTCTATCCTCAAACATCACTCTAAACATAACTCCATTTTATTGTAGCTGAGAATAAATATATTTTCAGAACAGTAACCTGTACCCTGCATGGAAAGTATGGGACATACTAGTGAGTACTCAGACAACTCATGTGATTAAATTGTCTATGCTCTTCTGATACTGTTGAAAGACACAAGGAATAAATGTCTTACTTATCTATAGGTAGAATGACACTGTCTGTATGGTGGCATTTAATTGTGCAGAAACAATGTCTCTATGACAGACAATTCACTTAGTATGAATTCCACTTCACGATTGCTTTTGGAATGGCTGATTCATTGGTGCATTGATAGAAAAATTACTGTTGGCCAATGTATGTCAGAGAGGAGGATGGTGAGATGAGGACATCACTAATTTGGAGAGGCGTTTAAGGTATTTTCTGTTGTCTAATATGGTGCTAGAAGGTTTATAGTTCTCACTCCCAATCACTCTGTTAACTGCCCAAGTCAGTAACCAGCTGAATGTAGAGGTTCCATCTGCTGCATCAACCAAAGCGGAGACATCTCTCTGTGCTCTGACGTGCCATGCATAAGTAGCAAAGAAAAGCTGGCTCCAAATTTGAATCATTTTGGTACACTTACAGCTAGTGTTAAGTGTTAAGTAACACTGAGATAGTTAAAGCAGAGTGTATAGATATGGGCCTTATCTTCTGGATCAATTAATGAAATGTAAAATACCAATAGTAATAGGGGTCTAATTTCCAGTTTCATAGAGCTCTTGTCAGAATAATATGTTTAATAAGTCTGTGCATATGTAAAACATATTAGTGACCTAATTAGATGTTATTAAGACCGCAGCAGTGATCTGTTACATCTTTTTGTTTCTTTGAATCTTGTTTTATTTCTCAGGCTCATATTGATAAGAAAAGTATGGCTTTATGATCTTCATTTCTCAAGTCAGGTTTCATCCATTTTTACTTTTAGAACATGTCCATAGACGTGTAAGACACAGAGAAAAATGGTAAGACTTAGAATTTTAAAAGGACTCCATTACCTCTTCATCTTTTTGTAACTCTCCAAACAAAAAACAAAATGCAGATAAATATGAAGACTCTAGTTGACAGTAGCATTTGTAAGTGGTCATTGTTAATATCCCAGAAATGTGTCAAGATTTCTGTTTTGGTATTGTTTCACTGTACTGCACAAGCCTGTTTGGTATTTGGTTTTCCCCTTGTCACTTTCTGGGTTATTGAAACCTGCCTCTTTGCCTTTAATAGGTACTATTGGACATACCCTCATTGTTCTTGCTGCTCCCTTCTTGCAGTGTTTGGAACACAATTTATTCCTTCCCCCCCCCCCTTTTCTTTTTTTATTCTATTATTGAAATGATCCATACAGGAAGATGGCATGAGAAAGAATTTGATTGGTAGAATTAGAGAAAAAAGTCAACTCCTTGTGGTTAGCTTGAGCTCTTCTTGTGTGACACAGAGACACCTTTCTGCTAAATCAGACTTGACTGAACACTTGCAACAGGCTGTGAATGCCCTGATGTTTGACAGCTCCTGTTTCAGGTTTCCTACATGAGAGCATGATTCACTATGAACTGATCCACCTCTGAAATTGAATCTTAAAGCTTTCTGCAAGTAGTATGCTACACCCTCGTCATGCAGGAGGGAAATAGTCTGTTGCTCATTCTGACTGTGAAATGAGCCAGTGCTAGATGATTACCCTTCAGTTTGACTCTGGGAAGTAACTTGAACCTCATCAGATTATGAGTTGTGTAGGTGCACACTCTTTTAACAGGCTTTCTGAAGTGTTGCTGTAATTGCTGATTTCTGTTGATTTTTCTTTTCACATAGCACCATATGCTGCAGTTGAGAGATGTGTTCATAACTTGTTTTCACACAGACCAAGTCCTGAATCACACACACATTGTGTTGCTGCAATTTCCTTTGACAGACAAGCAAGCCTGTTACAGCGGTGGACTCGTTAAAAGGCAGACTTATGAAAACAAGACAGAGTTTGTGTAGCCTAAACAAAGGTGAAATAATATGACAAATGTGTAAATGAACTTGTGATAGTTTCACATTTGTGTCAGTTCACACAATGTAATAGTAAAGATTTTCCCAAGAAATTAAAAAATGCTTTAAGTGGAATGTTTCCATTTTCTTGGGGAAAGAAGTGGAGAAAATCGTTGCTTCCTTTGAAAAAAAATGCAAAACACTCCTAAACCAAAAAGAGTTCTCATAATTTTGCAGGAGGATGAGTGTTCATGGATAAGAATACATAAAATGATAGGTAAGCTTTAGAACAGCAGTGTTTGGAAATGATTCTGGCGCAAAGTTTTAAGTCAGTTTCAATCTAGGGTGAGATTTCTGTTTGTGACGTCTTACCCTGTGTCTGTCTCTGCCGGAGTTTTAGAGAAAAATAAAGGATGTATCCAAGTCTAGGCACTGCCAGAGATGAGACCTGAGGCTAGAGGCTCAACAAGGATAAGTGTGGGGTGCGTTAAAAAGAGTGTGTCCAGCAGATCGAGGGAGGTTCTCCTCACCCTCTACTCTGCCCTAGTGAGGCCCCACTTGGAATATTGCACCCAGTTCTGGGCTCCCCAGTTCAAGGGGCACAGGGATCTACTTGAGAGAGTTC
Source organism: Indicator indicator (assembly GCF_027791375.1). Lineage (NCBI taxonomy): Eukaryota > Metazoa > Chordata > Aves > Piciformes > Indicatoridae > Indicator > Indicator indicator. Next base: position 11,556,179 of record NC_072017.1, read on the forward strand.
AGCGGAAGGTGACAAGGATGATTAAGGGACTGAAAGGCTGACAAACCTGGGGCTTTTTAGTCTGGAGAGAAGACTGAGAGGGGATCTATAAAATGTATATAAATATCTGAGGGCTGGATGTCAGGAAGGAAGAAACAGCCTCTTCTCACATGCACAATGGATGTAAACTGCAGCACAGGAAGTTCCACCTCAACATGAGTAAGAACTTCTTTTCTGTAAGGGTCACAGAGCACTGAACAGGCTTCCCAGAGAGGCTGTGGTATCTCCTTCTCTGGAGACTTTCAAGACCCTTCTAGGTGCATCCCTGTGCAACCTGCGCTAGATTCTATGGTCTTGCTCTGACAGGGGAGGTTGGAGTCAAAGATCTCCAAAGGTTCCTTCCAACCCCTAACATCCTGTGATCCTGTGACCTGAAGAGCTATATTCATTTTAACAATACCCACATTCCTATAGCTCTTCTGCATTCTGTCATTCTCTTCATCATTGTGTAGACACAAGCTATTTTAAGTCAGTCAATATTTTGTCCATTATCAAAACAACTTGATGAGCCAGAAAGTCATTTTACAATGCTTTTTCAAACTTAGAGAAATAAATTCAATAGAAGTGCCTCACATCATTTGGGAGAAGTGACAGTCTAATTATTTAAGCAACATGTTCGTTATGAAACCGCAGAATTTGTCTCACTGAGGGCGGGAGGAGACGTATTCGGTTATTGACCTTTCTTTTCTTCATGAATTTAGTCAATACCTGTATAGGCAGAGTGAAAGTGTCCATTATTGTGAGACTTACTATGTTACCAGGGTATGCATGATAAGGATAAGAGTGTACTCAGCAGTGGAAGTGATGTTCCCATATATGCAGTGGTACTTTCTTTGCTTGGTGTTTTAGCTTCCTTTAATTCACAGAAAGCTTGATTAATTCTTCCTGAGGTGTGAATGAAAAAATCATTAAGCACAATTGGTTAAGTACATTTCAGTTATTTAATATAATTAGCATGCTTTTTCCTTTTGAGTATGTCACAGTGATGCAGGTAAAGGTAGTGATAAGAAATTCTCTTTACTTGGGTACAACACTGATGATCATTGGGAATTGCATATGGAAGTGTAAAGTGAACACAGTGCTCATACTGTTTACTTGTTAAGGTTGTCAAGCTATTATATTTTCCACTGAAAAGAACTTAGTCAGCTTAAAGCTTGGACTGCTCTTCTCCAAATTCTTGTTGGATGGTCTGATTCATCTTGTATGAATGGGCAGTCTTTTAATCTCTGAACCTCCAGCTATCTCCAGTGCTCTCACTTCTGGAGCAGCTGAAATGTTAGTACCAGTCTGAGTCTCCTCTACAGTGTGTGACTAGAGCATAGGACTGATCTCATCTTCTTTCTCCTTCTTTGAAGGGAACCTTTTCTTGAATCTCAGGTGCAGTAAAGGAGAGAAAGGGCATTGTGTTTTGTGGAGAGTTTTGCTACTTCAAATCTTTTTTTATTCTGATACAGAGCTAAAGCTCCAACTTCCGAAATTCACAGTGAAAAATGAAACTCCTCTATGTGACTTGGAACAGATAACAAGGCTGGCTGGTAGGGAAAGGTAGGTCCTAGAATGCTGGGAAACTGAGAAGCTGGGTGAGTAATGGAGAAGGCAGCAGCTGAAGTGACAGAAGTGTCCATCTGCCTCAGTCTCCCATGGGGTCGGAGGCGGAGGCACTTCCCAGTACTTTCTTAGGAAGATGGTGGGTACTTGGTGTATGAGGGTTGGAGCAAAGGTAACTGAGGACATTCTCTGTTCTCTCCTCCTCCTTCACACCCCTCAGTCCCATAGAGAGAGAACCTAGAGACCTCAGCTGAAGAGGAGTTGTGGTGCATGATTACTAGTCATGATGAGAGGAGGTCAAAGGCTTGGGGTTACCTACAGCATGCACTGTCCTCTGTTGTCTTGTGTGCTGGCGCATTTTGATTTCTGCAAAATGAAACTGTTTTCCCAAACAGCTATTTTCTTCTCCTGGTAGGTATTATTTGTAGAGATAGCACTTTGCTTTTTATTAATTCCTTGTGATACTATGATGTGATACCATATGGTCACCTTCCTCACAAGGCAACTTTTTACGTCCAAAAAGTGTGGGTAGGGAATGCCTACAGTCTTCCATTGCCTTCTCCTTCCAGTGAATTTTGTGAGGTTACTGATTTAGCAGTAGCAATATAGCTAGTCATAATGGCATTGTTTCTGATATGTTTCTGGTGTTTTCTGGCATAAGATAAAAGTTAAAGCCAGGTGTGAATTATCTCCTAAAATATGAAAAGCCTTTTTAGGTATAGTATCAAGTTAGCTGTTTACTTCCTAGGAATGCATATGATGAAATATCTGTAGATACTGTAGCAAGCATACCAGGTAGCCTATATATGTTACAATATCTGACAAATTCAAGGGCATATGATAAAAAGTAATATTAAATCTGAAAGTTTATTTAAGATATCTTTCAGAAGACATGCAGCCTTATCACAAGATTTAAACAACTGACTGAGCTCACAGAGAAGAATGTTTCTGTGCTTTTGAGAATCTCATATAATGAAAAGCAGAACTTAATTGCATACTAGTGCCACATCAAGAAATTCTGATTAAAATTTATAGAAGTTTAGGTGTTGTAGGAACAAAAGCTGAACTTTTTGCTCCCAGGACTTCTGATTTTTAATGCCATTGTACCTATAGCAGATTTATCATCTGCTAGATAATATTGCATCCAGGGCTTTCCTAGTACACAATTTATCAAGGAGACTGGCATGGAATTATTTTGTATTTCATCCCAAGTACCATGAGGGTAAAAGAGACAAGGTTTCTGTCATGGACTGACTAAGGCAAAATCATAATTCATGACTCTGCTCATTGTTTTTTCTTTTTCTGAAATTTTTCTTTTCCTTCTCTCAGCTCATATATTTTTTAACATTTAATCAGCTCCTTCGGAGGAAAGCCACCATATTTTCTCCTTGGCTTTCTGTAAGACCTCTGGCAGCCACTTAGCTCTTCTGTTCCTTGGTTTAATTACATGTAGAAAGTGGAGATAATTACCCCCATTGAGAAATATTTTAAGAATTATCCCTTTACAAATAAAAAAGTTTCAAGGGGTCAGTGGGGTGAGACAGAAGGAGGCCAGCCTGCTGATTAATGAAAAAAAAACAGAAAAACAACTCTGCTGGATTGCCAGCTGTGCAAGGTTACTTGTGTTTTACTGAACTTGCCAGTTTTACTGAACTTCCCCAGTTTGAGCAGAAGGTCATGAACAGATGAAACTGTGAATGGATTTGGAATTGTTCTCAGATATTTTCCTCAGCTTCTGCTGAGACTGGATATGAAGTATCTAGTCACTAGTTCCATCTATGCCATTTCATAAGTTCATTACAAAAAGGGACACTTCTAGTTTCTGTTTATCAACTTTACATAAACCACTCAGGAACTGTAGTAAAACAGTCTGAGCTTATAATTTTCCTTTATATTACGTTTAAGTCAAAGAGTTGGATTAATTTATTTTACTATGAATTAGAAGTTATGACCATATTTGAAGTTCAAAGATAGGCTCGTGTTTGACTTTGCTGCCCAAGTTACTGGCAGTATACGAGTAGAAGAGAAAGCAATGATGATGAACATGTAATTTGCTATACACTACCCTCTTGCTATTTGTGTACCTGGGCAAAACCAAGACAAGCTCTTGACTCTGCAGAAATGAGGCTCTTCTAAACATCTAGTTAGTACAGCAGTTAAAAGATTGGCAAAATATGGGTGGTTTTTTTTTTTTCAATCCCACTAAACATTTTATTTAGATGATCTTGATGATTTCATGCTAAAATGGATTGTAAACATGAATATAAGCAGTCAGGTCTGGTACCTTGTACAGGCAAAGGCATACACAGTAAGGAGTAGAAGAAACTAGGCTGAAGGCTGCTTTTTCACTCTGTCTTCTTTCCTCATTATTGATCAAGAAGAAATGTGTGAAAAAATCTACTTCTAAGTTGTTATTATGAGGTATTTCTCAGGATAGTACAAGAAGAAAATAGCAAATTTTGTTTAAGAAAGAGTTTTTTGGTTTCTCAATCTCTCTCCATGTTTCTTAGTGTGTAATGAATCTATCCCAGGAGAAGTCTAACTAGAACACTTCGCAGTCAATTGAATAGCCATAGTGCATGGAATTTGGTAAACTTTTGCTCTTTGCGAAAAACTGTGAGTAGTAAGAGCCTGCCTAAGGTAGCAGGTAGTGTTCGTTGAGGTGAAAGTGATCTATTGGTGTTTTCTATTTGGCTTTCCAGAAAATTGAGAGTAACTCAATGGTTTGAAATATGGTCAGAGAATATCAACTTATTCCTGTGCTCCTGAGTGTATGTTATTTTTCTGGGTCTCAAGGAGAAAGGTTTATGCTGTATCTCTGATGTCCAAAGTTGTGCACCTGGCTATGGGGAGAGGTGGTGAGAATTTCTATTGTTCTAGGCTGTAGAGAAATCGGGAGGAAGTGTGGCTAACAGTTAAAGACTGCAGCCTTAGCGATAACTGCGTGTGCTGAGAGAAGAATGATTCCTCCCGCAATGGTTTCACTGCTCATTGACTAAAAGGGAAGATTAGATGCATTGTGCAGGCAGGAGGACTGACCTATTGGCTGGCCATTTTGATGAGTACTATAAAGCAGCAGCCTTTTAGTTTTGTCAATGCTTATTTAGGTCAGGCTCTGCACCCTATATCTGGCCAAGTACTTTTAGACTTCTATCAGTTCATACTAAAATAGTATATCCTTTTGTTCAGCCACTGCTAAGCCTTTGAAAGAATTCCCTTGTAACCAGGTCCCTGTGGTATAAGTCAATCCTTTTGAATGCTGAAGAGCAGCAGTTATGACACCTTAGCTCTTACTGTGACACAGATTGCTTTCACACACAAATTAAGCAAGTTACATAGAGTGATGAATGTCATGTTTTAATGTGAGTCTCCTGCTATGCTGTCAGACAACAGTACAAAATAGTAATTTACAAACTTCAAAAACATTCTCTAAAGCTAAGTGAAGTAAGTGTAGCTTTTCTGCAATAGTTTGGCTTGAAATGTTGTTGATAAGCAACCCACTGTGGGTGGGTTTGAAAATGTAGTAAGATGTGATTATTCCATACTGATATTGAAATTACCACTTCACAGAATAAAAAGAAAATGTTTCTCACTTATTTTGTTTATCCAAATAGAAACAATTGTTTGTCTTCTGTTAGGGTGTTGATTTGTTATTTTACTTAATGGAGTGTTTAAATATCTGACATTAATTCATTTACATTTTATTAATGCTTTTATTATCTGTTTTCAGAAACATTTATTTTGACTGATTTTTAACCTGCACAAGCATTTACAGGGTTTTGGTTATACATTTTAGCAAAACAGATTGAACTTCATCAGTGCCTGTGAAACATGCAGTGGGTAATCGGTCTATTTAAATTACCAGTTTGTATTTTATAATGCATCTACACTGACATTGTTTAAAGTTAATTCCATGTGGATTTAGACTTATAAGCTCCTGGCAGCTGTTTTATTATCCTGATTCATTTTTCTTCTTTATTAATATAGCTACTATTTTAATATTTTAAGTTCATTAAAATGTAAGTTGAAATTGCCTGTTGGTCACTGTGGTTGCCCTTCAAATAAACAGTCAAGTCCTTTCCCCACCTCCTCCTCCTCTCTCTGCCAATCTATAAATCCAGCTATATGGTCTCCAAGTATCTGTTGTTTCATTCTGCTTGCCTGCTTAACATAGAGGATATTTTCCATGCTTAAACTGACTGAGAAGTTTATGAGTATGATTGGGAGACTGTACTGCAGTTTTGTCTGCTAGTTTGAGTTGCAGTTAATGATTTCTTGGGTGGAAGAGCATGTAGGAATCTAAGTGCTTTCAATTCTGGGGCTGGATTTACAAAAGAATCATTTTCCTTTAGTAATCAGAGTAGAATCAGAGTAGTGTCCCAGTCGGTGGTCTGTGGCACCCGTGATTTCGGAAGGATTAAAAAGACAGTTGGAGAAAGTATTTTTAAAAGTTCATTTATTTATTTTGGTTCATAGACGAAAGTCCCTAGATCTGCACTTTTCCTTGGGAGCGTTGGCTTCTAAGAGATGAAAAACCTGGTACTTTTAAAGCATTGCAGTTGTCTTCTTTGTGAGTGGAAGCTTTCCCTTTTGCATGCTTGGCTTTTAATGCTCATTTAATGACCAATTTAATGCTGACAGGCTCAGATTTGATGGGAGCTGCCTGTTTTGCTCTTATTCAGGGAGCGCACGTGTGCTCTGTGTGCTTTCTTGCTTTCAAAGGGTGACGTGAACTGAAGCACACCAAGAAACTTGCCAAAGAGCAAAGCAGGGCAGACATGCCATTCAGATATCCCGCTGGAGACAGCCACACTTGGGCTGTGTTAGATTCATTACAAAAGCTTAACTGGGAAGTCTGTGGCTTTTAATGCCATTTCATGGTAGTAAAACTTGTTGTCCCACCAGCTAAAAGAGTTGGTGTTTTAATAGAATAAGCATTTGATTAATGAAACAACATGTACTGTACAGAATAAATGATCACAAAAAGCTGCTTTTTAACTGCCTAAAGTACCTTTTGCAGCTTGGAACCTTTTATCACCTTGTAAATCGCCCCTTGAGATGAATAGTTGAAGTTAGACAAGGCACACTTCCATTACCGGCATATCCTCCTTTGGATATTATTATAGAGCTTGGGTTGCAGCTGCTTCAAAGCTGCCCTTCTCACCAACACGTTTTTACATCTTGATTTCATTATGCCAAGGACGCATTCTATGTTATTGCAGTGGCTTTGCTTTTAATAATCTTCTTGATACAAGCATTCAGACCTGAGGGAGGTCCACTTTTTCTCCTTATGGTCACATTCCTTCTCTTACAAGGTGGTGACCATTTTTTGTCACGTTTGTTCTGTTTTGTAGATAATGTTCAAAGGTGCTACTTAAACTTATTCAGGAGGAGAGGAAGATGCATAATAAAGCCTACTGTAACCTGAATATAGGAGAGAAAATAAAGTTATGTCATTTTCATTACTGAGGATTGAAAACTTCTCATTGCTTTCAGTGGGAGTATAAGTTGAAAAATAAAAGACATGACTCTAACAACAAACAGATGGCATTCCCTTTTCTGTGATTTTGTACACTTTTGAAGTTGTAGAGGAACCGCATAAGCAGTCATGCTTTCAATTATTTTCCCCACTAACAGAGGCAGACACAAAATTTATTTGTTCTTTCTGACTGATTACTCTTCCATTCCAGTCAGTGTGAACTCTAAATTCTCTTCTGTGAAAGAAAGAGAAATAAACTTCAGAAACTTCTTGGCCTTGAAACCAAGGGAAATATTTGACTAAGTTTAAGTTCTCTAACCTCACTCTTATTTTGCCCTTCTTAGGAATGAAAATGGAGGCTGCAGTGATATGGTTTCACTTTAGTAGAGATGAGCACCCAGATGCTCTACTAGTCTGTAAGAGGCACGTCTCCACAGAAAGAATGAAAGAACCTTGCAATTTGTTTTTCTTTGCTTTCTCCATCCTTGCTGAGATATAAAGTGATCAACCAGATTTAATCCTGTCCTTTCTCCACAATAATTGTAATAAATCTGTTATCTCTTGTTGCTGCTAACGTGAAAGCATAACCTTATAAATAGAGAATATGATAAACCCCATAAAGACTCTAAAATGGAAACACAACACAATGTCAAAACAGTCAAAATTAAAATGATATGTTTCCAGCATGGCTTTGAAAAAGCTATGTTGTGTCGTAGTAATGATAAGCTTAGAAAGAAGAGTATTTTATGTTTCCATATACTTTCATGTCAGAGTCTCAAAGCACTTCACAGTTGTAAATTAAGCAGTGTTATAGATGGTGGGGGAAGGAAGTCACCATCCTGCAGATGGAGAAACAAAAATATGAAGCTGGGGAATATAATGTAACCCACAGTTAGTGGTGGAAGTAGGAAGACAAGCACAGTTGTTTTTTTTATGAATGTATCTAGATTCCATGAGATTGACAGCCATCCCTCACGACACGTATTTTCATGTCGTTTCAGAAACTATTCTGCAACTACCTATGCTGTTATAAATCAGGGATCTTGGGAAAGGAAATGAGATATTCCTTGAGTTAGATTTCTTACTCTGCTATTGATTTGCTACGTACCTATATCTGAACTTAGCTCTGTAGTTTACTTGTCCTTTGTACACTCATGCACTGATATCCTTGGGAAAACTAGATAAATGAAAACAGGTTTCTTTCTCTACTGAAGATGCTAGCTGATAGCTGTCACATCTCTGTGTGCAGTTCCTTCTCCTTTATCATGCTCCAAAACTGAGCTGCATCCAATCCAATGGGACTTTTTCATCAACATCCATTGGCTTTTTTTCCAGACCCTCAGAGTGCAACGAGATGAGAAACAAATATGGCTAAACTGCACAGGGCTGTTTGTAAAAAAAATAGCGCAGAAAGCCTCTGCAGCATGCAGAGTGATGTAATTTCTTTGATTGAGGACACCAGGGATGGTGCTAATCTGTGTATATTGAGGAATACTTTTACATTTCAGCTAGCTGCTTTAGGCTTTGGCACGGCACACTTCCCATTCTTGTCTTAGGATGTCTAGGTCAAGTCTGATGAATTGTGCCACAGAAAGAAAGACATGAATGAATGACTCAGATGATCTACACTGTGTGCCTCTGAAGTTATATTACTGCAACCAGCTCCACTTCTGGATGGCATGGCTCACATTTGGAAAAGTGTTTTATCTGTGGGTCTTGATCAGAAGAATTAAAATCCCTTTTCCTTTTAGTGAATTTACCTTAGCTGAAATCCCATGGAAAAGACTTCAACAAAAAGTATTAACAGTCTATATAAAGCATTGTTTCTCAAAGTATGCAAAAAAAAAAAAAAAGGTAGTTAAATCTTCACTGAATAATTCTATTCTCTGTGCTTGATTGCATTTATAATACTGCACTTTCACTAGACAATTATTTAATAAGCCAAGCAGCCCTCTGGATTTTTTATGTCAACCTTTTTTGTGAAGAGCCGCTGAAACCTCCTCTTTCATTCCTCTTTTCCTGTTCTATTAATTTCCAGGGTATTGCATCCTCAATCTTAAAAATATTCACAAGAAAGGCAATGTAACAGAATTCCCTGTAGTGAATCTTCGGTGAAACCTTCCTGTGCTGGTGAGCTATGGCTCCTGATTAGAAATAAAGCAATTTGCTTCACTTATATGAATTTTTCAGTGCAGTGTTCTTGCTCTGCACTTTATGCATAGCACACTCTATGAAGTTTCACCTTGTGATGATGACAGATAGTATTTAAGTGAAATGCTTGCTATTTTTGCTAAAATGCAGCCCTATACTTCAAGCTCAAAAATAACTCCCCATGTGTTTTTATATATTCTAGTGATCAATTTGCAGTGTTAATGACATGGGAGTTAGAAATGGTCCAACGAGGCAGACATCATGTATAGATGTAATGAGACTCGAATTTTGAAAGAGAATTTTAGTTGCTTGATTTTCTAAGAGGTCTGAGGGATGGCTGCTGTGTTAAAAAGGTTTTGCTAGGAAAAACAAAAATCAAACAATCAGAGGTAAAGATGACTGATGCTGTTCACAAATGTAGTGTGTTCCATTGTTTGACACTATGCTAATGTCACAGGGAGTTAAGATTAAGTGGTGGGTTTCCCTGATGGTGTTGCAAAGGATGTCATAGTCTTAGCACTTCTTTTCAAAGGAGTGAGAATAACTTATCTATATCAAGAGGTAAGATACCTCTACTAAACTTTTTTTTTTTTTTTTTGTGCTTTAAAATCCCTGTCATCATGTGTACTGGGCATGTTAAGAACATGTGGATTGCTGTGTTTGAACAACAGGAGGAATGAAAAGAAGTAAAGGAATAGTATATATCTGTTATGAGACTGTCCAGGCTTTCCCTATTGCAGCTGGTAAGGGAGATATGAAAACATGTGATACTTGTAATCTGAAAAGTCAGTTATCTGTCTAGACATGACAAAATTCTTCTTGCATATCCAAAGTAGCAAGCTGTGTGAGCAAACTGCTTTGGACCTCAAATGGAAGCCTTTGTATTGATTCACGTTGTCAGTGAATCAGGCGTTTTCCACAGTTTCTTTAAATAGTAGCAGAAAAAAAGCCTCTCCACAGCATGAATAATCCTTATCCTTGGGGCCAATGAGGAAAATATAATTTCAGGAATAACAAGAATGGAGCCTCTGCTGTGTTCTCTGTATCCTCTTTGGGGCTATCTAAGTCTTTTTGAGTGAGCTGGTCTTGCTTTCTGATTATACCTGCACGGTTCAGTCTTTCTAGCCCTTATCTTTTCACATGACCTTTCCCAACGCTGTTAGTTAAGAATTTTCAGGGAACTGGGTTTTAAATTCATAGGAGTTTGAACACTGGGCTTCTGTGAAGATCTCAATTCATGATGCGTGCTGCAGGTCAGCATTTTTTTGTGCTTAAATTTTTGGGATTATTGGTGTGTTTGCCTTTGTATTTAGCAGGCACTTTACATGTATTGAAGATGCATAAAAATGTTAGAATTCGTATCTCTTTTTACTATGTCAGGAAGTTTGAATGATGTTTAATATAAATGTGTATAATATAATTTAATATAAATTGTTGTGTAAAGCAAAAATGATGCATATTTCATGGTTTTGCTTATGTATTTAAAAGCAGATTGCAGTAAACAGCTAGCAGCTGGTGAATTAGGTGCTGTGATATCTTTGGCTTCTCTGAGAACATGTATTTTCTTCGTAGCTGTCAAATGTTCATTTCATGCCCTTCTCTGGATTCTATAAAGAAAAATGGTGGAACCAATTTAAATTACTTTTTTTTTTTTTAAGAGGAAAAATATATATATTGCATTGGAGTTGACAGCTTGTAGGAAAAGTTTCAAGCTTATAGGATTCCAAATGCTTGAGTTTTAATGGCTGTAAAATAGGGAATTTGTAGAGGAAACAACCATGGCACCAGAAATACTGTAGTAATGTTTCTGGTACGACTGTAACTAACTGAAAGATGTAAGATAATGCACTGATATGTTATTGAAAAAGCACTATGAACTTCTGCCTAGCTTGTGTTTGAAATTCTGTTGTTGAAATCTGACACTATTCAAGAAAATAATGGAATATATATTAGGACATCTTTTTTTCTCTTGATCTTCTAGTATTTTCCAATGTTCTCTTGAGTTAGAAATGATGCCTTAGCTCCCTGAATGTCTACAGAAACCCAGACAAATGAGTATCCAGTTGCTTTGGACTTGTAGCTTTCTCATAAAAAAAAATAAAAATTGTCTCTGATAGATACAGCCCTACCAAGGTTGGATGCAGCAGATTTAATTTGATCTTTCAAGCACAGATCAAAAATATTGTTCTTGCTCCAGTTAGAACATTACCACTTAGGTTGCAATACAAAAGGGGCTTTTTCATCATCCCAAAGCATGCACTTTAAACATTTTAACTGACAGCATTTTAGTATTTGCATTATCTTTTCCTGCTTGTGCATTTTTCACCAGTGACAGATGATAAGTTTATATGAGCAAAAGATCTGCAGTAACATCAAGAAAAGGCTTAATTTTCCACATTACTGGGGACTGCAGAAAAAAGTCGGTGATGGCTAGAAATTACATTAAAAATTATTACATTTTACATACTTGAGCATTTTTGCATATTTGGCTGATGTTGCTGTTTTGCATGGAGGTGTGCAGCATCAGTCTTAGTTTAACATTAAGCTGAAGTTATAGAGAGTTATAAAAGATTCTCCAATTACTCACAGACCTTAAGGAATGATTTTTAATGAATTAAAAGTAGATTGAAAAAATTCATCTTGTCTGTAAAGTAGAAGTAAGTACACATATGTAAGATCAATTATTTGAAAGGAAATAAGTTAAGACCAGAACCTAAATTTATTTGCACCTGAGATAGCTCTGCTGACATCCATGATGGTGCAGAATTCTAGCAGCAGTATTCAAAGAACACAGCTTTGTGCTTGAGGAGCTTACATAACTATCCTTGCTTTGATAGTGTGTTCATGCTCTACTGGCTGCCCGAGCTTGCTACTGCATTCTGTTATCACGAGCCATATAAAGCAGAACAATCAAACCATGAAGGTATTCTGAGCATTCAACAGTGTGTTTTAAGACTCTTCAAGTTTTTGGTTGGTTGGTATTCCACTTACATGATCAGCTGAACAAGTGGGAAACAGGTGGAAGTGGCCAGCCAGTCTAAATACATTGTCTGTCTAATGCTTGCATATTGCAAAGCACTGCTATATTTCACAGAATTTATTGGGCATTACAATTCCAATATCTCATGCCTGTGGTTAAGATTGTACTGAGAACTAAAACAGCACTATAGGAAGATTGCTTCCAGGATATGAAATGCTAATAATTTGCCCTTTCCTAATTGTAGTAGATCCCTTTGTCTGTGGACTGTAATATCTAGTCCCACTAATCAAAATTGGTTTATGGTGAAAGCATCAAATCTGCCAGAGAAGTCACTAGTGTGATTGTATGGCTAAATTGTCAGGCCTGCAGAAAACTGTATGCACAAGGGGATTCTTGTGTGCTCTTTGCTTTTAAAGCCTCTATCCAAAACACATTTCATTCAGTGAAAGAGCTCCTGTGAACTTCTGTGAGTGGTTGAAGGGAATGCTCAACTTGTTCCCAGTAAACTCTCTTCCTTGCAGAGATGCTTATGACAATGGATCATTGAAAAGACTTCTTTCCTGTCCTCACAGAAAAACATTTTCTGTATGGAAATTAAGGTCCACTGTCAAGCTGTTTGCCTATAGCTCTGTCTAGAGTGGCATTGGGATGATCTACATCAATAAATAGAGCAATGCAATAGGAGCAGGCCTGTAGAGGAGAATAATTATCCTGAGTATCTGATGTATGCCATACACATTTTATCAGCCTTAAATCGAGTTAAGTTGCTCACGTTCCATGGCTGAGAGTGTATTAGGTGTGCTCCTAGGCTTTCTACTGTTGTAAAGGGGATTATTGATTACCCTTACAATAATAATAAATGATATGGCAAATGGGTATTAATAAAAGTATTAGTAACCCTTTCTTAATGAAAATTGCCAAAACTCATTAAATAGGATGGTTATACGGTTGGAATATATATTTACAATGGGAATATACAAACAATTCTATGCAAATTAGGAGGCAATAACTTGGAAAGAGAAGATCCCTGAGAGCAGATAGTGGTCAAACACAGTGGGGGGACACTGGGTAAGAACCTTTAAACCCAAAGGGCAATGAATTGATTACTCACAGCTTGTTTTACCCACACGGGGGATGCTGCATTAGCAATGGAGCTTTGGGGTGCTCTAGTACAGTGCTGGTACAGCAGGCTGTCGGCAAGGAGAGTTTCCTACCCCGCGTGGTCCCAGGCTGATGTGGCTTCAGCGGACGGCGGGCAGTTAATGACGCTTCTCGTGACAAGTGCTTGCTTGGTTCCTGGGTAAGCTGAAGCACGGCACGATTCTGGTGGCAAGGAGAAGCAGGCTAGGTGGATCTGGCTTCTAGGCTTGTGGCTTCTCTGACTTGCATGTGTATGGCTCGTGGCTTTATCCCAGGCTCTGGACCAGGCACTTAAGGCAGGGCAAGGCAACTCAAGGCAGCTTCTATCAGACGGCTCCAAGTAGGCTTGAAAGCAAACTTAAAGCAGGGGTTAAGCAAGGTTTGAGCACGGCTTAAAGCAAGGCAAAGTCAACTACCCAGTCAACCTGTACATATATCTGGCCAGAGAGTGGTTGGTCCAATGGGGCACTGAAGCTAACGTGTAGCTGCCCGATGGAAAGGCGTTCTGCCAGGCTATGACCATAAAAGGCATAAACAAAGGCCTTGTTTCTGGGGGAGAAGTGGTCAGTTTATGTGCTCTCACCCCAGGTAAACAAATTGTATACCAGACAGGCAGGGGTCCAGTCCCCTTTATTCTTTTTCCTGCATTGTCCTGTCTCTCTGCAGGAAGGAGGGGGAGAAAGGGACCTTGTCTAGACATCTTAAGACCTGTCTGGGTTTGTACTGGGCCATGTCATAGCCCTACCATGACACTACTCATTCGGTTCAGTGGAAAGGATCCAAGTGTTCTCTGAGACCATCCTGTTGTAGAAACCAAGGTAAAACATGGGGAAAGTGGGAGATAGACATGAAAAGCACATTCTTGACACCAAAACATAGTTGGTACATTCAGTATTTGCTTATTACTTGACTGAACAAGTCCAGGTGGATTTTGAAAGTCTCTAGGGAAGAGACTCTACAACCTCTATGGCCAGCCTGGTCCAGTACTCCAGCACCCTCAAAATAAAGAATTTTCTCCTTAAATTCAAGTGAAACCTCCTGTTTTCTGTTTTGTACCCATTGCCCCTTGTCCTATCACTAGGGGCACTGAAAAGAGTCCAGCCCCGTCCTCATGACCTTTACCCTTTAGATGTTTATAAGCAGTGCTAAGATCTGCTCTCAGTCTTCTGTTTTCCAGACTAAAGAGTCCCAGGTCTCTCAGCCTCTCCTTGTAAGAGAGATGCTCCTGTCCCATAATCATCTTTGTGACCCTCCTCTAGACTCTCTCCAGTTTTTCCTTGTTCTGGCCGAGTTGGAAAGCCCAGAACTGGACACAATACTCCAGATGTAGTCTCACCAGGGCAGAGTAGAGGGGAAGGAGAACCTTCCTTGTCCTGCTGGCCACAGTCTTCTTAATACACCCCTGAACACTGTTGGCCTTCTAGGCCACAGGGGCATATTGCTGGCTTATGGCAAACCTGCGGTCCACCTACACTCTCAGGTCTTTCTCTGCAGAGTGGAGAGAGAGAGACCACACTGGAGTAAAATGAGCTGTTTTTACCTGGGACCTTATCATTAGGCACAGGAAAATCCAACCAAACACAACAAAATGGTCATCAGTTGTTTTGTTAAACATGGAAATTTATTTTACATTGAGATTTTTGGTCTCATTTTCTACTGTGAAAAAACTAAAATTAAGAAGTCGGAACTGAGGCTTTGTGTTACAAAGTGCCACTAGTCTGTTCTCATTGAAATATGCCATGTACATCTAGCAGACGCCAAAACAGGGGATTTTGATGGAAGGATTCTGAAACTTCACAGGTAAAATTAGAGACATTTTTTCATAGTCTTCATGATTCAGTTAAAAAAGCTAGGACAGGAAATGATGAGCAAGTACTAAAAATTTCCACAAACTGCCTAATGAAAAGGAAGATCTGTATCATTTTTACATTAGTGATTCTTAGGTTATCATAAGGGAAAAATAATTTCATTGAAATCTCAGATGTTACATGTAGGAAATAATCTTGTAACAAAGAGGAGGAAACAGTAAATATTTTGTGAAGCAGGTATAATTTACCATACAGTTCCTGGAAAACAGATTAGTTTTTATAAAAAAGATATTTATTAAGGGTTTTTTTTTCAACCTAGCATATAATGTAGCAGGAGTATAATGCTAACTAACATCCTGGGCATTGTAAAATTTGGAATCTCCTTGCCTGCATAATTTCACACAGCAGAGGGAAATCAGGAGGGATTAATTCAGTCCCTTTAATTCAGACTTGAAAGGTTGTTACCAAGGTCCCCTGTCAGCCAGCCACTCCTTATTCTTTACCTACGGGAGATAGCTGCAAACAAAAACCACCTGGCTACCTTCCTTTCACAAGCCTGTAGAATTTTTGATGTGGCACCAATGTGTCTACCTAAAATGGAATGTGGTAAGCAAACAAAGTCTAATCTGTTGGAACCTGATGTTCTTTGTTTTAGGTTATTAATGAGAAGACAGGGTAAAACCAAAAACAAAACACAAACACATCAACCCAAACAACCTCTCCATTCACTGAAACTTTACTAGTAGCTTGGCTTGACTTGGGTTTCTGATCTCAGCCAGCAATGTCACATTTATTATTATTTAACCTACTGAAAACCAGATTTTTTTAAAAAAAGGCTTATCTAGTATGTGGCTGTAACTATTCATAGTATTTGTTATCCGTTAGACTTTCACGTCATCATAGCGATAAGAAATGGGCAATCGAGAACTCCAGGGTGAGGTGTGGGCATGAGTTTGCCTTGCTTGTATATTTTCAGAGGTGCCTGCTCTATTTTATAAGGATTCAAGTATGAAGCTGAGGAGAATCTGTTCCTTTGGGAGCACAGAGTGATATCACCTCCATGTGTAGGCAACTAAGTGCCCAGAGTGGTATAAACCTATTTAATCCTCAGTTGATTTACTTTTCTGTTAGGCAGAATCTTGAGTCACAGTGTGACCTGAAAACACTTTTCACTGCAGCAGCACATATTTTGCTAAAACAAAAGGCCTGTAAGTCCTGGTACCATTAGTTTTATGGCTTGCCTGCAAGATCTACATGAGTAGACTTAACAGTCTGCTGTTTGGTTTTGCTTTTGGAAATAAACAATTCTTTAGTTGGTTATCCTATGAAATAGCCACTACAGACCTACATAAGAGAATGAAAATAAACTCATTTTATATGCATAAATATTCAGGGGGTCCTGTTTAACCAAATAACTTCATGTAAAATCTCCCCCCCCCTTTTTTTTCTCCTCTTCCCCAGACTCCATGACAAAAGTAGTAAAATAATGAAGTCTATTCTCCATCAATTTTATAGTACATTCATGGCCATACTATTGACTATGCACTCAGCCAGCTAATCAGTGCATTGGAAAATTAATTCAGGCACAGCTGAGATTCAACAGACCCTGCTTCTTACATATGCATTTGGTCTGATTGCTGAATTTGCAGAAGTAAGTGGATTACTGTCTTCATGTGGACAGCAGGAGTTTGTAGAACATGAATATTACTATGTATTTGCAATCTGTGTGGCACTGCAATTCTACTTTAAAAATGATGGCATGGTTTCAGACAACATAAGCTGTTACCCAGAAAATCAAATTAATAAAGGAGACTGTTCTGCCTTATAGCTGCTGTTATTTCAGTTATCCTCTGTGAGAGGCTATTTAATTTTGAAACTTCACACATCTTTTGCCCTTGATTATTATATTACTGTAGTACAAAGACATTCCAAAGTAAGATGTAGCCTGGCTGCCATCTGCATAGCAAACATTCTAAGAGATGCTTTTCCCTACAGAGAACAAGGTGTAGGTGAGTATTATTCCCACCTTACTGATGAGAGCCTGAGGTGTGGGGATGTATTTGATAATTGTTCATGGTTTCACTGGAGATGTTACACAATTCAAAAGGGAATCTGGATTTTCTGAGTCATTGTCCCATTCTGTATTGACAGAGCATGCTTTTTTTTGGCACATTGCTCTGCAGTGATGCCCTTCCAGATTCTGCAGTTCCCTCATTAGTGTCTGGAAATCACTAGCTTTGCTGTCTCTCTTTTATAGCACTGGACCAGACTGGCTATTTGAAGTCTGGGATAGCAGACTGGGAGAAAGATGTTGTCTCTGAGAATGAGATGAATGTCTTGGACCATGAGGGAATATATATGTGAATCAGTCCTCATTAGTTATTGGTTCTTGTGAGTCTTTTATGAACAGGATTCAAGCATTGGCTTTCTTTTTTCCTTGCTTGTTTTCTCACTGAACTTATCAGAACCTAACCATCATTCTTTGATCTTCAGCTTTCAGAGAAGGACTTATTCTTCTTAATGGTGGCAACAAAAAGTCAAAAGTTTCTCTAGAAACCCTGAAATGGTACATAATTACTTCTACTTAAAGTAATATTTTACATTTCACTTCTGACATTTTAATGCATAGACTGTTGTATGAATACCAGGTGTTCCTCAGCATTTCTGCTTCTGTTCTTCTTTGCCTGGATGATGGGACACCGAATTTCTATCAATAACATTCCTTCTTTAAGGACAACCTCTGGCAAGCAAATTGCAAGGGTATATAGAAAAACTGTAACCTAAGGAAAAGATTATATATTTATTAATAAAATGATCACTTACCATTTTTCTGCAGTTTTCCCTTAAATTTAACTGATACAGAGCTTGATTAAAAGTAGTACAGCAGCAAAAGGAGGGCAAAATCACTCCTCCAGGAAACCATTTTTACTTACACGTACTTTAAATGCTAATAGTGTTGATTCATTTATTTTATGCAGTTGCCAATTAAACAACTGTAGAGGTTCCAAGCTTCAATTTGCTGCACACCAGCAAGCGGCCTAGAGACCATCTTCAGTGTGATGAAAAATGCGTTTTAATTCCTAAAGCTGTTGGGTAGAAATAATTGTAAAATGGTAAAAATATTTGTTAGCAGGTGGTGGAAACAGGCGTATTCAAAAGGCATTTAAGAGTAGTGGAGCTGTGTTTTCTTTCCTGTTCATTCGTTCCCTAGTGTGGACTGCACCTAAAATTAGTTCTTTTGCACCATATTGCATAGAGTAGCTTTGGTTTGGCTGTGCATTGTGGCAGTTCTTTACCTTGTTTCCTATTGCACCCTCAAGCACTGTCACTAGGTTCTAACAATGTTAATTATCTCTGCAAGATCCCTCTAGCCTTTCTTAAGAATACGAATAATTTCCAATGCATTAAAATTACTTCCATCTTGTGAGCATATATTAAAAATAAAAATACTTGACCCAGAAGTTAATCAACAAAAAGCATGGAACAATTAAGTAAAATTGTGGTTTTGTTTGTTTGTTTTTCAGGGCTGCATTGCATATGTTTTGCTCACAGTGAAACACTTTTTTTCAACAACTAAGTTGTTTTTTATTTCTGCTACATTGTATGCCTTGTTTCATGCAGGAATTCAGATTAGCTCTGTGACTGTAAAACAGAGGAGCTCAGAGCAGACCGTCACAGAGGTCCTGTCTGATCCCAATCCTGCCCAAATCATTGATAAGGATATTAAAGAGAATAGGCCCGGATACTGAGCCCTGAGAAACACTACTTGTGTCTGGCCATCAACTGTATTGAATTCCATCCACCATCACTCTTTGGGAACAGCCATACAGACATGTAGCCCATTAGGTTTGTGTGTGTAAGTGATGCAGCAGGGGACCATCTCCTCTTGAGAATCCTCCATATCATGCTTTCCATATGCCTGTTGAGACTGTTTCAGGGAAGGTAGGGTGCTACCCCAGTAGTCTGTCTCTCTATTGGACTCCCTGATATCCCTCAACCTCTAACCTGAAGCTCTGTCAGTAAGCAGAGAAATTCCTCTACCTGGACACGTCCCACAGGTGTTCTCACTGCTGCCATCCTGTACCTCTGCATCTTTCAACCTGACACGTGGGTGGCTGGCTGTTGCCACTGGAGATCTGTCTGGGCAGCTGTGACAGTTGTGGCAGATACAGAACTTAGGGAGGTCATGGCTTTCTGCTGGGTGGATACCATTGCTCCCTGGCAGAGTTTTTGCACCCTTCCTGATGAACTGCTGCACCATGCCCCAGCTGACATGCCAGGCATGTTCCCTGCCTTGCCTGCTGGTGCTCCCTAGGCCACTTTTGAATAGGCATGGAAGTGGCTGTGATTGCTCTGACAATGCCCAGGTCTTGTGCCTGGCTCCTGTGAGAGCTGCTGGCTCCTGGTAGGTCTCTACACTGCCCTGGCATTTCCCTGCCTCAGGAAAACCAGCTGTGCACCAGGATCTGCCACTCTGCTCCTGGCTGGGCTGGCTCTGGAGCAGTTTCCCTTGGCAACTTTCGCTTTAGGAAATGCTGCCCTCAGGAGAGATTTAAGGATATAAATAACCCCCTGTGTAGTAATTTAGTTTGTAGTTGTTAATATTGATTTTATCAGGACTTCTCTGAGAGCAGAAATTAATTCCTGCTCAGGACACAATGCTCTATGTAAAGCATCCACAAGTATCAAATTTGTTTTGCTTAGTTTCAATATTTGATGTGTTCAGCAGAAGAAATATGTGAAAATGAAACTTCTGACTTCTAGTTTATAAGTCATAGTACCCAACAAAATCTCCCAGTGGGACTAGAGTAGACTGATACTTCCAGTGTAAAAGCTAGCTCTGAGGAATCAAACAGTTCTGGCAAAGATTTTTAAGAAACCAGGATTTCTCTGCATATATACATGGGGAGAGAAAGAAACTTTCCTTAAGCCTGGGAACAGAGGAAGGGCAAGGGAGTAGGAAGCATAAACCTAATTTTCCAGTAGTATTTACTTTATATCATAGAAGTGATTTGAGGTTCACCATGTCAGATTTCTGCTTTGAACAAATTCTTCGCAATTATTGAGATAAAGAAAATCAGTACCCAAATACCTACTATCTACAGTGGCTTGATACATTGAATCTGACTCGTGGGAATATGTCTCATATCTTTATATAGAGAGACGTAAATCAGGTATTGCTGCTGTGTCTTTCTGCATAGTGAAGTGAGAAGATGAGTAGTGTGTACTGAATATAGAAATAATGCTGCTTCAATTGGATAACTGGTGAGGTGTACTAGGTCCCTATGTAATATTGCACTGAGAAAGCTAGCAAAAGGATTATGCACTGGTCTTGTTTCCATGCTCTGAGATAAGTGGCACCTGTTTTAACATGTTTTGGCATGGAAACGGTCTGCTTGATAGGGAATTACAGGAAGCAAAAGTTAGATCATTTCTTGAAGCTGCTATAAATTACATGAGAGACAGAGGAGGTGGTATATAGGGAGTACACAGCTATTTGAAGTTAAATTTCCCTTGCACTGAACCCCATCCCCTACGTGCCTCCAATAACTGATTGAAGTGTGTGTAAATTATGGTTTCCAAAAGACATGTGAGATTTGGACCAACTTTGGGCTACTTCTTGCCCCTTTTAACGTATCTCATTTTAAGCATTCCCCAGCTTTAAACATTCTTGTTACGGAAGATTGCATGCACAGTGACTGAAAATCATCCCATTTATTTCTGTTTTCTGGTCTCAGCAACAACATTTCCCTTGATTCTCTCCTGCCCACAAGATAACACTTTCTGGAATAGTAATTTTGTGGTTTCCACCAGCAGACACATAGGTTATTGCTTTCAATCATTCATCTAAAATCACTGACTGACAGGTCTGACAGAAACAAATAGCAGGTGACTTGATAGATACTGTGTTTTGATTTGCTTTGAAGTACTTTATCTCCCTTTCTCCTCCTTTTTTTTTTTTTTTTCCCATGGTTCAGCACCTTCTTCTATATAATCAACATCCAGTTTGCTGGGTATGTACTTATAGGTCACTATACTAATATTATCACAGGTGGAGATATAATTTCATATAACTTCCTTTGGACTATCATGTGCTCTTGCCTTCCCCCCCCCCCCCCCCCCCCGCCTTTTTTTTTTTTTTTTAATGCCTCTGTATCATATTCCTTTAATTCCTTTACAAAGGAATGATTTTCAGTTTTCTTTCCTTTACAGTATTGCAAGGATAGACCAGCAGCATGCCAAATGGCTTCTAGATCTCTTGCTATTTTAATTCTCTTCTCAATAGGTGCACTTTTGTAGATGCCAATAGATCCCATCTGTGCCCCAGTTGAAACATTACAAATGACGCAGATGAAGACTACATCTTAGCAGAAATACCTGGGGAAAATCAGGCTGATCTGCTTTCATAGTTTGCTGACTTCTTGTTCCACCCTAAGAAAACAGATAGCTGCTCAGACTACAAAAATCCTTGGCTAGACTGTTTGCCCACTGTATGCATTGGCATAGAGTCCAGATTTGGGAAGTGGGTTCACAGCTGTTAACGTCTGTCCTGTTTTTACATCATCTTTCTTCCTGATCATAGGAAATCTTGCTGGAAACATGACACCCTTATCTCTACAGTGAACATTTTTCCCCCATGTATTTGCTGATATTACTTACTAATGTAGTAAACACAATTGTATCAGAGATAGTTATGTATGTTGATATTAAACTCTAGAAGTAGGGATTTTTTGTTTGTTTGGTTGGTTTTGGCACAGTTACCAAAATCCATTTTAAATTATGAAAACACACATAATATAAAAGAATTAGTATGATCTGGTAGTATTATCAGCTAGTTACACAACACTACTTTTGCAACAGCTGATGGAAGACCTTACCTGGAATTAAGCACTAGCTTCTCAATTTTTCAGGAGGAGGAACTAAGGCAGAGAGCGTTTAAGTGGTTTCTTCCAGGTGACAGAATAAATCACTGACAAGAATTGAATGCAGGTGTCAACTGACACACTGGCTCAATGTGACTGGGATTTCTGACAGTGGAAATCTGCCATACAATGAAAATGAAATCTTGTAATTTTGTGAAGCTTGTATATAATCATGGCCTTACTGCTTCTGTGAGAGAAAGAAGAAAGGAACTGGAATGCACACCTTGAAACAGTACAAGAAAATTCTTGTAATTTTATTATGTATTGATGGAGAAATTGCACTTTTCTGGTATGAGTGTCCATTTGTGAGTTTGTCTCTATATTATGTCATGTCTTGTTTCTCCTTGTCATTCTTTCAGAAAGAGCCAGAAGATGCATGAGGGTCATGTTTGGGAGTTGTTGCAGTTCAAATTGCCAGCAATAAGGAAGTTACACTCATGTATTTTTCATTGGTATTATATTGATGGATTATCTTCTGCTCCAAATGCGTGAAAATGTTATTTTAGAAAGAGACAATTTTTTTTTCTAGATGTTTAACAGTGACAGGCATACCATATGTAACAAATTATGTGTTCATCATTATTATCAGGATGAATCTGTGGATTTTAGCTTTGTGAGAGAAGTAGGCTTGAATTGTGATTTGAAATAGGGCATTCCTTTCCCTCTGACAGAAGGAAGACTACAGAGGAAGGTTTTTGGGAGTCTTGGTGGTTTGTTTTTCTTTCTTTCCTGCTTTGCTTCTGTTCTGACTGGAAGGCTTGGCATGTCTTTTTCAATTTCAAGGGTTGTTTTGTGCTCAAAATGTTAAAGTTCAATTCTCAAATGGGAGGCTAGGGAGATGTAGCGTTGGGTTTATGATGTCCTCTCAAAATCAAATGGAGGGGGACTGAAATGTAAGAATAACCCACTGAAACACCTCCCTTGAGGATGGAAAACATGCTGAAGTTGGGAATCAGACTGCCCCACAGCTTCTTCCTTGTCTTTTCCCTTTAGGTGGCAGATCTAGGAAGGAGTTAGACAGGTCAGTGTGTGGTAGGGTAAGAGCCAGAGAGAATTGTAACTGTGAAGAAAGGAAGACTGAAAGTTTATTGATGAGATAAAGAAGAAAGAAGTACAAGGTCTAGATATGGATCAAAGTTAACATACTTATCCAAATCACTGAATCTGCTGAGAGTTCACTGGCAGTTCATCTGTCAGCAACTGCCTAAATCCCTTTCTAGGAGCTTTCCTTGGTATAGATAGAAATTACGCTAACAACCATGAAAATGCTTAACCCTATGAGTACTCATAAGAAAGAAAATTCAGTTGGGCACTCCTTCTTTGCAATATTTTACTTTATGTCATTTAGAAAACTGTCTATTATCAACTAACTATACATGGTTTTGTGAGCTGACATCATCAATGTGTATAAATACTTGAGGGGTGGGTGTCAAGTGGAGGGGGCCAGGCTCTTTTCAGTGGTGCACAGTAATAAGACAAGAAACAATGGGTTCAAGCTTGTACATAGAAGATTTCACCTCAAAATGAGGAGAAACTTCTTTACAGTGAGGGTGACAGAGCACTGGAACAGGCTGCCCAGAGAAGTTGTGGAGTCTCCTTCTCTGGAGACTTTCAAAACCCACCTGGATGCATTCCTGTGCAGACTGTCCTGGGTGATCCTACTTTGGCAGGGGGGCTGGACCTGATGATCTCTTGAGGTCCCTTCCAACCTCTAATATACTGTGATACTGTGATAGTTTGAACAAAGCTATTTAAACAGGCTGCCCAGGGGCGCTGTGGAGTCTCCCTCTCTAGAGATATTCAAAACCTGCCTGGATGCGTTCCTGTGTGATCTGGTATAGGTGATTCTGCTCTGGCAGGGGGGGTGGCTAGATGTTTTTTTGAGGTCCCTTCCAACCCCTAACATTCTGTGATTCTGTGAAAAAAACAGTTATTATTAACATCATATGTATTGGTGGACTCAACAAGAAGATGTAATGTAAGATGGACATAAGAGATTTGCTAAATATTTTGCCCCTTGTAACCAATTCCCACAACTTGCTCTGAACAGTACAGTGGACAGTCCTTGTGCTGTGCTTTCTAAGACAGCAGGGTTAAGTATCCAGCCATTTCTGTTGTGGTCAAGGAAAGCACTTAATTTCAATGGTTAATGTTATGAAAAAGTAATGCTGAATTTAGTATTATGAATACAGGGAGTAATACTGCCCTAGTGAGGCCACGTCTGGAGTACAGGGAACCACTGCAGAGAATCAAACAGAGGGATACAAAGACTGATTAGGGGACTGGAGCATCTCTCTTATGAGGAAAGGATGAGAAATCTGGGGCACTTTAGCCTGGAGAAGAGAAGACCGAGAGGCTCTTATCAATGCTTGTAAATACTTAAAGAACAGATATCAAGAGGATGGAGCCAATGGTTCAATGGTGCCCAGTGATAAAACAAGGGACAGTGGAAACAAACTAGAACACAGGAAGTTCCATATGAACATCAGGAGAAATTTCTTTACTTTGAGGGTCATGGAGCACTGGACCAGGATGCCCACAGAGGTTGTGGAGTCTCATTCTCTGGAAACTTTCTAAACCTGACTGGGCACATTCCTGTGCAACCCGATTTAGACAAACCTGTTTTAGCAGAGGGTTTGGGCTAGATGATCCCCAGAAGTCCCTTTCAACTCCTATAATTCCATGATTCTGTGAATTGACTGGATTCACACCAGGATGTGTAATACCTTGCTGGCCAGAGGATGTCTGTTTTCTGTGTGGCATTCTAGACCTTTCCATGGCGAGTGATATTAAAACAGCACTGTCGAAAGAACTTTTGAGTTCTATTGATTTATTTTCAGAAAAATGATTTGTTAGGCTACAGAGAGACTCTGGGAATCTTGATTGAATGATTCTTCCCATGATCATTAATCTCAGGATCTGAGGTATATCGATAATGATGAAAAAATGCATTGAATCTGCTGTACTCTCATTAGGCTATGGTTGTGCACATATATATATATATATATATATACACACACACACATATATATATGTACACATGCATGTTTGTGAGTTTAGGTGAGGATATCCTTAGCTAATGATTACTAGACCTTTTAAAAAAATGTTTGTGATCAGTGTCTCACATTTTAGTGGTCTCTTTTGGCAGAGAAAATAAAAGCTGATGCTGACAGGTTCAGAGGATAACAAGGACTCTAGATCATAATCCATCAGATTCAAAGCTGGAATAAAATTTCAAACCAGAAACTGCAACATAAAATAGTTAATTATTTTTAAGGTACTTTTGACTCCTATAAGACTATGTACTTTTCCAGCACAATATAGAATTTTTCTTCATTTGCTAACAAAACTAAGAATTTATATTCAGTCATTTTGCCTTTTTTCTTTTTTTTTGGCAGTTTGAGGCTATCTTATTAACTAAGATTGCAATTATCTGCTTTATAACTATTTTTTTTTTCATATGAGTGATCTTTGTACTGCTTTCTGGATAATTTTTATGTGGTGAAGAAACTCATTAGAGCTCTAGTATACCTGCTTGCTAAAGTCTTACTCATCTGAAACTGAAAAATCCAACTAACTTGATCTGAATTTAATTAGAACTGTAAATAAGTGCAGTTACCTTTGCTTCATTAAAATATGGAAAAGCATTTGGAAAAGCATTTTTTTTCCCTTAATTTAAATTGGAATTGGCCTTTATTCTGACATAGAAGATACAGCATCAAATCAACAACTTTATTGCATGAAACAGATGGTGAAGATCACAGAGATTTCCAAGAAAATACAATGTAATTTCAGTGCTAAATTACCCTTGCTGAAGGGCCTTACCTCCAGGACTTGGTAGGGAATACAACTTTATGGTGCATTTCTTGTGCAAGTCTAGGCTTAGCTCACCAGATGCTAGGAGAGACTGAATCTGTGGTTGTTTAAAGTGTCAAAATCATGCCATGGTGGAGAGTTTAACAGATGATTTTAGTGGACCTTCATTCACTAAGTGGTTTGAGCAATTTATTACTACAAAGTAATAAATACAAAGTATTACTACGAAGTAATAAATACATTTATTACTACAAAGTAATAAATTTATTTCCAATTTTTTACTTACAAAGTAAGTGAAGAAATAAAGTGATCAGACTGAAAATTTCTGAACCAGGGACAAAGATTTCCGTGATATACTAATGATGATTCAGCCCTCTTCTGTGATGTAGTGTAACAATCACTCTAGGTCCTCAAAGGTATTTCTCATTTTAGGAGAAAACAAGCTGCTTTTCCTCGGGAACAAATAGGAAAGTAGAATTTCTGACAGCCAAGCTTTAATGACAAGAAAATGTAAGTTTTTCGTGCTGTGAAATGCCTAGAATCCTGATCTCAGTGTAAATGGAGTTTGTATTTAAGAACTGTTTTTTTTCTTTTTCAGCTGCTAGGAAACACACAGACTAATGAAATCTGGGCATAAGTAGACTCCTTTGATGCTTTGTTCTCCAAGTCACATGAAAGTAGTTAAAAAACTGAAAGTCTGTAGACATAAACATCCTGGGAAGGTGAGAATTACAAACTGTACAGTGATAATATTCCAGAGCCTCACCGAATGCCAGTCTGGCCCTGGGGTAAAAATGGAGTTGCTTTTTAAAGGAGGACCTAAGTATTTTAAGTCTTCAAGTGTTGCAGAGGACACACAAACAAAGACCATAAATTAAACAAGGATTTTGTTGGATTTTGTTGAATATTTGCTCAGACGAGGAATCACTATGTCCAACAGAAGATTCAGTTCAGAGTCAGGTGGGTATCTGGTCACAAAGTGTTTCTTCTTAGATCCCCACCATCCAGGTGTATTTGTCAGTAACTGGTAAGAAACCATCAAAACCTGTCAGAAAACTTGGAGAAGACTGCTTCCAGTGAAGTCACTCTCTATGCATCTAGCTAGAATATGCTTTGCAACTGTGTGTGTCTGCAAATAATTATTCTGAAGAAAGGCCAGGTTAATTAAAAAACTCCTCTGATGGAGTACTACTTGTGGTTTGTGATACATGCTGTCTAACTGAAGTAGCATGCTATTTTCAGCAATATTGAGTCATGTAAACATAAAACCAAGAACACACCGAAGAACTTGCCAGTGGTTGTTTCTGTGTGGGTGGCTCAGCTTTTGATGCTATTCCAGCTGAACTTTTAATCAGAAACCTGCTGGGGCTCCTGTCAGTTCTCCTGCCCGACCTCCTCAGCAGGCTCCCTGTCACCACTTTGCAGTGGAGGAATCCAGGTTTCCAGGTCAATGATTCTCAGTGGTTTATCCATCACTTTTAGATGGAGAGATTGTAATAAATTACCAGAAATTTATAGACTGACTTAATTGGGATTTTTGGCTTTGTACATTTTTTTTAAGCTGAAAGTTACATTTCTTGTTGCATTTAATTATAATTAATATTGGCTTTTAGAATTCTGCTGGAGATATTTCTACATTTGCCTAAGTGCAACACCTTTATGTGAATTTATTTGTTCAGTTTAGAGAGTGTGTCCAAGAATTTCCAAACTTAGTTCGAATGTTTCCAACTTAAATTTAGGCAGCTAATTGAGACACCTAATTTAGGAGCATCTACCTATCTTATTATGTTTCTTTTCTGGTTGGTATGGACATAGTCCACATAACATATGAATTGCCTTCTGTACCTGGATCTCTTTCCATGTAGCAGAGGAGAAGCTTGGAATGAGATTAAGCACCAAAAGTTAGGAGGCATGGGTCTGTGCCTTAAATCAAGTTCTTGTGTTTGAATTTAGATAACCAATTTGTTAGTTTGATCTTTCACTCCATTGAGCTCTCAGTGGTTCATAGGTGTCTTATTTTTCTGTTCTGACTAAATTGGACAAACATTTTCTTCTATTTGCTTTGACATTTCTCCAGAAAAGCTGTAAAGAATGGAAGGTAGAATCGCCACTTTTGAAAATCAGGGTGCTGACCTCTATTTAAATGGTTTTAGAACCTTACTTTTGGTCTTGTTGCTTAGAAAATCTCTGATAAAGTTTCAGTTAGTATTTGTAAGGAGATCAGATTACATACAGGTGTGTTACAATCATATCCAGCTGAGAAATAGTTTCCTCAACCATTTCTCTCAGTGGTAGAATTTCCTTAAATGAAGTGTGAAGTTGTTCTTGAAATTTATTTCCACCTTTTGCCTCACTTTACATGATGGAAAAAAAAAAAAAAAGATGGCTTGTAGACATTTCTAATACATGAGTGATTTCTTTAGTCTTTGTTCTCCTGAAGGTTATCTTACAAGTATCTGGCCCAGTTTCTGTATCTGTTAATTTGGAAACAGAACAAAGTCAACAACAGGACTGGTGTTGGCACTTATATAAGATGGTAAGCTAGGGAATACAGGATTTATTCAAAACTCCTACAGCTTTTATATTGATTTAACTGTGCCAAATTTCAGTGACTGAATGATAGTGAGTCTGAAGTAATGAAAGAGTATGAACAAGTCTGTCTTAAAACCAGTCCTCTTTATGAAGGCAAATGATTAAGTCAATAATTTTTAAATTACTGTAGCTATGGACTCACCACAGTTAAGCTCCAAGGCTGTATGCTATAGACTTAAAATGGCTTCTTAGAAAAAAGGAAAAAAAACAACCACACCAATCCCTTAAAAGAGTCTAATGCATTACACTGTAACCAAGCCCAAATACATGTACTTTTATGGGATAATTTCAACAATAGGTACCATCTGCTTAACGTGTTCATAAACCCAAATATTAATTTCCTGGTAAATCAGTTGTAAACCAGAAAGTATTATTATTATTGCATTTTTTTTTTCATAAGATAAATGTCTCAGTGGCTCAGAAGGTTAAAGTTTAGAATAAGACCTGGCATTTACTTTTCTCTGCAATTTGGCTAATATTAAATTGCCTGATCATGAATCCAAGTCATATTTTATCTTTCATTAAAATAGAAAAGACCTGGAAACAATCTGCAGACCACCAGGATGTCTGAAAGTTATTTTCCAGTTATAAAAATAAACTAGCCTTGAATTTATTCACCATCTGTCAGTCTTCCCTTTCTACCAAGGAGCTGAATTTTCCGACAGGTTACGTGCAGTGGTAGAGAACAGCTGTAGGAAGCCAGGATACCAAGATTGCTCTAATTACATTAAGACACAGAGCAGCTTTTGGAAATTTGCAAGAGTTGAGTTACAGTGTCTGGGGAGAGATTTAACGTTTTCAGGATTCTCAAGAATGCACACATTGCCTACCCTGTCTGAACCTCAAAGGGTTCATTCAAAGGGGATGGAAATTAACACAGTGACCTTCCTTCACTTAATTGTCCTCTGCATCAAAATCTGTGTGCAGGGGTGGGACCAGTACAGGTGAAGCAAGAAACGGTGTTAATCCTATTAAGGTAATGCTTGGTGGCAGGAGGAATGTTACTTCGCCATCATAACCTTTGGGGACCTACTAACTTTGACTTTCATTAGTGGTATGCTCTTCTGTTTGAGAAAGAAAAGCAGAAGGTGATTTTTAGTGCATTAACAAAGTGATGATGAGTGTTTGCAGGTGGTGCACATGGGTGCACAAAGAGGCTCAGATTTACCAGCAAGTTCTCTCTCACTCCCTTCACGACACATGCGTAACAAAATTAAGGTCACCTCTCCTGCAGAGAGGGATGTAATCAACTAGTTTGTATTCTGAATCTCTTTGTCTTTTATAATTATTGTAGAGACGTGTCAGTGCTAATAAACTTGGTCAACATAGGGGTAACTGCATTTGAAAAAGCCCAAATCTTATTTTGACTGACTGGGATTCTTATTGATGCAGAGATCCAGCTCAAAAGTGGCTTCTCCCCTCAAGACTGAAATAAGAAAAGAGAAAGCTGAAAGGCATATCAAAAGAAACACCTCTACCTGTATCCCATACTGAATTTGACTTTAACATAATAACAAATTAAAGAGACAAAAGACTTTGGGACCAAACCATTCTGACCTTGAGTTGTAAGAAGGGCAGGGCACATCTCCTTGGAAACCATTAGAAGTGTAAAAGCAAAGCCTATTCCTGTATTCCACACTTATGTAACAAACTGAAGAAAATTGCTTTACAGAATGAATGAAGCAGAAAAATAGTTAAGGAGTTAGTTGAACAGCTTGAAGATAAATATTTTTTGTATGTGTCTTTCATCTTAGTTCTCTTATTTGAACAAAATCACCTTAAAATTACAGTGACATATTCAGGAAACTACTGACAGACTTCTGGATTCGGCACACCGGAATATGAAAGGAAAACAGGAGATGTGAAGTGTGAAGCCATGATGTCTGTTACACTTACAGAAAGACCAGCTTGTGCACCAGATTTATCAAAAAAATGCAAATAAATTGCAATAAAATTGGAATTTTCCCTGAATTTTATAAGTATGCTTTTTTCCAAAGCTTTACAGCACGTGGCTGTCAGTTCCACAGTTTCAAGCACTGTGCAGTTGAAATGGACTGGCTGGATGGCTGGCAAATGATGTATTATCATAGAGTTAATCTGTGCTACTGTTACTTATACTTCTGCTGTACAAGTTGTCCTGCTGGCAGCAAAGAACTCAGGCACAAAGGCTGAAGATCTGGATACCTGACATTTTATTAAAATCTAAGGAGACAGGTCATTATCAGTACATTAGAGCTACACCTCTGTTCTTCGTTCTCTTTGGTACTGCTGTTTGGCATGGAAATTCTGACCCTATTAACACAGACTGAATCTGAGATTTATTTTTGGAAGCTTTTAAAAAACAACTGGGGAGTATCTTTCACTTCCAGTTGTATACTGTGGCTTCTTTTGCATGTCTTAAAGTCGAAAAAAGTCCCAGGGCTCTTCTTGGCCTTAAGTGACTTCCATATTAAAACATCTATGTTCCTATTGTTGTAGGAGATAAAAAATGGTCAAGTGGTACCTCTTTTTTTAAAAATTAAAAACCACTTGGTTCATAACCCAATTCCTCTTAAACTTACCTTTTTAAATTAACAATTTTGCAGGCTTCCCTGGAAAATTAAAACTTTATCCTTGGCCTTCATACTGTGTGCAGTATTTCATCACAAACATGATGCCATGTCAAGCTTATTGATGAGTCTTTAATTGCTTCTATTGTGTAAGGCTTTAGGACAAGCCAATCTGAATTTCTGAATATTGTACTATGGAAGTCAACATTAAAATACAGCTATTCTATACTAATCCCACAGATATTTGCTGCTTCCCCTTAGAATTTCCTTCAGGAAAGAAATGAATCATTACATTACCCCAGGACCTTTATTCTTGAGTCTTACACTCACAATTCAGGTACATTCTTTCGGCTGCTCTCAAACCTCATCCATACTTGTGTCTCCTTTCTCTTATTTTTATTGTTATAGAAAAAAAACCCCAAACAAATTACATCACTACGTGGTTATCAAGTTTCTCCCAAAATACTTATTCACACAGCACAAGGAATGTGCACCCAAGAATTTAGACTCACTGCAAACGTGAGTTGCTTCTATTGGAAATAAAGTTACTGTGTAAGGAAAGCTACTATGTAAGGAATGTTGATTGAATTTAGTTTTCAGCCTCTCTTGACAGAGAATTTTGTGAAACAGCTATGCCACTGTCATGCAAACATTTCTAAAAGTTGAATTAATTTTCAACTCCTGATATATTCATTATTTTAGAGATCTGTGCCGTTCTCTAACCTAGTGCTCTAATGTTTAATAGCTGTAGATCTAGAAGCCAATAGTTCAGTGACCATACCTGACTTTCTCTTCTACTTTTGTCCTCAGAATTTGAATCACTCTTGAGGAATCCTTTTTACCTGTCCTCTGGGAGACATATTCCCTTGAGAGTCTAGAGGAATTGAGGCTGTGGCTACCTCTTGGTTAATTGTGTATACCAAGAAGTGAATTAGTGGATAGAGTGTTCTTGAACATTTATTCATATACTCTGCTGGGGTACCAACCCCACATTTTCATACTCTTCCAAAATAAAACCCGACTGCCAGGGAAATAGGAAGAAATAAAGCCATAGGGAGCAGTGGTGTCCACGTGCATCTTTTGAGTGTTTTAATCCTCATGTGAATCCTATGGAAAATGGATAATGTTCCCAAATCCAAGCCAAAGAGAGACTTGAATTCTTCTAAAGGACCAATCCTGTGGACAACTGACACGCATATATGGTATAAATTCTAGAGTGCTCCCTCAGTTTTCCAGCTGAGATACCAAGCTTCTAGACTGGTTGCAATGAATTGTTAGATAAAGTTCGTCTGTAAAATCATTGCTCCATCAGATGAAAGTAAGCCAGATTTCCATAATGTTCTGAATGGATAACTTGTTAGATCATGTTAGCCAGCCCTAATTTATTGCAACTTTTTATCTGGCAGAATTTATTACAGACTATTTGCTCTACAAGCTCCTTCAAAAAATGCTTCTACTGACTTTACCTTTCTTCAACGTGGGTTTCACAGGCCTCCAGCCACCCTCAAGGTGAAGTACAATTGAATGATGTTATAATTTGGAGTTGGATTAGAACTCAGCAGCCCCTCACATTTGAAATTGGTATTAGTAAATCTCACAAGTAATCATTTTAATGGAGAATACCATGAAGTGGAAGACTGAAGAAAAGGCTAGAGTTTGATCAACAGTCCCAGATTTAATCTGAGCTGAGCCAGATAGAGGACTCTGACTAGTTTCTGCCAAATACAATTTTATATACTGTGTCCAAAAGTGCTTCCATCAGTAAATGGTGTAGTAAAGTCCATATTAACCAGGTATTTTAGAAGATTCAGCTTTGTGGCAAGCCTATAATGATATTTATTTATTTTATAGAGGAGTCTGATTTCATAGTTTGCACAGTACTGTGGGTGACATTCTTTCTGTAGAGTACATTACTGTAGAGGTCTTTAATGAGTTGTTGAGAAGCCTATCAAGGATGGGAAAACGCATGAGAGAATGTCCTGCTGTTGCGGAAGACAAACTACTTCAGTCAAAAAAACCTGACCAGCTAAGCAATTGTGAAATGATTGCACTCCCATAACTGCCTGGGAAAGATCTGCTGTTGCTTTATGTTTTTAAGTGTTGTAGAAGAGTGTTCTAAATCAAGGGCATCATAAAGTTTTTACTAAGTTTGTTTTAACAAGATGTTGTTAGAAGTGAAGTACTCTATTTATTCTTTATTGGATCTTGTCCTACTACAAGTATCAGGTCGACAGCTGTTTTTTTTCAGAGGAAGAAACAGTTAATTTTATTGTTTTTTCTCACCATTGCCTTTTCTTTGGCCTCCCTGCTCAATTTGTCCCAAGATCAAGAAATGTGTGTGGAAGACATTGTCCAAACTGGGCCTTCCATAAGAATAACTTAAGGAGGAAAGACAGTCCTGATTTGCTTCTTACACACTGGAAATAATAGTTACAGTCCAAGGGAGAGATTCACTGATGCCACAAGTTGATTGCAATCTCCATATATCTTCTTTCTACTCTGAGACACTTTAGAATTTGTCAAAGTTAACATCTTGTGTTTGTCTTTCCCTAGATGCTGTTTCCTGTTGAATTTCTGAGGTGATACTTTTCACGTCTGTCTTTATTTAATTTTTAAAAAAAGCATGTTTAATATCGTTGAGGTAGGGCGGAAAGACTTCCATGCTTTTGGAAGTTGTGGTTCAGTCATGCAATTTGTGAAAAGAAATCAACCAGTTAATTTGGACAGGAAGACAATGAGAAATTGTTGAGACACTGCAGGTAATTTAATTAAAAATAGGATTTTTATGAGCAGTACTAATGTGTGCTACCTCAGCTAACCTGACTATAAAGGTTTTGCGAGCTCCAGTGACATCTGGCAGAGGATCACATGTAGGAATTATGCAGAGGCAATAACAGACACTTAATTAGCATTGCAAATAGTATTCCAACATTTATGAGATGTCTGCAAATTTGCATACAGATACGTAATTACATAATTTGCAGCTGTTGTGTTTGTTCCATAGGACCTTGCCACTTTATTAGTAGAATATGAAAATCAGCAATTAATCACCTTTATCATCTGCTTTCTTAGTAGTTTATAAATATGTGGCAGATCATGATAACTTGCTACAGTTCTTTTAGGTGGACTTCCTCATCTTACCCCAGAATCGTGGGGAAACAAAACTGTATCCCCTGGCTTGCTTAGTCCTATAAATCTTTTAAGAGGTTTGTAAATGCATCTTATTTTTTATCAGTTTTTTATTTCCCATTCATCTTTGAAACCTTAGTTTTCAGGGTCATGCTGCAAATCTCCTTTGATTTATTCTCGTTCAGTTTTGAAGAGAATTAAGTTAATATTTGTTATTAGCACTTTTCTGATAAGAGTAGTTATCTTGTGTTTCAAGTAAACAGAGAAGGCTGGGATGGAAGGATGTCTGACCAAATGAATGCTATTTAGGTAGCTTATTAAACTGAAGGTGAAGCTGGGCAATTCAGATGCCTAAAAACCAAAACTGGACCAAATGATAGAAAAAAAAATTATTGTTCAATGTAACTTCTTATAAATTCCCTAGCATGTAAGATTTCTGTGCCTGGTTAAACCTGGATGTTTTTAAGTCGTGTACCAGCAAAGACATAGAAAATATTTATCCAAACCAGCTTTCTTAAAATATATTTGAAGTTTTACTTTCATTGTGTGGACTACTATCAATGGTATTGTAGCACTTGTGTTTGGCTCGCAGGAGATTTGCACTGACAAAACTACTATGAAAGGTAGATGTAGTAGAGCAAACTACTGCAAAACATAGTGCTCTGCAACAGATATTGAGCATACCCTTAAGCTAGCTGAAATGAATAGGGAAGAAGGATTTTTTTTTGTTTGTTTTTTTGTTTGTTTTGTTTTGGTTTAGTTTTAACATCTTTTTCCCCTTACGTGTTTTGGAAGTGCTCTCACTGTAATCATGCCATTGTCTCTTCCATGTAGTGGAAACTTCTGCTTATGCTTGAGACCTGTGAAGAAAAGTATTCAAAGCGACAGAGGAGTTCAGCCTAGAACGGTGGAAAAGTGTTGCAGTAACAGTAACCTTAGAAGTACTTTGTGGTGTCTAAATTTAATCTGGTTTTGGAAGCTGACTGGATTGAGGACTGCCAGTTCCTTTAATTCTCTTCCAGCAGATGAAAGTGGTTTACAGTAATATAGCCTAAAGATTATTTTTGTTTATTGACTGTGTAACATTTTGTCATTATTTTTTCTTGTAATCTAAATAACATGTGCTGAATGAAAATCTGTTTATAGAACTATTAACAATTAATATATCTTTAAGGCTTTTCTTGGTGTTTTGCCTGAGTATGGACTGATCTGCCTTACAGGCATTGAATCATAGAATAGAATGGTAGGGGTTGGAAAGGACCTCCCAAGATCATCAAGTCCAACCCCTCTGCCAAAGCAGGATCACCTAGTGCAGGTCCCATGTTACCAGCAATCATTTTTATGGGGAGAAGGAAACTGTAGTAACTGAAAGAATTAAATAGTGAACCTGCATAAATGCACAAGAAAAAGAAAGGAGCAACAGATGTTTCTTTTTCTTTAAACTGAGTGAGCACAAGGACAAATGTTCTCTCCCCTGACTGCTCTAGCAAAGTGTTGCTGCTATTAGTAGCTCAGCTTGAAAACAAGAAGGGTGAAACCAAGATCTTTCTTCATAGTGCTGTTGCTAGACCTGGTTTCCAACAGTTGACCCTTGCTTTTTGAAGAGAGTAGATGTAGATAGAGGTGTCTTAGTGTCTATTTTGATTCTGAATGCAAGCTTCTAGGGTTGAATGATGTCCCACTGAATCCTGGATTTATCTATTGGATCTTTAACAATTTATCTCCAGATGGAGCTGCAACTTTGGCAGTGACTTCTGTCCCACTCCATCTGCTTCTCCTCTTTACCTGGCTGGAGATCTAGTGCCCTTTGTGTGGATTCCATGTGCTGAGTCTTGAATATTCATCTGTAAAACATCTTTTGCAAGAAGTAAAGTCTGGGGAACGGTGCTCTGTCATGGAGAGGGAGCAGTTGTACAGACGTGACAGAGTTTAGAAATGCTTGATGAATTTGTGTGGTTGCAAGTCATGTATGAATCTTCCAGAACCTGACAGATGACGATTAATGTTAAGTTTTTCATCTTCTAATAGTACTTCTGCTTTTGTTTTCTGGTTCTTATAGCTGCAGCTACTGATAGGTACACTCACAAAAGACATCCTCTTGAACTAAAAGTCCATGGTGTTTTTTCTCCTAATTAATCTGTGCATTTTTGAAATGTAGAGGTAGGGAAGTTCTTAGTGCTTTGATGTATTTTCTGATCTGTTTTACAGCTTGAAAAAGATTTTTCTGAAGATTATGACTGATTTTTGTCAGTGCCATGCCACATTGTAAATCTAGGCCAAACCAATTAGAAACACATATCTTTTGTCAACTGGATAAATTTGGTGCAACAGAGTGGAAGCCTGGAAACTCAGACTTTTGCAGGCAGCAGGTTACCTACAGGAATCAGCAATATAATGTCCTCTGCAATGCTAAGGCCAGGCAGGAGCTGGCTCACAACTGTGACCATGTGCCTACATCTTTTAGGACTTAGAAATTTCAGCTTGGCAGAGGTCTATCCAGCTCTCGCCGTGGCTGTTTTACCCTCTGGATGTTCCTTGCTTTTAATGGTAAAGGCAATAGTATATACAAAGTCATTTTTTACAGAGCTCTTAAAAAGAATCTGTAGTTAACATGTTTCTGTCACAGCAGGCACAGTCCTGGTCTTGTCTGTCATCTCTAGATATTCTTATATGAAACATTGACCTCACCTTATGCAAGCCAAATAAATAATTTCCTTCCTTTCAGTCAGGAAAGAAGCTCCACTATCAATTTAATTCATCAGCTTCACTGGCTGTATTTCAAATTTAATAGTTTTCAAATATATTTCTAATTTGCTGCTAAGAAAATTAAAATAAAATTCAAAAATGCCTTGCCAGAGGCAGCATTCAATAAAAACTAATCTGCACTTCAGGAAGGGATTTAATTATTTTTTTTTTCCCATAACTGCACATAATTAGTGTGTCTGCAACAAGCATGTAATTTTTATTATCTGTGAAGATTTTGGCAAGGGGAATACATCATTACCTGCTCATCTAATAATGTGCAGTGCTACAATTAATTTTCTGAGATGCCATGTGTACTGAGGAAAAACATTGACTTTATCTCTCTTTGTGTTTATTATAGGCACAGCAGAAACCTAGCAGTATGAAGCAGATAAAAATTAAGAATGGACAATATGCTGGGAAGATGTTTATATACACAGCTGACAGTAGTGGACAACAAAATCCAGTCCTGAGATCCAACAAATAGCTGTGTGTTTCTAAGAGTCTGGGAATGCCAGGCAAAAAAAAAAAAAAAAAGGCACATTCTGGTCACCATCCAGCAACACTGAACATGGATCTGAAAGTGATTTTGTATATCTGCTTTAAAATTAGCATTGAAAATGGTAGAAGCTTGTAACATAAGTAAACTTTGCTTTTTACTGTTGCCCACTACATGTTGAAGTTTTACTAAGGGAAGTTCTGTAACATGACAGATGCAAAATGCTTATGTATAACTGTTGGGGTTTCCCCCCCTCCTAATTAATGGTAATTTCTACATAATCAGATAATAGATACATTTGAAGGACTCCAGAAGATATATTGTAATATGGACTCTCAGTTTCATTACCCGAAAGGGGAGCATTTATTTGTAGGTATGGAACCAAGCTCAATGCTTCGAGTTAACTGTGTTATTGCGGAAGCAGTAACTACTGTTAAAACCCTAAGTCAAAACTGAAATTCAGGGAATGATTTAGTGAGATAAATACCAATAAGCTACAAAATTGTAGCACCAACAGTAAGTCTTAAGTGATTCAATCATGACTAATTACATATTATCACTCCTGATCTTTAACATTTCAATCAGTCTTTAGCTGTACTGTTTATACATAATTTGTCATCTTAATTTCATTAAAATTGACATGGAGATGGCAGAGGCTTTGCTCCATAATTTTATTTTAATTTTAATGCATTTATATAGAAATTAACTACAGAATTCAAATGTTGAACATTTCTGAAAGCGTGCCTTCAAGGCTTTTTAGGTACAATCTGTTTAAAGGCACCCTGTGGCCAAAGTTTTGCAAAGGCAATCTTATGATGTAGCTAAACCCCCTATTTTCTTTAATGGCAAAGATTGCTTAAGATATTCTCTCTTTCCTTGCTCCACCTCCTTGTTTTTGCTCTCCAGCTTCTCTTTCAGACTTCCTCTGTGTAGTTAACTGTCTCTTGTTCATCTGCTGGTAAAGAAAAAGTGGAAACCATACAACTCTGCAATCCAAACATGACCACACAATCACAGAAATGCAGGGGTTGGAAGGGATCTCTGGGGATTATCTAGTCCAACCTCTCTGCTAAAGCAGGTTCACCTAGATCAGGTTGCACAGGAATGTGTTCAGGCAGGTCAGAGAAAAGTTTGGTCCAGGTTGGACCAGCTGAATCGGGCAGCTTGGAGTAATGTGGAGTACTGAAGTACATGGCATAGCTGTGACCAGCAGTAGGGCAGCTGGGCACTATTGAGCTCTCTCAGGCTCATGCTTAATCTGAGTTCATGATACATGGTGAGAGAAAGGGTCTCATAGCTTGGGTAATAATAACTCAGTGCTACTGTGACTGGGCTTTTTGGGTCTGGGAAAAGATTTAAATGTGCTTCTCCACCCTCTGAGAAATGCCTGTCTCTTTGGACAAGGATCAGAGGATGGAGCAGGTATGCCCTTAAGCCACAAAATGTGTGGATGTGAATTAAACATTACAGCACATGGGAAGAACTAGATACCACAGAGTGACACTAAAAGGAGACACTAATAAGTAGAAGGGAAGGTTGCCCCTCTTGGAGTTAATCTTCTAAAGCATGTCTGCTTTTTTCCAGTAGTCCATGGCCTAGAGACCCACATTTTCTGTTTCTTCCTCTTGAGCATCTCTATTAATTTACCATTAATTTCTCTAGCTTATGGCTGTGGTTTGCGCAGTTGGCATCCTTCGCTTCCTAAACAGTGTCACAATTCCACACTTCTTTTGGTGAAATAGAGTTGTTTAGAAATCTAGGGGTATAACACTGGCAATAGACACCTGAACTGCAAGTATGCTCACAGCTGTGTGCAAAATTAGCTCTTGTTAATTCTGAATGAAAAAGTGACCTGGTGTGGTGACTTTCCTCCTGGCAGCATTAAAGCTTATAACACAAGCAACTGTGCTGCTTGAGCTACTTCTGTGGCATGCTCTCCCCTTCTCCATGAACTTATGTCTCAGATCTCTGCTGGTTTAGGGATCACTGTGCTGCACTGTGCTTTTTCAAGATGTAGATGTACAGCCAGCATTGCCTGTCTGTGTAAAGCTAGTCCAAGGTGCCTCTTTAAAATTTTCAGTCCATATCTAGAGACAACCTTTTTGTTTTAGACCTCTTTTAGCATCAACAGAATAACTATAGTCTGAATAAATGAGTCCCAGCTGTGAATGTGTCGACTGCAAGATGAATCCTAAAGTAATTTGCTACAAATTCCAGACAGAATCTATGTTTAGTTGTGGAAAAAAGAAGAAACAAATAAAAAATGTCTCCAGTTTTCTGACTGCAAAGATAACCTCCCACTAGGGGTTGAAAGCCATGCTCCTTAATCCATGTTTATGTTCTTAGAGTCATTGGCATTGATTTTCAAATATCTTCTAAAAATATCCTCTCTAATTGGAATGGCTGGGTACTGAGCATTTCCAGATATACTGTGCAATATAAATTTCTTGTGTGAGAGATCACATATCTCTTAAAAAAAAAAGTCCTATAATTATACAATTTTGACTATGAAATTACAAGCACATAATTTGAAATTTGAAAAACATAAGTGTAGGCATAAAACATTACCAGATGATTGTTGATAGAAACATTTATGCTAATATTTGGGGCAGGAATACTAAACACTTTCAATTTAGGATTAATGGTTTCTGAGATTATTCTAAAACAAATTCGTTTTCACCTCATGAGCTGTTTAAGGCCAGTGAATCTTATTCTTTTGAGTTAGCAATAGATAGGAAATTATTTCCTTGTGTAAAAAAAGATACTGGATCCTGCAAGGGATGCATTTTGTGGTGTTAAAACAACTTCTGACAAAATATAGTTTGTGCTTTTTGCAGCTCTCTGTCTCTCAACTACTACTTTTGTGTGAAGAGAGATGAGGTTGGGTTTGTCTTCCTTTCAGCATGCTTGGCTAAAGCTCTTTGTGCTGAGGAAACACAGGAAGCATATTCTGGGACTCAATTTCCCAAGAAACTATTGGCCTTTCAAATCATGGCAGTACTGCAGCAGGGCAGGCACAGTTTGTTCTTCAGCACTTTGCAGTTCTTAATACTAGATGATACATAATTATTTTTGGAAATAACATTGTGTGGGGCTGTTGAAGTAGCCTGTTTGGTTTTAGAAATATCAGAGATGAGTACTAAATGCCACAGTATGACAGTTCTTAGATTTCTTTACTTGCGCCTTGCTGCAGAAAGAAATGGTTCATAAACCTTGGATCTTAAATGATATTTTTACTCCTCAAAAATCAGATAGTGATACATTATGCATAGATGTGTAAAGAAGTGCAACACATTGTAAGAAATCTGCATTAGACCTCACTCTTGCTCTGTACCAATTTGATGAGGTGTAAAGTAGTAGAGAAATGAATTTTCTATAAACTGATTTTAGTTCCTCTTGGAGTAAGCAACTGCCTAGAAACTTAGATTCACAGAGCAAGAGGGAATCTGTTAGAAATTACTTCTAGATAAAGTGTATAAGCTGTGTGATGAAATGCTTTCAATACTATGGATTGTTTATTTTTATTATGAAAGTAGTTGGACATGAAGATTGTTTCCTAACGTAGTTCTTGGACAGGTGATTTCCTGCCAGTAAAAATATTTTCTAAATTTTTATGGAATTGACTTCCAGTTCCTGAAAAGTAGTTATTCTGAGTTATCAAAAATAAATTCTGATATTTCTATTTTAAACATGCATCTCTTTTATAAAAGGAAAAGCATCAACTTGTGTACTCACATCTCTAAAAACTCCAAAAAGCCTAATATCTTGTCCCTGAGCGCAGTAAGTTGTGGATGCTTTGGGGAAAATTATGAGATGCAAGAGAAACGTGAATTGCCTCTTGCTCTGGCCTGTATCTCTGGCAAGTAGAGAGAGATATCAGCTACACTGTTCCTTTGAATAGCCACCAGTAGACATAACATTCATGAAGATGTTCTTTTTTAGGATATATGTCAATATATGTGCTGGTGGATAAGAAGCTCAACATGAGCCACCAGTGTGCACTTGCAGTCCAGAAAGCCAATCACATCCTGGGCTGCATCAAGAGAAGCACAGCCAGCAGGTTGAGGGAGATGATTCTCCCCCTCTACTCCGCTCTGGTGAGACCTCACCTGGAGTGATGCATCCAGTTCTGGAGCCCCTATTAGAAGACGAATCTGGATGTGCTGGCATGTGTCAGAGAAGGGCCACCAGGATGATCAGAGGGCTGAAACACCTCTCCCAAGAGGACAGACTGAAAGAGCTGGGGCTGTTCAGTCTGGAGAAGAGAAGGCTCTGTGGAGACCTTATTGTGGCCTTCCAGTATCTTAAGGGGGCCTACAAGAAAGCTGGAGAGGGACTTTTTAGGATGTCAGGTAGCAATAGAACTAGGGGGAAATGAGCAAAACTAGAAGTGGGTAGATTCAGATTGGATGTTAGGAAGAAGTGAGAATTCTGTTGGTAATATTCTACCCCTCTATTTCTTATTTCCTGCTACTTCTACCTCAATTTCTATTCCCTTGTCCTCCTTATTTATTGTATCAATCACTCTGTCTTCCTGATAAATTAACAATTACCTAATCTAATTAATAATCTCATTTCTGTACTTGGCAGGCATCTGATTTCTTGCTTAATTATGAATTATTAATTACTTGGTGGATAAAGACAATCTCTGATGGGATATGCGTCGATTTATCAAATAAAAGCTTTAAAAGCTTTAAAAGGAGGATGATGTGATCCTATTTCAATAGGTACTTTCTACCTTCTCTTCATTTAATTGCTGTTGAAGACAGCTCCTTCAGATCATTTCAATCCAGGGTTGTCAGGTTATGGAAAAGCCAGGGGAAATGGTGAGGTGAAAAGACTCATCAAAATTGAAGAGACATGAAACTGAATTCCCCTGTTTTGTGTATTATTTAGGAATAGCAAACATGACTTTTCCCTCTCATTTTTATTTCATGGACTTTTCTAGAACTGTTGTTTTGGTCTTGCAGAGTAGAGTCCATTCAAATAGCAATCTTCAAATATTTTGTTCATCAAGGTGATATAGTCATCATGTTTTTCTCCTCTATAATTTATTTGATTTTAAGATACATATGCCCAAATATTTGTGAAGCATGCCAGTCTTGAGGGCATCTTCTTGAGGTACATTTTCTCACTAACCTTCTAATAAGGATGACATTTCTTAGTTTAGACCTTTCCTTTTCCATCTGGCTCAATTTTGACTTCTGTGCCATTATTATCTGCATATAAACTAATTGGCTTCAGC
Organism: Indicator indicator; assembly: GCF_027791375.1. NCBI lineage: Eukaryota > Metazoa > Chordata > Aves > Piciformes > Indicatoridae > Indicator > Indicator indicator. The sequence goes on from NC_072017.1 coordinate 11,598,819, forward strand.
TATGCTGATCCCTCCTTATACACAAAAAAACTTCCTAGCTACTGTAAATCTTCATCACTGAGGCTAATTCCCTTATAAGCATGGAGCTTCTGTTTGGATTAAAGCACTGAACAATGCTTCTTTTGACTTCTACATTCCAGTCTAGGAGACAGCTTTGGAAGGCTGTGACAATTTTGATAGCCTGTCATTATATTGCTTTGATCCCTCATGTACTTCAATGCTCAGCCTGATTATTTTTCATGTCAAAACCAGTAAAGTAACAGTTTGCATTCATACTTTTAGGACACTTTTACAGTCAGACAGCTCTGTCAGCATTCACGATTTCCCTCTCCAGAACACTTACTCAAGTAGTTATTGAAGAGAAATCCATGGCTAGTTAGCCAAGGAAATTATTGTAATGATAATGACATATTTTCATCTGAGGTAAGATTTCTGAATTTGTAGGTGCAATACTCCAAGCTCTTGGATTCTTTAATTTCCATCATTTGAGAGATTTAAGACTCAGCTGTCCAAGGGAGAGCCCAGAACCTTGCAGAACTAGAACCTCTGTGAGCATTGTTTGATTTGCTGTGTTAGGCAATCTATTCCCTAAATTTTTGGTTTTTTCCTGCCTGGACTGCCCCACATTGTGCTCTCATTTCTCTTTCTATTCTAGATAAGAGTCTGTGTATCTCAAAATATGTCTTCAGTAAATATAGCTACTGACATAAGCATGTCAACTAGGAATCTGAAATCTTGGAATCCCTGAGGCCAATTTGAACTGCTAATGTTACAACAAAGGAAATGAGTTAATTTCACAGACATGTGGGGTTTCTATTGTGGTAGAAATTATGGCTTTCCTGGCATACCTACAGTCATAACTGGATGTGCTCTGCTGGTACAGGGTATTGCTATAATTCCTCACATATAAAATGCAGTGCAGTCATTGCTTTGATGGTTCTGCCCAAATCAAACAGGCAGTTTCCATAGTCTGTCATCAATTACTGTTTCAGCCAAAAGAAAAGGTCCAGAGGGTTGTACAAGCTTGTGCCTGTGAGAAATATCATTTTTCTGGAGCGTAGAGACTTAGCAAAAGGTTTACCTGATTTCCTAGAAGAAATGCTAAGTAAAACCCATAACATTGTTGATGCTGGAATAAAGGACCACAATGATTTACCAGCACCAGCCATGTCCAGCACATAAATTAGCACCAGAAGCATGTGAGCTTCTAGTCCTATGATGTGGTTGTGGTTTTGCAAAGGTGCATGTTCAATGCTGAGCTACAGCTGGAAAGAGTCCAACAGAGAGCCACAAGGATGATTAGGAGACTTCAGCATCTCCCCTATGAAGAGAGACTGAGAGCCCTGGGGCTATTCAGTCTGGAGAAGAGAAGACTGAGAGGGGATCTGATCAATGTGTATAAATATCTGAGGGGTGGGTGTCAAGTGGAGGGGGCCAGGCTCTTTTCAGTGGTTCACAGTGATAAGACATGAAACAATGGGTTCAAACTTGAACATAGAAGATTTCACTGCGACATGAGGAGAAACTTCTTTACAGTGAGGGTGACTGAGCCCTGGACCAGGCTGCCCAGGGGGGTTGTAGAGTCTCCTTCTCTGGAGACTTTCAAAACCCACCTGGATGCATTCCTGTGTGGACTACCCTAAGTGATGCTGCTCTGGCAGGGGGGTTGGACCTGATGATCTCTTGAGGTCCCTTCCAACCTCTGATATACTGTGAGACTGTGATTACACGGAGAAATACCTGGAAATGATGATGACAGTTTCATGTATTCTCTAGCAAAGTGAAGGTAGTATAGCTCAGATGCTGAGAATCTTGTAAGACTTCTCTGAACCTTCATGCAGTTCTCTGTACCAGAGCAGTAGTGGGCTGTGACAACTCTTTTCTTGGCTCAGTTTATTCCACCTCAATGCTTTCTAGCAAGCCAAGCTCCTCTAGGCATGATACACTGTCATGAAATGGATGGTAGAAATTTTCAGTGGATGATCCTGATATATGGTCAGAAACAGTGATCCCCCCAGCAGCAAGGTACCTTGCTCTTCTCAGCCACTTAAGCACCTGCTGTGTGGATGTGTCACAACAGAACCCTTCCTAAGGATTTCAGGATCTCATGCATTTTATAATTTTCTTGTTGTCATTTAGATTCTGTTAATAACATAGACAATAATATTCAGTTGTTGCTTTTTCTGCCGCCATTTCTAATGCATTCCAGTCCAACCTCTCAGAATGAGCAGCATAAAGTCCTGCATTCCCTCACAGCAACTCACCATCCCCATTTCTGCTCTACCACCTCATCTGGTTTGTCTGAAAAACACCTATCATGTGGAGCTTGAAAGGTAGGTGGTTGAGTTAAAGTGTTTGTTAAGGATTATACTGGTGAAAACTGCTGCCAAATAAATTTGCTTTAAGAGGTCCCCAGCAGCTGGACAAAGTTCTTTGATTACAGTTGCATGTTGTGCTTTCATTGACACCTCATTAAGGTGAAATGGACATAGTCAATACTTTTGCACATTTGGTGTTAAAAGCTCTGTAAAATTGTTTGACTGTTGCAAGGATTTGTTGATTTATGTAAAAAAAGACTCACGTAATGCAGGATATGCAGGAAATGGGATTACTGGTCTAGCGGCAACTGAGTACTGATGGACATGGGATTGGAAAAATTTCTGAGATTATTTCACTGGGTGCAATGTAGAGTGTAGCAGGGAAGGCAAACAGACTTTGGCAGTGTTACAGAGGCACAAATTTGAGAAAAAAAATATGTATCATAATAGTCAAATAAATGGAAAGACCCATTCTTGGAAAGTAATGCTGCCCATAGTCTTATGAAGTTATTAAAAGCTGTCAGTGAATAGAAGATGTGATGCTAGAATGATCATCCTTTAAGACAATATTTACCATCTCTCTTTCTTTGCATTGCTGAATCCTTTGTAGTTTGTGTGGGTAAATATGTGAATGATACCATTGGAGGTGTTTGTATGAGTAAATAGAATGAGGCCATGGCATCAACTTGAGCATTGGCCCAAGGCCATGCTTAGTTGTTAATGCAATTGCAGGCATGTGTTTTGACCATACTATGTAGGATTCTCCTGGATAATGTGTGAATATAGTGTGGGTCAGTAGTTTTTTTGGTAGACAGTTTGGATGCAGTCACTCTGTCTTGGAAGAGAGGAGAAGCATGTGCATATTAGCCAGAAAACAAAGCATAGGCTCAGAGACAGACATTGCTCCTTATCTGAGTTTAGTTACTTGTATGCAGTCTCTAGTTCCAAGTCAAAATATTACAGTGATCTGGGTATTTTTGCAGTACCTCTTTCTTCTTTTATTAATTGCTCTAATCTGTAGATGGACATCCTGTCTTTTAAAGTTAGTGGTAGAAGAGAGAGAAGACAAAGTTTATAGAAGAAGAAGAAGCAAGCAATGTACATTTCACCTCTCACTCAGGGCCTTTTCATCAAGACTGCTCTCCAGTCAGAATGCTTGAAGATGATTACTTCTTTCCAGGTAGAGGTTTTTGCATCTGCCCTAGCTGAAAAGGCCTGGAGGCCCATTCTTCCAGTCTATGTGGGTTTCATTGAAAGCCAGCCCTAACATTAAGTGTGTTGACTGCCCCCCACTTCAGTGTCATCTCTAAACTTTATGAGAGTATACCCCATAAACACTTCCAGCTCATTGATAAAGACACTAAATGTGACACATCCCAAGACAGTTCCCTCTGGTCCTCCAGTTGTCACCATCCTCCAGTTAGAGTATGACCCATTAGTCACTGCCCCATCAGTCCTATCATCCCAAAGCTACTACAAAATCTTCTGCAGAGGGAACTAACCTTTTGTGTAATAGCAGGGTTTCTGGGAGAGCTTTTGCAGTTAAATTAAAAAATGTGGGTGAATAGATACATGTTAATCTACCAGTCCTTCCCCATGGCAGATGGAAGTACACAGACGTACAGACCTATCATGAAGATGTTCTACTTGAATAGTTTCACTGAGTAGTCTTTAGTGAAAGTCATTGCCTCAAAATCTCTGTAAGTTTTGCTGTTTATCTTAAGGTGGAATGTAGACATCTAGATTTCACCCTCCTTTGGGAATACTGTGTGTTTATAGCTGAAGGATCTCAGAGAAATGGTTGCATTGTTTAGTCATTGGCATAAATTATGCTATTCTCTTTGATTTTTGCTTGCCTTTAGAATTTCTGGTTTAGGATTCATATACTTCAGAAGTCTTAATTTCCATCTTTATTATAAAACATTCTGTGAAAAAGCAAGAATACTTTTAATTTTAGCATGCACTTTATTTTTCCACTTACTGCAGCAATGGCTCTGTTCTCCCTTTTAATGATTAGCAGAGTATCTGTTAGCATGCAGATCCATCTGCTGCTTCTTGAGATCAATGGCTTGGTAAGCACAATTGAATTTGAAAACAGGGTTTATGTACCATATTTACCTTTTATTTCATGTTTAGCCCTAATTGTTGGTGTAAATTATGCAACTAAAAGGCAGACAATCTATGTGTTCTTTGCCTAATCTGTTATGAGCATGCTATGATGGCCACATATGGTATGAACAAAACAAGTATTATTAAACTGTAGTAATTTCAGACCTGATGCTCAGATGACTTGAGTGATAGCAAAACCATACAAATATTTTTAAAAATACATATGTTGACTTCTACTTCCCCTGTTTCTAAACAGTTTTAAATTTTCATCTATGATTAATAATTCATTCAGCTTCTTGTTGGGATTGGAAGGAAGCTCATTCACTGTTCAGAAAGCAGTGCTTAGTATTACAGGGGATGACAATATAGTAGCTCCTCATGGCTGTTTCTTTGTTTGTACATAAATACTCTATTCAGGAAGGAGAATAAGAGGAACACATCCGTGTTAGAGAAAGATGGATTAAAACTGGCACAGTGAGAAAAAGACTACTAGGACAAAATGGAGAGCACACCATAAACAAGGAGACTGAACAGTTGCATTAACCTAAAATGAAGGCAGGTGATTAGAAATGATTTGTCTATCCACATACAGACACATAATATATAGGGTTTGAGCAGCAGGAAAGCTGAAGAAAAGCTTTACATAAATGACAGTGCTGGTACTGGAACAACTACATTATTCCTGGATATTAATACGTATTATTTCTGGGAATGTCAGGTTTTTCAATCAGAGTGGTAGATCAAAGTCATGCTCGATAAGACAGAACTTCAAACCAGAACTTATTATATTCACAGAGTCACAGAATGGAAGGGGTTGGAAGGGACCTCTGGGAATCATTTAGTCCAACCTCCTCACTAAAGCAGTTTTGTCTCAAACAGGTTGCACAGGAACATGAGTTTTGAAAGTCTCCAGAAAGGGAGACTCCCAACATCTGTGGGAAACCTGTTCCAGTACTTTGACACCCTCAAAGTAAAGAACTTTTCCCTTATGTTTACATGGAACTCCCTGTGTTCTAATTTGTGCCCATTGTCCTTTTTCCTATCACTGGGCACCTCTGTCACCAGGGCACCCTCCTCAATTAGCAGGTTCCCCTACCTTCTGGAGTCCTCCAAGCAGGTCTCTAAAGAGGTCAAAGTTAGCTCTCCTGAAGTCCATGGCTGTAATCCTACTTATTTCCCTACTTCACCCTGCTCATGGCAGGGGGGTTGAAACTAGATGATCCTTGTGGTCCCTTCTAACCCCGACTGATTCTATGATTTTATGATTCTTCCATGAAGGATCCTGAACTCCTACCAGTTCATGGTCACTGAAACCAAGGCTGTCCTCAGCATTCCCACCCCCAAACAGAGCTTCTTTCTTTGCTAGCACAAGGCCTGGTATCACACCTCTTCTCTCTGGTTCTTCCACCACCCGTGTCAGAAAGTTGTTACCAATACAGTCCAGGAACTTTCTGGAATGTGTGTGCCTTGCTGTGTTAATTTTCCAGCAAATATCAGGGTGATTGAAATCCCTCATGAGAATCAGGGCATGTGACTGTGAGGCTACTTTCATTTGACTGTAGAAAGTCTCATGGACATCCTCTTCCTCATCAGGTGGCCTGTAATAAACATCCACTACAGTGTCACCCATTAGCTTGCCCCTGAATTCTTACCCATAAGTTTTCAACACATTCTTCGTGCCCTCTTAGGCAGAGCTTGATTCATTCCTGTTGCTCCCTCACATAAAGAGCAATGGCCAACACCTCACCTTGCTGGTCTGTCTTTCCTAAAAAGCACACAGTCAGTCATGTGAGACATCCCACCATGTCTCCAGAAGGCTTCTTAGTCTGGGAGGCATTTGGGGAGCTTGGCATAGCTCAGATTTCCCTATTCCCACTTTCACCCTGCCTTCAAAAGAGGTAGTTCTAAGTGTCAAAACTGGGGAAGTAAGTGAGGGAAGAAGAAATGATCTCAAACATCCCTTCTAGGAATATCACTGGAGAAAAGAACAGGCATTTTCTAAGACGTAGGAGGTTTCTTTCTCCCAAAAAAATGAATGCAGATGGACTGAAAATGTGTACAAGAAGTAGAGGAATAGCAGGCAACACATATTTTTGAAATGCAGTGCCAGACCCATTTCTAGTCACAAAAATTAAAATGAATAAATAATTATGTGCTATGGTTTAAATAATTTAAAGTAAGCTATAGACTTTCAGGCCAGTTTGCAATTAAGAATGATCATGGAATATACCTTATAATAAAGGACAAAGATTTTCAACACTGTAAAAGGAACCTACACTTCCTGGAAAGAGAACTGGGTATTCAAATCCCCTAGAGGGATTGAAAACCTCACTTTGTTTTGACCTGACCTAAACTGATACATTTTGGATATTTTATTTGTAAATCTCCTTTTGCAAACTGTTTAATTTTATGCTTTAATGTTGGCACTGTATTGACTTCCTCCCTTTTTGTCCCTCTCTCCCCTTTCAATTGCATACCCTATACTACTCAGGGTAAGCTAGTTTTCTGGACAGTATGTACTGGGGGAGACTATCCACTCTGGACCTTTTTTTAATATGCATTACATTCTGGATGACATGTCAGCTGATAAGTATTGCTTGAGATCAAAGGTGTTTGATTAAAAAAAAAAGTCTACTAAGTGACACACTGCCCTTGACTGTGGGTTAATAGTACTATCTAATCCTTGTCAGTGAAGGCAGTCATAAGGATTTGTAAGAGATGCAGTAGCTGGCCAAGAATGAAGGCCACAACAGAAATATATGTGGAAATGCCTGAAAGAGAAATTGTGTTTCTCTCTTGGGAAAAGAAACAAGCTTCTTAGGAACAAATGGAATAAATCTTCCTGAGTGTCCTGAGAGAGCTTCAAAGACGTTTTATTTATAAAAAATGCAACAGGTTGGCTCATTTTAGTTTCAAAGTGTAAAGAAAATTAATAACAGGAAGAATATTCTGTTACCCATAGCAATCTTGATGGTTATATGATCTGTAATAATGGTTGTAGAACATACAGGGTTCAACATGCACCACGTGAATCCTATGGCATAGCTTTTCTCTTTGTTCTCTATGTGTAATTGAACATAGAATCACAGAATCAGTCAGGGTTGGAAGGGACCACAAGGATCATCTAGTTCCAACCCCCCTGCCATGGGCAGGGACACCTCACACTAGATCAGGCTGGACAGAGCCTTATCCAGCCTGGCCTTAAACACCTCCAGGGATGGGGACCCAACCACCTCCCTGGACATCCCATTCCAGGCTCTCACCACTCTCATGGTGAAAAACTTCTTCCTCTCATCCAGCCTGAACCTCCCCACTTCCGGCTTTAATGTCAGCTATAGCTACAAACTAGGGCTGTGAGTCACTGAACAAGATGGTCCAACTCCATCCCTCTAGTAAGTCTACTGAAACTAATACAATTAACTGTTGGGTGAACTTTTCTGTTGTGTGTAACCCATACAATAACTTCACTAGATGATAAGGTCTTAATTAACTGACTCTCAAATTTTGGCATAGTTTCACTTCAAAAAGCTTTCCTGCTGATCAGTAACATATGTGAACATTGACCATGTATTGCTAAATTCCTTCCTTTTTTTTTTTTTTCTCTTTCTTGCATGACATCCCTTTAAATATCTAAAGCAGAAAACCATGTATCATTGTGTCTAATATGACCTCTTTGTCCTTTTGTTCCCTTCCTCACACAATCATTTTGGTAGTTCCTGTCCTCCAACACAGAAATGTGAGGCATAAGCATCTCCTTCGGCCTTGAGGGGAGAACAAGTAATACCCATTAACATTAAAGGGATTTCAACATAGTGCTTGAGGTTTCACCAGAAATACTAAAGAAGTTTAATCGAGGACATCTTTAATTTTGATCTGTACCTTCAGCAAAAACAACAGCCTTCTCTTTGAAATGCCTGATTTCTGCAAACATGTGTGTTTCAACTGTCATGTAATGACTTTGTTTTCTCGTTGATGAAAAATGTATGAACTGGAGGGAATGAGACCATTTAGTCAGTGGAAATAAATACATAACATACTTCTGAGCTTCTATGAGGGCTGTGCAGGCACCTGGGTTGTCAGCAGTTGGAGTGACGGATTTAGGTTCAGTGATTTGAAATTTTACTGTTCCAAGTTGTCTGCTCTGCATCACTCCTTTCTTGGCAGAAGCATGAGAATGGGCTGTTTGCATCAACCAGTCCAGATTATAGTTCAGCATTTCACATTCCTGATGGGTACTCTTGGGCTGGGATGTGCCCTGGGGTTGCTAAGGGGCAGTCACATCGTCTGGCACTGTCAGAGGGAGTTCAGAGTAGTGTAGATGGAACTAACAACAGCTAAGGACTCTGACAGAGCCCTTCAATGTATGTTTGCAATAGTAGAGAAAATGGAGTATTCTTAATTTGGCTGGCAAAACTGAGTTAGCTAAGATAAGAATTAGCTAAGTAAGAGCAGCAGAGGAGATAAAGTTAAAAGGAGCAGTTCTAAAATTTATAGGGGTGTGTGTGGGAAAAAAAACGTAGGCTGCCAGCTGAAATTAAAGCCAAGTTGACCTAGTTTTTGTTGCTCTTCTAGCAATTCCAGGTTTACTTGAGTTAATGGGACACCAAGAACTACTTGGGTAAATCAGACACAGCACTGCTTGGGTTAAGACTGAGAACACTTTCTTTCGTTTTAGTGTACATGTACATTTAAAGAATTGAATTCTCTTAGTTCGTGGTGGAGAAGATTTTTTGACTTTTGGTATAAAAAGTGTAACATTGGATAAGTATCTCTTGGGGTAGAAAATGTCTGATTGGAAAAAAAACTTTAAAATAGTAGATAAAGAAGAGCTGATAGTGGAAAGCTGAAGCGAAGCAATTCAAATTAGGGATATGATTTTAAAGGAAGGATACAACTAACTGCTGGAGCAAATGTCTTGAGAGCTGATAGATTTTTCAGTTTTTATGTCTTCACATCAAAACTGAATATTTTCCTTGGAGATACATTTTAGTCCAACAAAAATTATATTTTAGTGAAATGTGCAGTACAGACAAACCTTTTTTAGTAAAAATAGGCTAATTGGGTAAAATTTAAAGACCCAGAACATAACAAAAGTCACAGCATATGATGTAGTGGGTGATTCTGACACCAGCATCTATATATGTGTGAAACTAAGAAAATCTAGCAAAGAAATGAGAGATTACAGCATTTGCACTTATGAATAAACACCTCTGTTTATGTTATGATAAGCCTCTCTGAATTATGTGCAGCTGGTCTACTTCTAATCTCATTTACACCCATTAAATGAACCTGATTTACCTTCTGGTGAAACCAGAAAGACCCTGTTATTCCCTGCTGATTTTAATAAGCCTCTCCCACCCTGTTGATGTTGATGACATAATATTGCATATCAGACAGGCAGGGGGCATTTGGTATTAGCAGTTTTCAAGTAACACTTCCAGGAAAGTAATTTCTTCAAAAAAATTAGAGTTTGCATGCCATGAAATAGAGTAATCAATGCTTACACATTCTGACCGAGCTGGGTTTTGGGTTATGGATATTTTCTTCTCCCTGTTCAATATTTCTAAATTTTCATGTCTCCAGCTCATCCAGGATTACATTTCTCAGTGATGCCACCACCCCAGACAGTGTTTCATTTTCAGTGTTCCAAGGCTGTTGGAGTTGATGTTTTCTGTTTGATTTTCTACAAAAGGCATATTTCATCTGATTTCATCCAACATACCGTATCGAGTACTGCTACTGCCTGGCAAGGCACACAGTTAGTTCCTAGATGTGCTCTCTCATCTACAATGATATTATTGCTGTGAAGAAAATATCTCCCAGTGGGCAGATCTTTCTAGTTTGGGTTCCAGATTGCCCCTTGTTGATACATCACAGCTATATTAGCTCTGCAGTGGATTCCAGTTTGTGACAATGTAGGACACTGATGGCCTTTTTATGTGAGTTGCAACCCTTACAGTGTACTGTACAACTCTGTGGAGCGTAGAGCATACAGGCTCAAATGTAGTAGTTACTTTTGATTTTAAAGTACTAACCAGGCTAGGAAATTTAGTATTTCTAATGGAATGTTTTGCTTCTTTCTCCTTGCTTTGTTCTTAATCAGATTATGTGGTCATAAACCTAACACTTGTAATAATTTCCAGCCTGTGGCTGGAAGTACATGTAAGCTTTAACTTTAAGCAGTTTAAGAAACAAATCTATCCTGATATTTCACAAATTTCTCCAAATGAATTTAATATTTTCTTAGATTCTTTCTTGAAAAGTCCATGTTCTAGTTTTTATAATCTGTTGTTTTGTCAATTTATTCTAAACTTTATGAATTAAGGACATGAAAGGCCATGACTACATCCTATTTATCATACAGTTATATCAAGAAAAGCAGAAGTAATTGATTTACAAAAGTAACTATGAGCTCATAAAGGCATGGGCCATGCATCAGGCCAAGGTAGGGCAGCAGTGTAGATAAATCTTTATGTGATCACAAATGTTTGAAAAAACTTGCAGGTGAGCTCTGTTCATTGAAAGCTGTGGAACTAACCACTCTGCTCTTTTCTGCTGGTGTCTGATTAATTTACAAATACCATCTGGTCTGACTGTAGTCTACCTTTCTAACTCACTACAAAATGGTCTATCGAGCTTGTGCTTGAAAGAAAAAAGGTGCAAGGGTAAGCAGGATGGCACAACTTTAAAACAGGTCAATTAGATTAGGAAGGATTTGTGGTTATATTGAACAAAGATATTCTGTTTCTACATCAATAACTAAGTAGAAATATATCAAGTAAATATTTCAACCTCCTTTGCCTCACTTTACTTATAATGTAAGCTATCATGATTCTTAAGAATAATGGTTAGTTTAAGGATGTTTTTGAAAGCAGTTTTATATGATGAGATTACTTCTTGTCCACAGATTTAAATATTAAAAATACTAAGCAGAAGTTGCCTACTTTAAAAGAGACCGATCTAAATATGGCCAATGGCCAATGGTAACTTTCAGTCTTTGTCATTGCTTTGGTTTCCCAAAAGCTTATATAGCCAATGAAAATTTGTGGGTTTGCAACTTGTCTTCAAAATGGAAGTGTATCAAAATGCTGCATCATTTTCTGTGGCCACAAAACAAGATTCAGGGATGATTCCTTTTTATCATCCTTTGATAGTGTTGAGCAGCAATTAAGCTGTGTATTCACATGTTCTTATTCCTGTACAGCATGGTCCACATCATGATATAACTTAGTAACGAGCTTCTTTTGTAGGCAAGAATAGGGGTATGTTTCTTGAGCAAAGTTTTTATTTTGGAACTGATTCAAGGGCAGTCTTGTGTTGGTTGAGCAGGATTCCCCTATGTCTATTTTAAAAAAGCTAATTAAGCCTTTTCACAAATACCAGTAGTCCCAAACTGTGAACAAGTCAACTCTCAAAAAGAAAAAAAAAAAAAAGACCATGCATTTTTAAAGAGAAGTAAATGCCAGGATGTTATTTGAGTGTCTGTTTTACAATATCTGCCTCCTTATTCACCAAATCTTAAAGCTATAGATTTTTTTTTCTCAAGGACCAGCAGTGCAGTAAACAGGTTTTGTAATAGAGTGGTACAAAAGCATCTTTCAGAGCTTGCTAATTTTTCTGGCTTACTGGTATTGTTCAAACCTGCTGAAACGCTGCTAAATCAGTTAACTGACTCAGCTGCTTGGTCAGCCGATGTGCTCAGTTCTCACCAATGAGCTTCACTCAAGATGCAAACTGTAATACTGGGAAAAACATTTTCAGGTTGTTTCAACATTTAGCTACAGTGAGTAAAATAGTTTAAAATGTCAGTTCTTCCTTTCTCACACATTGCAGTCCTCACAGTAGGACTTAATGAATAGACGTGAAAACACACTCTACTTGTTGTGTGAGTGAGCCTGGACAGGCTGCCAAAAAATTTTGGCAGAAAAAAGTCTTAGTCTTTCATGTAGGTCAAAAGTCAGTTCTATTGAACATTGGAACACATTGCAAAAAGCTGCTATCCTTTAAAATTTCTCTTGAATGCTCCTGTTGCCTTAGACATTTTAATGGTCTAAATAAGTGAGAAATGGCATAATAACTAATTACCTCTTATGTAAGGTATTTCAGCTAGAGATTTCAAAGTCATGGTTATGTCAGAACTCAAGTACATTAAACCTCAGTGTAGATTTTTTTTTTTTTGAGAAGTAAAGTAGCCTGAAATTGCTAAGGCTTAAACTAAGAAGGATTGAACTGTACAGAATCAAGGCCACATTATTTCTCTATAAGAGCACTGAGAGAAGGATATAATGTGCTTTAGCTCATGGTCCTTAACTGCATACCTGCAGCGAACATATTTTAACATCCTGAATGCCTTGGGACAAAGAAGCAGAATAGTATCTCAAAGCAGAGAGCCTGCTTCTTTTTTATCTGCAAATAATTCTGTAACAAATTGCTGAACGTAAGCAGTCTGCATTCACTTTTGCTAAATTTTCTTTTTTACAGACTTATAAGGAGGTTCTGTGAGTGAAGAATCATTAGGGTGCTCTAACAGCAGTAGGCATGTGATAAATAAACCTAAGCAGTTATGAGTGCTGTTATAGAATCAGAAACATTGTGATGTTAGTAAAACCATATTGATACATTTTATTAGTGAGTGAGTGAAACAGAATGGGCTATACAGCATATGAAATCAAAAGTTTCTGGAAAAGTCAGGAAGTGTTTTCTTGTTTGTTTCAGTGCTCTTTGCTTTTGTTCAGCTGTTGTGTTTTAACCACAGGTGGCAACTAAGCACTGTCCAGGTGCTTGTTCATTCCCCTGAAGTGGGATGGGGCAGAAAATTGGAAGAGTAAAAGTATGAAAATTTCTTGCTTGAGCTAAAGACAGTTTAATAGGTAAAACAAAAGCCACATGCACAAGCAAAGCAAAACAATGAATTAATTCACCACTTTGCATTGGCAGACAGGTCTTCATCTCTCTCCTGGGAAAAGGGCACCACCACACATAAGAGTTACTTGGAAACACAAAATGCCGTAAATCCAAACATCCTTGCCTTCCTTCTTGTTCCCCCAGCTTTATATGCTGAGCATGACATCGTATGGTATGGAACACACTTTTGGTCAGTTGAGGTCAGCTGTGCCATCTGTGTACCCTCTCAATTTCTTGTGCACCCCCAACCTAGTCACTGGCTGGATGATGTGACATAGAAAAGACCTTGACTCTATGTAAGCACTGGTTAGCAATAACTGAAACATCTCTCTGTTATCAACTCTGTTTTAAGCACAAATCCAGAACATAATCCCATACAAGCTACTATAAAGAAAACAAACTCTATCCCAGCCAAAACCAGCACAAAGCTAAGAAGTTAAATGGAACAAGATTTTATGGAATTTAAGTCAAATATTATGATTAAAATAAATGAATAAAGTATTGGAGAAAGTTCCTCTAACATTTAATGTGCCACAGCGAAAGCAACATTTAAAACCCCATAGAGTATACATAATCCATCAAAACTAGGTAAGAATTTATATCTCATCTCCTTATTTCTGCTTTTCCCTCTGAGAGCAAAAACGAGTCAAGTACAACAAATTAAACATTCTTCACTCTTCTCAGAAGACTGAGTTTACAACCAAGAACTTGCAATTGCAGTAAGTTCATTATCTGCAGAACACAAGACTCTCTGAATGCCAGACATGCCTTGTGTGAGGGAAGTGTGTTTTTGAAGAAAACACATGTTGTTTCTGTGAATATAGAGTTATCCAAACTTCCCCCAGATACTCCTTCAAGACACAGCTTATCTCAGCTTTCTCCATGGAAATTGTCTCCAGCTACTGCCAATTATCTCTTGGCAGCATTTATGATACTGTGTTGACTTTAAAAGGCTGACACTATATGTACTACTGTGTTTCTCTCTGTCCTCCTGTAGAAAAACACTTTTCACATTTGCAGGGAGGCTTTTAATCTTACACATGGAATATATCTGACTTCATAAAACAGAATATTTATCTTGCTTTCTGGCTAAAGCAGCAAAATGACATATTTAAGCTTTAAGTTTTCATGAAAGCAAAGTCTAGGTATAACTTGAGCGCACTTATGTAGACACAGATGACTGCTGAGGACCTGGCATTGTTCAGCCTGGAGAAGAGAAGGCTCTGGGGAGACCTAATAACAACCTTCTAGTACCTGAAGAGGGCCTACAAGAAGGATGGTGAGAGATGGTTTACAAAGACCAGTAGTGATAGGATGAGGGGCAATGGCCTCAAACTAGAGAAGAATAGATTTAGATTGGATGTTAGGAATAAGTTCTTTACCATGAGGGTAGTGGAACACTGGAACAGGTTTCCCAGTGAGGTAGTTGAGGCCCCATCCCTGTAGATACTCAAGGTGAGGCTTAACAGGGCTCTGAGCAACCTGATCTAGTTGAAGATGCCCCTGATTACTGAAGGGGGGATTGGACTAGATGACCTTTGGAGGTCCCTTTCAACCCAGACTGTCCTACGATTCTATGAGTAAAACACATTAGTCCTGTTTAATGTTGCTGGTCTATATCTTATTTGCAAGAATTAGAAGTCCATCTCTTCTGATTTTTTTCCACACTTATATGAGTTCATTTCAGATAGTAAGATCTATAGATCCCATTATTCTCAACTGTGGATGTTCTGTTTTGAACACTGTTTTCCTCAACCTTGAAGATGTCCTTAAGAAATGGAAACCCTCCATTTGAAGACAGTTACAACATGCTTTCCCCCAGCTGCTAATGTATTAAAAATGCACCCTCCAATGTATATATATAAACACATAGATACATGCATATATATATATTGCAGAACTATGAGAATTTATGGCATGTGAATTTGGAAGTGCTTCTAAAAGAAGTGCTGCAAAGGGTTTCAGATGTGATAGTGTTAAGCTTTTCATTGCCTTGTGTATAAGTCAGTAGTACTAAGAAGAAAAGGATGAAGGGATAGAAAAGAAGGTTGCATTTATCTGCGTAGTCCTGAAAGAAAATCTTTCTACCTGAAGACTGTGTCAGCAACAGTATGAACATTTTAAAACTACTTAAAATAATTTGTCAAGTTTTGCACGACTATCAGTTGTTTAGAGAACAAATGGGTACTACTTGTGAGATATGTTCACATTAATTTTGTTTTGCTAGTTAAGAAAATCTTTATATATATATATATGTGTGTGTGTGTGTAGTTGTCTCACAGCAGCAGTTTCCTGTGGATACTGTACATGTATTTTGCCTATTTGACTCCATCTCTTCTTCCTCTTTCTAAGTGATATTAAGTTGCTCCTAGTTGTTCCAGGACTGACAAATACATATCCTGACACATACACCAACGAAGTGGATAGAACAGCTAGGGAGACATTTTTTGTAACATCCTTCACATACATACATCCTGTATGTATATACAGAATTATGCTATAAAATATTTTGCAAGCACAAGCTTCATACTGATTTAGCCCTTCTTCTGTAGTTGCTTCTAATTTATACTCTACAAAAGCTGAGCAGGAAGCAAAGCCAATGGTTTAGTTAAAGGACATTAACATGAATGTTGTTGGCCTCTGTCAGTCTCTGAATGGTGGACAATACTATTTCATCACACAGTACACAGTTGTTTTCAGGCTTTCTGAGAAACCCAGGGCTGGTGGTGGTGTATCTTAGAATCTGAAAACACACGGTAGGTTATTGTTCAGTTTACAGAGGGGAAAAAAAGACATAAGGCGATGTTAGTTTTAGATTTGTTTTTGTTCTAATTGTTCCTTTTACAAATGTAATGCTGTAATTATGTAACAAGCTACTTGTCTGGGAAGTTCTGCTGGGTTACTGAAGTCCAACAGAGAGAGCAGCAGTAGTTTTCCCACAACAGTCTGATAATCTCAGCTTTGGCAAACAGTCTTTGGTATATTCTATTTTGTAAAAATGTTGGTGTTTACAAAAGAATTAGGTATCTAAGTTCTCTGCTATGGCAGATACTGACTAATATCTTGTTCTGGAACAGCATCAAGGTCCTTTTGATTGTTATGCTCCAAGTTCACTAAGTTGTATTTTTATGCTTCAAGTTCTTCACACTTGAAGATGACATACACCAGGTAGCTTTACTAAGGAATAAAATAAAGCCTAGAATCACATGAGTATATTCAGGATAGAGGGCCTTCTTACAAGTTGTTTTTTTGTTCAGTGTACTTCCAGTGGGGTCAGTGAATACAAACATTATTACCTTTACAGTGAAAAATCAAATCTTTTTCTTCAAAGAAGCATTGTTGAAATGGAGTAACATAAAGTAAATAAAAGCTGTTTGGGGAATTATGTGCCTTATTGTTCTTTACAAGTACTTGAAAGGCGGTTGTAGTGAGGTGGGTGTTGGTCTCTTCTCCCAAGTAACAAGTGACAGAATAAGAGGAAAGAGCCTCAGGTTGCACTGGAGGAGGTTTAGATTGGATATTAGGAAAATTTTGTTCACCAAAAGCATTGTTAAACACTGGGACAGGTTACCCAGGGAAGCAGTGGAGTCACTACCCCTGGAAGTATTTAAAAGACTTGTAGATGTGGTCTTTAGTGACATGGTTTAGCAGTGACCTTAGCAGTGCTGGGTTGGAGTCGATCTTAAAGGTCGTTTATAACCAAAACGATTCTATGATTCTTTTTGTGTTAAGTTTAATCAGAGAGTGTAGGAACCTTGAATGCCACAATGATGAACATACTACAAAACAGGGATATTAGGGGGTTATAGGTTTCCAGTAAATCAGACTTCATTCTACTCACTGAACTTGTATCTTTCCTGCTGAGATGGATAACAAAAGTATGTGTTACTGTTAGCAGTAATCTTTTTTTGTTTTACCAAGGCTAAAGATAGAGGTCTGGTTAGGCTAAATCAGGAACAGAGACAAGTTGTCTGTCTCACTTTCCATACTTTACTCAAAAGCTTTTTGTGGTTTGTGGAAAAAAGTATTTTAAAAATTTTTTCTTATAAACTGAGTCATTGTTATTGCTGTTCTGTAATTCTTCATTTGTATGGATTTCAGAAATCCTGAAACAACACCTGTAACACTCATCTTGTAATTCTGCTTAGTCTCTGGTAAGAAGCAGTAAAAGCCTGATGTAAAGAAAGCATTCTACTATTTTGAGTCCAGTTTCAAGACTGGTGAAATATGCAGACATATAGTTGTTCAGGGTACTTTATTGACACTTTATTCCAGCTTGGTTGTTGTAGGCTATTGCCCATTAAAAGAAGCCTGAGTAATAATTACATTTCCTAAGCATATGTCTGATCATGAAATTAGTAGGCTAAGCATAAAATAGGCAAATAAAAAAGGAGGAGCTGTGGATTCACTGCTCAGGTTTGAGGAAACATGAAGACTGTTTGGGCACCTCTTCACAGAGAAATTGGAGGGAAAATTAGTCACTGGGTCTCCTTTTGCAGGAGGGAAAATAAAAATATGTGAATGACATCATCTGAGCAGAGGCATGTGAGGAGCTCTGCAGGCAAGGAGAACACAGCAACTTTTAAAGCTCTCAGCTGTAGGGCAGTAGAGATCACCCAGCAGGGCCCTTTGAAAATGTGAGGAGAAAGCTGAATGTCAGGGAAGTTATTAAGTTTGCAGACTTTTAGAAAAGAACTAATTTGAGAGTTGAGATGATTTCCTGTGATCCAAGTGAGAACAGTTCTCATGTGAATAGTAAGATGTGTTTGTGATTGCCAAGAAAAGAAAAACTGTAGGTGATGATAACTCGTAGTGTTTAAGGTAGTGCTATCCCTCTTACACTGTGTTCAGATCAAACTGGATCTGTAGCTATTTTTACTTAGTAGTTAACCTTAGTCACTATCCTTTTGTATAGAATGGATCTAAGATAACTAGCATACCAGACTCATCAAAGAATGGCACAAAACCTATTTTTCTTGAAAACTAGTTTGAACAATAAAGCAATAAATAAGCATTTGTTTTTGTGTTGTTTCCTTAGGCTCTAAGACTGGTGGAATCCGTGGGCATGTGTACATCACATTAAATATTTCAGAGCTATTGGTGATCTCTGCTGTTTAAACTGGTAGTGCTCCATGACTCTATGAACTGCTTAAAGAAAGTAACAGCTCAGATCTAAAGGTGAATAGATATATCAAGATAATTCTTTGCCTCTGCTAATAAGCAGAGATATCTTGCCAGTCTGGCATGAGCTCAACTCCTGTTTGCATGGAAGTCTCAGGACTGTGTTATGTTGCGTGGTTTTGACACATCCTTTTTTTTTGGCCTGAAGCCCCTCTTGCTTAGTCAGAAATGGCATAAAACCCAGTAGAATATAGGGAAGATAAAGCATAGCTATTGCTACCTGGTACTTGAAGAAGAAATGGGTAAGTTTAGAGATGGTTGAACTTGTTCTGATCATTGTCAATTTTTGATGGAAAGTTAGTGTTTGGACATAATGATCACGAACTGCTCAAGCTAGCCAACTATGTCAGTTAAAATGAAGGCTGTTCTAGTTGTGTCTTGCATTAAAATTTTGCCAAAAATAAAAATACCAGGAAGAAAACTGTTCTCCTGCATGACCTGTACATCAGGCATGCCTTTTGAATTTAAGATTTTCTGGACAAGACCTGCGGTTAGTTTTTTGTTGTTTTGACTTATTGTCCTTCTCTGGCAAAGCAGTCTACTCATTTAACATATCTTTGCCTTTTATGTATTGGAGGAGCAGACAATGCCACAGAAGATGAGAGCTTCAGCATATTCCATTCATACATATCACATCAAAACTTAAGGAACTCTTGGGAAACTGCTGAACCTGCACTCTTGTCTAGGATGGATCAGAGAGCATACATATGCAGTTTCCTGGTGTCTCTCACTCATTTAGATGAGCTTCATCAGTTTCTCCCCACAAGAAGCTAGGTTTGCCTTGCCATTTTATTATTACCAGTTTGTTCATGTGAATTGAATACTTCAAGGTAAATTAGTAGCTATTATTTTATAAAAACTCTTGAGCATTTTACATAATAGTACCAAGACAAATAAATCAAGATGGTAGTGATTTATGTGAATGTATTTGGACAAAAGAAGTAGTAACATGAACTATTATCCTTTTAAAAAAGCATTTGAGAAACTTAAACTAATTGCCCCTTCATCATAGCTCATTCATTTTCCATTTTTATGAAGCTTGTATTCCATGTCTCTAATTAAGACAAGGTTTATAAATGCTGAAAAATGTAGAGAGCACTCCTATTTCAGATAAAGAGGAGGAAGAATGTGAAATTATTCTCAAAAGGTTTGTGAAATTTCCAGCTCAATGTAGTAACCTCACTGTTTTCAATGTTTGGATGAACATTTTGAATTTTGGGGGCCAAGATGGACTGATCTATAATTCTGAACTTTTCTATAGTTCATTTGTACAGAAACAGTTATTTGCCCCATACTGTAAACTATGTTTCAGGCTTATAAAAAAACCATGGAAAAACTATTCCTTTTCTTTCTTGCCTTAAAAAGGCATCTTTAACCATAGAAAACTATTCTGAGACTGAGAAAATATAATGTTTCAGGTGGGAGTTATATGAGGAAGACTAAGTGGTTGGCAGAGGCACGTTTCATTGAGAATAGATACATCCTTAAGCAAACAAATAAAGCTAACTTTAATGTTTATATGAAGCATCCACATAATAATGGAAACAAAGTGGTAATTTTAAAGATGTAAGTTTGCCATTTTATTCACACAGTGTAACACTTCCATATCATAAGCTCCTCATACCTGTGAATAAGTCACTTCTCTTTTACAGACAAAGCACTTAGACACCATTCAATGGAAAATGTGCCTTTATTAAAAAAAAAAAAAGCTTTTTATCAAACAACAGAAATGGTTCATAGCAGTTCTTTACTGACCAGCCTGACTTCAGCAAGGTCTATTACTACTTCTTGCAATTTTTATCACATTAGAGTTCCTGGAGAATCCCTCATCTTATTTTTTGTCAAGGACAAATGATATCCATGACTAGAAAAATAATATTGTTAATCTGGCAGTGTCTATGAAAGTATCCTAATCTAATTTTTGAGTTTTTCTACCAGACACATATTTTTTTTATTCAAGCAGAGACAGTGGATAGTTTGTATTCTACCATTATTTCTTTAATCTCCTCTGCAACATTCCTATCCTCTGTAACATTCCTATCCTCTGTTTTTTTCTCTCTTAACCCATACAGTTTTTTCTGCCTAACTTTTATTCCTTTCAGAGTGACTTACATGTCTCAAAATATTTTGGAGATCAGGACCCTGTTGCCTTCAGGTAAACACTATAATATTTATAGAGGTGCTGTGCAGCTTCAGAGAAGATGACTCCAGTAAACGGAGGCAGGTCCTTACATCACTGCCACCAAAATAACAATCATAGCTCAAAAAATGAAATTAGAATCTGCCTGAGACTGAAATTGCAGTTGTGCCTCACTCTTATTTACTAGCAATACCTTCATTTCTTCTAATTTATGAAATAAGATTTTAGTAATCCACATGTTCTATATGGAACATTTCTATATAATCCACAGTCTTGACATGCCCTATATTTTGTATGTCATAAGCAGCTCTACTGCTTTCCTATAAATCAGTGAAACTGCAAATAGGGTGGAAGAAAAATGGCTGGCTTGTCTAATTACAGAACACTCAGAAGATCAGAATAGAGCAGCTCTTTAAATGGAAGGACATAACATTTAAACTCTGACTGCAACAAGGTAGCATGGCACACATTTACCCATTCCTCCTGACAACCATTGTAAGAGGAATGAGAAATTACAGAAGCATTATCCACTCTCATTAAATGTGCAAACTTCTATATACTTTCTGTGGGTGCAATATTCATGTACACTTAAATCATTACATCAGCCATTTTACAACGTTTGAATGTCAAGTACAGCAAAGAGGTAACTTATTTTAACAGGACAAGGAGATGATCATCAAAGAATAAGTTTAAGGACAAACATTTTCTTGTTTTCCCCATTTAAAAACCTGTTTTCCCAAAGAGCAATCTAAGAATGATCTATAGTATTGTAGATGATTTCCTGTTATAGAACTGCATGGGGAACTGTAATTCTGTGCTAGACAATGCTGAGATTGTAATGAAACAAAGAAAAGCACTTTGAAATTGAACTATTACTCTGGATCAAATCATCTCATGCTCATGAATTACTTGTGGATAGAAGTGGCAACCTGAAAATGCAAGACTGTTCTTTGCAAACCCTCCAGAGTAATCCCAGGTTACAGCCTCTCACACTTTCTGGATGGTCACTTCTGGTGCAGTGGAGTTTATTTTTTTCACTGCAGAAAATCAAGTGATCGTTTGAATTCCATGGGGGCCCTCACAAAGATTCTCTTTTTTTTTTTTTTTTTTTTTTTTTGTAGTCTCAGGATAGCTCAGAGTGCTTTTCTTTCCAACCAGAAACCTCTGGATGCTCTGTATTTGTAAACAAGAACACTTCACCATCCAGCTGGCTGCCCCTTCTTCTGTATATGCAGCTGCCTAATAGCAAGGGCTCAGGTGTGACTGGTAGTGCTTGAGAGGGCTTTTGATATGCACGTTAAAAATATTCCTGGAGGCCTACAATCTAAACACATGACAAAGATGAATAAAAATGGGAGAAAGAAACAGTGGCAGAGAGAACACAGAGGAAGAATCTGCAGCACCATTTTCCTGTCTTACAGGTTGTTGGTAATATGCAGATCTTATTTCTGATAAAGGTCTAGTTTATTAGCTCGTAACTACAACAGAGCAAACAGCTTAGACTCTCTCCCTTTGTGGTTACATTTCTTCTTCCCATCTGTTCAATTGGCTATTGCTTTTTCTATAATGGATCCTCTGCAGTATTATACTTCATAGTTATGTGAAGCAAATGAAAGACATTATGAAAATGGCAAAGCAATGAACATCTCTCTTGGCTGAAATGGAGTTGTAGCATTTCCTCCTTGACATGAAGAACACACTTTATTTACATCTCTATGATGCATTAAAGTGGTAGGAATTAAAAATTATCCTCTTTTTAAGCATTTGAAAATAGAGAATAGAAAAACTTTTGGATGACTACACCTTGAGTTATGAATGATTTGAATGTGGTAAAACCTTCTAAAACTTACAAAATGTTGTTATGACATTGTTTAGATACTTATTTCTGACAGTATCACCCAACAAGTACCCTATTTGTATTGTCAGACAACGTTTAAGTGTTGGGGGTTTATAAATAGTTCCACAGAAATAATGTTTTTTTCTGCATGAAACAAAGTTTCATCATGGTACTTATGTAATTTTCTAATTGGTAAAGAATGTGTGTTGTTACAGTACACTTTATTGAAGAGTAAATTGTAGAAAATCATGTTATATTTTTCTACCGTGGCATGATTTAGCTCATGGTTGTGACACCATGTGTGGGATTGTGTACATCATGAAATGCCTAGCACTCTGTCTGTGCTACATCTCCAGAGTTAATCTGTTACTAAGATACCTCCTTTCGTATAGAACAAACAAATTTAATTATTTCATATTTCCCATAGACTAGAATGGGACAGATGACTTGTGTGTGTGTGTGGGTTTTAGCTTTTTAGGTCATTCGAGACTTTGGGAGATCCTTATGTGGTCATCCAAGAGTTGATATGTATTAACAGACTCTGTGTGAGTTCCCAGGTCTCCAAGGCAAAAAGTAGAGAAAAGAGCAGAAAATGGTGCAGAAAAACTTTCAGTGAGATAAGGAGGCAGAATAATAAATCTTGAGATTTACAGGTGGGGCACAGAAGTATCTGACCTTTCCATAGCGCTCCCTTCCTTTTCCACTTTCAGATAAGTGTGTTCAGGGGATTCACTAAGCTCATGGTCATGCAGGCTCCCTCCTGTGAGGTAATTAAGCTGCAGCCTACAAAACCTACCTGTTGGTATTTCATGCCTTACAATTTCCCAGCACAAATACTGTGCAATGGTTGTGATGTAGTATAACTACTTAGCAGTTTTTCACCATGTGCTATAACTGGCTGCCCAGGAAAAGCTGAAATAATATTTCATAAAACTACATCAATGGCATATTGATTCATTAGAAACCTAATTTTTTTTTCCCTAGGTAGCTTATATGATAAACCAAATATATGTCCATGTCACCATTCAGAGTGAAGTAGGTTGAACACCAACTTGTAATCCAGTAGTATGTTGAAAACATCAACTGAAATGACAGAACATCAGTAGTCTGTTGAGACATAGCAGTGTAATCCAGCTAATGAGTTACACACTTTAATTTGCTGCAGGGTAATATATTATTAATTGATAATTTATAATTTATAATAAATGCATAATATTAAATTTATATTGGCTGATAATAAAAATGTGATTATGATTTCAAAGTATATATTGTTAAAAGTTGAAGTTTTGTAGTCATCACTGCATACTTGTCTATATTGATAAAGATCTTTGATGGGCAGTACCTGGTTTGACCTCTAGTGCCCTGGTGGTTACAAGTGCTGCTGCTTCTATTTAGATTTAAATTTTTCAAGACAGTGATGAGATCTATCTGACCCTTAATTTTTTAATTGGGAATTTAAATCAGATTTTGGAAAATGGTTTCCAATGATCTTTTTAATTTTCTTGCCAGTTTTCTTGAACTTACCAGCTGTTCTTTGAACATATCCTTAAGAAATCATGGAAACCAAGATAAGAGGAAGGAAGATGGTGTTTAGGAAGCTGTAGACAGCAGACAGGTGGAATATGAGAACCTTGAGGGACATTAAAGAGACACAGCCAGTCAAGAAGTTTGGGACTTACATCAAGATCAAGGCAATAAGTGTAGCAGTATCCCAAGTGAAGATATTCTGCTCTGATGCACTAACACAATTTTTTCCCACTTCTGCCATTCTTGAATCTTTATGTGCTCAGACTTTGGTACTGTAGGAACTTGTGGTGACTCTGGAGTAGAGATAGTTGACATTTCCAACCAAATCCCTGATAAACAGGGAAAGAACAGCTATTTTTTTCTGGCCGTGGGTCACACAAACCAAAATTTTCAACATATTTCAGCACAATGATGTATTTTACATTTAATATGATGTATCCATCTATGGTAAAAAAAATGAAAAAACATTTGAGAGAGATTTCACATGCCATAACAACAATACTGCTTTCCATTGGGCTCAGTGAAAATTTTGTTGGGTTCCACTGATGTGGTGAACAGGAAAGCAAAAGGGCAGAACTCTGTCTGCAAAGCATGGA
The DNA here is from genome assembly GCF_027791375.1 of Indicator indicator. Taxonomy (NCBI): domain Eukaryota; kingdom Metazoa; phylum Chordata; class Aves; order Piciformes; family Indicatoridae; genus Indicator; species Indicator indicator. Next base: position 11,623,431 of record NC_072017.1, read on the forward strand.
ACACACTTCCACATGTGAGCTGTGGCAAAAAAGATGTGGAAAATACCACAGCTTCTGTGTTTGATGAGGATTTATTTAAATAGTGTATTGAAAACTGAATGATTTAGGCTTAATAGGGCATGGTATACAAAATGTAAAACCCAAAATACTACAAAACCACACATCTACTGTGTAGGCTCAAGTCTCCAAAAATATCAAAGGCTGTTTTTTGTAATACTTCACCTGGTGCAGAAATGGGAGGATGACACATTGATATGAAGTGAAAACTTCTTCCTGCTTTCTCTGTGGCAAAGACAACATAAAATACTCTGCCTCTATGTTTCTAATCTGCCTTTGGTCAAGCAAAGTCCCAGTAGCTCAGTTTTGCTTGAATAAACACTAGGTAGTGGGCCAAGTTGTCTTTGGTTATTATATAGCCTCATTCTCTCTCACAACATAGTGAGCAACTTCTCTAAACATGCAACTTTGAACCTGAAATGAGCATTCAGAATAAAGGACTCAGACTAAATTACAGGACAAAAAGTATGGCTGAAAAAAAAGAAAAACTATGCCTTTCCTATTGAAAGCAAAGGCTATCAGCATGCCCTTTATTAGGACTCGTGTGTTTTCTGCTGAGGGAAGATAAGATGTGGGGGAAGAGAGAGTAGAAGTTTAAATTAGAATTGATATCAAATGCAACGATTAAGTATTGACAATTTTTCAGGCTTTGGAATGTTTCCCATTTGCAGCTGCAAGGCACTACAGCAGCTTTAGTATTTACGAGCACTCAGTGAGTACTCTGACAGGTTTATTATTTGTTGGCTTTCTCCAGCATTGCACAGTAAAAATTGTTTTCAAAGAGTATTCAAAAGTGTAGCTGGCTGCTGCTGTATCAAACCCAATCAATCCACCAATGTATTTCACATTCTTGATTGATAACTGGCTCAGCAGTTTGGCATTTCAGGGAAGGAGTGGAAGGGGAGCAGGTCTCGACAGTCATTAATCCTTTTTCCCTGAGCCTCCCTTGGGCAACTGCTTGTGCCATTATCCACATTTCTTACTGCTGATTTCCACAATCCCATGGCTGCTCAAACGACCACAAATTCACCACTGTCGGTTTCACTTACCATAGGCCTTTCATCACACTGGCCTTAGCAGCCCTCCTGGACTGATAGTGGTCAGGGGAACATCTCTCTGTGTCTTTTTAATTTTTTTTTTAATTTATTTCCCCCCCCCTTAAAAGTTGACCCATTAATTTGTTTCCTTATCTCAGTCTTTTTTCCTCCCCATAAATTTATGCTGTCCCTTACTTGAACAGGAACATGAGGCTATGAATGTACTTCCTTTGAAATCTGCTTGTGTGGGTTGGGGTGAGAGAGATCTTATGGTAAATAAGCTAGAGAGTCTGTCTGCCAACTCTTCCACTGCTGGTTGAACTGGCTGTTCATGATGTTTTGCCAATTGTGGTCTGCATTACCATGAAGCCAATGAAACTGTGGTAGCGGCTGGGGAAATAGGCTGTTTATTTATTGATTTGTTATTTTCATTTATTTATTTAAATGTTGAAAAACCATGAGAAAGCTCACAATATGCTGGCTGAAATGTCAGGAGTAATTAAGCCAAACTGTTTCCAATGAAAAAAAAACCCCTAAGTTGTCTGACATTGTGAGGAGCAGCTACCTATAATTAATTGGGAGCTTGAACTGCTAAGGAGAAAGGAAGAAGAGAGAGAGAAACCACATTTTTCATATTTTTCCTGTGTTGGCTTCATTGCATTAGGAGTGCTGAATACTCCAGATGGGTTTAAAAATTACAGATTTGAGCTCCCTACTGAGGATTCAGGATAAAGTCTATCTGTCATTTGCCAGCAATCTGGTGTTACGTGTAGCTGTGCTGCCATAAGCACTGCTTTGCATGTATTTATTGTTATATTAAAGCATAAATGTCTCTTCCACCTGTCCTCTACAGAATGACGTGTCCTGGACAAATCTGTTCCATGTAATCTTTTTTTAACTGCCCTTAGCTTAGGAGGAAGAATCCATGTTAAGAAGGAGTGAAATATCTAAATGAAGAGAATTAATTGTATGAGGAAAGGGAATTCAAGCGATGAAGTCAGCATAAAGAATTTAAAGGGAAGGAAACAGAGACAAAGAGACAAAGAACCTCACTGTGAAATTATGAAAGGGAGTCAAATGTTATGAAAGAGTTGAATTCACACAGCAATCCTCCAGTGTGTCTATAAATTGTAAATCAAAACCTGTCCCTGAAAACTTGTCCCCATGAAAGCTTTTAACCATGTCAAAGGCTCCACTGAGCCCACTAGAATGACCGTCCCTTAATCAAATTTGTGTTAACAGTTTACAGGTCTAGGGCCAAGTACCTCAGGAGATCATTATTTCAGCTGATAAAAATACTGTAGTTTATGAGGAGAAATTATAAAAGAGCAAATAGGTGAACTGTTAATGTACAAAAGGTTTCAGGAGAAGGCTGGGAGCTGTGTCTGCTGTGGTAAGAAATTGCTAAAAGGTGATCAGTATTATGGGACATTGCCCTTAGTGAAATAACCTTGATTCTGTTATATGAGAGCTTGATTCCTCATATTAGCAAAACACCAGACTACCTGGGGATATAATCAGGATATACATGAATTTAGTCTTGCTTTGTGTTGAGGCAGTGCTGGTCTGTGCTTTCTTGAGCAGTCTCTGCAAGTCATATTGCTGCAGAGATTTGGGACAGCTTGAAAGAAGCATGGAAAATTTAGCAATTTGCAAGGAAAAAAAAAAAAAACTATTTCTTTTTAAGCTGTGGAAAGTCTGAAGCTTGGCTTCCTATGGTCTATATCCCCAGGTGAGTCTGTTGTGTATATCCTTTTGTATCTAAAAAGAATGATCCAATTTTGTAGCCCATCTGACAGTAAAGGCACTTCAGAGTTTCCGTTTTCTACGCTATTGCATTTTACCAAATTTACAGAGATTTTAATGTGTTTGAGATTCTTATCTAAATATGCATTGGCAAAAAAGTACAGAAATTTTGGGGGGACAAAGGATGAAGAAGTTTACAAAACTGGACTAAAATAGTGTTTAAATGTAATGTGCAAAAAGGATCTTATGGGGAAGATTGCTGTTCTCTTGATCGATTTCCCGCTGATCTTTCTCTGGTATCTTCTTGAGCCATTAGGAGAGAATGAGACCTTATTTCTTTTTTCCCCTTAGGAGGAAAGGAACAAAAAAGAACTTCATTTTTCATATCACCCTCCTGATCAGCCTTTCAAAATTCTGACCAAGCTGTTCTAATACATGGGCTCCCTTGTTAGAGACCCATCATCCTCCACAATATCCTATCTAGCTGAATTTCACCTTGCTATTAAGTAGGTCATAGGGGGATGCTATGGAAGACCTTGCCTGGACTGCTTTAGAAAAACAGCCACCAATGGTGCACCATAACACTTTGAATACATTGCAAGCTTCTAAAAATGCTGGATTTAAATTAATTTGTGTCCTGCAATAATGAGCTATATGACAATACAGTATTTGTAGCACATATATGCTTATTTCCCAAATATCATAGTCTGAGCATCAGGCTATTGCTTGGGCTGGACAGTATCAAAGATAATGAAACACTTGCCTTGGCTGGGAGTACCCAGAGGATGATCCCATAGTTACAGTGCATTTCTTGCTAAAGCTTGAGCCTTTAGCAGCACATTCTGAGTATCAGGATGTGACAGAATATTCACAGCTTGTAAGTGCTAGTAATACTGACAGGTGCATCAAACTCATCTTCTTAGAGCTAGGACAACTTATTACATCTTTTTTACCCAAAGGAGTTTCTATAATTGATGGATTTGGGTTACATTACATATACAAAATAACCTTGAGAGAATTGGCATTCAGTGCAGGAGTTGAATTTGATAGAGCTGAAGCGCCATTCACCTAGGGATTCAATAAAACTGATAGCTCTAGGTTCTGTATGACCAATTTAAATTGTGTGACTAAAATTGCATTTTCTTTCTTAAATATAGGACACGTTGATTAGGTTCAAGGGAGAAGGGGTGGAGAATGTATAATTTAAATAAAACCTCCTAAACCAGCAGAGATTCTTCCCTTAGGGCTTTTTTTATCTTTTCCTCTTTTTTTATTTTTTTTTTTTTTTTGAATGCTAGGCGATGGTACTTCTAACACTCAGGTAGGATGGTCAGAAATCAAGTTCAACACTTCCACAGCAGAGAGGGCTTTATTTTCCCATGATGACTGTGGAGTCTATGCTGTCATGCATTTGTGTAAGCTCTTAATAAAGCTATGTGTTAAAATAAAGTCGGTAAATGACCATGCATGTGAAGCAGTTTTTATTGTAGGGTTAAATAATGCTTTCCAAAGGACACCTGGGAAACAGAGCTTGACTAAGCTCACACAGTAAGTCAGTGGCAAAGCTGTGGTTCAGTTGTAGACTGCTGAGTCTCTGGGATATGTAATTCGTTTACTAAATTCATTTCCTTCTTTGCAGGTCTGAGTGGTATTTCAGTCCTGATTATGTCTTATGACACTTGGGTATATGGTAGAAAATAAATACAGGGAGAAATGAAGAAGAAAACTGGAAATTTGAAATAAAAAATTAAGATCATGGAAAGATAAATTTGCATTTTCTGGCTTACGCTTTAAGTGGTGTAAATAAATTCTTTAAGTGGTGTAAATAAATTGTGGTGGTGTTCCTGGCATAAAAGCAGATTTCAAAACATTTTTTTTTTGCTATTTAAAGTAAAGTCATAATTTTAAGTTGAGTAAGGGAATGGAGGTGGAGAGTGGGACAAGAGTGAGATTCAGGAGCTAATGTGGAGGTGGCAAGATGATTTTGAGTGTCCTCTGCTTCTGAGAGCAAGTTCAAGCAGCCAAAGGATTCCAGCTGAAAAAGGGATTGCAAAGTAAAGGAAAATTGAGGCAGGCTTAGTCCTGTATGGAAGAGAGTTCCCTGCTCAGCAACATTAAAGACTGGCAGGAGAAAGATGCTATTAAAGGACTCTTTGATTTGCTAAATCATCCTCAAGCAAGCATTTCTACATATACTTCTTGTCACTTTCTACTCAGAAAAAACCCAACCAACCAACCACAATTAGGACTCCTAGTCCATGGTACAGAGGCTATCCACACTTGGTAGAATTTTTCTTAACTGGTCTTATCCTTTTCCTCCATCTTACGATCTAAGATGTATTTTTGGAAATGGCTTGAAAATAAACGATGCACTGAATGTTCTACGTTCCTTTAGCCAAGTCCTGCGTTAACACAATCTGCTCTAACAAGCGAGCCCTGCATCCCACAGATAGGAGGGAAAGTAAGCCCCCTCCAGGTTGAGATAAGGAGTTTAACGAGGTCATACACAGTACAATTACCTTAGCATAAGCATAAGCAGCAGGAGAAGCCAGCGATACAATGGTTCCCCCCACCCAAGCACACAGGAGCCAGCACAGCAGAAAAAGCCAACACCCCAAACCTGGAAACCGAAAGAAGCAACCAGAACAGAAAGCCTCTCATGTTATAACCTGAACTTCAAGCCTCATGACGCTTTGCCCCAGCCAGCACTTTGATTTTGAAGCTGGCATGATGTCAGTACGGTATTGAATACACATTGGCAGATTCATCTCATCCCATTAACACTGTAACTATAGATAAAATGTTGGGAAGGTGAGCCCTTCCTCCTGACACTGTAAAAGAGGTCCATATGGTCAGTGTGGCATTCTGAAAAGTGTGTCCTGATCTATTGTAGGAAAGACGTGAAGAATTCTCAGCCATTCTTATTTTATTTTTCCAATGTTATTTCCTAGTCAATTGTGTAGGTGACTTTGTTATGCTGAGAATTCAAGAGCAGTAATGATAATAATAAAATAATTTTCACGGTGACATTAACTTATCTACCCAAACATTGGCAGATGTTATGGGAAAAATCTCAGCATTGCCTTTGAAATAGACTTGAGTGTGTTTTTTGGTGATAGCATTAACATTTATTGGCATAATAATTACAGTAGCTAATAAAAAATAGCTAGCAGGAGAAGCAACTTATGTAAATTATAAAGACTCTCTTAAATGTCTCATTGGATTAAAGTGATGTTTCCCTTCTCAGGAAGCTGCATATATAAAGAAAAGAAAGATTTTCTCAGCCAAGACTTCTGCTTTTTTTCATGTGCACTGCAAATTTATTTCCAAACAAGAAACTGCATTTGAAGGTTAGTAAAATTAAAAGGCACAACTGCTCTTTGTACATGCTCCCTACTTTAAAGAAAACTTAAGGAGGTGATGGTCTTGAAATATTCATTTTTTTCAGGGCTTTGTGAGTATAAACCAAGAGAGTTTGGGGAGTTCACCAGGAAAGGGAGTTCACTGGGAGATTTTGTCTCCAATGCAATTATTTCTAAAACCCTCAGATGAAGGAGGAAAAGAGGCTTCAAGGGACTGTAGCATCAGAATTTGATCATGCCTTTGTCCTCCGGTCCTTGTTAATGTTATTTGAGCTTTTTCCCCCAAGATTAGAAACAGTTACATGTCTGTGTTAAAAAGCAAAATACAGATTTATTAGGCATAAGACATGTTGTCCTAAAGCTGTATTTAGAGATGATACACAAGTGGAGCTTGTTTATATATACATAGTTATGTTAATATTTGAGTTGAATGATCATTTGCTTTCAAAACTTCCTGATTTGGTATAATTGTTATATTATCCTCTATGTTTCTAGGATCTAGTCACCTTCCACACTCTTTATGTCTGTCGTATTTCTTGCTCTGTTGCGTCTCCACTATCTTATGTGTAAAGCAAATGTTTTACATCTCAGGCAGTTGTGACTATTATGGGCAGTTTGCTGCATTTGGTGGCCAGAAACAACAGAGGAGTGTTCTGTTCCATCATTTCCTCTTCTACCTAGCATCAGGCCATAAGGCACCCTGCATTGCTGCCCAGGAACAGTCACTTGCATTGCCACTCCTGCCACTGCTTGCTGCTCTCAGTGAAATTTGGGTGACTAACCAGTCAAGGTTCTCACATCCTTGCATTTATATAATTGCAAAGCACTTTCCCTCTTCTATGTTCATTACTCCCTATGAAGCAATTTGGTCTACTATGAGAGTTTCCTTCCAAAAGTCACACAGGTAATATAAAGAGAAAAAATTTTAATTCAAGACCAAATTTTGTGAAACTGTGATTCAGCACAAACTGTGTGAAATGGAGGCTGTCTGACTGAAATACAAATTGGAAAAGCTGCAGATTTTGTTTCTGTCTTTATCATTTTTCACAGGTAACAGTGGTAGGTTTATCCTGGTTTGTTTAGGGATTTTTTTTTAATCTATGATAATTATTTATGGGAAAAAGCTCTCAGATTTTTATGAATAAACATAGGTTTTAATTTAAGCTCATTCAAATTGCCATAGTCTGTAATGTTACATTTTCTTACCATTATCTTTGTTTAGAAAAAAACTAGGAATTTTCAGAAGTGAAAGGCACAAATTCATCATATTGTAAAATGGGAAGGCTGTAATTCCCATGCAAGTAAACAAATGAATGCAGCATACTTTTAGCTTTTAACTGTGCCAGATCAGTCTTTTTAAGTGATGGAATGATAAACTTGATGTCTTGGCCAAATTAGATCTGAGCAAGCAAAGTTTTGCCTGTCAGTGCTCTCCTGTGGCTATATGCTATTCAATATGCTATTTTCTGACAGTTTGACCTTTTCATTCCAATTGGATTTTTTCATATTGACTGATACGGCTCCTGAATTATGCTGCTTTTAAGAGTAATGTTGCCCAATATTGTTAAGGGATACTGCTGTGAAGTGGTAATTATTTCTTGCTTAGCTCCCTCTCATTTCTGTATACAGGTGTACAAAAATGTAGAGAAAACCAGTATGATTTCAGTCTGCTTTATGACAAGGCAGTGTGTTTACTAAAGAAAAGGTGTTCCATACAGATGAGATGAACCATGATACAGATTGGCAGATTTTATTTGCATTTGTTGACAGCACCTGATATATAAAGATCATGTGCTGCTTCATGGCTTATAGGGCAAGGAAATAGCACCTTGTCTTGTATAACACACAGATATACACATTTCTATACTTTCTGCAAGGTAGTAAGTCTTCATCATGCCTTGCTGTTGTAGAATGCATTTAGCTATTCAGAAATATGTTCCTTAACCTAGGGAAAAACACCTAGAATACTGTATCTGAAAAAAAATCTTCTGGACTTAAGTGAGCCTTGGATTCAGCCTATAAATGCAAATCTGAATCACACTCCTAAATACTATAAAAATACTACAAATGGATAATATATCCACAGCTACAAAAAACCTCAAAACAAACAAACAAACAAAACAACAACGAAAAAACAACCTGAAGTTTCCTTTCATACATTTTGAAGGTTGCTTTTGCTGATATTTCTTTGACCTCTGCTGTTTCCATTTTAAAATGAACTTTGGGAACAATGTAATTTATTTGGTTATCATCTTGTGACTTACCATCTCTCTCGTGGGCAGAGTTTTTATTTCCTTGCCTCAAAATGCCATTATTTCTGGTTCCATCTATTACAACTATGGCCATGTGATCCTACAAGAGGTCAAACCCACATTTCAGCATTTTTCCTCCTTCAGCTCTTTTATTCAAGTTTATAGTACTGATATGTTCATTGTTTTCAGATAATGTGCAGTCCTGTCAACAGAACAATGCACAGTGAATATGTTGTCTAATGTATCATTGAGCTTTTAGTTCTCTGGCTAGGCTTATTATAAGTAACCTATATTCCAAAGTCAGTGTTTTCAGTGAAGTCTTTAGGTGGTTACTAGTGCTCTGAAATATTGAGTGTTATACTACAGTGGAACTTTGTTTAGCCATTAAGAAGACAACAATACTACTCTGATAAGTTACAGGATAATAGTGCCTGTTGCCAACCTATACAACTGAGGGCACAGTCTGTTTACTTTTACTGGTTATGTACTTCTACAAATTTAGTAAAAAATTTGGCAAGTAAAGGACAAAAAAAATTTTTTAATAATTTTTGCATATAAGGTTGATATTGCCATTGTGAAATGAAGTGCATGATGTTGCAGGTACTCTTACAGTTATAATGTGATCCTATAAGCAAAGAAAGTGAACAAAGTAGATTCTCAGTTACTGAATTATTGATGTTTGGACATATGTAGTATAGCTGATGCTGCATCCTGGTTTGATTAGTGAAGAAATCTGTTGGCCCATGTTGCTATTTGCACTATTGCTCTACTTGTTGCAGTGAGAGTTGGAACAGAACTATCAATTTATTCCTGTCTCTTCTGAATTCTTCTCCCTTTTGTAATAAATGGAGCACATTGAGGGAATTTCTGTTCATTCTTCAGATTTTAATTTTTGAAATATTCTTCAGTGTGATAAAGCAAACAATATTTGCTGCTGTTAAACAGTTATTTCTAGTTTCTTTGGAGATGCTACATATTTTGTTTGTAAATCACTAATACAGATCTGTAGTGAATAGATGTACTATGGTCTATGAGCTGTCTTTAATTTTTACATGTGTCCTGTGTGTTTGGGCTAGCTTTGTATTTATCTCTAAGTTCCCTCTCCTTCATAAACAGCATAAGGAATATGCATCAGAAGATACCAGAATATAGTGAAAAGGAGAACACAGAAAACTTGCTGGTGAGTACCTTTCCTCTATGCTCTGCAGTTACCCCAGTTCATCCATAGCATATACTGAGTGAAGAACAATTAAAATGTTTGTGCTATCTTCTAGTTTGTGAAAGTCATTGACTGAATGAACTTGAAAAGGGACAAAAGAAGGTCAGGTAACAATAATATGTGGGAAAAAAAATAGCACTTTAAGCATTACAGAAGCAGTAGTCTAAAGATAGTTTTCCATCATGAATCTTAAAATGTCTGCTAAAATGTCAGGTGAAAAAAGCCAGACTGAATAAGGAACATGCTGTTGAGCACTGGCTGGAGATATATGTATGCAGAAGGCATAAAGCAAGTGCAACAATGATCACTTGAAACATCTTTTTCTGTGTTACTGGACAACACCATTGCTGAGCAGTGTGCTTCAGCTGATGTACTTAAAATCCAGTAAAAACCCCCAACCCTAGTTACAACCTTTTGTGAGAGAATTTGAGTAGTGGCTTAATGTAGAAAGAGATTAAAAAGATAATCTCTACTGGCTGCAGAATGAGGAGGAACATTCAAGACACACATCCACAGAAGCAGCAGCAAAGTCAGGAGTGCAGGCAGCCTTGATGTTCTAACAGAGCAGATTGTCATTTTCTCCACACTAATGAACTTGGCATTCTGTATCTGGGGTAATACTGGATGGTTCAGCCTGACAACTAAAGAAGTGAAATAGAAAACAGAAATACACAAGCCATACATATAAGACAAGACATATAATACATACATGACATTGATCTTTAATTATTGCAGCCCATTAATAATCTCTGCAATGAGTATATTTCAAATGCTTCATACTTTACTTCAGCCTAAATTTTAACATTTAATTTCCTATTCCAATATATATCTTGCAGACCATGTGTTATTGGTGAGCTATGAAATGAGGACCACTGAACTAGGACAATTTAAAGGGAGGACATCACAGGGTGCAGGTGGATTCCAGGTAGCAGTTCTAGCAGAACAGAGGTAGGAGAATAGCCAAGAAATCTGGATAGGAGCTTGATCAGTCCTTGAAAATAGTTATGATCAGAATGATAATGTGTGGAGCCTGGCATTAATATGGAAAGAATATTTTAGATACTGTTTTCTAATCTTATTTACTGACTTAGATGTTCTTTTTTGACAACAGAGGTCACTGACATGAGTATGAATATGCCCTTATCTGAGGACATGAAAACATCCTCACATGATGCAATTGCAAGTGGCCATACTGCTGGATGAAAGGAAATGACCCTGCAATGACAAAGAGCTTTAAGCTATTAAAAATTTATTCCAAACGCAGTAATGAGTATGTTAAATACTGTTATTAGTTTAGGATGAACAAAGTTGGAGAGCTAGTAGATAGCTGGAAAAAAGGACGTTCTGAATGTGAGAAGTTGTCCAAGGGGCCAGTTTTCCAGTTTTTTGAAAGGGAGGAGAGAAATGATCGTTTGCAATATGTAGATTCTAGTGATTTTCTCAATATTATACTTCTAAAATAATACTGCAAAAGGCATAAGAGATGCAGGTGTCTGCTTTTGGATTAATTTCAAATTCCTGCCTAATGTTGACCTAAAGGCAAAACTATTATTTGCATAATCTTTTACCATTTACTTATTCATAGCTAGTCTTGCTAGCATTGCTTTCCCCCCTGGGTTAACACAATCCAGTCATTCAAAAGAGTCACTTGATGGGATTGAGCATAACCTGGTATGACTCCCACCCTCCGACTCTTAGAAAGGCTTTGTAGCTAATTCTGTGGTGGATTCATTGGTAGGGTCCTCTTTGCAGAAAAGAAAGTAGTTCCAGAAGAAAAAAAAGCCATGCATTAAGATGCATTTTATATTCATAGTGTAAGCACATGCAGGAACTTTCAATAGTACAGTGTGCTTTATGAGTGGTGTCTAAGTGTCTGAAGGAGTAATGAAATGATCTGTTATTCTACTTTTAAATTCTGTTCGTGCGCCTGACATAGTGTAGGCGTAAATAAAGTAGGTTTTCAGCATTGTTCTTTCAAATTAAGGAGGTGGCATAGATAAATTAATCTCTGTGCTCTGTCAGGAAGCTCGTGCTTACTCTTTTCATGCCTGCTGTGTGTAAGGACTCTGACACAAGCTGACAAAGGCCTAAGTCTTTGCAGCTCTAAAAATGGTATCTCTTGATTATTTTCCAAGAGAAAGTAGAGAATTATAGAACCTTACAGAATTAAGGAGTCAGAACAACCATTTAAAAATGAGTTTAGTTCAAGTTTTGGGTCTCAGATATGCCAATGGTTCTACTGAAAGACTTGGTGGGACTTCCACTGGCTGGCTCCACTTCTGCACCAACATTAATTATATGGAAAGCCAAGCCATGATATCAAAACGTAGAGCAAAGAACAAATCACACCTTTTTCAGGCCAGCATTGTAACTGAAGCTGTTCTTGCCCATGACGTACTCCCCTGAGCAACCACTGCTTATTTGTCTTGTCTTACAGACAAGAATGGAACTTCTTTCACTTCTGTGCATGAGGAACAAGAGTGTGGTTGCTCTCTCAGGGAGCAATTATGGATGCCTGAATTTTGCAGTAGATTGAGTTTAGGGATTTCAACCCAGTGAAGAAAAAAATCTGTTTCATATAGTGGACTAATGCAGTCCACTATGAATGAGCTGTCCCAGTTGACACCTTTCAGTGCTGTGGCAAAAGTAAACTTTTATGGCTTTAACATATCTATGGAAGCTATAAGAACACTAAACAGAACATTATAAATGTAGGCTGCTGTAGACCACTTTATATAGCCAAGATGGGGAAGTCTTAGAAGAATGAAGGACAAGAAAGAAAGTTAGTAGAGCAAAATAGTGTTTGTGCAATATATTTGATCTGAAAGGGTAGGACTCCAGGGATGGATCGAGTATGTGCCAATAGTTTAGAAAGTCTTGTTAGAGAACTGGAAATGAACAAGCCTCTGTATGCTGACAAGGCCAATAGAAACCCAGTCAACAAATTGGTAATTATTGAAGTTATTGAGATGAACTGATGCAAACATTTGGCTCATAAAATGGTGGATGAATTATTCATCACCAATTGGAAAAGCATTAGAGGGAAATTCACAGCATTGACTGTATCATCTTAAATTTTCTTTCACTGCACAGTACAACGGTGCCCAAATCTTGTCAGATGATGCCTAACAAAATGTAAGTCTGACTGATATCTAAGTTTTCCAAAGGTAATACAGAAATATACTTAGCTTCTGTATGAAGTTACTTTGTAGCAAATAAAGTGAAAGAAATCTTTTGTCCTGGTAATGAACACGAAATTTTAAATGGTTTATTAAGGATGTATGGGACAAGCTAGTGGATAATGGAAATTTGGTGTATCTAGACTACAACTTCTGTAAGGCACTGAGTCAGTCCAGGTAAAGACTGTGCAAGTGATTTCACAGAGCAAAAGAGAATTTTAAAACAAATTTCTCTTATGAGGAACAAATATTGAATTTGGGCTTACTTACTAATTTATGTGAAAGATAAAACATAGGAACATGGATGTTTCTTTCACGAGGGAAACCTTCAAGGAGCTCTAGCTGTGTGTTATTAAAAATGAGCTTCTCTGAAGCTACAGAGACTTGCAGTGCTGTTTAGTTAAAAAGCATCAAGGGAAGAAGCTTTTCTGATTCTTAGGCAACTGATGTCAACAACATGAAAGAAAGAAAATAGGTTTAGTTATATTCTGTTAAAACAATAGGTCAATTTGATTAATGCACAGTGTTGAATGATAAAGCTTATGAGAGGGTGCTGTATACAAACTAACTTGTTTTATCTGCAGCATTGGCAGACTGCTTATCAAAGATGCTTCATGTTGCTAATAATTATATAATATATAATTATATCATTAAAGCAATACAATGCAAACCAGTAAATTGATACTTTAATAACAGTTAGCAGGATCATGCCAGACAACTCTTCAGCTTCAAGATTCTGAGGTGAGATTGTCACAGTCATTACACAAGTAGTAGATAACTGAAAATCTTTAATTACATTTGCTTTTAATGTGTTAAATTTTTCAGATTTCCTGGTGTAATGGTAACCAGTTGCACAGCAAATCAATCTTTTTCAGTGGAGTGGATCGGAGTGCTTGTCAGCAGCTTGCATTCCTGTTATGCATCCCCTAACTTTTCCTATCTCTATTTTTCTACTCACTAATATTGCTTCCTTTATGCCATCACTTGTCCTTGAAAGAATTTCCCAGGTGCCTTTTTTTTCAGTTCTTTTATTCCTGTCTTTAGAAGCCTGCTTGTCCATATTCTGTCATTTATATGAAATCAGTCACAACAAATGATTGGCACCACAGCCAAGTTTGGCACAGACAGAGATTTTTAAGCTAGCACCATGCCTCTCAGCTGCATTGCTCTTTAAATAAATTTGGTAACAGACAGCAGAAGGTTTTGCTGTCAGGGAGATAGATCTAGCAGATAAGTTGTTGGTTTTTGTTGGGGTTTCTTTGTGTGTGGGTTTTTGTTTTTTTGTTTTTTGTTTTTTGTTTTTTTTTTGTTTTTGTTTTTTTTTTTACAGCAAGTTAATTGGAGGACGTAACAGTTTTCTAATGCATGCTTCTAACTTATACTCATATGGTGCTACAGGGAAATTATACATTAGGCCTAATGAAGTACTGGGGAGGGTAAAAGGAAGCAGCAGCATTTGAAAATCAAGGGAAGTTGCAGCTGGCACTGCTAGGATTAGTTCATTTTTTTCAAAGATGTGTAACAGACTTCAGCATTTGAGGCACAGGAAAACCAGTGCTGTAGTTATCTCACTGCTGTGCTGAGTAGAAAATTAAGCATTTTTATGCATTTGTGGGAAGGTTTCCCCAGATGATTACATCAGGGCAATGCTCTTCATAGCTTGCAGACTCAGGGCTAACAACACTCAGCAAGCAATGAATAATAGGTGCTGTCCTACTCAGGGCTCAAACCACCTGATAGCCTTACCAGTCTTACCAATTTCTTATGGAAGTGAACACAACCACAGGGACATGTGCTTGACTCAGTCCAGTCACAGGGCCATGTACTGGGCTAAATCCAGGTCAAAAAAGGTTTCTAACAAAGCCCTTGTCCAGATCAAATTTAAATATTTAGGCAATATAGGCTAAGATTTGTTTTAAACAAACCACCTAGGGAATTTGACTTCAAACTGGTCTGACATTTCTTTGGTTATAGGACCCATCCTGGGATCAACTCCAAGGCTCTGCTGGCTATTTCACTGTCCTGGTCTGAGTTACAACAGAACTAATCCTGTTCAGTGATTTTATTTTTCAGCTCAGTCTCTTCTAAGTAGCTGCACAGTATATTTTTGCATACAGTGTCTGCTTCTAGAAGTGATAATGCTTGATGTTTGTAGTTACTACCAAGGATGATTATGCAGAAAGGATCCTACTTATATTTGTTCCTATGGAGACCAAGGTTACTCCTAAGTCTTGTGTACCACATTGAGGATGGAGTAAGTAAGACATCACATTTTCAGGGAGGAGCAGACAAGCCAGGTGACCTTAAAGTGACCAACAAGAGATTCCATTCCATATGCATGATACTCAGTATAAAGCTAAGAGGTCACAAAGGTTAAGTCCCCTTTTTCAATTACCATCATCCAAGGGAGATTCTGTCCATTCTTCTGCCTTTGATCTTAGTCCATGCATTCCTGAATCCAGTTTCCAGATCTGATGCTGAGTCCAGTCTGCAACTTCCCTGGTGCATGCCCACAGTATCAGTGGTGATGGAGACATGATTGTCATTGTAGGGTTGGGTTTGATATTTGTTTTGTATATACTCATCTTTGGTTTTGTTAAAGGTGTTTTAATTTTCTTTTCCATCCCCTAAGTCTCTCTCTGTTACTCCCTTTCTCTTCCCCTTCTGGGAAGGGAAAGGGGTTAATAGAGAGCACCTATTTGTCTAGCAGCCAGCCCAGCCCTAAGCCTTGATACTGGCATTTGAGGTTTTTTTCTAAATTCAGGTGAGCAAAGATGTTCACCTGCATTATTGCTGTAAGTCAGCCTTGATATGAATGTTAAATACAAAGTTTCTGGTAATGTTTTCTGCCTTCTCATTTCCAATGTTAACACCTCCTTGTGTTATGGACAGATCCTGTTCTTGTAACAAGGCTTTTTTTAAGTGAGTATCACTGGGATGCTGCAAGTGATGCTGGCTCCCTGGGGCCTGATGCCCATCACACTGTTGCCAGCACA
The DNA here is from genome assembly GCF_027791375.1 of Indicator indicator. Taxonomy (NCBI): domain Eukaryota; kingdom Metazoa; phylum Chordata; class Aves; order Piciformes; family Indicatoridae; genus Indicator; species Indicator indicator. The sequence goes on from NC_072017.1 coordinate 11,639,279, forward strand.
GGAGCAGGACAGACAAGTTGACAAGGGGCAGCATTCAGGGCAGCCTCAGCCACCGTGGCAAGACAAGACTGTGGTGAAGAGGCCAGGAACAGACCTGCCTGTGAGACAGCGAAGACTTCAAGGGCTTTAAGTGTAAAAAAAAATCCATCCACTGACGTGTATATACATTTTCAGAGGTATATTTTGCATTTGCATAGCATGATCCCAAGTTTATAATCATAGGATACAGATATTCTTTTAATAGTGGATTATTTTTACATGCTGTATAGATATTATTTAATTGTAGTTTCATGTTGTTTGTCATATGAATTCTAGACTGTTGCCAACAGCAGAAAATTCATTATTCCTGTATGTATTTCCACTTTTATTTCTTTTAAAAATGGTAAGTAATATTTTTCACAAGTCTTGAGTAAGAAGAGAATATTTTTCAGACTAAAACCAGAGAAGTTAGTTTTTGGGGATCTTTGTTGGCCGTAATGCCACAGTTTGTCTCTAGGGAGGTACTCAGTTCACCCCCTGCAGCAGATACATGGCAGCTCCTGGCAGGAATTGTAGCTGTCAGACCTTGTTTCTCTCTTTCATCATTTAGTGATACCAGGATGTTGCTCAGACCCAGGACCGTCTGTTGCATGAGCAGAAAGTGAACTAAAGAGGTAAATTCAGGTGAGAGTTCAGAAAGAATCACATAGTCACTCTTTCCTTAGGAGAACCTGGGATATATTCTGAAGTTAGGTTTGAGATTTGTTGATATTTCTGACTGATATCACAGATTTTGTTTCAATTTTCGTAATTTCCTTTATCTCATTTAACATAGCAGTGCCATCCTAGTTTTTACTGAAAAATGTTTGCCTTTGTGTTTTTTAACTAGTCCTAATAGATTGAATATTTTCTTTTAAACAGCTAAAAACCCAGAAATACTGAAAAAAAAAATATAGCCCTGACATAAAGGCTATTTTCAGTGGTATTTTAAGTGTGAAAACCTTTGCACTTATCTGGGTAGAAATGGTGAATATCAGTTAAGATTCACAGTCACAGACATTTTGAAGATGAGGAAAAAATGTAGGTGAAAGCAAAAAAACTTACTTCTTGAAAAGTATGATGCAGTAGCCTGCAGGAGTTTCTTAGTTTTGCATTTAGCTGAGATACCACTGCAGTGGAATTGATACCATTTACGTGGAGGTCAAAATGAAACCAGTCTCTAGTTGCAGTGGCTGTATGGAGACACAGACTAGACAGAGTTCTTCACCTCATCATTTTCTGAAAAAAAAACCCAAAACAAAACAAAAAACCAAACCAAAACAAAGCCAGAGAAGTATCATACACTAGAAAAAAAACCAACAAAACCCAAACAATAACCAACCCACTCCCCACCCCTCCCCCCCCCCCAAAAAAAAAAAAAAGTAGCAAAAAAACCAACCACCTGTAAACTAATATCAATTCTGTCCTTTAACACTGGCAAGGCTTACGGTTTTTAAGCTCTGTTTTCTCACTTTTTCACTTTAGGAACAACATCACCCTTTGGAGTGGGCTGACATCCATCACAGCAACTCCTGTTGTCAATGTCATACCAGCTATAATTTCAAATGGCTGAAATCCTGCTTTCCTAATAGAATAGTTACCACATGAATGAACAGATGCTGACATGGGGAGCATCTGACACTTTATAAATGAAAGCCAACCAAGCAAAACATCAGCAGGACTGGATAGGTTTAGGTAGTTAAACATCTGCAGAGGTGACTTGTTTGCAAGTTGTTAAGAATAAAAGCCTGTTAGTTGTCAGAGATCCTTGACATACACATGACTAATCTGGGTCTAGACCTCCTTGGGACTGTATGTTAGCATCAGAAATGTGCTCCCAAAATCTTTTGGCAAGGTGAGTTCCCTGAAGTTTAGCATAACAAAACAGATCTAGGCACAGCTCCAGCCTCAAAACACATGCTGTGGGAAATCTCATCCTAGACATTCCTAATTACTCTGAGGAAGTTTGAATAGGTTCAGGTCTCCACGTTTAAATCATTGTGTTCCTGTTGAAACAGAGGGAAAGTGGAAGTGCCCCTTCTGTACAGGACACTGCAATAAACCTTCCTGTCAAACAGAAGTATTTGTTATGAAGCAAACACTACGATTTAGAAATAAAGATTTGGAAAGTTTGGAAATTGTTCTGTCTCTCTCACCAGACCAACACAATTATTTCGAAGCCATTACACACATCTGGGGACCCCTCACACCTCTTCCTGAGTGAGCTGCAGCAGACCTCACATCATATATTCTTATTCAGGGTAGGGAAAATAATGACTATAGGCAGAAAGCAGATCTGAGACTTTCAGACCAGTGCTCTGGCACTGAGGTAAAACAGAAGGCATTGCAGAGTTCTGTTTGTAATAACTACTGAATAAAAGTTGAAGACAAACCAAACCCAAACTGGAGTAATTAACCCAGGAAATTCTCAGTGGAAAGATGGTACTCTGACTAATCTTTGAGCAAGATTCATAAATGAAAGACTTTAAAACTGCCTGAGGTTGACTATAAAGAGTGAGGCATTGTTGTTTTTTTGTTTGTTTTTTTTTTTTTTCCAAAGGAAACCAATTTGCTAGGGCTGCTCCATGGGGTTGAAGGGGTCTGTCTTTCAGGTTGCACATCACAAATTGGAGTTGCTGTTCAAGAAATAGAAGCTGTATTGATAGTAAACAGGTGGCTCCTGTTCCAAGGAGATTTGTTTGGTACCATTTTATGATCAAGTTGATGCTGTGACACATTAAGTGGAGCTTGTCACTCTCCCATCTGGTCTCCACAACTGCTGGAGGCGGAACCCGTTTAGGAAGTTGCACATTTCTTGCAGCTGTTCCTGAATGTTTCATAAATAACTAGCAGAAACCAGTGATTCATTTGGCTTTATTACACCTATCTTAGGGGAATCATGTCATTGTTCATGGAGAAAATTGTACACGTTGCATGGCATTTAAGGAACTTGTTATCAAATTACAGCACTTTGAAGCCTTACTCAGTGCTAATAGGAAAATTGTAAAGTACAGATCAAGACTTCTTTCAGCCTGATTATAATTTATCTAAATGACTGCACTTGATGAAAAGTCCTTCATGCTAAGTAAAATGCTTTTTGCCTGTGGAACCCAGTGGTGTCTTGTTTTCATCCCTCTGTGGATGCAGTTTATCCTTGGGTCTTATCTGGAAGAAGCAGTTGTTGCAGAATGCTGTGTTCACTTCATACATCATTTAAACTGGGTTTGTTATTGAGGAATTGCTTTTGCAATTCACAGATGAAAGTGAACATTATAAACAAGGCATTCCCATATTAGCTTTCCAGTGCTTTGCCCAATGGGCAATTTAATGCGACATCGAATGTGATAGTAGCTGCATGACAAAAAGAACCATTCCCATGCTTGTTGGCTTCTAATAGCTTGATTTCATTTTTAATAGGCTGTTAATCTTGAGTTATGTTTTGCTCTGTATCAAACGTTTCACTGCAGTAAGCCGAGTTGTTTGTCTACTTTAGGTTTGTGTTGTGTTCAGTTAACACTCCCTTTGGAAGGCATTTGGAGCACGTGAGATGCCTGAGATTGACTTTGTGGTAGAAAATTTTGACTCCTCTTGACAGAACTTTTCTATCTATCATAATGTGACAGGCTAATAAAACTACTCATGTGCTAAGTTAATATGTTCACAATAAACTACCAGCTATTGAATTGAGAGCTATCACCGGACTGCATAGATTAAGAGAAGCGTTGTGGGGTGTAAAGAAGCTCTTAAATGTATTGCTCTCTGGCTTGGTGAAAAAATTCTGACCTGCAGGAGACTCACTTATTTGAGGTACAGTTACTGTCCAAGAAGCCTGTTATGTCCACAGTGTGTAAAGAAAGTCTGTACAGACTACTGAGAGCTTTGTGAAATTTATGCAGATCTTTTTTCCTAGATGAGCTAGGGAATAATATTACTGAGAGATTTGTATGATGTTAAAAGATTAAATACTTTTTTTCTGTATCCTCAGGTGAAATAATTCATCCTTCTGCCTGGTGTTTACCAGTCAGAGTTAAGGAGGCAATTCCTATGCCTCCTCAGGCTTTTGTAACATGTATGAAGAGGTCCTTAGCCTGGTGGTGAGCTGAATCTGGAAGATCACAGGAGCTCAGATTTGTTTTACAGGTCAGATCTGGGATCAGCGTCATATGAATTAATTATATTGCTTTGGATCCAAGCTGAAAGCATGAACCAAAGATATATATAATTCTCCAGTTTCTATCTGTATGGCTATTGTTTTCCATAAGAAAACAATTCATAGCAATGTTTCTTTCTCTAATACTGTTACAACAATCTGGTTCTGCTGGAATGGACTCTCTTCAGTTAGATATTCACTACCTCTGCTGTTTCTTTTAGTGAAAACACTGCATTCAGTGTTTCTTGTACAAGCATTGCTTCCTAAAAATATGTCTCCATTCCAACTGAACTGTATTTTTGTCGTCTGTGTAGTTACCTATTTGTTGTTCATCAGTAATGTTTTCATTTTCCTATTCTCATTATGTAGTACAACCCCCCCTTCATTTTTCTCTCAAAACTATGAAATATTTTGGAGCCAGATTAGTTACAGTATTTGTTTCAGCTCTGTGTTAACATATTTTTTTCCTTTTGTTATTTACCTCTTACTAAATCTCTATTCAGTGCTGAATCTCTGTTTGCCCCAGGTTCTTCTACTATATTTAAAACAAGACTTGAGATTATCTGAGTTGCTTCCACCTTCTTTTGTTAGTCTAAAAAACTTTTATCTCATTATATTCCTATCTTTCAGCATGCAATATTTTTTTCTCTAAGTTTATTCCTCAGCTCTCATTAATTAGTTTTGTCTTCTAAAAGTATTTATACAGACAGTGATAATTCCTTTTCTTTTGGTTGTATGGTGGGACTACAGATAAAAAAAACCCCTACTTTCCTGGATATGAAGATCATTTTTACACATTCACTTGCAAAGAGGCTACATAGAAGTAGCTACTAATTTTCCTGATGAAGCCTTAAGGGACCTTCAAACCTTTTATTCTTTTACAGTTAATCTTGTTGAAAATAAGAAATTTTACAGAAAAATTGTGTTACATCATATACCCCATTTTCTATACACACAATCAGTTTGAACAGGCTATCAGGCTGGAGTACCTCCCCTTTGGGTACAGGCTGAGGGAGTTGGGGATGTTCAGCCTGGAGAAAAGAAGGCTCTGTGGAGACCTTATATTGGCCTTCCAGTATCTGAAGAGGGCCTATAAGAAAGCCAGGAAGGGTTTTTTTAGGGCTTGTAGAGACAGGACAAGAGGGAATGGATTACAGTCTGAGGAGGAAAGATTTAGGCTAGATATTAGGAAGACATTCTTTACAGTGAGGGTGGTGAGACAGTGGAACAGGTTGCCCAATTTGGTCCTGGATGCTCCTTCCCTGGAAGTGTTCAAGGCTTGGTTGAATGAAGCCTTGAGCAACCTGTCCAGTGAAAGATGTCCCTACCCATGGCAGGGGGGTTGGAGCCAAATGACCTTTAAGGGCTCTTCCAAATGAAAGCATTCTATGAATCTATGAATCATCACTGTTAGAAATAGCAGGGTTTTTTTCCTACTTCTTAGTTCACAAAATGGTATAATTTGAGAAGTTTCAAGTTCTGTGATGAATGGACAAAGTGAAATGATGAAAATGTAGGTATTTGGTCTTCACCTGACATTGATTTAATTCCAGAAGCCACATGTCAAATTTCAAGATGTCACTTTTCTTGAGGCCATTTTAGACTTCACTTTAAATCATGTGTGGCATTTCAATGGGTCATAAAGAGTAATAGTTTTCCTTGTCAAAGCATCTTTCAAACAAATTTGAAAAAGATAGTGGACTTTGAAATGGAAAAATTCAAAGCCGATATACGGATGGTTGAAAAAACACTTATCACAGGCAAAATGAAATCTGAACTATAAAGAAATATATATTCTCCAGAATATATTAATCACTGCTAGGTCCCGTTTTATTATATTGCATGCAGCTCCTCTAACCAGAGTTGAGCAAAAAGGTTTCACTAATATCTTCTAAAAAAGAAATTAAACCTGGGCACACTCGCTTTCAATCCTTCTCCCATCAGATACTTTGTGGATAATTTACAAAATTGTTGTTTTCTCTAGTTACATTTCACATGTGGTTGTCTGTTTTGAGTTCATTGATTTCTGCTAGATTTTGTCCTCATTCTGCTGTTTAATTATTGTCCTAATGAATGTTCTCTTCCTCTTTTCTCAATTATCTTCTGGTACTTTTTTTTAATCATTTTAATGGGCACTAAATGAAAACCCAGGTTTTCATTCAATTACAGACTTTGTGTGCAAAATAAATAGATGATCCCATCACATCTATAAATATACATTTATTTGGATTCTCATTTAATTGATCTAGAGTTCCATTTCACTTAGTTTATTTAGCTGATTTTGTTTTTCAGGCCATTTCTTCTCATCCTATCATTTTATTACTTGGGAGAACACACTGACCCTCACCGTTCTACAGCCTCTTTTCAGGCACTTGTAAGATCAAGGTCTCCCCTCATCCTCCTTTCCTCCAAACTACACAACCTCAGTTCCCTCAACCACTCACAAGATTTGTTCTCCAGACCTTCATCAGCTTAATTGTCCTTCTCTGGACCTGCTCCAGCACCTGAATATCTTTCTTACAGTGAGACACCCAAAACTGAGCACAGTATTTGAGATGCAGCCTCACCAGTACAATGAACAGGGGAATAATCACTTCCCCAGTCCTGCTGGCCATGCTATTTCTAACACAAGGCAGGATACTGGTGGCCTTCTTGGCCACCTGAGCACACTGCTGACTCAAATTCAGCTGACTGTTGAACAACACCCACAGGTCCTTTTCCACCAAGTAGCTTTCCAGCCACTCTTCTCCAAGCCTGTAATGTTATGTAGGGTTGTTGTGACCCAAGTGCAGGACCAGGCACTTGGCCCTGTTTGACCTCATACCACTGGTCTTAGCTCATTGATACAGCCTGTCCAGATCCCTCTGGAAAGCCTTTCTACCCTCAAGCAGATCAGTATTCCAATCTAATTTGATGTCATCTGCAAACGTACTCAATCCCCTCATCCATATCACTGATAAAGATAGTAAAGAGAACAAGTCCCAGTACTGAGCTCTGGGGAGCCCCTCTTTGTGACTGGCCACCAGCTAAATCAAACTTCATTCTTATGAACACAAGGCAGTTCATTTTGTGTCAGAAAGAATTCCTTCCCCAGAAAGCTGATAACATGTATTTTACGTACATCCAAAATCTGTTGAACTGTTGTAAATTTGTCACCAAAAATGACATACTTAGTACTTCAGCATTGCTGAAAGCCTTGATCTGGCTGTAGAGATGCAATCTCAGAGCATGTGTACCTTCAGCTGAGGGCTGTGGACTGTAACACACTGGCTATATATTTGTGACAGACTGCAAATGCTATGCTGTTGAACAAGCCTGTTCTGAGCTAGGGAACTACCTCACAATACACCCTTCATTTTGGATTGTGTCCACTGTTGTTTTGCTGTCTTGCTTATGAGGAATGACACAGACTGCATTTATCTACCTAGTCCACTTACAGGAGCCTGCAATTTCTTCATATAACCAGGTAGTAAATGTGAATTAGGATCTTCAGTATCCTTGTATTTCTACTGATTTCAGTAGATTTGCTTGTGGTTTATGCAGTTGAATGCCATAAGCACCAAGTTTTAGAGCTTTATGAATCTACTTTAGATAATTTTTCAGTTACTAAATGTGGTCAAGTATTCTTAAGTAAAGCATGTTAGCCAGGTAAAAAAAGAATAAATCCAAACCTGTATTATTTAAAAGACTTGTGTTTGCTGATCTTACTTGACTAACAATTATGTCAAGTCCAAACTTAGTTATCCAAGTTGCTAATTCTTTCATTCTTGTTAATAGGAAAAGGAAGTATTTTTGTACTCAAGAGCTCAGAAAATAAATGTAGAGATTTGTTGCAGACCAGCTGTCTCCTAGCCATGATGCCAGACTGTCACTACTGGCTTAAGTGTCAAGGTAGAAAGCACAATTTCTGTTTGGTGATGAAGCTTGTAATATCAGGGAAAAAAAATCAAATCAGGTTGCTTGGTGTGTAATCCTAAAGGAAAAGCTCTCTTATGTTATAAGGCAGTTTCAGCTGAAGCAGAGTTTCTTATCAGTGGCTCAGCTATAGGCAAAACGCCCAGTCTTACGTTAAAGACATTTCAGAAACAGAATCAAAGTAGTTCAGCTGTTTTGCCTCAAGCTATGTGGATGAATACTGTGAGCTAGATTCCAATCTCCATTGCACCAGTGTAGCTCTGGGTAACTTCAGTTCTTCAGGAGAGTTATCTTGACTTGACTGCAGTCAGATGCTTGTCTCCTGGGATAAATTCCTGGCTGCTCCAGTTCAGGAGATCTCATGTTCAAGTGGGCTGCTCCAATGTATGGTGATGACATTCTTTTGGTCTTAATTTTTATTTCTAGATGTCTTTCTAAAATCTTATATCCTACCTGATTACATTTCTTTCTCTGTGAAACCACTTGTTTGTTTAATAAGCTTCAGGGTAGCAGCACTAGAATTTTATTTATTAATCAGTGTGGTCTACATCTCATAAAGGCCTTGCACCTGCTCAATCTGTTGTGATGTGACCCGTTTAGTAGAGGAAGAAATGTTTTCTACTATTCTGTTTGCCATTCCTTCTTTCAAGATGTAGTTGCACCTGTCGTTATGGAATCTACACAGCCTTTTGGGCTCTTGAATCCAAGAAATATGAACTTTAGGCTGTCTGCATAATGTCCTACCTTTTGTTGTGAAGAGTGGTTTTGGAGGTGTGATCTTTGGTTGCTAAATCTTGGCATCTTCAATTTCAAAATAGATTTGTAGTGATGTGTACGTTAATGTTATGACCTGTAAGTAGCTGTTAATGTGAAATCTTGCCTTTTTTTTTAATTTCCCCCCCATCACCATTAGTTTAGATCATTAAACCCCAGAGGTTTTGATTTGAAATCCAAATTTAGAGGATCCTAAAGACTGAAACAACCTGTTGTCATTATGCTTGCATATATCACTTGAGTACTAATGGTAATTGAAAATGTTAGAGCAATTAAAAGTCCATACAGGGTATTGTCAGTCATTATAGACTGGGGAAGGAATCACAGGGTACAGAGATCATTGGCCTGCAGCTTCTGATAAAGTCTTTTTTAGAGACTTTTATAGCTTTTATATTTCAAAGGAATGTTTTATGGCACTTTTATTGTAAGATCTCATATATATGATTTAAGCAGTGCTGGCTGTGGTGTTCTTGGTTTCCTTTTAGTCACAACCAAGACTGTTTCTTCCTAGTTTCTACATCCCAGATGGCTTTTACCTTCTTCATTTTGCACCTTAATATCTTCTGCCATGTTCTCCAAATATCATTAATCCCATCAAACAAAAAGATTACATTCATGCTAATGAATTAATTTCTAATAACCTGCAGTCTGGCTACAGATTATTCAAACTGTGAAGTGAGGTTTTCATGGTTCTCATTATTGGCTTTTCCTTCTGGCATCTGCCTCTTGCGCAAAGCTAATATGTAAGCCACCATCTATGGAATACTGACTCTTTTACACTTTGATCATTAATTGGTATTCATTTGGTATTCACTCACTATTCATAGCTAACTACATGAGGATATTTTCTAAATCTCACCTCTTGTAGGGACCAAACTTCCTCAGCCTTTCTGCAAAGCCTAGCCTGAAGCTGTATTTATAGACACATTTAAGTATAGAAAGTAACAAATGTGACACTTCATATTTATGATCTGGCAACACTTGCTGGAGTCCAACTATTCAATATTTTGGCATCCAAAGCTATAGTTTGCACTATACTTTGGATTTCATTTTTGTCTTCTAATTGTTTATCCTATGTCTATCATCCATTTTCAGTTGATTACTTTATCCATGTTGAGCATGTTCTCAGATTCTTGCCATTAGTAGCACCATGTGTTCACTTCCTGCTATACAACTTTAGGCAACTTTTGACATTTCTGGGTCTATGTATCTTCATCATACAATACCACAGCTGTCATCTGTAGACATTTGTTAGTACTTTTATGGACTACAGGCAGCTTGTTATTCTTACACCTTGCAGCTGACCAGTCACACTAGTGAGTTACCCATCACTTCAGCTGTACAGATACATTTCTTTGTTCTCTTGCAAAAGTTGTCCTGTCAGCTTCTAATGCCCTGTGAAAGGGTAAGCCAGAAGAAAAAGAGGACTAGATTTTACAGAGCAAGGTCCACCCAGGAGCAGATATGCTGTAACTATTGACCTACTTACTCATACAGGTAGCCATGCTGGTATCTTTCAGTTTAATAAGCAGAAAAAAACCCAAACAAAACCACAAAAAGAGCTAGGATGTAACAAAAGAATATTATATGTCAGAAAGAAAACAGAGTACTCATAAATCAGACAGAAATTCCCAAGAGGGAAAGAGGTACTCCAAATCTTCTCAGGAATGCTTTGGGAACATGTTTTCCAATAATTAAAGGTTTCAAATTAATAACAGAATGCAGTGCATGTGCCACTTCATGAATGTAAATAGCTTTAAATTCTGTGATGTGCCAAGCTGCATTGCTTCTTCATGCACCTGCCTCGACTTTGTGATTTTCTGTTTGTATGACAATGCTTGATGAGCTATCCCTTGAATCAATGGCAAAGTTTAGGATCATTAATCACTGTGCAGCAGACATAAAAAGTACTAAATATTTCTACCTATCTTGGTAACATTAGTTAGATATTTTATGCACTTCAGAGTTTGCTAAAATGCATTCATTAGACTACAATGCAGTGGGAAGAGAGATGAAAGGGCAGCTGTGTATAAGGAGACTCTGGTGTGCAGAAGTATACCAGGATATCAGGAAGTGATAGGACTGGGGGGAATGGAATAAAGCTGGAAGTGGGGAGATTCAGACTGGACGTGAGGAAGAAGTTCTTCACCATCAGAGTGGTGAGAGCCTGGAATGGGTTGTCCAGGGAGGTGGTTGAGGCCCCATCCCTGGAGGTGTTTAAGGCCAGGCTGGATGAGGCTCTGGCCAGCCTGATGTAGTGGAGGTGTCCCTGCCCATGGCAGGGGGGTTGGAACTGGATGATCCTTGTGGTCCCTTCCAACCCTGACTGATTCTATGATTCTATGATTCTATGTTCAGTGCTTACTGGCAAAGCCCTTAATTCAGAACTCAGACTGAAAAGGGTCACCAGGTGCCATTCTATCATAAGCATGTGACAGTCATACTACAGCTTTGAGCTGCCCATAAGTTGTAAGAGTGAATTCTGACCTAATTATCTCATTTATTTCTCCTATAAAGTCCCATTACATTTGACTTTTGAAGACTAAATTTTGTCCTTATGAATTTGATGTTGAAAAATGTCTCATTACATTTTTATTTGACGATCCTATGCAATAATGAGACAATAGTTATACCTCATCAGTAGCTTTAACTGTACTGTATTTCGTGCTATGAATTCCTAGAACAGCAAAAATAGCACTGAAGTTTTAGGACTTTTCACTATGCTCTTTTGATGTATGGGGACTCAAGAAACATTTTCAAGTTATTTTCATGGGACTTCAGTTGGCAGATTGGGCGCAATGAAAAGGAACACCAGGTGAAAACTTGCTAGTGTAGGCCAGTTTATTTACTGAATAGGAGGTTCTGATGTATAAACACTAAAATACTCATCTGAAAGTGTTTCTCAACCTACTCCTAAGGAATATTAAAAAGCAGAAGAAAGCCATGCAATGGAGCAATCTACTTTACTCTGAGTGTTCTTTTCTAATTTTAGTAGGTAATGAGTCAATGCAATGATTGTCTCAACCTAAACAAAGTTATTGAATCCCCATGTAGTGTTCATGCAAATATGTTTTTTCTTAAAACATGCTAACACTGTATTCATTTGAAGAACATCAGTTTTATGCCAGGAACTAAACTGAAGGGAATGTCATGATAAAATATCTGACAGAAGGCTTTTTGCAGCTGAATTTGACATGATTATGTGGTTCTGTGGTTGTATAATCATGTTGCTGCTATACATGGAATGTATATATGGCCCATATGTATAAAAGTCTTAACTGGGGAATTGATTGCAGCTTAAATTGCATTTCCTACTGCATTTCAGAAGGCCACAGGTTTAAGTATATTATTTTGCCCTGGGCTTGATTTAAGCTAGAGCAATACCTTTTTCATTTTCATTATGCTCTTTGCCATGAAAAAAAGATTTGTCAAGAGAACAGATTCATGTCTTGTCAGTTTGTGTCCCTACTACAAATTGTGATTGGAATGAATGACCAGATTTTAACTACTCAATATGTTATGTGCAGTATGCCAACTTGGTATGCCATTTGGGCTTCTATCGTGGCATTTTATTGGATAGATATTTTACTGTCACCTACCTATTAATTACAGCTTGAATGAGGATTAATGGAGTGGCTATCAAATCAGAAGGAAGCACATTGAAAAGGTTATGCCACAGAACAGAAAAATTTAATTCAGGGAATAGAAATGTGTAATCTTTTAACATGAGGACTGGGAACAGGAAATGGCATGGTCAATCCATTTCTCAACATTAAGCTTGTTAAAAATGGTTCAGAATGACATTTTGTAGAAGGGATGAGTTGATGATGACAGACTCCCCCCCATACCTCTCACATATTCCTGTCCAATTACTTGTGAATGACTGGGGTGAGCCAATTGCTACACTATAATATTCAGAATTAACATGGTATAATCAAGCAAGAAAGATTGGCTGAGCAGTGTCTAGTGTTCATTAGACCCTGTAGCTGAGGTCTGGAGCAAAAGAAGGGGGGTGACTGTAGCTGACGCACTGTCATGGGACAAAAATGGGGTTTCAGGTCTGTTTTTCTGGACTATGTGTATGTTTTATGTTAGCATTTCATGTCTGTCCAGATAAATATTAAACTTTAGACTGATGTGTTCTCTTCCTTTAACAAATGTTTGAAGTGTTGGTAACTTCACAATGGTTCAGCATTAACTGACATGATGAAACTCATTGTCCTGGCAACATCATCATGCAGCAGTTATACTCTTCTGGTTTATGTATGATTTAGCTCTGTGAATTGAGATATGAAGAGGCCCTTCAAGAAACGAGTTATATGGAAGATATGGGCTTAAACCTGTATGCATTGACTTTTTTGAAACTTACATTAAATTACTTAAACTCTGATGAGGAAATTAATTTTGAGGGCAGTGGTCTTTATTGACATAAATAGTTTAGTAAGGGCAGTTGGGTTTTATTTTTTACCACATTCTTGATAGTTATGCTGGCTTTTACACATAGAACAAGTCTAAATTAGCAAAGAGCTCCTCATGTAATTTATTTGCTGAAGTGCCAGTTTAGTGTCCTTTTTGCCTTCCTGGTATGTACGTGCAGGGGAAAATGAGTGAATAGTGTGTGTTGTACATATATAAAAATATATATACTCCTTGCCTTCTTACTCTCAATGGGACTTGCGTAGAATTTTTCAGGAATGCGCTGTAGGAAAAGCTATATTTGAGTTTCAATGGCCTGGTTATTTAAAAGATGTATGTGTATAAACATTTGTCTGATTTGTTTCTCCTACCTACTCACTATTCTCCAAAGCATTAGATTCCTGCAAAGACTTTTTTTTTGTTCCCCTTTCCCATCATAGCTGAAACTCATAAGATATGCTACCAGCCTTCTGATTCTGTATTATCTGAGATCTGTAGACAGGGTTTTGGCAACTGATATTTGGCAGGAATGCATTTCAGTCTCATATTGAATCATGGAACATGCTATAGGATGTAATTATTGCTACCTTAAACATTGCTCCTGAAATTGATCCTTCTTGTCTGGCAGAGTTTTGCTCCCAAAGCCTCACCCAAAAAAACATCTGTGATAAGGTACAAGTAAATGGATAACTAGGAGCTCACTTGCAGCTCTTGTCACAAAACCATTTGCTTCTCAGGAAGCAGTCAGCATCTTTTGGAATTTTTTTTTTTTTTGGTGTGTATGTCCAACTACTGCCAAGTCAGAGAGAGAAAAAGTTAACAAAATGACTTATGCTATTTTTTTTTGTTGTTTCTTAGACTTTTAATGAAAACCTGAAGTCTGGGTTCAGATCAAAGGAAACAGCCGCATTAATATCTACTGAGCAGTAACTGCAGGTGTGAGGGTAATGTCAAGGATTGACTGGAATCTGCTGCTGGTATTCACACCATGCTGCAGTCATGCCAGCTTCAAAAAAAATGAAAGTGCTAACTAGAGCAAAGTATTATGGGGCTTGAAGTTCAGATTGCAGCGTGGGAGGCTTGCTGTTTTGGTTGTTGCTTCTGGGTTCTGGATTCTTGGATGCTGGTTGTTTCCTGCAGGCGTAGCAGCGGAATGGGTGGGAGTTGGGTAGCTGCTGGTTTTGGTTTGCTGTTTTATGCTGTTTTTTTCCTGTATTTCACTGCAATTCTTCAGCAAATAGGCTAAGCTAAGGTAATCATGCATTGTATTATTAAATTAATCAGATTATTAGCTAAGGTAATTATGCACTGTGGTTATGATAGCTCATGTTATATTAAACTCTTATCTTTTTATCTCAACCCTGACTGAGTTTTGTGTGTTACTCTTCCCCTCACTTTTGTGCTGGGGGAGCAGGCAGGTTAACCCTTGTGCTAAACCATTACAGGTAATTGTTATTTTCCAAATGAACATATTGATTGCTGCCACTGGTAATTAATACATGTGTGACAAGAGATGTACAATTATTTGGATTATTCATATTATCCAATATTTCTGAAACATTATTAAATTGTAGAAGTAAGCCAGATAATCCTGATATGTTAAGCATAGGCAGTCATGCAATGTAACAATGAATTGTGGCATAATTCTCTGAAAAGATAAAGATCATTAGGAAGTTATATTATTTCCACTATTTTTAAACTGCACTGTAGATGTTGGGTAAAATACAAAATATAAGAGTCTACCAAATTGATATTCCTTTGGCTCAGTGGGTGAATAAACTCAGTTCCAGCCTACTGAAGTATGTAGCACAGCTTGCTATGATGCTCTTTGAAAAGAAACTGCTTCCATGAAGGTTTTAAGGACTGACTTGTGGTGTTTGAACTTAGTGAACTGCCTTAACCTACAAGAAATAGGAAAAAAACCCAAACAAAACCCAACAAAACTGAGTGAATTTTGCTCTGTGCTTTTTGCTCTGTGATGTTTGGGACTATTCTAGATGAATGTATGAATGCAGTCTTGAAACTTCTCTTAACATGAGATGTGAGCCAGAAAGCAGGAAAAGATGATTAGATGATGAATCCAAAAGTAATTAAGCTGGCAGCACCTTCACTGCACCTGGACTGGAAGAGATTTACTTGCAGTCTTGTCAGTCAGCCTCACACTGGAATCAGATATTGTGCCTTTTCCTTCCTCACTCCCTCAAGCTTCAAACTTCTAATGAATGTGATGTAGACACTTAATGAACTGATCTTGCAAGTACTAATAAAAATATCTCTAAGCCAGTATGTTATATGCAGTTGCAGAATTTACCCTCTTTCCCCCAGTTTATTCATTAAAATAACCTGCTTGGTTTTATCCTTCATATTAACATGTTGCCCTAAACATAGCTGTAGATCAAAGTTTACATACCATAGAAAAAATATTTGCTGTGGGAAACTGTAGCATTCTCTTTGAATTTATATTAGATCAAGAGCAACTTTTTATCTAGATAATCCTAGTGTGCTTGAAGTATGAGGCTGCCTTCTGGTTTCTTTGGCAGCAATCAGTTTTCAGATCCTGGGACAGGAACTTTGTTAACTGCTGTGTTGAAGTCTTCAGTGTGCCAAAGTTGAAAATGACATATCTCAGTGTATTTTAGGCTTTATTCTGTAGTTCCAGATCTGGGAAAGGCAGAGAAGAGACATATCTCAGAACTTTTCACATAAGTTGCTTGCCAACACTTTGGATATTATCACTTACTTCTTAATAGTCTCGTTTAACTATCTTCATCTTGTTCTGAATATGTATTTTATGCTTTATGTATATATTTTCCTCATTGTATATCCTTCCAATTTTCATTAATTTTAATGGATGTTAAACATGCACAGGGAAAGGAGAATTACACTACTAATCTGGAAGCACCTCAAGCAAGCTGTTAGCAGCCTTTTCAACACCAGTCATGACTTTACATTAATAAATTGGCCACAAGAATCACAGAATATTAGGGGTTAGAATAGATCACCTAGTGCAATCCTGCTGCCAGAGCAGAATCACCTAGAGTAGGTCACACAGGAACACATCCAGGTGGTTTTGAATGTCTCCAGAGAAGGAGACCACAAACTTTCTGAGCAGCCTGATCCAGTGCTCTGTTGCTCTCATAGTGGAAAAGTTTTTCCTTGTGTTCATATGGAACCTCCTGTGCTCTGGCTTGCATGTGTTACCCCTGGTCCTGTCATTGGACATCACTGAGAAGAGCCAAGCTCTGTCTTCCTGATAGCTGACCTTCACATATTTACAATTGTGAATGAGGCCACCTCTCAGTCTCCTCCAAGGTAAAGAGACCCAGCTCCCTCATCCTTTTCTTATGAGAGAGATATTCCACTCCCTTCATCATTTTTGTGGCTCTGCATTGGAGTCTTTCAAGCAGCTCCCTAGCCTTCTTGAACTGAGAGGGCCAGAACTGGACACACTGTTCCAGATGAGGCCTCTCCAGGGCAGAGTAGAGAGGGAAGACACTACTAGCCACAACCTTTCTAATACACCCCAGGATGCCATTGCCTCCTTGGCCACAAGGGCACATTGCTGGTTCATGGTCATCCTTCTGTCCACCAGGACCCCCAGATCCCTTTGCCCTGTGCTGCTCTCTGGCAGGTCAGTCCCCAACCTATACTGAAGAGATCCAATTTCAGCTGAGTCACACTGTCATACAATTAAACCACTACATAAAATATTGAAGTGTCTTCCCAATGACAGGAAAACTGCCATCAGTTAATCCATCAGCTTTGGGAATACAAAAGGAGCAAGTAAAGAAATGTTTCAGTCTATCTCATTTCCTGTTAGCAGTGAAGTCCAGAGTGTTCAAACATAAGATCCAATATAGCTTTACAGTAAAATTGAACGGTGAAGTCTTTTTTACTGTTGACAAAAGAGCAAATATTATGAGTGCTTCAAGATTAAAGAGAAAATCTCTCTAAAGATGTACTCAGTTTGAAGGAAATGACACTGATTCACAGTGATGCTTTGAAAGAGTAATAGCCATATAATGTGACTTTCAGTGTGTGAAGTTCAAAGAAAGATGAAGGTGAAGCAGCCTAAAAAAAACTTAATGGAGATGGAATTTAAAAAATTTTTGGTTTTGAAACTTTTTTTGTTTTTCCTAGTAGAAATGTCCATATTTATCAGGTGTCATTTTTTTTTTTAAATATTGAAAAAATGCTAAAAAAGTACAGCTCTACTAAAGAGCTTACTTTTCAAAATTATAGGAACATTCTTTGCCATTTGATAATTATGATGATCTTAAAACATTGACATACAATTATATCTCTGTTCAGTCACTGAAAATGTTGCACCTGATAGGATGTTATCCCAGTAAATTACCAGGAGATTCCAATTCCCTGTGCTAACAGTGGGCAGTATTCCCTCCTCAAACAAGTTTGCACGTATTGTATTACGCATGAAATGTATTGTGAAACAAAACTGAGCCCTGGGTTAAGCTGTAGGCTCAGAATAGCATAAATACATAAAAATGTCAGAGTTCTGGAAAATTTGATTTATGTTTTATACCTCAGGCAAATACCAACTAGACATACAGTTTTCAAATTTTTGTCTTTCTCTGCAGGGAATATTATTTTAGTTGCTAAGGAACTACTAACTGAGGATACATGGCACTGATGAAGATTTAGCTATTTCTTATGAGCTCCCCAAATCAATCATGATATTTTGATCATTGTGCTGCATTGGGTGTCTTGAAAAGCAGTTAATTTTATTAAAGCAAATACATTGCCAGCTCTGTGAAATCTATGCATATTTTTGAAAGTGGAAAGTAGAAATTGGAAGTAAGAATCACAACTTTTGATATTTACAGAAGCCTTGAAACTGGTGAGGGTTTACATTTACAGAAAAGAGTTTTGATACTGTTTAAAAAAACCAGAAAGTTTATTTTAAATGCTTTGCTCAGTAAAATCCTTACTCTAATAAATAGGCCAAGTGTGTTTATTATATTTCTCCTTGTGAAAACAGCTATGTCTTGATACAGGGATGTGAGAAATCCCTGACTCTGGGGGCTCTGCACTGGGCACTGTGGGGCCATGGCCAGTGGCCCTGCTTTGCTCATCCCTGCTGAGGGGTGCAGCCAGGCATCCCAGCTCACGAGCTGCCCCTGCACTTCTCTGGGGAGGGAAACAGAAAGATGAACGGAGCAGGTGGCTGGTAGAAATATATGAACCTATAAGTGTGCTAGATAGGTCAATATAAAATGACTTTTTCTAATAATATGGCAACTGGGGTGTGAATGTGATTAGATGGAGAGTTATTTTTCTTACACTCTATAGGTAAATCCCAAGATTCACTGTCCTAGGATAATGGCTTGAAAGATAACCCAGAAAATCTTGACTCTTTGTGGTTTTGAGTAGTTTTCTGGAGGCAGAGGGAGTGATATTAACAGAAGTATGATTTCTGCTTGCCTTATCTTTTTACCTAAACAGCTGGTATTGGCCACTTGCAGTCATGTAACCACTATGGTCTGCCCAGTATGTTGCTCCTTATGTTCATTCTGTGAGATGATGCTGCAGAACTAAAAGTTTAAATGATTTCCCATAATTTTCCACCAAAAAGATGCACTATGCCTTGTGACATTAGTAAAAAATGAGGACAGTGAAAATGCCAACCCCTTGAATGCAGAAAGGAAGAAGCATTTAGATAATTTGCATAACAAATCTGTTAAGACAGACCTCAAATAACAAATAAATAAAATGACATATGAATAGAAGATAATTGGCTTGAACTTCAACAAAGAGGATTCAGGTTAAATAATGGCACAAAACTCTCAACATTTAGAAGAATAAACCAATGGATTAGAGTCCCTGGTGACAATAATAGATCTCCAAGCCTGGAGGACTTTTAGAATAGGTTAGATAAACATCTATCAGCACTGACATGGGTAGAGTTTGTGCACCAGGGCAAGAAGCTGTATTGATCAATCTGCCTGTAGTCTGCAAAATATGAAAAGTTGGTAAGGTGAATAATTGTAACATAAAAGCAAACCCCATAAAAAACCATCCTTGTAAACATAAGTAAACTTTAAAAAAAATATGAACAGCAGTTAAAAGTTGTACTTAATTTCTGCCCTAGAAAGTAATTATTATACAAGACGATCTATAGATTATTTTTTTTCTCCAAAATGTTTCAGCTAAAAGTCTAATTTGGTGAGCTAAATTATCTCTGAAGTCCTTCACTAGCATTTTTGCCCTGTGTGTCTGCATAGTTAATGGAGACATACTGTCAACCCAGCAGGGAAAGCAGCTTACCTCTTATTTCTGTAAGGGATGTCATTTTCCTTTGACTACAAAATGAGCCAGAAGTAACAGTCTTCTGAGATTTGGCACCCAGGTGCCTCTAAGGTTTACACACAAATGACTTGCCCAGAGAGACTGCGGAATCTCCTTTTCTGGAGACTTTCAAAACCTGCCTGTATGACCTGTCCTAAGTGGTCCTGCTTTGGTAGAGGCATTGGACTTGATGATCTCTGTATGTCCCTGCCAATCCCTAACATCCTGTGATTCTGTAACCTGTGAAGTACGCTATGGGCTGGTCTACAGCTTTTCTAATGGATAGATAGGTCAGTTGTTTGAACACAGATGACTTGAACAGGTTAATTATTTTCTAAAGGGAAGAAAAACTATGGACATTACTATTTTAGTTATGTTAGAGGGCTTTTTATTGTTAAAGTACACATAAATTACATAGACATCTGATAAATTGAAGGAATAACTTAGTCAAGGTAATTAAGTAAGTGGGTGTACCACTGAAAAGCTATATTGCAACAGCAATGTGCAGAGCATTTGCCTGATAAAAGAAAAAGCTAACTGGCAAAATGGAGAACACAGAGCTAGATTTTGCTGAAAAAAATAATTAACAATGTGAAGTTTTCAATAAATTGTTAGTGGGAAAAGAATTTCTTTTACCAACTAATTCCAGGCTTGTGTAAGTGAGAGACGAACCAAAAAAAATCCTGTAAGGAATGTGAAAAAAAGCTGTTAGAAGGTGCTAGAAAATAAGTATGTTACTCTTTTCCTTGTTATAGAACCTATGCTTTATTTCAACCAATCTGTATTTGTTGCTACCATGTTAAATTGATAAACTGATAGTGATAATAGACATGGTCTTTGTATATGAAGGTGATTTTACTAACTGAAAGTTTATACCACTTTTTGCTCAGTGCTGGAATTACTGCTATGCTGTTGCCACCATAGTCAGTTTAATTTACTCTCCCTTGTAAAGAGGAAAAAGAAAAAAGGGCTTTGCAGAGATACAATTACAATTTATGGAGAGTTTTGCAAAGGCTTTCAGAAAATTTTGTTACTTGGCAACGTGGCCCCCAAAACTCCCGTCCCTCTTTTCCTTGCAATAACTTAGAAACTCTTCTTGAGCTCCACACTCTCCTGCACCCATCTGGGCTCCCTCAGGCCATCAAGGCGATGCAGTGGCATGTGATGCAGGCTGTAATAAGAGATTACATCCCTTTGCTTGGAAAACTTTCCTGTAAGCCAGATCCAGTTTTTACTTTTACATCAGATTACTCAAAAAAGCAGATCATGGGGAAACTGGCAGCTTGTCAGTTATGTTTTTATTGTGGCTTCAGATCCCTTAAGCTACATTCAGGACTATTAAGTTAAATTTTCATATAAAGCTAAAAGACTAAATCAGCACACGTTCTGGAAGAGAAAATGAGTAATGTACTCCATAACAACAAAAAAAATGCTTTCATAGTGATTTACGTGTTTACAGCACTAACAGTGACTAATGTACAGTAAAGTCAAATTTCAATAAAAATGAGTTAATTATGTCCTATTTTCATGCTAGGAAAAAGAAATAAGCATCCTGCATGGCTGATATAAATATTAATGGCTTGTAAGATGAACTATAAAAGCATGATATTCTGTTATGATAATGAAGCAAAACCTAAAATAACAGGCTACTGTTCACCACTGCATATGGCATTGTCTGTACAGTGTCAGTGTGTGGGATAAAGCTGAAGATCTTGTAAATAAGGTCTTATTAGCTGGAAAAAAAAAAAACCTTTTTACTTGACAATTCCAAAACAGCACTGAAAATGCCTTTGTACTCTACTCTCTCTGTGTTTGTGTGCGTTGTGTGTGTAGTGAAAGAAAACAATTTCTAAGGGCCTGTATTGAACCACAAACTTCTAGTGAGGTTTTTTTATTGATAATGAGATAAAATGCACCTCAGGAAAAAAAAATTAAAAAAGACTTCTAAAGAAAATACAAATATTAAATAATTCTTTGTTCCTTTCTACCAGACAAATCTTTCTGTGATATAAGCACAAGTGAGGGAAGCATACTGTGCATTTGTCATTCTTGCAATTTTGTTAACTTTTTATTCTGAATGCAAAAATCAATATTTTTTGGATGCTTTTGACAACACTGTGCTCCTGGAATACAAGAACATTACAAACTCAGCTTCAGAGTTTCACTGTTTATCTTTAGCTGACACAAGTTGGTATCGATCACTGGAAAACTGTAACATTTCTTTGGACTGGTGTAGTGGTCTGATTGCATGCCTAATGCCATAGGATGACAGGCTAAATGTAAACCACAAGTTCTCTGTGAGACATTGGGAAAGGCTTTTTCTTATATTGCTGCACACACTAAGGTAAATACTCTTGATCAGCTTCTCAGGTGATAGAAGTTGAAATAGTTGAAGTTAACTGGATTAGTGGGGCTCTGCCAATTCATACCTGCACAGGATTATACTCTTAAAATATTTACCAAATTATTGCACCAGCTTTGGCATTCCAGATGTGATGGGAATATCATACATCAAATGCACTAGAGTGACTTATGTTCAGAGCAGTCCTACTGACTTGTGGGGGTTTGCTTGAAGAGTGAAGTACTATCCTGCATGAATAACACAGTCGTGATTGAACTGTTAAGTTACCAAGATAAAAACAGAAGTGCATGACTGCAAAGAAAAAAATCATAGAAATTATTTGCAACTGGGATTCCTTGGCTGATTAGCTCCTGCTGAATACCACTGCTGGATTCCCATGTGCAAATGAAAATATCAGGTAGGTGATTAAAAAGATTTTGTTATGCTGTAACTACACAAAGCAAACTGTACTCCTGCAACTGCATTCCCTAGAGGATGACTCCAATCCTACTGGAAGTAAACTGTGTTTTGGATATACAGATTTCTTCTGCAAAAGTGTCCAAATGATTGTTGCACAAAGTACGCTCTGTATGGTATAATTTTAATCACCTATCTGCCCCGAGAATACAAATTATACAGTCTTAAATTGTTCACAAAACCAGACTTATTTCTAAGGTTTATTTGTGTATTTATAGTTGAAAATGTATTTCTGTTCATCAATTAATCTCACAAAGCAATCATACTATTTTTAAAATCTGATAGAAGGGGGAAAATCTGCAAGAGTCTTTTAAAATAGAAATTTGATTCTTGCAACCAACTGCCTTCAGATAGATCTTTCCTAATGAGGCAATCTAACACATACACATTATCAGCCTTATATTTTCAAATACTCCCTAGCTCCTTGTTTTTAAGATCATTCTACTTATAAGTCTTATTGCTGGGCTTGGGGTCCAAATGGAAGTTGCTTTGGCTTTTTGATAACCTAGGGATGAGTGAAACACAGCTTTGCTGCTGTTGAGTTCTCTCTCAGTAAACCCTCTTTTATTTTCCTTTTTTTTTTTTTTCCTGGACGCTTCATTTGATTGTGGCTTTTCCAGGTTTACAAAGTTGTATGTGTGACATTCATCAGCACTCACACACAGAGTCTGTAACGTTGAGGAGACTGAGCGATTAAATATATTGATTCAGAACTGGGTAAGAGAAGTACATCTGGATGACTCCTGCTTTAGACATCTGAATGAAAAACAAATGCATAGTGACAGCAGTAGGTACAGAAAGTGAAGTGTGGGTGAGAAAAATCTGGAGGTAAAGAATTTCATTTAAATTCCCTAGTCTTGTCAGACTGTCTTCTGCAAATTTTGATTTCTTGTTAAATTCTAAATATGGACAGCCATGTCAGAAAGATAAAGAGACAGTCACCTTCATCCAATACTGAAATTTGTTATGATAAGGAAAGAAGTATTATCTCTAAACTCTCCCCTATTTCAGTGGTTAACTTGTTGTATAGGTTTGACTTGCCACCTTCTTTAACCAAGTCTAATTTCTGGAGGCAGATGGAAAGCAGCAGCATACAGCATGCTAGCAAGTTTAGTAGATTTGCCAAAAGGTTTGTTGAAAATAATTAAACTTTGAAGTTGAAGGCACTGGCACTGGTGTGATTTTGCAGCTCAGGCTCACAGCTAGCCTTCACTCTGTACATTTGAAGGCTACTAATGAGACAGAGAAGGCTTCTGTGAAAAGTAAACAGTGCAGATATGCTGTCTAGTTGACCTATGGTCAAAGTCTTTTTTGAAAGATGTGTGTGGTTTTCTTTCTTCCTTTCAGTTTCTTTCTTTCTGATAGCAGCAAAAGAAAAGGTTTCAGATGTGCAAATATTTTACTTTTGTGTATTCTTAATCAAAAAGACCTTCTCTGATACCAGCTGAGGATACACAAAAATGAAATAACAACAATAAAAATGTTTATTCTGTAGTCTGTTTCAGATCTGAAATGAGAATTTACTGCTTTGACTAAATAATAAGCCAGGGATTATCTTGCAGTTCTGTGACTGAGTGATCTTGGAAAATAACAACCGCAGTTACTTCAGTTACAGAATATTACAAATTCAAAAGGAGGTACAGGAGCAAGGCAAACAGGAATCATTGTGCCAGTGATGGGTTGCAGTCTGTTGTACTTCCAGAAATATCTTTTTGAATACTGATTAGGTGCTGTTTGCTGCTATTGCTCATTGTACTGGCAGAGTTACACACCAATTACCTGTCAAAGGTGTTTTCAAAGCAAGTGTGCAACTGCTTGATTTTTGGCTTCTCTACTCCTACCAGCCAAGGAAAAGGGGAAGTAAATAAGGGAAGGATGCCTGAACCAAAGTGCATTTTTTTTCCCCAAATGAATGAAAATCAAAATTATAATTTTTCACATTGAACAGAAAGTTTAACTTTGCTTGCTTGAAGTATTATATCTCCAGCACAGAGTCAAATGCTTAGAGCATTGTTTGATCATACCCCCTGCCCCGCGAAAGAAACACTGACAATGTGTGTTGTGCCCCCTACAGGGGTGGGGACCCCTGTAGCTAGGGTGACAACAGAGTCCTACCTCTCCTTCTCTTCACTAGTTTGGGACTCTGACCACAGAAGAAAAAAAAAAATGAGCCAAGAATTCCAATGTGGTTAGCAGAAAAATCACTATTTTTACTATTTAAGTCAGCTGAAATCACATTTTTGGGAACATTGGCATTCACCAAAAATGTTGTGTCTGGCTCTAACTTTAGTGCAGCTGTCACAACTATCAGAAATATTTTCCTGTAGAGACAAAACTTTTTTCATTTGCCTGTTGACAGGAGAAATCAGCTAAGGACAGAGTGAGTATTCAAGCACCACTGGTGTGTTCCTGTGGATGCTTCAGTGGGACAAAGAGGCAATAATGTTTCGAAACAGCATGGGTGGACAGTAACTTCCACTGACTGGTACTGGGGAGTGGGCACAGGACCAGATTTATTCAAGCCTCTACACTGATGATCAGCCTTTGGTAAGAATGGAAAGAAACTCAGCAGTGGCTCCACCTGCTCAGCCTCTCTACATGCCAATTAAATAAGGGTGGAGGAATCTGGATTCTCTCCTTCCCTCCAAATTTGCACCTGCAAAAGAGCTAATCATAATCTTAAGGCATGGTGCTGGGCCAGGAGGAAAACAGAACAGAATATTTGCTTCAGGATTCTGAAGCTGAATTTTGTTTAATATTTTCCTATGTAGGTAATCAATACGCCTCCTGAGGAAGTGCAGCTGGGAATTTCTACATGGAAAACTCTCTTTAAGAAACATAGAGTTAAAATATGTTAATCTAATTAACAATTTAAAACTGAAATATAGATAATTTGATAATTATAGCTGATAAACTGATAATTATAGCTGTTTAAATAAGAGAGCTTTAATTGGGTGTGAATGTCCTACCTGGCGTGTGAGATGCAGAATACTGCCAATTTTTCATTTTCAGTAGAATCAGCTCTGATTCCTACTGTGAAAATTTGTGTTATTGAATATGTAATTTTTAATGGTAATCCTATCAACAGAAATTAATATTTAATCTAGTTCACTAATGTTTATGAAGATCTGAGTTTGGCATCCTGCTATGTTAAAGGAAACAATGGAGAGGTTGAAAGCATTTTCCTGTTTACCATATCACAGTTAGTTTGGGGGTTTATGTCATTTTAGACAGATGTGGCAAAAGCCCCAAAGCTGCTACCAGATCAATCTGGCTGTTTGTGCTTAGTCAAATAGGTTGGGGAGTGCTCAGTGTACCTCTGACTAACATGCTTGACACAGCACAAAGTTACTGAAAAATGATAGCACTTTGATGCTGGAGAATTGTTTTCAGACTTCTGGTGGTTTTTAAAAGATCTGTAATACAAATTGTAGGTAAGCCTGGTACCATATACAAATCAGGTGCCTCTTCAAATGGGGGTGCTGTGTCTGCTTAAATGGTTTTGGAAATCCCAATAACTATGTTTAGCTGTGTATGTGATTTTGCATATATGGCCTGAAAATTAAGAAAAAAAAAAAAAAAGGAAACTTTTTTTTTTTTTTTTTTTTTTTTTAGCAGAAGCCCCTTAAAATAAGTTCTGTTCTTAGCAGACTTCATGGATTTGCACCAGACTGCTCTTTTAGGAAATCTGTCATGTATAGTGGCTGTCATCTAGCTCAGAATGGCCAGCCATCCTAATCTGAGGCGCAAACACAAATATTCTTGAGGCTAGGAAGCCCAAGGTATCTTCCGATGAGTTGAGAAGAAAGGGGGTCTGGAAACGGGCCACAGGCAGAGAGTGACAATGTCACCTCAGGGACCTCACCTCCATTGGGATGGTGGTGGGCTGGATGTGGACGAGTTTCTGTAGTACTCAGCATCTGTAGTCAGAATTTTCTTGCTTCTTGCCATGTATAATAGCCTTGAATCTGGGAAAGAGCCTCAGATCCCTTACCCATGAGCCATCCCACCTTTGCTGGTTGCATGATATACTTTTTCTCATGGGAGCTACGCCCGAACTGCTTTTCTGTGGCTTCATTTCTTTAAGGATCAGTTTTGCCTCAGACTACATTACATGCTCCAGAAACCCAAAGAACTTGTTTCACCTTCCGTTCCTCCTTCTGCTATTGTTTTGTCAGCCCTTTTTACTCGAATTAGCATTATTTTCCCTTCTAATTGTAAATGGAATTTTTAGATAATATTTTCCCCTTTTGGAGGTTAATCAGACTTAGATGATTCAGACTAAATAAAACACGAGGGCTCACATTTAATACTAATATTCATTTGTGTTATGAGATAAATGTTACAATGAGAACATTTGTTATTTAGCTAGCAATGAGGTTTCTTTGCTGTTAGTTTCAGAATTCTTTAGAAACAGTTTAAACTGATTTGTCACAACAGAGCAAAGTGGGACAGTTAATGAACGACATCCTTCCTGACTGAAGGCAAGAATTCTTTCTTCCTTAATAGACCAAAGAATCTGTAGATGTCTCAAGGCAGCAGAGGAGATGGAAGACTGTCCTAATTCCCTAAAATACCAGTCAGGTGGCTATGGAGTTGAAGTATTCCCTCTGTGGAGTTTGAAGCCAGCAAGTGATTGCAAATTTGTTTAACTCTCAGCTTGTTCTGAAACTTTAAATTTTCCATCTTATTCTTAAATATTTCCCAGCAGATATTCAAATTAATGAAGAACCTGCCTATGGCACACAAGACTGTATTGTTTCCCTGGCACATTTACTACTTCTTGTAGCACAAACCACACTGTTGTGGTAAATTTTGATAATCTTTTTCTTTCTATTGTTTACTGATTTTCATACTTCAAACTGTGATCATCTCTTTCCTTCTATCCTTTGCTGGGTTTTGTATTTCATAAAAATTCCTGAGTCTTAAAGACACTGCACCGTAAAGTATGAACACACTGAAGAAAATGAGTGAAGAGAAATAAAGTAAATTCCATATACATATATGTATACACACACACACATACATTATCCATAGGTATGTATTAGAAAACAAGAATCCAGACCACAGCAGGAGAATGGAACTGGAGCAAAAGTGACACACACATAGACGAAAGTGTGTGTCATAAAAAATAAGTACCTCCTGGAAACTAGAAGGGAAATCATGAAGCTTCAGAGTACAGGAAATTGTACCAGATTTCCTGAAGCATGGCATTTACCTCTACTTCAGGAACACATGGAGTACTTTTTGACCTTAAAGTCTGCTTCTGAATTGACTGTTTAACAATGCTGTTGTAAAGGGCTCTCCTCATTCACTGTTAATGACTTCCTTATCAAATTTGTGCAGTTTACAAGCCAGAGGATGACTTTTTGTAGCTACTTGCACATCCTCCCACCTGGGATCTAGGAATCTATCTGCTTTTTGTGCCTTTTGCATTCCCACCAGTAATAAAGAACCCACAATTTGACACAGCAGAATTCATTCCACTCTGGGAGCTCTTTGCAGTGCTGAGGCAAAAAATTCTTGTTTTTATCAGTAAGTTGATTGTACTCTGAGGTTCAGAGAGTGCTGAAAAATAAAACAACTTAGAAGGCAGTATATTTAAAAGAAAGCTTCTGTAAATATATGTACAAATGGATTTATTTAGATATATGTGCAAGGTTTGCCTTTGGTACTAAAGTCACTTAGCTTCATATGGAAACTGCTTCCAACATAAGACTCCTGATGTTTCCTTGCCTGAGTACATATTCTAAAGACTTTAAAGCTATGTAGTAGGTACATAGTTGGGAGTGCACATCTTAGTGTCCACCTAGATTTTAAGAGAT